>NW_016107329.1:9787418-9797966 GCF_001604975.1 Cebus imitator
GCGCTGGTGACCGTGGAGCACCTCTGCCCGGGAATTTCCTAGTCTGTGGGCAATGAAAACACGGCGTCCACTCACCCTCTGCGCTTTCACTGGGAGCTGCAATCCTGAGCTGTTCCTAAATGGCCATCTTGGATCCACGACCTATATTTTTATGTTTATTGGCCAAGCTGGTCTCGAACTCCTGACCTCACGTGATCCACCTGCCTCAGCCCCCCAAAGTGCTGGGATTACAGGCGTGAACCACCACTCCCAGCAAGGGCCTTGTTCAAAGACTGGATTTGCTTGGATGTTGCTGGAGTTGGTCAGCCCCTCCCTGTTTCTGGCATCTCAATGTGATGGGTGCTGCCAGTAGACGGCAGTGCATGCAATGGGGGTGGATGGAGAGCCCAACTCCAAAGGACGTAGGAGCGAGGAAGCCTTCATTAAGAAAAGCTTTCTTCTAAGAAATTTCCAATTAAAATCTGCATTAGCTGTACTTTATAAGGCATAAACTCTGTAGTGTAAATGATAGCAAGATATAAATTGAATATAATTGCCTCGGTCCAATATAATGCTCCTGAAGAAATAAACATGAATAATGGTTAAACATCGCAAACTGTGGCTCGGGCATCTATGTTGGATTGGCTCTCTTCTTGACGTCAGAACCTTTGGCGGAGTATGTGATGCCCCTGGGTTCACTTTTCTTCATCAGCACTCAGCCCTTGGGCCTGGCTTCACTTGCCCACACATTCTCAATGCTTGCTGAACACCTGCCCTGGGTGAGGCTCTGCAGGTGAAGTGCAGCACAAGGCAGGCACAGCTCCTCTCAGGGAGCACCACGGCCCCGTGGGTCAGAGAGATGGTGAACAGGTCGCTGTGGCAAGGGGCTGCAGGCACGTAACTGAGTTGCTCACGTGCAGGGTGAGGAGCTGCATGGCAGAGAGAATCCCCAGGTCTTGTTTCCTCTCAAGCTGCTTTGCCTGGTGGTCTTCTGGCCTCTCCTTTTCAGGACTGCCTTGCGTAGCAGCAGATCAATGCCCAGTGGATCCTGAGCAGTCTTTTGATATAGATCTAACAGATATCTATGTGGTCTGCTCGTGTATATTGCTGGTTTTTCTCTTGGGAGGTCCAAGCCTGCATGGGTTATAGCAGTCATTCTTGAGTGTCTAACAGAAATACGTGAAGGAGCAGCTCCAGGCTTGCCATCTGTTAAACACTCATCGTATGCAGGCACATGTTGGTGTTGGCACCAAGACCAAGAGCCTTTCATAGCAGATTTTACATGACAGTTCTTATTGTTAAGGCCCTCCTAATTTAAAAAAACATTTTTTTCTTACAGAAAAATTTAAATGTCTATGAACAAGGACCTGAGTGGTAATGAACCTGTATACCTCCACCACCCACTTGCAGTCATTAGCCATTTGTGGCCAATCTTGATTCATCCATAACCCTCGCAACTCACCTCATCTTATAGTTTTAAAACAAACCCAAGGTGTCATATTATTTAATCTGTAAATATTTCAGCATGCATCTCTAAAAGACAATGACAATTTTAAGTATAATAACAATGACATTTTAACACCTAAAAACTATCATTTTCTCCTTAATATCATCAAATATCCAATGTCCAAATTTTCGACAGCTTCAGAAGATCAATAGTTTTTGTTTGAATCAAGATTCGAATAAGATCTGTAGACTGCAATTAATGGCTGTCTCTTAAATCTGTTTTGATCTGTAGAATCCCTCCACCATCTTGATTTCTCCCCTTTGCAATGTGTGTGTTGGAGAAATCAAGGTGTTTGTTGCGTGGAGTTTCCCACAGTTTGGATTTTATTGACTGCATCTCTGTGTTGTGTCTAACTTGTTCTTCTATCCCGTGTATTTCTTCCAGATTGGTAGTTGGATGCCAAATTCTCAATAGGGAAGGCAACCACTGTTCAGGGAATGCTTGGCAATGTCTGGAGATGCTTCTGGTTGTCACAACGGGCTAGTCTGGTGCGTAGAGGGCAGGATGCTACTCGACACTGTATAATGTGCAGGACAGCCCCTGCCACAGAGAACTGGCAACCCAAAATATCAATAGTGCCGAGGCTGAGAAACCCTGAAAGCCTGATCAGTTAGGTCGGAACTTTTGGCAGGACGGTTTTGTAAGTGATGACGTATTTTTCTGGCACTGGGTGCGCACGATTTGGCTGTTTCTGTATTTGTGTATTGCATTCATTTCTTCCCAATGCCTAGATCTATTAGGGGTTACAACATGGTGATGTTCTGAGTCTGTCCATCCTGCTTCCTTTTTGTGGCTGGAATACGTCCATAAAGAGGATGCTCCTAAACCTTTGGAATGTTCCCTTAATCTATATTGTACATTCAAGCTGCGTCTCCAGGTCTGGCTCCTGTACTCAGAAATGGTGTGAGCATCCTTTGTTGGATCATCTGTTTCTGATACGGTGTGGGTTAGAGGAAGGGTCACCATAATTATGGGAATATAGGGCATTTCCTCTTTCCTTGCCCTCCAGATGACTTCTAATAAAGATAGGGAGATGTGGTCTACCATGTCAGTTATGTAGCAATAAAATGCTTAACAATGTAAGGTAAAATGGTGATGCCACGTGGGGAACTGCAAGGGGATGTACCGTCATGGAAGCCAGAGTTTGCTGGAGAGGCAGGGCCAGATGCAAGAGAGCTGAGCCAGGCCGGGTGGGGAATGGTGGTCTTGGGGACTGCGTCTGATTTGGGGAGGGGAATTGTCATGGGGCTAAGAGTGTAGACTGCAGAAGAGACTCTGGCTGGAGTCCTGTCTCTTCCATGTCCCAGTTGCACAGCCTCAGCTGAGTTTCCCTCCTTAACCTCTCAGAGCCTGGTTTCCTCTTCAACTGAATGGGGCCCAGACTAGCGCCCTCCCTGTGGGCATCATGAGGGTCCCATGTGCTGTCCTGTGTGGAGCTCTCTGCACAGCATGGAGCACAGGGTGTCTGCAGCACCCCCTCGGGGGTTGTGCGGTTGGAGCCGTGAGCGAGAGCCTCTGATTTCCCTTCTCGTTTGTTCCAGCACTCCATGACTCTGGGCAGAGAAAGCTCAATGAGAGGTGTGGGATCCGAGCTTGGTGAGTGGGCACGGAAATGCAGGGAGGCTGGGGAAGGCCCTTGGATGGATGGAGGCTGGTGAGGCCAATGTGCCAGCCTTTGTGGATGGAGTGTGCCCGAGCTGAGGTGGAAGGGCACTCAGAGGCACTCCCAGCATTTTCTACATAAAGTAAGATGATGTGAGTGCTGGGCCCCTCGGCTGGGATCATCAGGAGTGACTCTCCCGCCTGGCTTCACGTCTGTCTATGCCGCGACACTTGTGGAAGCATGGGCAAGGGCTTCTGGCCACAGACGACGGACGAGAGTGTGGAAGCCTTGCCCAGCTCTCCCTAGATCATTGGCAACTGCCCGAGTCATCCTTGGCCTGTATGGGCTGGTCCAGCGTCGGAGGGAACTGGTCTTCGTTTCCAGGCAATTTTCAGACACGTAAAGGCAAACAGGCACTGAGATTCTAGGCCTGGAGGCTCTGGGGAAACTGCTCCCCGATTTCCCTGTGTCATTAGGAAGGGAGAGAACAGAAGTCACAGGAGGAAAGCAACTTCATCCTCGCTGAGGCGCCATTTACAGCAGGGCCTGTTTTTGACTTCCAGCTCTGAGGTGGGTCTATCAAAATCATTCCCAAACCCTGCATGCTTAGAACCTATTTCCTTTGTAGCCGCATCCCGGGGCCAGCAGAGAAACTCTGTGGCTTTGCTGGAGAAGGCTCGTCTGTCTCCTGAGCGTGCAGCTCCTGCTGCCCCCACCACCTCCCAGGAGGGTGCACTTAGCAACGCTGCACCTATTTCCGTCCGAGTAGGCACGGATGCAGATCAGTCATTTTTAAGCTCCGTTAGTCACGTCTCTTCCTGCGCCCACTCAGCTCCACACTCCCACAGGCACAAACTCCTTTATAGTGAGAGGTACTTTCTTTAAATTTCACTTCAATTAATCCCCAAGAATTCAAGATATTTAGAAGTGCAGGAGGTGTATAGTTTTTCCCCAAAATGCTAAAATTCAAAAGTTATCACCATTCACTAATTTGCTTTTTAATAGTAGGTGTGCTTCCACCAAAATACTCCATGCAGCTTAGCACGCAGGTAGACCAACACGGGCACACCCTCCCGCCAGAACGTGTGCTCCACGGGTTCTGGTAGGCAAAGAAAGAGAACCTTAATGACAAGCCTGCTGAGGCCCTGGCTTGCCAGGGTCACCTGGAATATGAGAAATGTGAGAACGAAGCCCAGCCTCGTGCCAGCACCTGCCTGAGCTGCTCTTCTGTGCTGGGAGCCCAGCAATGGTGCTGTTGCATCTGTCAGCTTCACCTTCTGGAATTGCCTTGAGTTTTGGCTTAGAAAGTCCAGAGAACTAAAGCTCCTTATTCTGAAAAGTCCCAGATGGCAGGGTTGGGCCCTACCCTCCCCCCATTCCCGATCTTGATTCTGTATGAAAATGCCAAAAAGATTTTCTTTATGTTAGAATTTAAGAGGATAGGCTGAGGGTGGTGGCTCATGCCTGAATCCCAGCACTTTGAGAGACCAAGGTCAGTGGATCAACTGAAGTCAGGAGTTTGAGACCCACCTGGCCAACATGGTGAAACTCCATCTCTAATAAAAAATACAAAAATTAGCTGAGCACGGAGGCAGGCACCTATAATCCCAGCTACTTGGGAGGCCAAGGTGGGAGAATTGCTTGAACCCGGGAGGCAGAGGTGGCAGTGAGTGGAGATTGTGCCACTGCACTCCAGCCTGGGTGACAGAGCAAGATGCCATCTCAAAAAATTCAATTAGGAAAAAAAAAGAATTTAAGAGAATAAACACCTCTTGGGCATTTGAAACAGCCGTGAGTTATTGATAATATTAGGCACACACGTTAGGTTGCTCTAAGCAATCTCCTCCAACGATTCCGTGGGAGAAGCACCACCAACATCTCCACTCTTCAGATACAGAAAGCAAAGCTTATAGAGGCCGAGAGTTGGTGCACAGTCCTGCAGATGGAAGACCACAGGGAGGCCCTGGACCCTGAGCTGTCCAGGTCCAAATCCGTGCCTCCTCTTCCCCACGTCCACAGACACCACACTCTTTTCTTTGAGCTGCATTTGTTTTTCTTGAGGACCCTACATCTGGGGGATGGCAGAAGTGGGACTCTTTTATCTTTGGGGGTGCCTCCTGGCACCTTGCAAAGTCCACACGGATGCCCATGAAGCCTTCTGTGTTTGGGCAGTGGTGCAGAGGCTGTCCCGTTTCTTCTTTGCCTTTGCTGGGAAGAGGATAACAGAACTCTGAGGACCCGCACGCTGATGACTGATGGTGTGGCCTCCCCGTAGCCCACACCCCTAAGAAGCTTCTGGTCAGTGCACCTTCCTGTCTTGTTGCCCTCCCCCATAGACTGTTGGGATTAAAACATTAGATCATTGCCTCTCCTAAGTTTTTATGTTTAATGAATGCCAACAGAAACTGTTGAAGACTATGATGAACTAGAATGCATTATTGGCCTATAGGCTCTCAGATTACTTGAAAAAATGTTACAGAGGTCTGGGCCGGGCATGGTGGCTCACATCTGTAATCCCAGAACTTTGGGAGGCCAAGGCAGGCAGGTCACTTGAGGCCAGGAGTTCGAGACTAGCCTGGCCAACACGACAAAACCCTGTCTCTACTAAAAATCCAAAAATTAGCCAGGTATGATGGCATGCTCCTGTATTCCCAGCTACTTGGCAGGCTGAGGCAGGAGAAACGCTTGAACCCAGGAAGTGGAGGTTGCAGTGAGTGGCGATCATGCCACTGCACTCCAGCCTGGGCGACAGAGCAAGATTCTGTCTCAAATATATATAGTACAGAGGTCAATCAAAACAAAATACATGATCAGAAACAAACCATGCCTCTGCAGTCTCTGAATTCAGGGTGTGGAGCTGTGGCCCCAGAATGTGGCTCCTCTCCCGCCTTTGCATCTGGAGAGCTGGGGGCCTCGAGGTGTCTGCTGCCTGGGGGTGTGGGTGCTGCCTCCCCGAGCACATACCGCTGTGACCTGCACTGAGCCCTCGTCCTCATCTGCATCTGGGGCACATGTGCTGTCCTGGGGGGTGGGGGGAGGTTATAGCGCCCGGCTCATAGGCAGCTCTTTATGAGAGTGTCGTATTTGCATCTGGAGTCCTGCTGACCCCTCCATCCCTGCACCATATGCCCTCCTCAGGCACCCCACTGCCCAGTTCCGGGGTCCCCGTCTCTGACAGCAGCTGCGAGGCTGGGCCGCTACGGCGAGTCCTCCACCCGGAGTCTGAGCCACTCTGTGAACACACAAATGCAGCCACATTTCTCCCCGTCCCATCTGCCTTTGGCAAGAAACGCTCATTTTAAACACAAGGAAGGAGCTCTGCGACCTTCACAGCTTGGTCTCTGCTACTGCAGATTGTCTGTGGGCTCTTCTGGTTTAACGTGATAAAATACACATGATGTAGAGTTTACCAGTTTACCACGTTAACTGAACCATTCTAAGGCAATAAGTGCATTAAGGACACTCGCACCAGAACTTCTTCATCATCCCAAGCTGAAACTCTCCCCATTAAATGCCCACCACCCACTCCCTCCCCAGCCCTGGAACCCCATCTTGCTTTCTCTTTCTATGAACCTGACTGCTCCAGGGACCTCATGTAAGTGGCATCAGGCAGCATTTGCCCTTTTATAACTGGCTTATTTCACTCAGTACAAACATCCTGAAGCTGCTTCTAGGCTGTAGCCTGTGTGAGAGCTCCCTTCCTCTCTGGGGCTGAAGAGGACTCCAGTGCATGGATGGAGCACATTTTGTGTGTCCCCTTTCTCTCTGGAGCTGAGGAGGACTCCAGCGTGTGGACAGAGCACGTTTTGTGTGTCCCTTTCCTCTCTGGGGCCAAAGAGGACTCCAGTGTGTGGATGGAGCATGTTTTGTGCACCTCCTTCTTCTCTGGGGCTGAAGGGGACTCCGGTGCGTGGATGGAGCACATTTTGCCCTTCCTCTTCCTCTCTAGGGCTGAAGAGGATTACAGCATGTGGATGGAGCACATTTTGCCCGCCCCCTTCCTCTCTAGGGCTGAAGAGGACTCCAGCGGGTGGAAGGAGCACATTTTGTTCATCCTCTCCTCCATGGGCAGTTGTGTTGTTTCCTCCAAGAGTGGACAGAGGTCCCAGTGCCCAGTGGTCCCCGAGGGCACCGTCTGCCTCTTCTCCAAGCCTTTTCAGGTGCTGCCCCGCCATCAGGCACCAGCAACAGCCCCACTACCTGATGGCGTCTGCTTGTCCTTCCCAGCCTTCAAGCAAGTGCTCCCCAGGGACAGTGGTGCTTCATGTGTGCCCTTTACCCAAGCCTCCATGCATACGTTCCCCCAAGGACAGCCAGCACTGCACATGTGCCCTTCACCCAAGCCTCTGTGCAAATATCCCCCAAGGACAGCCTGCACTGCGCATGTGCTCTTTGTCCAAGTTTCCACCACATCCTGTACCTTGGTCCCAGAACCTCTGACTTTTTGTGCTGCCATAGCTGCTGTATGTGGTCAGCTTCCCTGCTCAACTGCAAGACAGTTAGAGACAAGGATGAGTCCTGAACTTCTGTGACCCAAGCAAGTAAATATGTGTTGTCTGGATTCATGGCAAGAAAATCAGGCACCATGGGCGGCTTAGAGACGACCTATCTATAAGCCCATCCTAAGCACCAGTTTCACCCCATCCCTCCAGCCTCAGACTCCAGCCTCATCCTCGCCTTCCGGGAGCCCAGCATCCTAGGCCTTTGTTTGGGATGGACGGTGGGGCTCCGCATCTTCCCAAGCACAGCCTCTTTCTGCAGACGCCGAAACCATGAACCACCCCATGCTGGGGGCTGGGTGAGTGAACGGGGGCGTAGGCTCCACAGAGCGGATCCCTCCTCCTGGAGAGACCAGCAGCAGCCTTTGTTTGAGGAGGTTCTGTGCTTTTATTTTCATGCAGTACAAGGTGACGCTATTCACAATGGAAAAATATGGCAAAATAAATAATGAAAACCACTTTTCATTGACTTCCCTGGTCATTTGACCTGACCTCCAGCCTCGGTGGCCGGGCCTCTGGTTAACTACTGATGGTATCAGGAGATTCACTGCACTGTCAGGGGCTGACTTGCTTATTCGTCAGCTTTCTTAGTTTTATGTTCTTAGTTTGCCCCGATCCACAACAAAAGCTTGGTCCATCAAGAGAATAACATCTATTCGTCACTAGCCAAACCAGATCCCAGGAGAGAACCAGTCACACATCAGCATCTTTTGGGACAGCGGCTTTTCGACCCAGACTCACAGAAATATTTATCTGACCAACACTTGCCCGGAGGCCCCTGTCCGCCTACAAGTCCTGTGACCGTGATGTAGGGTGTGCAAGCCCCATATCAGGGCTTAGCCAGGGAGGGTTCTTTGCTTTGCCCAGGAAGGAACATCAGGGTGAGCCGAAAGTAGACAAGAGCGTTTGCTGAAGCTGCAGCACTCAGCTGCGGAGGTGTTACGGCCCAGTGACCGCCCCTACGGAGGGAGCTGGGCTGTCCCATTGGCCGTGTGCTGAGAGCTGCCCCTCAGGACGGGTGCGTGGTCATATTTATACCTACTTTTGATTACATGCAGATTAAGCGGCAGTTTAAGCAGAAATGTCTAGAAAAGGCTAGTAACTTCTGGGCCATTGAGTCATTGCCATGGACAGGTGGACAGGGGCGGTAACGCTGGGAGTTGCCATGGCAATGTTAACTGACAGGCACGCTGTGGGCGTGTCTGATGGAAAGCTGCTTCCACTCCCTCCCTGTTTTAGCTAGTCTTCAGTTTGGTCTGGGGTCTGAGTCTCGCCTCCAGAGTCGCATCTCACCTCCTACCTCAATCCGATACAAAAACAGCATCTGCTGCCCCAGAGTGGACCAGACATTGCCAAAGGTGGTAAGAAACCCTACGCTGATGGTTGGTGACCATCCGCCTGGCAACGCCGTCCTACCTCCACCCCCACCCCCACCCCATCTTCAAACCCCTGAAAGCAAATAGAGTGAGCCCACCTTCCTTCAGTGCATCTATCTGTAGTCACTAAGGTGACATATTACATGACCTCCTTGGGCGCTGGTTTTGCAATAAGCCACTTAGCGGCTAGAAAGTCTGCATGTTTGTGCTGGGATTAAAGAACTAACTGCACTCTCAGCGCATGCTGCTTGCGGTGTCGAGCTATGCTCAAGGAAAGGTCTGCTGCTTTGTCAATGATGGGAGTTTCTAGCTAACAGCACTTTAAAGAAGTGGAAAATGCTCAGTTATCACCCAATGTGAACAGGATCAATAATAGTTTAGTGGTGCCTGATAATTGGAGTAGCTGTTATACACAAGAGCCCGTATCTCCTTGAGTGACTCTTATCAATCTATTGTCCATCATCATCTGATTATCAGACCGAAAATATGGTGGGGAATTTTCCCTTTTTATATCAAGCTTGTGAAAAACATTTGAAATAATAATGGAAAAAAGCCCCTCTCATTGTGCGACTCAGCGGGGAGGGAAACTGAGGAGCCGGGTGACTCTGCCCGGCGGATGAAGACCATGTGTGTGCGGCGCTCAGGGACGCTGCGTGATGTCAGAGAAAAGTTGTTATAGTCACCAGATTTAAAGAATTTGGCACTTAGAAGCCAAAGTAGTTGCTGCTGTTGGACTAATAGGAAGGGAAGCAAGTTGCCTTTCTCTCCCTTTCCCTCCTTTGCTTCTGGGTTGGAGGCTCTAGGCATCTGAAGAATTGTAAGGGGGCAGGTGGAAGTGGCCCCAGGCACTTTGCCTTGGGGTGGGATTTTCAGTGACTTATCTGCTGTGGATCTGGGGGACGCTCAGAGGGTTTTATGTCATAGTAGCCAAGAGGCATTTGAATCACATTGAATCTAGCACTTTGTGGGTGTTTGGAAGAAGACATGGCAAGGCAATGTCAGTTCTTTTATTGGTTTATCCTTTCACCCAATGAAGGATTTATTGATCCTCCACTGTGTGCCAGACACTCCCGGGAGCAAGACCTCAGCTGTGATCAGCCACAGGTCTGAGGAACCCCTCACCTGGTGACAGCATACCTTTTACTGTGAAAAGTAAGAAAGGTGCAGGCAATGGCCTCTAAAGTACTGGCTTGCCCTCCTGTCCAAGCAGAGAGAGGCCCATATCTGGGCTCCAGAGGCCCCAGGGACTTGTGGGAGGGCACCAGGTATCTTGTCCATGATGGTAGACTGGCTTGTCCCTGCTTCCCGTGCCCACCCTCTGCCACGGAACTTGCCCTGTCTCCCAGCACTCCAGGCGGAGTCCACCAGCATTTAGATGGCTGGATTTGGACTTGATCCTCAAACTCACTCTGGCTGGTAGAGTGGGAATACTGTAATGCCAGAGAAGAGATGAGTTTAACGTTCCTCTTCTGGCCTGCACTGTGGCTTTCCCTCGCTCCTTAGAACACAGCTGGCAGCTGCTGGGTCCAGAATGAGGAGGTGTGGAGCCTACTCCACCCCGTCCTTGGCCTGGAACTCACCCAA
>NW_016107329.1:9798497-9804034 GCF_001604975.1 Cebus imitator
GGAGCAGTGCAGGTGGGCTCTAGACCCCTGAGCAGGAACCAAGCCCGGGTGGTCACAGCCCCTGATCTCAGAGTTGGTAGTTAGGAGCGTTCATGTAAAACCGTAACACAGGTGCCGCCTGCAACTGCATGCAAGACTATGTGAGTCTCTGCAACCTGGGGAGAAAATCCTAGCTTTCATCACATCCTTAAAATTATCCCGGAATGTAAACTAAGGTAAACCACTTCTGTCAGTGATAACAGGTGTCCAGGCCTTAACAGTCCAAGTCTGTGGTACTTGTCTGCGCACTGCTGGAAGGGGCTCTTTAATAAAAACGTGCGTGTGGGGTATGCGTGATGTATGTGGTGTACGTATGTGTGTGTTATGTGTGTGTGTGTGGATGTGAATGTGTGTCTCTGTACGTGTGGTGTGTGAAAATGTACGTGAATGCATGTGGTATGAGTGTGTGTATGTGTAAGTGTGTGTGTGTGGGAGTGTGTATGTGTGTGGTGTATGTGAGTGTGTGGTGTGTCTGTGAGTGTGTGGTGTGTCTGTGAGTGTGTGTATATGTAAGTATGTGTGGGAGTGTATATGTGAGTGTGTGGTGTATGTGAGTGTGTGGTGTGTCTGTGAGTGGTGTGTCTGAGTGTGTGTATGTGTAAGTGTGTGTGTGGGAGTGTATATGTGAGTGTGTGGTATATGTGAGTGTGTGGTGTGTCTGAGTGTGTGGTGTGTCTGTGTGTGTATGTGTAAGTGTGTGGGAGTGTATATGTGAGTGTGTGGTGTATGTGAGTGTGTGGTATGTCTGTGAGTGTGTGTATGTATAAGTGTGTATGTGGGAGTGTATATGTGAGTGTGTGGTGTATGTGAGTGTGTGGTGTGTCTGTGAGTGGTGTGTCTGAGTGTGTGTATGTGTAAGTGTGTGTGTGTGGGAGTGTATATGTGAGTGTGTGGTGTATGTGAGTGTGTGGTGTGTCTGTGAGTGTGTGGTGTGTCTGTGTGTGTATGTGTGTGTGTGCATGTGTGTGTGGTATGACTGTGAGTGTGTGTGTCTGGTATGAGTGACAGTGTATGTGTGAGTGTGAGAATGTGTGTGTGGTATGAGTGTGTGTGGCATGCATATGTGAGTGTGTCTGTGTATCCATGTGTGTCTTTGGTATGAAGGTGTGTGTGAGAGTGTGTGTATGTATGTGTGGTCTGAATGTGTGTCCATGTGTGTCTGTGGTAGAGTGAGGAGGTGTGTGAGTGTGAGAGTGTGTGTATGCTTCTGCAGAAATCATGTCCTCACTCCCACATAGTTTGCTAGGTCCACCAGGGCCACAGGCTCCTCTTCTGAGCCTCGCCCCTCACCCCTATCTCACCCTGACCCTGATGGGGAGAGGCAAGCCTGGTTCTTCCCCACATGTATGTGCACACGCTCACATATATGTGCACACTCTGGCCCATGCACTCACCCACACGTGCCTGCCTCCGCTGCCTGCCCCGGCCGCCAGCCCAACCAGCCTTGTGCACTCTGTCCTGGGCCGCCCCCCGCCCTGGACATTCCTGCAGGAGCTGCCCTCTCAGCCTGACTGGACTCTCGCTGCCCAGAGACGGAGCTACTTTGGTTCAGGTCTCCCCAGCCTGGGGAAGTGCCGTCCTCCTTGGTCGGGTGGAGAGCTTCTTTGCTCAAGCCCCGCCCTGTGCGGCCATGCACCCCGTTCCTGCCACTGTGGCCCGAGGGTCCCAGTCTCTTCCCTGCTCCTCTCCCAGCTCCTTTTGTGATCTGAGCAGATGTGAGGCTTGGGACAGAAAGGGCCCAGGAACCCAGCGCCTTAATCACTGAGCCTCCCTGAGCACCGGGCTGAGAGTCACCCCCAGCAGGTGAGATCCGCACAGCCTCCCCTCCAGCTGCGTGACCTGGGGTCATTTCTCACCCTCTGTGGCCCTCCTTACAAAGCAGGCACGTTGGCGCTCATCCTAGGGTGTCTGCGCCGTTTGCAGAGGTGGCATGCAGCCAGCCTGCCTCATGGACAGGCCCTGCCTGGGTGTGCCGACAACACCTGGCTCACCAGTGACCAGTGACCCCTCCTGCTGCCCCTGCAAGACCTATCCAGGGTCCAGCTCTCTTGCTGGCCAGGGACGGAAACTCCTGCGTTCCCAGGACTCTGACTCTCAGGCAGTCAGAATATCGCCCTCAGTTTTGTAATTAGCACACGTTGGTTGAGCATATTCACTAAACGTCCATCTTCCTCACAGGCTAGAAGCCTTGCCCTCCCCCTGCCCAGCCAAAAGCTGGGATGCCCACCAGAGGCTGCCATGTCCACCAGAGGCTGCCACATCCACCAGAGGCTACCACGCTCTCCTCTGGCCCTGCTGTCTGCTGTCCAGGAATCCTGGGTCCCAGGAGGTGGAGAGGTGGAATTCGCATCTTCCTCTGGCATCGGGCAGTGGGTAGGGATGAGGCTTGCTCCCACGGGGCATGTTCCTAATGCTTCAGGGCTCCGCCACTCATGTCTCAATCTCACAGTCCCCTGGACCTGGGAATATGCATTTCTCTCCTGAGGGATGTCGCATCCGCAGCCCAAGCCTATGGTACTTGTCTGCACATTGCTGGAAGGGTCTCTGTCCTCCAGTAGCCCACTGGACATGGCCAAGGTGACCCCGTGCCGGTGTTTCCTCCACCGGGTCTTCAACCAACCAGGGCACACCATGTCAGGAGCTCACAGACCCCTCCTCCTGCGGGGACCCTCCCGCTCTCCTGTCAGCCCCAGGAGGGCAGGAAGCCAAGAGCAGTCAAAAGGACCACTCAAAACTGGGAAACTCAGCGTGGTTGGGGATTCAGCCTAAGATGCCCCAGTGAGGAAGCCTTATGGTCCCCTGCACCTTAGGACCCCGCGTCTGCATAGGACCATAAACCATTCCGTGATGAACGACTTAGCAATGGCGTGGCCCAGCCCGGCCCAGCCTCTACGCCTGCTCTTTTCACGCGGATGCCCACTTCTGCACGAGTTTGGAGAGGAAGTTGTTCACGGTGAGTGGAGAATGTAAAACGCCTCCTGAACCTGGGGCTGGAGAACAGCTTGCCTCTGCTAAGGGATGCTGTGAAGAGCCTCCCCACCTCAAGTAGCGCAGTTCAATTTCCAGTGTTAACAGCCCAGGCGGAGCTCGCAAAGGCAGGAAATGGCAGTTTTCAGACATTCATCTCTGAAAGAAAGGATATTTTCCCATCTCTGCCATTTTCCCCTCCGTAAAAGAAACACCTCTTTCTCCACACACACGTGAACCGGTGTAAGATCATACTGTTGTTTCTGGGGATGACTTTTAACAGTAAATCAATATTTTGTTTTCTCTGTTTTTCTGCTTTTCTTGGAGGAAACGTATATATTATGTTTTGGAACAACAAAACATGCTTAAAATCATGCACTTTCAGTGACACTCATATTCAGTAGCTGTTTACATCTGGCAGCATCATTCTTTTGTGATACTGTATAAGACTATTAATTTGAATTACTTTAAAAAGATTGTATATTTGTTTCCAATGACTACCTTTTACCAGGTATGTCTCATAATAACATTTTAAAACAGATCTCATGGATTTTAAGTCACTTTCTGTTAGTAAGAATTTAGTCCAGTTGAACACTTGGGTTTTTTTTTTAAGTATCAGGGGCAAATGTGCAGGTTTGGGTAAGGTCTCTGTCCTCCAGTAGCCCATTGGACATGGCCAAGGTGACCCCATGCTGGCGTTTCCTCCACCGGGTCTAGTGAAGCTGAGGTTTGGGGTCTGACTGATCCCATCACTCAGGTGGTGAACATGGTCCCCAGCAGCTCCGAGTTCAGCCCTTGCCCCTCCCCCCTTGCCCTTCTTCCCCTGCCCCCCTTCCCCCCTCTTTTCCCTCTTTCTCCCCCATCCAGTAGTCCTAGTTACTACCAGTAGCATCTCCGTGTCCGTGAGTGCCCAATGCTCAGCTCCCACTGAGTGAAGCCACGAGGACTTTGTTTTTCTGTTTCTGTGGGAATCTGTGTAGGACCATGGCCTCCAGCTGCGCCCACATTGCTGCAAAGGACCCGATTCCGTTCCTTCTTGCGGCTGCATATGATTCTACGTGGACATGTCAGTCTTCTCTTCCACTCATCGGCCCCTCTCCCAGCCTAGTGCAGCCGAGCTCTGTGAGTTGGGAGAAAAAGCAGCTCCAACTCCTTTCCTGGGGAGCAGCAGGAAAGAATGAGGCAAGCAAGGCCAAGGCTTTTGCCTTGCGGGCGTCTGGCCTCAGTATGCAGTTGGAGATGAGCTGAGCTTCCCTAGGAACCCTGACTGGCTTTGGGGCATGGGGCGAGGCAGCCTGCGAGCTCTAGTCCCTCTTACCGGGAGAGGTGGGCAGGGGATGTCCCTCTCCCTGAGGGAAAGCACCCACGTTTAGGCCTCGTATTCTCCGCCTGTTTGCTGGACTTGCCAGCCACCCCTGCCACCTTGCTGTGACGAGGAGAGGGAGGCGGGTACCTCCACCTGCCCTCTGTGCCTGGCCATGGCCTCTTTGTCCTGGTGAGGAAGGCCTCTTACTGTCTCCTTATTTGGCCATGAGGGACAAGGAGTAGGTGGTGGGCACTGTCACCCTCACTGTGGGTGGATGGGAGGGATATCTTAGCATGCCAGGTGAAGACTCGAAGCTCTGCCAGCTCCCACTCAGCAGCCTGTCATACTGATGCAAACCATGTGGAATACCAGCGGAAAGGAAGGGCTCCAGTCTCCAGCACCTAGGGGTGACCTTTTGCGTTGCCTCCCTGCTGGGGTCGTGGCTAAGTGACTTACCCTCTCCAGTGCCAGATTCCTGGGTGCACTGAAGATTCTAACACTACTGGAAACATGAGATTGTCACACGAATAACATGCAGGGCCTGCTCAGCTGTCATTCACACATGTCACCCTCGTGGTTCCATGTCCAAGCCTGTGTGAAAAGGCGTGCTGGGCCCATCCCATGGCCCTGCTTCCCGCCCGCCAGGGGCTCTGCTGGCTTCCTGCTCCCTGTGGTGCTGGAAGTGGAGTCAGACGCAGACTCCCTAGGGCCGTCTCAACCAGAGTGGCCTGAACGGAGCACCCCAGTGACCTGGGAGTGTCGTGGTGGATTTGGAGGCCGAGGTCATGAGACACAAATATGTCAACAGTCATGCGTCACTTAATGACAGGGATGTGTTCTGAGAACTGCGCCGTCAGGTGGTGTTTGTGGTTGTGTGACCCTCACAGAGTGTGCTGACACATACCTTGGTGACCGCTGGCTATACACCGAGACCATGGGGTAGAGCCTGTTGCTCCTGCCTACAAACCCGTGCAGCACGTGACTGCACAGAACACGCAGCCGCTGTCACGTGTGGGCGGGATTTCCACATCTCAGCACAGAAGAGGTGCAGTGAGAAAAGGCAGCATGCCCATCAGTGGGTCCCCATTGTCCCATCCATGGTAATACCACATTTGCTTTTTCTAACTTTTAAAAAAAATGTCACTTTAAGTTCTGGGATACATATGCAGAACGTGCGGGTTTGTTACAGAGGTGTACATGGGCCGTGTGGGTTTGTAACAGAGGT
>NW_016107329.1:9804589-9805529 GCF_001604975.1 Cebus imitator
TACGTGGGCCGTGTGGTCTTGTTACAGAGGTGTACGTGGGCCATGCAGGTTTGTCACAGAGGCGTACGTGGGCCGTGTGGTCTTATTATAGAGGCGTACGTGGACCGTGTGGGTTTGTTACAGAGGTGTACATGTACCATGTGGGTTTGCTGCATTTTGCACATTGTTTTTCTGTTAATTCATTGTTCTACATCCTGAACTTGTACCACAGACTTGCTTTTAAAGCAAAGTGAAAAATTTTATATTTATTTTTGTTAAATTGTATCTTGTTTTGGCCCATGCTTATAGCATGTTAGATTTTTACCAATGCCTTTTAATTCAACATATTAGTGTTTGCCCCCAACTTTCTGCTGTGTGTGAATCTGATAAGCTGACTTTGTGTATCTTCACCTAACTCATTCATAAGAAGAAAAAAGAAAATCAAAGACACAGGTACAAGAACAGAACCCTGTACCCTGCAGATCATTTTCTAGTTGCCGCCAACCCTTCACCTTCAAATCATGCTGGAATTTTTTATCCAAACACATAGGAATATGCCTAACTATACTATAATGTGGCAATGTTTAAAAAAAAAAATCTAATGAAGATTTAAGATACTGCCAAGTAGCCTGCCTTCATTTCAGGTATAATATTTTCAACTAATAAATTCAGAGAAATAAAAAAATGTAGTTATACTTTTAAAATGTGTTCTCCATCTTGCTCCACCTATTGCACCCAATAGTGATATTCTTTTTTTGTTATTATTATACTTTAAGTTTTGGGGTACATGTGCAGAACGTGCAGGTTTGTTACATAGTTAAACATGTGTGATGGTGGTTTGCTGTATCCATCACCCCATCATCTACATTAGGTATTTCTCCTAATGCTATCCCACCCCTAGCCCCCCACTCCCCTGCTCTCCCACCCCTAGCCCCCCACTCCCCTGCTCTCCCTCCCCTAG
>NW_016107329.1:9806124-9816283 GCF_001604975.1 Cebus imitator
CCCCCACCCCCAACAGGCCCCAGTGCGTGATGCTTCTCTCCCTGTGCCCACGTGTAATAGCACATTGTTCATGGCACCTTCTCCCTATCTGTGTGCCGTGTGGCTGTGCTTGCTCAGGGTCCCCAGATGACTCAAATTTAGTTGCTGCTTACAGCTGGTAGAATCATTCTTTGTGATACTGGATAAGACTATTAATTTGAATTACTTTTAAAAGATTTTATCTTTTTTCCAGTTACCTCCTTCAGCTATAATGTCAGGTAGGCCTTGTAATTAATAGAATTTGGAAAGAAATCCCATGGATTTGAAGTTCCTTTATTAAAAGTTTAGTCCAGTGTAGGGCAGTTGAACAACTGAGGTGCAGTTGAAGTGGGGGCACGTGTCCTCACCGAGAGGCCCCACATCTGCTGCCTGCAGAGCTATCTGGAGAACCGCCCCCCGGGGCCGTTGCCTGCGGGAAGTCCCCAGGGCCCCTGACGGGATTGTAGTCTTGGGTCCTTGCCAGGCCTTTCTGTCCCTCAGCAGGAGGGAGGTTCTGGGTCTGAGCACCTGGTGCTTAGACCCCTGGCAGCCTCCGGACTCACCTCCTGGCTTCTCCTCCTGTGTCTGGTGGAGCAGTGGCTGCTGACTTCAGGCAGGAATGGGGAGGAGGGACGGGAGCCTGCAGAGGCAGTGAGGTGGCAAGGGTGGTGCTTCCCAGGAGCTTGGCTGTGGATATGGGGACAGTATCCTCCGCTCCCTGAGGCATCTCACAGGGCCCTTGGGTCGTGGCCCTGTTCTCTGCTGGGACACAGGCTGCTCTGTGAGCCCCACCTCGATTCAGTGCACTCCAGTCAGGCTGCTTAGAACAGCTTCTTGCATTGAGTCGGCTGGGACTTTGAAAAGCCCCTTCCATAGCTTTTCCGTGGGCACCTGTGATGGGTGCATGCTGCCGCGCTGGTCTGTCTGTGAAATGGAAGAGAGCCAACAGACCCACGTCCCAAAACCTAGACGAGGCAGGAACAGCCAGATAGGAGAGTAATGGCTTAAAGGCGTGGGGGAAGCCAGGTCCAGAGGCCTCGCATGAATTACCGTATGTAAGTATGGACATCAGCGGAGCTATGATGCTAGAAATGGGGATTTAGAGGAGCCCACGTAAAACCTTTTACAGAGCAGAGTGACGAAGATGGACTTGTGCATTGTGGCCTCGGCGCGGCATCCCACACGCCCCTCAGCGCATGGTCAGCCTCGTGTTCCCACCACCCTGCCCAGCTTGGAGCTGGCAGTGTGTCCACTGTGAGTGAGCAATGACCTTGTGTTTCACTTAGATGAGTACTGAGCATTTCAGCGCGGAGGGACTCTGCTGGTCAGTTTCCCCCGTGTCTCCTGGCTTCCGTCCAGAGCTAGGGCCACTTTACTCCAGGGCCGGCGTCCCCTTGCTCTCCTTCAGCGATGTCCTGCAGGGTTTTGATGGCTCATTACATGGAATCCACCTGCAGCCCTGGCAGATTCGGAGAGAGCAGGTCTGAGAAGAGTTTCAGCATCGACCTTTCTAATAAGTGGCCCAGCTGGCTCACGTGCATACCCCGCCTCAAGAGCTCCCCTCTGAATTCTAACAGTAAGAGGTTCTGGCCTTAGCCAAGCAACGTTGCAATTCTTAGATTGTTAAGGTTTCCTCCTAAATTCCTGGCCTCTCATCTCCCATCACCAAAAAGAAGTCAGGTCGTGGCGGGGGATGAGGACACCAAGAGGCATGGTGTATGTGGGGTTTGCCCCAAAGCTACCTACATGGATAAGCGCTGCCCAGAGCCAGGAGGGCTGACAGCTGCCCCCAGCCACAGCCATGGCGAGCTGTTACCGCCAGCGTGTGAGGGTCTCCAACCAAATGTGCTTTCGTGTTGCTTTTTCTTAAACTCCTACAGAATTGGCATTCAGATGGTAATGTGCACATGAGGAAACGGACACTCGGATGCACCCGTCGGGTGGAGGGGTGTGTCCGCGCACAGGCAGGTCTGCCACGGCCTCAGACCCTGCCCCGCCTCCCCGGCCACCTCTGTGCCTGCAGAGCCACTTCAGAGCTTACTGAACGGGGCCCAGGGCCCTGGGAGCAACTCGCACTGACCTCCTAACGTCATGAAGTGGCGCTTACCAGGCATGGGAGGTGGCTCTGCTTTTGGAGGGGCATAGATCTCAGGGAGGCAAGAAGCTCACTAGTGGGTGCCGGCTCTTCCCTGCTTTGTTTTCTTCACCAAGCAAGTGAGTGGTTCCGGCAACAGATCAGGGCATGTCAAAGAGGGGAGGTGCATGGGGGTCACAGCAGGGGTGAGCCCTTACAGTCACACCTGGGAAAGCTGGTGGGGAGCGTGTACTGATCCCAGCTGGGTGTGCAGAGTGAAACCTTTCCAACCCATCACTGTTGAGGACTGTGGTGGATTAGACTCCATGCTGGGGCTGGGCATAGATACAGGACAGGGCAGCCCCGGCCACAGAGCACCCATGGTGGGGATTGGAGCAGGCCAGCCTCTGCGTGCTCTGTGGGGTGGCTTGGCAGACATCTCTGGCTGGACCTCAGCCCCTGCCTCCCCCCTGGCACCTTGAACCACCCACACAGTCGTGCGCAGTGCTTCCGAGTGGCAGGTGACGGGGCCAAAGTGATACCATGCCTGTCCCGGGCAGGTCATCTCCTGGGCATCTCTAGGGAGGGGCAGATAGGAGGCAGATGCTAAAAACCAAATCCTCCTCATGAACTTGCTAAGGGCTCTGGAGATCTGGGCGCTGAGGAAGAGTCCCAGGAAGGCGACCTTTGACGGGATGGTCAGGGGGCAAACTGGAGGAAGAAAAAGACCCAGCTCAGCAGAAATCCAGGCAGGAACGTCCCTGGCGGAAGGTAACAGCCTCCAGAGTTGGAGGGAATGAGTGGGGGCTACTGTTAGAAACTGACACTGGAGTTTTCTGAAGCGGCAAACGTGTTTCGTTCTGTCTGATGTGGTACCTGGGAGAAAGAATTACTAGGAGGAATTGGGGAGAGCAAGCAGAGGCCTTCTGAAATGCCTGGGACTTTAATGGCCTTCCCTGTGGGACAAGGCGGGGGACCGACTGCAGTTAGCACTGGGGACTGGGAGGAGGCACTGGAGGTTTTCACTGAGCAAATATCAGAGAACACCCGCCCTGCGCTGGACTGGAGTCAGGTGGGAAGATCATGGTTGCGCCGCGGAGAATGATTTAGGGTAGAAACGGCTGCTCTCCAGCTCAGGGGCATTGGTGCCAAGCTGTTAGTGTGTTGTACACAACACGCCGGGATGCCATATCTCAACCCTGCAGTGTGGCCAGTGGGGTGGGATGCACAGAGCCTGTTGGATCATAGTCTAGAAGATGTGCATCTCAGAGTCATTAAGTGAACAGATCTGTGTTTTAAGAATACAGTGTCAACCGGGTGTGGTGGCTTTCTCCTGTAACCCCAGCACTTTGGGAGGCTGAGGCAGGTGAATCACCTGAGGTCGGGAGTTCAAGACTGGCCTGATTCACAATGGAGAAACCCGTCTGTACTACAAATACAAAATTATTTGGGGTGGTGGCAGATGCCTATAATCCTAGCTACTCAGGAGGCTGAGGGAGGAGAATTGCTTGAACCCAGCAGGTGAAAGTTGCGGTGAGCTGAGTTTGCGCCACTGTACTCCAGCCTGGGCAACGAGAGCGAAATTCCGTCTCAGGAAAAAAAGAAGAAGGATACAGCATCATCTCTTGTCTTGGTGAGCTATTCCCATGATCATGCTGCAGAACAAATCACAGCAAATCCCTGCGCATGGCGTCCCCGTGCTCTCATGTATCTGCAGGTTGCCTGGGGCTGGGCTGCTGTGTGCTTGGCCCAGCTGAGCAGTGCTGCCTCTCAGGGTGGATCTCTGGTTTCTGGGCTGCATCTCCCATCCTCCCTGGCCGCTGGCCCACTGGGACATGCTCTTCTTGAGGCTGGGTAGAGGCACGAGATCCTCATGTTGGCAGGAGAGGCTTCCTGAGACCTGGAGCCAACACATTCTCTTTCACCTCTTCTGTAGCTGAAGCAGGGAACACTTCTAGCATAACATCACAGGAAGGACCCAGTGGCCTTTGCCCACAGTGAGGCAGAGAATGATGTAGACACGGGCGTAGAATTGGGGTCAGTACTTAGTTCACAACTCCTCCTTTATCTAGAGATCACTTAGCCAGCAACCTGCATTCTCTAGAACACCATCCCAGAGCGAAATAAGCAAAAACGTTCAGATACATTAAAGTGACAAAAGACTAAAATTCATCTACTGTGCACCTGGGGAGCCCTCCACATTTCACATATGCTTCTTTCCTCTCCGTCGGGCATAACAGAGGAGGGCACTTACCTGACTTCTCAGCCCTCGTGAGGTTGGACATCTTACATTCGGGAAGGCGGGAGAGCCCTATGAGGGGCAGGCACGTTGCTAGCAGCCACTGTGAGCACAGATAGGCTCAGGGCAAATGAGAAAGCAGAAAAGCAGGGATGGCAAAATAAAGAAAACCAGGTACCGCTCAAAGGCATTTTCCCTTTGATCTCCCTGGCTGAGGGAGCCTGGGGATGGAAATGGAGAAGAGCTCAGAGGCTTGCCCAAGCGCACATCTAGCCAATAGGAGGCGGAGTTTGAGCCTAAATCACAATTTTCTTATGAAAAGCAGGTCTTAAAAAGTGTCTTAACAGCACTTAGAGAACGATAATAAAAACTATCACAGAAGGTAGTGTCAACGTCGTCCATGGCGTGGTTTGGGTACCGTCTGGCCACCGTGCTGTGTGCCGTGGGTCGCTGTGTGTTATACCTGGCTCTGCCATTCTAAATGATTTGTCTGTTTAGTATAAAATGTGATCCTCTTAGAAACATAAATGCCCCTTGGAAAAATCAATAGCTGGCATATATATAGGTGAAAATGTAGTTTAATGTTATCTCCATGGGTACATATGTCAGCTACGTAGGATATTGCCATAGGTGGCTAAGACTAGGCTGCATTTGCTTAAATGAAGGAAGTCAGGAGGCTTCATGCAGTGCCCTTGATGGAAGGAGCAGGTGCACAGGAGAAGGGATGTATCGGTGTGTGGGAATCCAGCTGGGGAGATGCCCTACACATGAATAAGAATAGATATTATTTTTCAGACATATTTTGCCATGATGTAAAAAGTTGGTCATATAAGAAACTCTAAGAAAGCCAGCATATTCTAAGAAGGTCTTTGGTGGGGCTGGCTGCAGGGAGGACAGGATGTGGCGTGAGTGCCACAGTTTTCTGGTGGGCAGTCCAGAGCCTTGAAGCCTGGACTGGACGTGGCTCCCCCTCATCCTGAATCCAATGCATCCTGCTGTCCTCACCTCCCGAGCACCCTTCCACCCTCCCAGGACCATCGCCTGGTCCACAGAAGCATCACCTCTCCCCACAATTCCTAAGTTACTTTGGGCCTGTTGTCAGCTTTGCTGACCACAAATCTCAGTGTGGGGTATGGGCCTGCAGATACAAATCCTCAAGAGATCCTTGCAGCAGTGAGTTTGAGAAGCCGCTGTCAGCACCAGCAGAACTGCTGACCCATTTCCTATCTTCCAGATGTTATCACCCTTCTGTCTCCTCTTCCCAAATCCCTTCCCAGGCCTGCTGGGCCTGCTGTGTGCTGCCTCCTCGCCTAGCTTCATCTGCAGCCACTTCACCTTCACTCTCTGGCTATTGTGGGTTACACTGTGTCCCCTAAAAAGATATGTTGCAGTCCTACACCCTAGAACCTGTGAATGTGACTTTACTTGGAAATAAGGTCTTTGCAGATGTAATCAAGTTAAAATGACATTGCACTGGATTAGGGTGGGTTTATATACAGTGCCTGGGGTTCATACATCAAGAGGGAAATTTGGACACAGAGACACACAGGGAAGACACCATGTGATGACAAAGTAGATGTTGGAGCAATGCATCCAAGCGATGCAAGCTGAGGAGCACCAAGGACTGCTGGCCATCACCAGACGCTGGGAGAGAAGCCAGGGAGAATCCTCCCCTAGAATCCTCTGAAGGACCCAAGGCTGCCAAGACCTTGATCTCAGATTCCCAGCCTCTAGAACTGTGAGGGAATCCATCTCTGTTGTTTTGAGCCGCCCAGGTAGTATAGTTCATCACAGCAGCCACAGAAAACTAACACTGAGCCCACATGGGTTCCTTTCCAGTTCTTGAATGTTCCCTCTCTCTGCTTTATCCAGCCATGCTATCCTCCCAGCCCCTCTCAGTTCTGGCCTCTATCTCTGAGAACTCCTCTCAGACTTCTCTGGAAGAGGCCTAGCCAAGCCATCACTTTGTGTTTTCATTTTACCCCATTCCTTCCCTTCAGAGCACACATCACAGGTATAAGTCTGCACTTATGGATTCAAATTTGGTTCTTTTATGGTCCTTTCCCTGAAGAGAAAACTCCAGGAAGATAAGGATGCTGTCTACTTTGCTCACTGTGGTATCCCAGTATTTTCCACAGGGCCTGGAACTAGGAAGTAGCCAGTAAATGTTTGCTGGATGAATGAATGGATGATCGGAAGAACGAATGGATAATCATACGGATAGATGGATGGATGGATGGGTGACCAGATGCATGGATGAATGGTTAGATGAATAGAAGGATGTATGGATGATCAGCTAGAAAGATGGATGGATGATCAGATGAATGAATGAATGGATGATCAAATGCATGGATAATCAGATGAATGGATGGATGGATGGGTGACCAGATGCATGGATGAACGATTAGATGAATAGAAGGATGTATGGATGATCGGCTAGAAAGATGGATGGATGATTAGATTAATGAATGAATGGCTGATCAGATGGATGGATAATCAGATAGGTGGATGGATGGGTGACCAGAAGGATGGATAATCAGATACATGGATGGATGATTAGATGAATGAATGGATAGATGGATGATCAGAAAGAAGAATGGATATATAGATGGATGAATGATCAGATGGATGATAAATAGATGGATTAATGGATGGATGATCAGAAGGATGGATAACAAGATGGATGAATGGATGGATGGATGGAAAACAAGATGGATGAATGGATGAATGGATGGTCAGATTAACTGATGGATGATCAGGTAGGTTGATGGATAGACGATCAGATGAATGAATGGGTGGATGATCAGATAGATGGATGGATGGATGGATAACAAGACAGATGAATGGATGGATGGTCAGATTAATGGATGGATGATCAGATATGTCAATGGATGGAAGATCAGATAAATGAATGAGTGGGTGATCAGATGGATGGATGGATGAGTGACCAGTTGGATGATCAGGTGGAAGAATGATCAGATGCATGGATGGATGCTTAAATGAATGGAGGATGGATGAATGGATGGCTGGTAAGATGGATGGATGATCAGTTAGAAGGGTGGATAGATGATCAGTTGGGTAGATGCATGGATGATCAGACAAATGAATGAATAAATGATAAGATGGATGGATGATCAGATGAATGAAAGAATAAATGATCAGATGGATGGATAATCAGATGGATGGATGGATGGATGGGTGACCAAATGTATGGATGATCAGATGGATGAATCATCAGATGCATGGGTGGATGATTAGAAGAATGAATGAATAGATGGAGGATCAGATAGATTAATTGATGGATGATTAGATGAATGGATGGACCAAATGGATAAATAATCAGATGAATAGTCAGGTGGATGGATGGTCAGATGAATGGATGGATGGATGATCAGATAGAAGTATGGATGAATGATCAGGTGGATTAATGGATGGATAGATAGATAGGTGAATGGATAGATGGATGGTCAGATGAATGGATTAATGAACAGACGGAAGGATGTATGGATGATGAGATGGATGGTGAATGGATGGATATCAGATGGACTGGATGATCAGATGGATGGGTAGAGGGATGGATGGACGAATGGATAGATGATTGGATGGATGGATGAATAGGTGGGTGGAAAAGTGGATGACTGAAAATGAATGGAAAGGCGACAGCATCTCACAGAGATGTTCTCAGTATTTCACTAATATATTTCTCTTCCTGTATGCAATGCAAACATAGCAGGTTCTCACAGGCTTTCTCTGAATGAGACTCTCTCTGACTTTTGCATTTCTATGAGCATTGTCTCACACAATTTTCACAAGAAATGTATAAATTTTGTACTCTTTCCAGTTCACAGATGAAGGAACTGAGGCTGACTGTGACTTACCCAAGGTCACGCACGGGCTTCTGACCACACATCTTACATTCACAACCATGTCCGCTCTTACAGAGCCTGATGTGAGTGGAGGTGCCAGATGCTGACACAGCAGAGGTAGCAGCGGCTGGGCAGTTCCTACAAGTGGATGCATACCTGCATTTCTTCCTCGGCAGGAAGATACATGTCTGTGCTCTTGCCTGATGCCGAAGGCTAGCAGGAGGCTCTGTGTGTCTCACTAGAACATTCTCCTCTCTTCTTAGAACACTTTGAATGTGTCTGTCCCTTGCTGCTTTTCTGGGGCCAATCACTGGAGAATGGATTTAGAGAGTCCCCTCTTCACACTGTTCCAAAAGGCCCTCCAGGAGTTCAGTGTGAGCTGAGAAGCTGTGTGCATGATGCCTGTTCTCTCTGTGGTCCAATCACAAAGAGCAGTTATTTCCAGCGTCTCTAATGAGCCATTTATACTTCACAAATCACTTTGAGAGCTGATTTTTACCCAGACTTCTCTATATATTTCTATACTATTTGGGGGCATTTTTCCAAAAATGGGTGAGAAATTATGAGAGTGTCTATATAAAATGTAACTCCTCAGATGATGGGAGCAAAATTAAGCCAGCAGGGTAGAAGCGGGGTGTTGGTGGTGGGCCTGGGCGGAAACTGGTATGTCTTCATGTGGAGCTGGCCGACGGGCTTGTTTGCTCATGGGCAGGCTGACATATCTCTTCCAAAGACTGTCCTGGTAGTGTGGCTGTGAGGAAGCGTGAGGAAGGCGGGCGCTTCCTGAGCCTCCCAGGGATAATAATATACCTCCTGTTTGTTTCAAATAAACTAGGCGCAAGAAGTGAGATTAATGATATGTCCAGACCCAGTGTAATCACTAAAATTAGCAGAAGCAAGTTGCATAATGTGAGTGGTGAAAATCCTTCTTTCTGGTCCTCCTGAGCTGAACTGGATGGTTTGGGTAATGAAGAACACCAGCCCTGCTAATGAGGACAAGAATGCTTAGCAGGAGGCTGCTGGCTTCCTTGCTGATGATTACCCACTACTCCCATGTGAATGGTGTTTGGGGTTAAATGTGAGAATCTGTGCTCTCTGCCTCTCCCCTTCTCTTCCTCCTCCTTCCTCTCTCTCTGCTTCTTGACTGTGCATTTTATAAATAGTGCTCAGGGTCAGGGGAATTAGGAGAAACATAGCTCTCAACAGGCAAGAAGAATAGTGATGCCCCCGGAGAAGGCATCAAATGGCAAAGCCCATGCGCCCAAGGGCCACATGGCTTTGTTTTTCTCCTCAGCGTTGCCGCAGACACCTGACGTAGGTATGGAGTTGATCCGCACACCAGTGCTGGAGCCTGTGTTCAGTTCATCTGCAGGATGTGTTCCCCTTCACTTGCATGTCAGATCACCAAAATCAATTCCTTTCTGATTTTTGCAGCACCCAAATGGCTCAGCTAACAAATGACAAAGATTCTATTCACAGCAGACAATTGTTGCATCACACATACAATTTTGCAGAAATTTAACAACCACAACAAAAATCCCTAACTAAGAAGACAATTTCCCTGCATCATTGACTGTCTTGCGCGATTTGTCAGCTCTCTTCGTGGTGTGTGGTGCAGCCCTCAGGCTGTCTTCCAAACGGGAGATCGTCCCCAGAGCTGCATCCACACCCCTGCCGCCAGGTGGAGGCGCATTCCCTTGTATTTCACGGAAAGGGTTTCAGGGTCTACCTCCCTTTTCCTCCCTTCTCAGGTTCTTTGTTGCTGAAAAATTGTAATGGAGTCTCAAATCTGGGGCGTGGCCTTTGTTGTATGTATTGCTATCTGCCTTTCCTCCCTTCCCGGCTTCCCCACTTCATTCCTGTTCCTATACGTGATGTGGGGGCAGAGTAGTGGTGGCAGCAACCAGTGTTGACAGCCTGTAACCTAATGAGTCTGCTGTCCATCTGGCCTCTAAACAGTTC
>NW_016107329.1:9816751-9857109 GCF_001604975.1 Cebus imitator
ATGTAAGCATAAGTGCAAAAGTTGGGATGAAACTTGAAATTCGCTTTATGAAATGGGAGATTTTTTCAGATTAAATTTTATTTTTTGGAATTACCTTCTAAATCCATAGAAATTTAATTGGTAGGATATGACAGGGGTATTGTAACTTTTCTTTGAATTCTCTTCAATCTTAGTAACATACCTGACTGGGGCAATGGCATCTCACTTCTACTTGATTTCTAAATACTTGTTAACTAATATTCTTCATTTATGCTAAGATAGTTTTCACATTTAGTAATTTTGGAATCAGGTGCATTTTACCATTCATGGCAACTTACAGTGATAACAGGCCCCATTTTTCCTTCTTACTGGTACGCAAGGTAATGGTGTGTCTTATACTGACAAAGTCTTACATGTAATTAAAAATATCTGCTGTCCCATGTTCCTGAAGACAAGCTGGGTTTCTGCTGCTCCATTCCAGGGAGACATAGGGGTCTCCCATGAGCCCTTGGGGCTGGCCTCCATGGCGCAGAACAACAGCACAGAATAGCAATGCTTGGTGATCACTGCATTGATCCTAGGCCCCCTGCCCCGGGCCTGACTTGCTGGGCTCTATATTACTCCACAGGGGACGTGTGTGCATGTGTGCTTCTGTGATTTTAGCCATTGATAGCGGGTGGGATGCTTTAGAGATTCCAAATTATTTTTTGGAAGATAAACAGGTTTATTTATCTTTTTATTTTATGATCTGTCTGCCACTTTGACTGGATTCTGGCAATTCCGGGCTCTGTGGATTAGATGCCTGCTCTTTCCTTCCCTCCCTGCTCCTCTCCTTTCCCTCCCTTCCTCCTCCTCCCCCCCCCCCCCCCCTTCCTTCCTTCTAGACCCAAAGGTGAAGCAGAAGAACTCCTCGTAAACTAGTAATCACTGCTGTAGAAATCCCCTCCCCAACTGCCTCCCCCCCCCCCCCCCCCCCCCCCCCCCCCCCCCCCCCCCCCCCCCACCCGGTTCCTTTCTAGAGCTGGGCTTCTGCTGGCCTGTCCCTGGGCTGCCAGCACCCTGTCCACGTAGCCTCCCCTTTCAGCCTGTCTCAGCCACTCAGCTCTTCAGTTCTTATCCATCTCAGGTCTCTTCTGCCCCTCTTTGGTCAGCAGGAAATGCATATTTTCTGGGCTTGTCATGTGGAAGCCTGGTTTCACTGCTCACAGCTGCTTTCCTTTTCAGCCAGAGCTGCCTGCCTGCAGCCTCTGAGAAGGGATGGGGTGTCCTGACCCCTAGCCTCCTCGTCACGCTCATGGCCACACAAGGTCCCCTGGCTTCTTTGGCCTGTGGCACCTACTTGCAAAGGTAATTAAGTCCCAGCTCTTTTAAGGATCCCTCGGCGATCTTCTTGGGCTGGCAATTCTCTTAGGGAAAGACAAATGCCTCCCAGTCTGCTGGAAGGTCCTCCCCGTTCGTGCCCCGGCACTAAAGCTGCTCCCTCACAGGCGGCAGGAGTGAGGGCAGAAAGGCCCTGTTTCTGCTGAGCCAGGAGGCCAGGCTTTGCTGTGTAACAGAATGGCCCCTGCTGGGCAGCGGAATATTTCCTGTTGAGTCCTCTTCGGTCTTTAGTCAGTGCCTGGTGTTGGCAGTCTAGGTGACTCTTCCTTAGCTGAGGTGGTCCACACCAGCCTTTGCAGTCAGAGCTCAGGACCACAATTCCTGGGCATGGGGCTGCAGGCTGCTGTCCCGCTGGCTGGCTCTGCCAGCTTTGCTCACCCAGGGTACCCCAGACATCCCTCAAAGGCCACCATCAAAGCAGGCAAATGACACAGGAGGGGGATTCCTCTGTCTGTGTGTGGTGGGGGTGGGGTGGGGGTGGTCTCTAGATCCTGGCTGGGCAGGCAGGAGGCCTTCAGGTGCTTCATCTGTGGCAGGAATTGTCCTGGAACGGACAGTGTCTGGCAGCTCAACCCACTGGTGCAGTCCTCCTCCACGCCCTCTATGCGGTTGACGGGTACAGTCTGCCCATTCACACCTTGAGAGAAGGCTCTAAAGAGGTCCCATGCGCCCAGATTTCCCTTCAGCACCACCACTGCTGACATACAATTGGAGCTTGTTTTTACACTGTGAACCGAAGGCGGTAAAGTCTGCCTCTGTGCAACCCAAGTTTCTGCCAGGCAGCTTTAGGACACCGTGTGGCGCTCACATTGCTTCACAGTTAGTGTTGGATTTGGTGGCCTGGCCTCTCTGCAGGCCTGCGGGTGTGTGCAGGTGCCCCCTGCCCCCCGCTCCCCGGCCTTCCTTAGCTCAGGGAGTGGGCTATGCTTCGGTCTGTCGGAGGCATTCTGCTGCGGCGGCCTAACTTGGTGTAGGTGGAATGTTGGAGCTGGGACTCGTGGGAGGAAGTCTTGTATTTTACAACAGAAGGAAATATGTTAAATAACAATAAAAAGATTGGGAAGAATTTCATCTTTTTAAAAGGATCTCTGCTTTCCATTTCCAGAAGAAAGAGGTTTCCTTTCTCTTTAGAATATTTAAAATCATAAAGCATTAGAGAGAGTTCTAATTTTGAACACTATTTTTCTTCTTGGAATTTTCTTTCCAGAAATGGCTTAAGAGTTTCTACTATTGTTACAGGCTTCGTTTCTACTGTGCCATTTATTAAATGATTCTTTAAAAAAATCTAAAGTTAAAATACATTCATTCTCAGGCAATATTTTACACGATGCAGTTTATTTGGAATTAGATATTATCTGTCTTTGGTTTTGCTAAATAAAATTGCATTGAAACAGTTTTAAATAAAATCTGGGTGAGGGCTTACAAAATATTTTACTGCCAATGTAAGCATGGCAGGACTGTAAGTTCACGTTGTGTATTTTAGTGCTGTCATGTTTCTGCCGGCCCGTCCGGCCCAGTGAGCCACGTTAGGGGTCTGTCCTCAGCGACGCTAGAGGCCCTGGCAGCGGGGATGGGTTGAGAGGTTTCCACTCTGGGCTTAGTTGCATTTCTAGCTTTTGCAAATAGATGGCACTTTTGACTTACCCTAGAATATTGCTGATCAGAGCAGAGCACAAGGAAAATACTTAAAATGGTCTGTGTGTAAGTCAGAAATGTATTGGTGACTATTCACATGAAGGCCAGAAAAATTAAAATTAAGCCTCTCGGGAGACAGAGTGTTGCATTTCTCTCTTCAATGCTAAAACTTAAACACGTACAACCAGCCCAAGTATAAAATGTGTGCATTTTATGAAATGTTTTAAAAATTTTTTATTGTACATCATTGCAAGCTTTGATCTGGAAGAGCCAAAGAAAATGGTGTAAAGGAAGTTTTATTTGGAAATAGGACGGCGTGGGTCTGTGTGTGTTTAGTGTCTGTACTTTGTTGTGAAAAGCCCTTGCGAATGAATGTATTTTCCTCCCCCTTTTTTCTCTTCAGCACACATGCGTACAGCCGTGCACACGCACACACGTGCACAGAGGAGGCACTTGGACCCTCACGCACACAGAGGGGAAAAAAATCAGGCTGTTGTCTTGCAAGTGTTACTTATCATATTAATTAAAATCTGGTGACACGATAACACCACCAGCTGTGTGGGAAAGCGAGGGAAATTAACAAACGTTTGATTTGTTGTGTTGCTAATGTGACACTTATTATACAGGTCATAGTAAAACAATACCTCAGCCCAAATATGCTAATGCAGCAGTGAACTGTCGCTGTTGTAAAAACACTGGCGTTTATTATAATCAGGCAGAATAACATGTTACCTTTAAGAGAAGGTAAGCAGTCTTTGAATCTAATAACATAACTAAATTTTTAAACATTCAATCATTAGGAATAAAAAAATGCAGGAAAAAACTTTTCCTGTATAATTTTGAAAATGGAATGTGAAAATAGAACTTATTTAAATTAATCTGGGCTCAAGGAAAATATATTTGTTGTTTAGTTTTTAAAGTGTTTTGCTATGACAACAAACAGTGAATTATAAAGAATATTAGCATATGGAATATGCTGTTGTGTGTTTTACCATCATCAAACAGTCAAATTTATAAAGATGAGCGTAGTTTAAAATCAAGTTATACTTAAGAAGAAATTGTCATGTTCATTTATTCATCCTGGAGGTTATAAATGCTTCTACTGTAAGTCAAAGTCTAAATTATTTTTAAAACAGTATAAACAAAATAGTCTAATATGAAAGGAACTTGTCACACACCCCTTCCTCCTCGCTCTGCTCCGTTCTCCCTACTGCAATAAGAAGAAACTGCACACTTTCTCTAAACACTTGGCAAACTTTTCTCACTGTCCTCTGAGGCACCTGTCAGAACCTGGGTCTACATGTCCAGGAGGCAAAGGAAAATGCAAGATGCTCCCATTTGCCATAATTCAGGTCATGAATTTCATGGAGATCATATTCAGCACTTGGCAGATGCACATTCACAAAAACATAGGACTTTTACCTTCCCACGGGGTCCTTCCTTGCAATGGCTTTTCATCGTGGGCCACATTCTCTCCACCTAGACAAGATTTCTTTCTCCCTTCCTCGCTTCTCTGCCGGCGTTTTGATCAAGCTGCTGAAATGGGGTGTATGAAGTCGAGCATTTATTTGACAGTCTTTGACAGTGGATTATGTAGATCGTGCCTGAGAGAACAGGAGTCATTCGGAACTGAATTTGCAGCAAGCAGTCTAGATCCAAGGTCAGAGGGTGCGGGGTCAATGAGGCAGAGACTTCACCTTCCCAGGTGGGCACCCTTGTGCAAAAAGACATGAGCATTGGAAGAAGGGCGCCCAGGGAAGGCTACAGCGAGGCATGTCAACCCCACGGCATCAACAGCCCAGGTCCCGTGAAGGTCCCTGAACCTTGGTTCCTTTCACTATGCTAAGAAATCTCCCTTCCCTCTGGGGCTCTGCCCTGCAGAAAAGTGAATTCACTCCTGAAGTCCAGCCCCGGAGCAAAGCAGACCATCCACCTTCACCTGTGAGCCCACCTACAATTGCCAAAACTGCCTTCAGGCCTCAAATGTGACGAAATGCAATTTCTAACTTGGATTGCTGCGTGTTCTGTTGGCAGAGGAAAAATAGTTTTGTATCTGTGCCTCAGATAATAATTCCACTCAACAAGCAAAGGGTTGATAATTAAGTCAAAAGGGCACTTTCTGAATGACAAGGACCCTGCTAGAGTCTGGGCTTGAAGCTGTAACTTCAGAAATGCCGTAATAACAGTTTGCTTTCAAATGATGTATTTGAGCTGTGCAGAGAGCAGTCCTCGTTATTGATTAAATCCATATAAATAAACACATCTACTGCCTGTGTGAGACCAAAACAAGATTAGGTTCAAAATATGATACTGTGTACACATATGCTCTGTCATTAGGAGGGAATTCTCAACTCTGTTCAAACAGATGCAGCCCAGAGAGGTTCGTCACCAGCGAAACGTCCTTCTCTCTAAATCAGTGGTTTTAATTAAGCCTTCGTGAAAGAACAGGCATTTCAAAATACAAAGACATTTAACTCTGACCAAAAAGAAAAAAAAAAGTTTATTTAGCTTGGAATAGATTTTTTTTCTGCTTTGAAGAGCTTTTTTTTTTTTCTAAACATTAAATTATTAATGAAAGAGTGAAAGCAATACATGGGGATAATAAATGCTACAGCCGTGGCGCTGGGTACACATTCAAAGGAGAGGAAAATTTCCAGCGATTCTGTAGGGTTTTTCCTTCAGCCCCGAGAGCTACGCATAGATCCAGCAAGCATGATTTTGTGTAAACTCCCCACCTGGCTTTGTGCTGGGACAGACCCGTGATGTGTTCAGTGACGTTAAGGAGAATCAATTCAATAACAGATACCCTGTGTGCGATTTGAATCTATTAAATAAATGTCATTCAAATACCATTATATATATTAGAAAACACACTTAACATTGATGAGAAATCCAGGTATGGTATTCTTTCAGGGTGAAATGATTGAACTGGAAAGTATACCGCTGGAGCAGCATTATTAAACAGTTTCCAAGTCTGCTCTGCTCACTGACTCTCCATCCTGCTCTGAGTTAAAGCCAAAGAAAAGGAAACCCGCCTGCAGCCGTCCCTGTCTAAAGAGGGTGCTCACCCAGCGCCTGGAGACAGCCTGGTGTGTCCAGGCCCTGGTAGGGTGTTGATTGCATGTAAAAGCCAACGGCTGCTTATAGTCTCTCCTTAAGAAAATCATGACCCACCACCTGGATGGAGGATGCTGAGCCCTGCCTGTTCCTTGTTTGTCCCTCACCTCCCCTCCTATGTGCGCTTTTCACAGAGTCCCACCCAGCCGCCTTCAGGAGCAGACGGTGCAGCAGGTGCCCTCCAGGGAGGACGAGCCTGGGCGCCTTTTCACCCGTCCTGGGACACACTAACGCCATTTTGGCTGAATGTGCAGAGCTACCGATAATCGTTGTAGCCAGTACGTGAGCACCATTTAATTCAATTTGCACGTTTTCTTCATCTCGGGGAGAAAAAGAAATAGCTGCAGGCTGATGTGCACTCCCGTCTGAAAGAATGTTGTCAACTGCAGGAAGCCTTGCTTTTGTTGTCGTGTCTGTTTTTAACACCCCCCTTCTTTATCCACCCTTCCTGCAGCCTTTCAAGGTCTCCTCTTTGACTCAGCTCCATTAATTGCTGAGAAGACCACCCAGCCTTTTCAAGAGTATTGTTCTCCACTCCACCTTGATTTTCCTGGAGGTTCTTGGAATGCGTCTTTGATATCTGGCTACTGTACCTCCTTCTAATTACATTAATCTATGTAATTGTACTCACATTCAATTTAATTATTCTTTGCATGAGACCCCAAACAGTGAGTTCTCTCCACACAGCAGATTTTGTTGTGGTTTTCAGTCTACTTGAAGAACTGGGGAAACGATTGTAAAAACCAGACAGTATTTCTCACGCTTTTCTCCTTGCCAAGGTAGCAGAGTGCTTCTCCCTGGAGCACAAAGCTCCTGCGTACCTCGAGGCTTCACAGTGGCTTAATTTTCAGGTTTCAGTTTGGTTTGATCCCGCTGAATATATATGCATGCATAGCACATGAATGCAGAGGTACATCGCCTTCTTTTGCATACAAACACATAAACCTTGTGTCACTAACTGAGAAAGATGATTATTTAGTTGTTCCCTCATTTAGAAATGAGGGAAGAAACCATGTGTGACCTTCTAAATGTTAACTTCTGCTACTTCATCTGCCAGGGCAGCGCCCTCACTCTGAACAAACCTTAATTTAGAGGGGAGTTAAAATAAGCTTCGGTGTGGACATTCTCTCCTGTGCCTGGCAGCACGGAATTAATATATTACTTATTTTCTCCAATTTCCCACAAATACTGGGAAGGGTGTGGTATAGAGAAAAGAAATTCAAAACATACCATTTGGATTTTAAGGACAGTTTTTGAAAAAGAGCAATTTCCATATTTCAACACTTTTTGGTGTGATCCGTGAAACATTTTGATATGATTTAGCGAAAACAGCTTTCGCATCAGGAGCGCTATAGCTGCCTCATCTGCATCTGTAAAGACCGCAGAATGGCATCGCATTAGGTATAAATTCAATGCAAAAAGACGCCCTTCGTTAATGCAACATGACTGTAGGAAATTTAAATGCACAGAAGTCATAAAATTCAGTGTTCCGGTTCTCACAGCAATTATAGCATGGTCATATTTGCATAGCTGGTTTTATATATGCCGTGAGATTTTCTACCTTTAGAGGGAAGCGACGTCTCTTTTGCTCAGCCCAACAATCATTAGGAAGGAGGGACTGGCGCCGATGAATAAATTGTGAAATGAATTTTCTCGGTTTAACCACAGTTTGTGTTTCCAAACTGAAACTGGGGGTAGATGGATCTTTTCTTATCAGAAGAAACGTCAGTTCTGCAGAGGATAGGATATCTACCAGGGGAAAAACCTGTGAACACCCCCTTCCAGGGGGACGCGAAGAACTCTGTTTTGGGTAGAACTGTGTGAGGACAGGCTTGGATTCCCGGTGCAAGCCAAGCGAGTGTTTTGATTCCACCGTGGGGCCTTTACGGAGGCCGTTGCTTTGACAAGAAACAGCACGGGGACTGGATCCTCAGATCCACTGAGGCCACCTGCCATCTGCAGTACAACCCGTTTGGAAGCTGTTCTAGCCCCAGAATTGAAACTTAAAATGTGCTCAAGTGGGGCAGAGCAATAGATTATTAAAATAATCATATGTTTTATCTCATTTGATCTTATTCCCACTCATATTATTTCCCTTTCAAAACGCAGGAAGCAGAGCCTTGGCGGCTTCCATAACTCGTCTGTCAGACGCTCCCCGGAGGCTCCAGCAGGGCCCAGACCTGACCTCGGGGAGTGGGGGGCTGCGGGTTCTCCCTCCCTTCCCTTCACGCCCCTTCCCTCCTCTCCCCTTCCCTCTGCTCCCCTCTGTGCCTTCTGCCCTTCAGCTCCTGCCTGCCTTGGCCATCCTCCTCCTCCTCCTCCATCCCAAGGACATGGGTTTTTGAAAACACAGTGGGGACGGAAGGTGTTTCCTCCTCGACTCTGCACGGAGGCTGCCATGGGCAAGGTGGGGGCCGGAGCGGCCTGCGTCATAGGGGCCTGACTCCAGGTTCCTCCCTCTGTGGCCTGTCCTTTCCTCTCCTGCCAGCCATGACCTGTGGCAGCAGTAACTCCGCTTTGCAGAGGCAGGATCCGGAAGGCTTAGAGCACATTTTGGTGGGGACAGGGTAGGGAACTGCAGTAACTGGACCGTCTTCTGGGTGGGCTTCCATCCAGGCCCTCGCAGGGCCACATCACTGCCGGAGCACCACATCTTCCAGCACGGCATCTCCAGGTGCTGCAGGTGTCTTCCTCTCGCTGCCTCCATGCCGAGCACGGGGCAATGGGGACTGTGGAGGTGGCTGAAGAGCTGCTTCTGAGCCCCTCCGCCTCTGATAACATGCGGGGGCGACTCTCTCACTGGGAGCGAACCGAGCGTCCTGTGAATGGACCAGGGCCCACAGAGGGATGCAGGCCGATGCTGGGTGTCCTCACGCCTCCTGCCGAATTGCTCAGTCTCTGCTCAGCCAGGCGAGGGCTGTGGCCCGCCTGCCTCTCCCCCCATCCCTCACTGTCTCGGCTGCTGCCGCCAGGCCCTCCGCACCAAGACCTGCTTCCAGGCTGGATTCCGAAGGGTGTGGACGGTCCCCGCTGCCGCGAGCAGGGAGGGTGGCCCTTCCCGCTCTCCTTGGTGCTGAGTCTCATGCTCAAGTCTTCCTTGGCAGGTGTTCACTGCCTGGCACAGCATCTCTGACGCCTCGTCGTGTGGGCAGAGGCCCCTCTTCCAGGCAGGAGAGGAGAGTGTCTGGGGCCAGGAAGGGTGCTCCCACTCCAACAAGACTGATGCCGACACTGGAGGTCCCAAGACTGGGGGCAGAGGCTCCCGGGGCTGCAAACCTGTGCTGCCAGGGGAGGACTGACCTCAGCCTTGGGTGTAGCCTCTCTGCCTCTGTTCTATAGTTAAAAAAAAGACGTGGAGATCAATGGTACTCACCTCTGGGGGTGTTCATGAGGACTACAGCAAAAACAGTGCCAACAGGACGGGCAAGGTTGGCAGAGGAGGATCCGGTGTCAGAATGGGGGTTAGCTGAATGATTTTGATTTAGGGTCTGTGCTGATCCACTGACTGATGCGCTCTTCCACAGGTTGGTAGGAATGGAGGAGGAGGGAGGGCTGTTTGTGTGGATTACATCTGAGAAGAGCAACTAGGACTTAAATGCGGGCTGCGGCTTACAAAGTGAGCCTTTTCTTTTTTATTCTTTTTTTTTTTGTGACGGACTCTCTGTTGCCCAAGCTGGAGTGCAGTGGCATGACCTTGGCTCCAAGGTGAGCCTTTTCTACCCTCTTTTCCCGTGCTACCACAGCCCCCTGGGAGGCTGGAAAGGTCTGGAGCTGCCCCTGAAAGTGCTTCTATATGCACATTTGCTTTCTTTTGTCTAAAATTATCACACAGTAAAGTTAGCTATTTTTTCCTTTTGGTCTGCCTTTCTGTGAATTTCAGCATGTGTAGATTTGTGTAACCACTGCCGTAATCAGAGTATACAATGCTGTCACCTTCAAACTCCCTGTTGTCACACCTGTGGCGACCCGCCGGCCTGGGCTTCCTGGGACTGAGGGGTTTTGTGTGGATGGGAGACTTGCAGAGCTGAAACCTGGGAGGTCCAAGGGAAGCCAGACAGGGTGTGACCCTGCCACAGCCACCCTCACCGGGGACCTGGTCTGTTTGCCATCATTAGACTCTGAGATGTCGGATGACTTGACACCTCTGGCCACCTCTGAGAGGCTTCTCTGGCTCCGCAGTGTCTGTGAGGCCCCAGCTGGCTGTGTCTGCGGACAGGCCGCTCCTTCTGAGGCTGGGGAGGGTTTCTTGGTGTGGACGTGTCACACCAAGGAAACTGTTCACTCAGTTGCCTGTTGCAGGACATCTGGACTTTTTCCAACTTTTGCTTTCACAAGTCAAGCTGCTCTAAACGTTGGTATGGAGATTTTTGATGAAAATAAGCTTTTGTTTCTCTCGGAGTGGGATGGCATGTTTAACTTCATCGGAAAACACCTAACTGTTTTTCCAAGCGGCAGGACCATTTTCGCCGGTAAAGCAGGCGCGGTCCTGGGCCCTGCAGCTGTGCTTTGGACACCAGGAGCCACATAGGCACAAGTGTGCCTTCTTCAGGGGCCCACAACTCGGGCCAGACCCGGGGCCTTGGGCAATGTCTCATGGTGACATTTCCGGTTCTCACCGGTGGGGGTGCACCTAGTATCAGAGGGTGGAGGCTGGGACACTGCTCACACCCCCCTGTGCGGGATGTACTGTCCCCCAGTGATCTACCCAGGATGCCCGTGGTACCTGAGCAAGACAAGCCCTGGCTCAGTCGCAGAGTCTACCTGGCATTTCCCATCTTCCCCTTGGTGGGAAATGTTTAACTTCCTCATGTGATTCTTCAGTTCTTTCTCTTCTTTTACTTGGTCAGACTGGCAAGGTGTTGAGGGAAGATAATTCCTATTGGCACCCGCAGTGCCAGGCATGCACCTGTGGTTTCCCTCCTGGGTGGGTGGCCACGGGTCCTGCTCTGGGACTCAGGGGCCCTGCTGTGGTTTGCTGAGTGTGGGTGTGTCCTCGGGGCTGCTGGTGTCATTCCCATTCCACAAATAAGGTTGGAGACAGGGAGAGGACGAGGATTGAGAGGAGTCAGGCCTGGCAGGGCCCCATCCTAGGCACCCGTGTCACTCACCAACAGCGTCCCCTGCCCAAACCGCTAGCTGCCGGACCCTGGCTCCCCAGACGCTCCTCTCTGTCCCCTCCACCCTCACCATCCCACCGGCAGTTAGAGGATGAGGATTGAGTGAAGTCAGGCCTGGCAGGGGCCCCGTCCTAGGTACCCGTGTCACTCACCAGTAGTATCCCCTGCCCAAACTGCTAGATGCCAGGACCCGGCTCCCTGGAAGCTGCCCTCAGTCCCCTCCGCCCACCCCAGTAGCCATTTATGAACATCAATCCTGTCCCCAGCACCCCAGGGCACCGCTGCCATCACAGCTGGGGGGGCTCTCCCTCACTGTGTCTTGCCTCCCACGGCCCATACTCTGTGGCTCTGTCCAGGACCGGAGCTGCTTTGAGCCTCCCATTGCTCCTCTCTCTGCTTCTTTTGCCTCCTCCCCCCTCCCCAAGGCCTGGCTCCTTTTTCACAGGGCTCTGGACAGTGCTTGTCTATAGCCACTGGGTCCTGGGCCTGAGCACGGTGCCCGGGGGCTCTCCTTCCTCTTCTCTGATGCTCGTGCCTGGGAGTGACCCCCTCTCTCTCTGGCTCTGTCCACCTGCCCAGCTGCCTTTGCTGGAGTCCTCTGCATAGGGCGGCAGCAGGCCATCGTAGCAGCAGGGCCTGGCCACCTTCCTTCCCTGGGATTGCGTTGACCTGAGCCCCTGAAGGAGCTTCTGTGTCCAAGGTACAGCATTCTCTGTGACAGTGGAGAGAAGTACAGTTATTTATGAATTACGTATAATCTTTAAATTAAAAATGCTAACCCACACAAATGGAGTGGGTGGGGGCATGAGGCCAGAGATCAAATGCAGCCCCTGCAGGACCCGTGAGCTGGGTGGGGAGGGGCAGGGGCAGGGAGGGTACGGAACTTCGTCCAGTGGAATTGGGGGCCAGACAGGGCAGACACTCCAAATGCGACGCAGCGGGGCCAGGCCAGGGCCGTCCCTGGGGATGGGTGGGAAGGGAGCTGGAGAAGCAGCCCGTTCTTGGTGGTTATGGGGAATGAGGAAGAGAAGATAATTTAGAAACTGGAGGGACTGCAATGTGAGAAAGAAAACAGAGATTGTTGTCGTGAAAAGCAGACATTTACCTAAACCCTGCTGGACAGGGCCTCGTTTACTGAAATTATAATTTGTTATACAATTTTGATGAATATGTAATTAAAATGGAGTAGTGCTGAAGGATGAACATTTTGAAGACTTGCACCAACTTTGGCCAGTCCGTCCCTGGCAAAAACCCAGGGTGGGAGAACTCTGAGGCCGCAGGATTTGCGTGGAATCTTTCATTTCTCAGTGTCTTCGCCCGCCGGCAGGTCCACACCTGAGCGTGGAAGGAGGCTTAGTGCTGGTGGCTTCTTAATTGCTGTGGAAAATTTAATTGCCTTGCTAGCCAAAAATGAACAAAATTTGCATTAAAAAAGATTAGGTGTCCTGGCGCATCTCACTGAAGTGGGATTGTCCCCCCGCATTTTTAGTAAGCATGAAGTGGGCCGTGGAAAGAAAAGTCTGTTTGTCTCTTTGAGCAAGAACAGAAGTAAAATAATTTACTTAAAGATTATTCAACCGAAGGACTGCACAGACACGGCCGGGGTTTGGTCAGCGCTCAGTGAAGAGCTGGCTAAACTGTAAAGGAAACGCAAAACATACTCAGAGGAAACAAGCAGGGCTGCCCCATGAAGGCCCCTCTGGCCAGGCTGGAATTGCTTCCCAGAAGGCCCAGTGGGGTTCAGCTTCTTGCCCGAACCCACGGCGGCTGAGTGGCGGCACAGACTCGCCCCGGCCCAGGCTTCTTCCGGCTGCAAAGCAGCTTCCTCGAATCTCTTCTGGCAAAAGCCATCCTCGGCTGGCTCCGCGCTGTCTTTCTCTGCCTGCCGTGATCTCCGACTTGTGGCTCAAAGTCAAGACTCTCAGGATACTGACACGTGCACCCGCGGGGTGAGTCCCTGGAGAAGCCAGTCTGCTTCTAAGCTTTGAAGCACATTGCAATTCCCTGCACATTTTGTTAAATGCAGATACTGATCCCAGGGTTTGGGGTGGGGTCTGTCACGATACTGACACTGGCATCCACAGGGTAAGTCTCTAGAGAAGCCAGTCTGCTTCTAAGCTTCAATGCACATTGCAATTCCCTGCACATCTTGTTAAACGCAGATACTGATTCCAGGGTTGGGGTGGGGCACGGGCCCCGGCATTTCTAACGAAACGAGCTCCCATGTGGCACCGATGCCGGCTGTCCTCACTGAGGATGAGCAGGCTTGTTCTAGTTCTTGCCACAGGGTCCTGGAGCCCCAGCTGTTTCTAGCAGGAGTTCTTCACAGCCATGAGGGGAACTTAGGGCCGAAGCCAGACCACAGGGGCCAGGCAGGCTGTATTTCCAGACTCCAGGGGGTTCAACAGGAAGATGGAGAGCTTTGTCAGGGGGCTGCTTGTGCCTTCCCTAACCAGCCTTTAGTCTCAGAGTTTTATTATAAACCCTGTGGAAATGGAGTTGCTCCGAAATCAGATTTCACCACTGTTTTCCCCTCTGTGGTTTCTCTATGCTGCGGAGTGCTGGTAAAACGTGTTTACTCAGTTTCCTTCAAGGTTCCTGGCAGAAGCGTCAGGATTCTCCGACTGGCTGTTGCTTCATCTGACAAGGCCTGTGTCCTCTGTCCTGGTGGAAAACGGGACATGGCACCTGCTGGCTGCTGCCTGGCTCATGACGCTGCGTCGTTCTTTTATGTCAGAAAGACCCTAGCATCCAAAAGTGGTCTTTTTCTCTGCTCTGCTTCTACAAGACATTTAGGAACGTCAGCCCTCTTTTCTCGTTCCCTGTTGACTAAGTTTTTTTAAAGGAGCAAACCAGTGTGAATGATAAGGAATGAGCAGGTTTGAATGAAGTCTGACATCATCTGCAGAGTTACTACTCAGTGTTCAAAACAAACTCATCCTATTGTATTTACGAAATCTTTAGTGATACCTTGAAAGGGTAGATTTGGTTTGAGAGTAGAATCTACACGTGTGCATGTGTGTATGAGTGCATCCCTGTCTGTGTGCACGTGTGTGTGTGCATGTATATATGCACATGCCTGTATGTGTACTTGTGTGTGTGTGTGTGTGTGTACATGTGCGTGTGTGTGTGTGTACATGTGCGTGTGTGTGTGTGTATGAAGGAATAACAGAGAAGAATCCATGTCTGGGTCACAGTGGCGTGTGAATCATTGCTGAGAGTCCTCTGTGCAGGGAAGCCCCCTGCCCTGGTGATGTCCTCTCAGATGCTGAGACAGTTTGTTGCCAAGTGCTGTCATCCTCTTGGCAGGTGGAGTGTCCTGGCAAGGCTGAGTGGCCCACATGGGGGCAAGGTGCAAGGCCAGCTCAGCATGGGGATGGCCAGCACTGTCTGCTCCAGGCCTGTCTGCAGAAGCCTTCTGCCTGGCCAAAGGTATGACCTCTGCTATGACTTGCCCATTTGGAAGGACAGTGTCTACAGACTTGCTAGTCTAAAGGTAGCTAACTACTGCCCACTGGCCAGCAGCTGGACCGAGCTTGCTGGGATAGGGTCCTCATGTCAGCGCTATGTAAGCCGCTCCTGCCTCCGAGCAGTGGGATGGACGAGGGGCAGGCTCAGGGCGGACGCAGGCCTTCTGGAGAGAGGTGGTGGGAGTCACATGCTTGGAACATCAGGGAAGGTTCCTGAGAATAGCAGGGGGCTGGGGAGGGCGGCAGTCAGGGGAGAGATGTGAGTCTGAGAAACAGAAAGTGCTAGATTCATGAAAAATAACTGATCTTTTTTCTCTGGAATGTGGATCAGAATTAAGTCTTCTTCTGGTAAATAATACATGTAGAATTTTGTGATGAAATATACTGGACAGACATACAAAAAAGAAGACATTGTATTACACATACCCCGTCCCATCCCAGAGCTTAACAGGGAAGCCACAGCAGATGCCCCTCTCGCCACGCCCACCCTCCCTCCCAGAGGTGAGTGCTGCGCTGCATTGGTTGTTTTGAAGACTGATATGTAGCAGAAACTTGCTACAAATTAGTAAATGTTAGTATACACACACATAACACATGTGCACACTTTGTGTGCGTGCACACATGAAGACAGGCACACACATACATGCATGCGCATGTAAACAAATCCATACTGCACACTACGTATCAGTCAGAGTTGGGAAATGTTAGGTACATAGCCACCTGTTGTCTACATATTCTGTGTTTCTTGGTAGGGGGGTGTCTCAGCTTTATGTTTTAAAGGCTTATTCATGATATTTCATCGCTCATTCATTTTTCACTGTTGTATAGTATTCTATCTTACGAATGTGCAACAACTTACATATCCTTGGTCTTCCTGATGAATATATAGGCAGCTTAGGCTGAATTGCTCCTTTCAACAGTGCTATAGTGAATAGCTTTGTGTGTGCTTTTGTGGGCACAGGTACAAATGCATTTCTCTGGGTGTAAAAAAGTACAAGAAAAATGGCAAGGTCTTAGAATATACTTCTTTAATTCTTCCAGTGTGGTTAGCTGCTCTCTAAATCATCAAATGAACTTCATCTCTTATGGTAGAACTTATTTTAGACACTTGCTGCAGCTTTCTACACTTTTTACCTTCAAACAGTAGAAGTGCCAGCTGCAGGCAGGGGTAGACACGCCACAGTCCCAATCAGCGCCGACGGACGCGTGGCTCGGGTAAGAAAAACCCAGCTCAATAACAAACACAGCTTTCAAAACCATATAAGATCCTGGACCATATTGCCACTTTTTTTTCTCTCTTCCAAAATGGTTTGAATGGGAAGAAATGGAGCACAATATGAAAATTAGGACTATAATCACTCCAAATTTGTAATCACCTATAGCAACATCCTAGTAAAAAATAGCTATCTTCATTGTAAGTATTTCTAAACACGGCTACATTCTCTCTGGGGACACTGACGTTAATCTGGCTGAAAGGGGTTCCACACCAGCACCAGCCCTTGTTGATAACAGTTTTCTGTAAATAAAAAAAGTATTGAGTGGTCAAATGCAGTATAGTAAGATCAATATTCCAGCCACATAAAAGTGCCTCTCTGATAATGTAGCATCAGGAGATAATCTTGAAAACACAGTTTTACAAGCAGCATCGACTAAAAGACTCATAAACAGAGAGGGTTTAAGAAGAGCCATGAAATAGGGCTTACATTGGGGTTAGATTTTCAGGTTGCTTTTTTCAATGGCCTTCCCATACTCAGGTCTCATCCCGCAAATTAACAAAACACTTGTTTATAAAGCTGTCCATGCAGGATCCAGTGACACCGGTGATTGTTCCCTGAGCAGCTTTTATATGACTGGGTTCCCTTGAGTGAAGCTGTGAACACCCTAAAGGACGCTCAGCTCCAGGTGGGAGAGGAGCAGGACCCTTAGAGGACTTAAAGTGCTGTTTGCTACTGTTGTCCAGGGGTCACTGGTCCACAGGGAACAGAAAGGCAGGGGCTGGAGGGAGCGGAGCTGCCAGGGCCTTGCTGTGTGAGCTGTGTCCACCGAGTGCCGCAGGCTTCCTGGGAGAAGGAGAGAGCCCGTGGCAGTGGGGGATGGACGGGGGAGACTGAGGCAGGGCTGGGAAACTGGCTAGCCTGGAGCAGAGGGCCTGTTCTGGAAGGTTGTAAATGAGAGTGACTGCATATGGGGGAAGGAGTGGTGCTGTCTTTGGTTTCCAGTCTGACATCGATCTTTTGGATGAAGCATTAAGTGTTTGCTTCCATGGATGCCGCACACAGAGCACCTGGTGAGGTCTACGCCCCTCCCTCCACCGAGGGTGGACCTTTGCAACTTCCTAGGTCCACTGAGCATGGTGGACATAGAGTAGCCCTCCTTATCCATGGGGAGACGTCCCAAGACCCCCAGCAGATGCCTGACGTCACATAGGACCTGACCCTGCATATGCTGTGTTTTTCCTGTACAGCAGCAGGTGAGACAGCGCAGAGTCTGGTGACACTGGACAAAGGGATGATTTGCATCTCAGGACACAGAGGCACAGCTCAGATTTCATAACACTCCTCAGAACCGACCACAACTGAAAACTTAAAATTGGTTTTTTTCTAAAGCTTTCCACTTCCTGTTTTTGGACTGAGATCGGCTGCAGGTAACAAACTGCAAAGCGCAGCTGTGGACAAGGGGCCGCTGTCACGGTTTGCACTTCCTAGAACACGTCATAGAATGGTCTGCGTTTCCATGCTGCTTTTCTGGGATGCTCTGAGGAAGCCTGCAGGAAGTGTGACCAGGGGGCCACTTGGGGAACCCTGAGGCCTGTGGCCTGCAGCCTGTATCTCCTTGCCAGCCATGCGGTTAAGTTTTTAGGGGGACCCTTCCAGCCTCCACCTGAGTCATCCCTCCCAGCTAACACCACACAGAGTCCCAGATATGTCGTCTCTGCCACTCCTGCCCAGTGAGAAGCTAATCAGTAGAGAACACTGATGTTCTAAGCCAGCAAAGTGTAGGGTGGTTTATTTTATAGCAACCCTTCACGATGGCTTTACGAATCCCCTGTCCCTGATTTCACATACCCCCACTTCCCTATCGAGAGGTGGAGGAGGTGTCTCACTCTAGGAGCTTATCCTGTGGGGGGCCACATGGTTGGGGGTTCACCCACAGGAACTGGCAGAAGGTGGAGAGTTGACCATCCCATGTTGACCAAGCACCCTCTCCAGTCGGGGGTGTGTGGCCCACACAGCTCAACACAGACATCCCTCTTAGTACCCAGCTTCCAGGGCTCCCCAGCGTCTGTTTTGTCAACCCCAGCACCTCTCGGACACAGTAAAACCTTAGGATACTGTTGGCAATGAGCAGCCGAGATGTAGAGAGAGCCATGCTGGGGACTTCAGTCCCTTGAGCAGCAGGAGCGCAAAGCTCCAAGTGTGAACAGAAGTGAACTTTTCCTCGAAGTTTCCCCGGGATAGAAGAGTGACCTCCTCCTGGGTCCTGCGGTTTTCTTCATCGCAGGGGAAGGCAATAGGTTGCTGTCCTTGGGAGTGGGAAGTGCTGGGGATGAAGGAAGGGCCGTGCGCCTTGTGTTCTGAGCAAGTACCCAAGGCTCCTCAGCTCTGCAATGCATCAGAGACTCTGGCTTCCTTGCACACATTGGGGGAGGACTCCACGGAGCCTTGCTCTTCAGACCAGGGTCGGGGACCAATGGCACCAGAATCACCTGGGCACTTGTGAGACTGTCAGCTCGCTCTCGCCCAACCTATGGAACCAGACAGCAGGTGACCGTGGGGGACCCAGGGGCGACTCCTATAGACAGGAAGCCGGGGGGCGTGTGGTCTGGAGTTGATTATCAGATGTGAGTGTGCCGGAGAGCCCCCTGCCTGGCTTGTGGAAACCAGATTGTTGGGCCCAAGGGTGAGGTGAGGTCAGGGATGAATAAAACTGAAAATGTCCTCACATGTTGTCCCTGGAGAGATGTGTCTCGAGAAGAGAATGGATGAAACATTTGTAAAAGCCGAAATTTAATGGGGCACACAGCAGGTGTAGAAGTCAATTTCACCGCCAGTGAGTGGGCTTTCCCTGGGGCCCCCACTTCTGCTGAAGGCCAGGAGTGGGGGGGGGCGGCAACAGTTTCTTCGTCTGTTCTCAGCAAGGCAGTCTCTCCTGCTTCACAGACTTTTTCAGGTGACACTATGTGAATTCCTGTGCGTGGCTGGTGGCTTCTGCTCCCTGCCGCCCTCCTGAGTTGTGGTTGGAGGTGTGTGTTTCCCACAAGAGGTGTGTGTTTCCCATGGCATCACTGGCTCCACTTCCTCCTTTAGGTCTTCGTGTCTCCTGGGTGGGCTCTTGGCCATGGAGCACCCAGCCTTGGCATTTGCTGTGGGTGCTGGGCCCCTGTTCCTCACTGACTTCTGGGTTGGTTCCTGAAGGTACAACTGGGGCTGACTTCCCTGGCAGGCAGACAGGTTCAACTTCTAATGACCACAGAACTGCTAAGAGCCTTTGGAGATGTCTTTCTTTTAAAACCAGAAAGAAAAAAAAAACCTTTTGGGACAAAGAACTATTTTAATATTTAATGTTAATATATTTATCTTCATGCCAACATAGTCATGAAATAGGACTTTTAATGGTTACTTACTCAGGGAGAACCCCAGAAAGGCAGAGACTGCGTAAAGCTCATGAGAGTTGCTGTAGCGCTGGCTGGGGTCTCCGGTCCCAGGTTCTACATGCCCCCTCGCCCCGACTCCATCCCTTCCCAGCCCCGAGCTCCTCTTATACCTCTGTGCCCCATGGCAGGGCTCGTGGGCCCTCTTGGTGCCTGGACATTCTCTGGGAGCCTGGACATTCTCTGGGATGCAGGTGCCTAGTGCTCTGCATGGCCCTGGCCAGGACTGTCCCAGCTGCACAGGTTGCTGGATGTTGAGATTTCTTTAAGAAGCTGGCGTTTTCCTCATTTGCTCCATAAATATCAAGGAACAACCTCCCATCATTTTCCAGGCTTTTCTGAGAGCTTCTACACTCTGTGTAACTTTCCACTTCTTCCCTTCTCCTTTGCCCAGTACCTGGAGACCTCTTGGTTGTTCTAAAGAAACTCCTCTGAGTCCCCCCTTCCCCTCCTTGCTCTGGTATTACAGCCAACTCCTAGTGGGGCAGTGACGCTGAGGCAGGAGGAGCCAGGATCACCCTGTGGAGAGAGTCACTGAGAATTATGCACAGATTTGTACACATGACCCTGGAGGGCATTCAATGTAGCTAAAGAGATGGCTTACCGTTTCAGCAGGGAAACCATTTATGTTAGCAGCTCACAGTCTGCTGCGGGTCATCCTGAAAAAGCCAGGCTCTATGAGTGTGGCTGGCTTTCTCTTGGTTGCTTTTGTCTGTTTGTTTGAAGGGGCTGCCCTCTGTTCTGGTAATGGGGCTTGGTGCCAGGCCACTGTGAGCTGGGATGAGCCCTGGCTGATCATACACTAAGTGAACACAAGCAAGTCACCTAATCTCTCTCAGGCTCAGTTTCCTCCTCTGTGAAATTTTGTCAATAATAGCACCTTTCTCATATATTTTGAAAGATGAGCTGAGATAATCCACCCACATACCCAGCAGAGTGCCACCAAGTATGCTCTCAATCAACTTTGGCTGTTACTGCTACAATTTTCAAAGTGGAAAAGCCTTTAGAAACCATCATGTCCCTTAATTTTATAGAAGAAAATAAGATTAAGAAATTGGCTCACAATTTATAAGTAATTAGTGGCACAGCTAAGACCAGGCTTTGAACTTCACCCATCTATCTATCTATCCACTTATCTGTCTATCCACTCATCCATCCACCCAACCATCCATCCATCCATCCGTCCATCCATTTCCATCTATCCATCCATTTATCCATATTTCCAAATCTGTCCATCCATCCTTCTACCCATCTGTTCATCCATCTATTCGTCAATCCATCCATCCATCCATCTATCCACTCATCCAGCCATCCATCATTTCCATCAATCTATATTTCCATTCATCTATCCATTCATCCTTATTTCCATCCATCCATCAATTTATCCATATTTTCATCCATCTGTCCATCCATTCATATTTCCATCCATCCATCCATCCATCCTTCTACCCATCTGCCCATTCATCAATCCTTCCATCTACCTATCCATTCGTCTATCCATCCATCCATTATTTGCATCCATCCAGCCATTTTTTCCATCCATCTATCCATCCATCCATCCACCCATCCATACATCCATTTATCCATTCATCCATTTATCCATATTTCTATTCATCTGTCCATCCATCCATCCCTCTACCCATCTGTTCATCCATCTGTCCATCAATCCTTCCATCTATCTATCTATTCATCTATCTATCCATCCATTATTTACATCCATCCATCATTTCCATCTATCTGTCCATTTATTCATTCATCCATTTATCCATATTTCCATCCATCCATCCTTCTACCCATCTGTTTATCCATCTGTCCATCCATCAGTCCTTCCATCTACCTATCCATTCATCTATCCATTATTTCCATCCACCCAGCCATTTTTTCCATTCATCCATCCATCATTTATTCATCCATCCATCATTTATTCATCCATATTTCCATCCATCTGTCCATCCATCCATTCATCAATCCATCTATCCATCTATATTTTCATCGATCCATTCATCTATTCATCCATCCACCCACCCACCCACCTATGCATCCATTTATACATCTATTTATCCTTCCAGCAAACATTTATTAAGCATTCACTAGGTACCAGCCAATGCCACTGATGATTCATAGATGAAAAACTCAGTACCTGTGTTCAGGATTCTCTTGGCTTAGTGGTATGGGAGCACATAAATTGGCAATGTAATGCCATGTGGGAATTACGCTGATACAGGTACACAGACTCCCAATCAAAGTGGGAGGAGGGCTCCTTCTCCAGCCTGTGTGGAGTAGGAGGTAGGTTAGGAAAGGTCTTCTGCATCTTAAAGGATAAAATGGGTGTTAATTTGGGCAAGAAGAGTATGTATTTTTATCATTGCAAAGCTGTTCATTGATCCAGCAGCATCAACTTCACATGGGAGGTTGTTAGACATGCTGACACTCAGGCTGCACCCAGTGCCTCCTGCATCAGAATCTGCATTTTCACAAGCTTCTTGGGGTCCACTTGCATGTTATAGATGAAGCCTTCTTTATATTCTATTACACATGCTCCCTCTCACTTCCAGCTGTACCTATTAAACACAAGTGCTTATAGAATTCTGATATGAGAACCCTGTTTTGTCTTCAAAGTTATTGAGTGAGCATTCTCAATACTTTCCCAGTCTCTTTCTTAATGCATTAGGTAATACCAGGAAGATAAAGAGCTTCTGTAGCACGTTCTATTTAGCAATCTGGACTTAAACATTAAAAAGCAGCAGCAACATTTTAGAAGCAGACCTGGAGCTCAGTTCTGATGAAAAATGGTGTGAGTAATATGTAAGTGAATGGCATCTCCTGCCTTAATCTCAACAAGGAAGATATCCCGAAGGAAAGAGACATGTTGCTCTTTTTTGATCACATCTCCACGAGTCTCAGGGTAAAGCTTTCTCAGCCCCCTTGCCTCCAGGCTGTGATGCTGGTTTCTAAGGAGGCCTTGCAGCATGCTCCGAGGGCTATGCTGAGCTGTGACATCATTCCCTGCAAACCAGCCATTGTTTTGGGCTGCAGTGCTCTCAGCTTCCTTTGCTTGGGCCTCTGCAGTCTTCACACAGAAGCAATTTAATTAGAGGGCAGTGGGGTTTGGCTGAGCAGTGGCGTGTGACAGGGCACGTTACTTGGCATCATTTCTGTAGCATAATGTTGAAACTCATCCACCAAATGTTCCCATCCTGGTTCATTTGGCCATGCTGACAAATGTGCACACCAGGGGCGGCGACCCCCCTCACCTTCTGCCAGGACCCAGGGCACACCTGTGCCAGCCAGGACAGGTTGCTTTTCCCGTCATCCTGTCTCTGTTCATCTCTTCGTCTACTGAGCTTTGCCTGCTCTTTGGCTCAGCTGCATTTCCAGAAGAGGTGCAGTAAATAAGGAGAGGCAAGTTTTGATGTGAAGATGTGAATGTAGTGACATTTTTACCAAAAAGTAAATCAGTTTATTAAGTGAAAAGCAAAGCAAAAACACCAACTAAAAATCCAGCAAATCTGACTTCTCTTTTCCCTGAATACATTTTATTTGAGTCTTCATTCCAGACCTTATTCTTGGATTTCAGGCTCACATTTCTGTTTACCTGATGTTAGACATAGTGAGTTAGTGACTTACCATGACCTTGAAATCAGTTTGAGGCAAGTTCATAACTTTCTGCTGCAAAACCCTGCCTCCTCTATTTGCATTGCACTGGGTGCCATTTCTATTCCAGCCAGGCTCTAGAAGGCATCTTAAACACTGTCTCTCCGTAATAGAAATGCCATTCAGCTGTCTCTCCTCTCTGTCCCCGGACTCCCTCTCTTTTCCTGATGGGATCATGGCTGCATCCAGCCTCCTGGCATACCTCCCTGCATTTCTGCCCCTTCCAAGTCCAGCCTTAGCAGTACTGTCCCAGTGGGCTTTCAAAAATGTAATTCTCGCTCGCCACTTCCCCTTAAAGTCATACCTCTTTCTTCCTCTTCAGGACGATGGCCATATCTCTTACTGTGGCATAAAGACATTTTTGATCTAGTCTCTGTCTCTTTCCACCTCATCTCTGTTTTTTCTTTTTTTATACTTTAATTTCTGGGGTACCTGTGCAGATCTTGCAGGATTGTTACATAGGTACACATAGCCATGGTGGTTTGCTGCCTCCATCACCCTGTCACCCACATTAGGTATTTCTCCTAATTGTTATCCCTCCCCAATCTCTGCATCCTCTGCTATCACTCCCCTAGCCCCCCACCCCCCAACAGACCCCACTGTGTGATATTCCCCTCCCTGTGTCCATGTGTTCTCATTGTTCAACACCCACTTATGAGTGAGAACGTGTGGTGTTTGGTTTTCTGTTCTTGTGTCAGTTTGCTGAGATTCATGGTTTCCAGATTCATCCATATCCCTGCAAACAACATTAATTCATCCCTTTTTTATGGCTGCATAGTATTCCATGGTGTACATGTGCCACATTTGCTTTATCCAGTCTATTCTTGATGGGCATTTGGGTTGGTTCCAAGTCTTTGCTATTATAAACAGTGTCACAATGAACATATGTGTGCATGTGTCTTTATAATAGAACGATTTATAATCCTTTGGGTATATATCCAGTGATGGGGTTTCTGGGTCAAATGGTATTTCTATTTCTAGGTCCTTGAGGAATTTCCACACTGTCTTCCACAATGGTTGCACTAATTTACTAATTTACACTCCCACCAATAGTGTAAAAGCATTCCTCTTTCTCCACATCCTCTCCAGCATCTGTTGTCTCCAGATTTTTTAATGATTGCCATTTTAACTGGCATGAGATGGTATCTCAATGTGGTTTTAATTTACATTTCTCTAATGACAAGTGATGATGAGCATTTTTTCGTATGCTTGTTGGCCACATAAATGTCTTCTTTTGAAAAGTGCCTGTTCATATCCTTTGCCCATTTTTGATGGGGTTGTTTGGTTTTTTTCTTGTAAATTTGTTTTAGTTCTTTGTAGATTCTGGATATTAGCCCTTTGTCAGATGGGTAGCTTACACAAACTTTTTCCCATTCTGTTGGCTTCTGGTTCACTCTAATGTTAGTTTCTTTTGCTGTGCAGAAACCCTTAAGTTTAATTAGATCCCATTTTTCTATTTTGGCTTTTGTTGCCAATGCTTTTGGTGTTTTAGTCATGAAGTCCTTGCCTATGCCTTTGTCCTAATGATATTTCCTAGGTTTTCTTCTAAGGTTATTATGGTGTTAGGTCTTATGTTTAAATCTTTAATCCATCTTGAGTTAATTTTTGTATAAGGTGTAAGGAATGGGTTTAGTTTCAGCTTTCTGCACAGGGTTAGCCAGTTTTCCCAACACCATTTATGAAACAGGGAATCCTTTCCCCATTGCTTGTTTTTGTCAGGTTTGTCAAAGATCAGATGGTTGTAGGTGTGTGGTATTACTTCCAAGACCTCTGTTCTGTTCCATTGGTCTACATCTCTGATTTGGTACCAGTACCATGCTGTTTTGATTACTGTAGACTTATCATATAGTTTGAAGTCAGGTAACATGTTACCTCCAGCTTTGTTCTTTTTGCTTAGGATTGTCTTGGCTGTGTGGGCTCTCTTTTGGTTCCATATGAAGTTTATGGTGGTTTTTTCCAGTTCTGTGAAGAAGGTCAATGGTAGCTTGATAGGGATAGCATTGAATCTATAAATTACTTTGGGCAATATGGCTATTTTCATGATATTGATTCTTCCTAACCATGAGCATGGAATGTTTTTCCATTTGTTTGTGTCCTCTCTTATTTCATTGAACAGTGGTTCATAGTTCTCCTTGAAGAGGTACTTCACGTCCTTTGTTAGTTGTATTCCTAGGTATTTTATTCTCTTTGTAGCAATTGTGAAGGAAGTTTGCTCATGATTTGGCTCTCTGTTTGTCTGTTATTGGTGTATAGAAATCCTTGTGATTTTTGCACATTGATTTTGTATCCTGAGACTTTGCTGAAGTTGCTTATCATCTTAAGGAGATTTGGGGCTGAGATGATGGGGTCTTCTAAATATCCAATCATGTCATCTGCAAATAGAGACAATTTGACTTCCTCTTTTCCTAATTGAATACCCTTTATTTCTTTTTCTTGCATGATTGCTCTGGCTAGAACTTCCATCACTATGTTGAATAGGAAGGGTGAGAGAGGGCACCCTTGTCTGGTACCAGTTTTCAAAGGGAATGCTTCCAGTTTTTACCCATTCGGTATGATATTGGCTATGGGTTTGTTGTAGACGGCTTTTATTATTTTGAGATATGTTCCATTGGTACCTAGTTTATTGAGAGTTCCACCTCATCTCTTAAAGCTCTCTGCCATGGCCCCTCTGCTCCAAGTGGGTCAAATTACTTGGGAGTCTCCAGATGCGCTGGTGCTTCCTCATAGCTGGTCCATTGTACCTCTTCTGTCTGTACTGCCGTCCTGGTATGGCCTGGAAACGCAGCCCTGAGCTGCCCACACCTCTGCCTGCCAGGAGGTGTCCTGATCCCCAAGGCTTGCCTGGGCTGTGGGAGTGCCTCTGCCATGCCCTGCAACACTCAGAGGCCCTTGTCACACTCTACCTCATGGAAAACCCATCTCCATATCCTCAGCACTGGGCTCTGCATCTCCCCATGACAGGACCTCAGCAGTGTTTAGTGGATGAATGCAGGAGGGAGGAGATGGATGGCCTCTGAGGCTTTGAAGCCACAGTTTTCTCCATTACCAGCTCTTACACAGTTTCCAAATCCACTCCCCTTTCACCTGCTCTCCAACCCCAACTCCCCTTCCTGGAGCAGCACTAATGATTCCTAAGCTGCGTCCTGATGAGCTGCTCAGCAGACTGGCTAGGCCTCTAATCTCCTGCAAGCACTCGCCAATGGCTCCCACACGGCCAGGCCATGTTCTTCTGCTGTCGGTCAAGGTGCTTGTCAGTGATTTGCTGCAGCCAAGCTCTCAGCCAGCAGAATGAGGCCTTGGGTAATAAAGCGTTATTGACTTCTGTTGAGAACCCCATCAGAAGTATTGATCTGAAAAGTAAGTGCTGACCAAGGGAAGGCGATGCTCAATATTTCACCTTGAAGGACAACACACTTTGATGGTTTGCAGAAATATGTATTTTTCTACACATTTTCACTGTCTTCATTAGTGATCCTGGAGAAATCGTTTGCGTGCTTGGGAGCCCATGGTGTGAGCTGTCACTTTTGTGCTTAAATACCCCAAGGAAGAGATGGCTGCTCATTCTTCTCTGACCCTCCACAGTGATACGTGTGCTCACCGGGCTGCGTAAATACACTGGCCACATTTGCAATGGAAGGAAATAGAAATATTTTACTTTAAAATATATTTCTTTGACAAATTCTTTTTTCTTTTTTTGAGATGGAGACTTGCTCTGTTGCCCTGGCTAGAGGGAAATGGCATGATATTGGCTCATGGCAACTTCTACCTCCCAGGTTAAAATGATTCTCTTACCTCAGCCTCCCGTGTAGCTGGGATTACAGACATGCACCACCATGCCTATATATATATATATATATATATATATATATATATATTTTTTTTTTTTTTTTGGCTATTTGCTTTTTGTGTATTTTTAGTAGAAACGGGGCTTCATCATTTTGGCCAGGCTGGTCTCAAACTCCCAACCTTCAGTGATCTGCCAGCCTCGGCCTCCCAAAGTGCTGGGATTGCAGGAATGAGCCACTGTACCCAGCCTTCTTTGACATATTCTGAGGCAGCTATTTAGAGAGCCGGCCCTGCAAACCTGTGTTTTGTGGGGAGATTTGCATCTGCAGAGAATCCACCTGGGTGCGCCCAGGCCTTCCTTGTCTGGCAGACAAAAGATAAATTGAATCTGATACATTTAAGGATCTGAGACATTCGCTCTCCACTGTCTCTGAGCACTGTGCCTCTGAGGTCTCTCCTACATGGAGAGGCACCATGGCTGGCCAGGCCTCCTCTCCCCTCCCATCTGGCCTCCATAACCTGATTTCCTGCCATCCCTGTGTTCGGCCATGGTCTGGACCACCATTCGTCATCATCTCAGATGGCCCCTGAGATTCTGCACATCATGGGCGCTCAGGGCAGCGGGGTGCGGTCCTCCCCACGCACGCGCACACCCTCATGTGCCTTTTTCTCCAAGTAATCTGCCTTCGTGAGTTGATTTTTCTGCAAACCTCCAGAAGGCAGAGGGGAGGTTTTCCCTTGGTCCCTACACTATGCAAATCATGGCAGGAAGGAGCCCACATTATAGCTGAGCTGGGATGAGCCAGCTAACCCAGGCCCCTCAGTGGATACTCAAGTGGGACATTTGTGGCACAAATAGGCAACACATTCATCCGAATCACACTGAATTGTAACTCAAGGTGGGATCAGCAGTGTAGACGGCACCAGTGCCTGTGAAGCCAGGATGGACCTGGCCGAGTGCCCGGGGAGGCTGGAAGCTGGATGCTGGGTGGAAGAGGGTGTGGGGGTGGTGGCCATGGGGTCCTTCCTGACAGCCGTGCTATGTGGGGGGTTTCGCAGGGACTTGTGCAGGTGGCAGGCTCTTGATGATGCGTTGCAGATGCAGCCAGGACTCTCACAGAGGTGACCTGAGGGCCTGTCAGGGCAGAGGGGCCTCACCGTCTTCAGGGCGTGCAGCGAGTGTGGGCTGTGAGCCACAAGGGAGCACCTCTCCTGCCCGCTGCCCCGCCTGGGCTCAGTCCCCTCTAATGCCTGCCTCCAGCGTCTCGGCTCTCTTCATTTGAGAATCATACCTCCACTTTGGCTTTGTCAACTCCAATTTCCCACTGGGACCAAAGGGCAGTAACCCTGCAGCACCCTGTCTCAGCAGTGGGCACTGCCCCTGAGCAGCACCTTAGGCCTTTGCGGGTACTGTTTGTTGGCAGAGTTCCTGGAGGTCCTAGACTTCCTGCCTGGGCTGTCCCCTACGAGGAGGCAGTGTTTCCCTGCTCCTTCATGGAGGTGAAAACCCTGTGGCCAGGATCCTCAGCCTAGGACTCACTGCCTTTTCCATAACATTTTCTGGAGCATTTTTGCATAGTTTTAACATACGCTAAAATTCCCAGAAATGTACACGTGCTTATAACAAGGGAAAGTTGCTCTTCGTTGGCACGTTATCGAGAGCTGGTTGCCGTTTGTTTCAGAAGCCGCCTCACTGAGCCACCGAGGGACACGTCCCCTCCCAACCTCCCGGCTGTCATCCACATGGCCATTGAAACATCCGGGCAGCATTCGGGGACCTTATTGTGCCTTTGGGTGCAGCTACTTCCAGGAATTTACATGCGGAAATTCATTGGAATTTGTATTATTTCTACTATGATTATTCTTTAAATTCTTTTAGGGAACTATGTGGAATTTTTAAGATTATGTCTATGAGTAGATTTATTTTTTCAAGATAGCGCAGGAGTCAATAAAAATTATGCTATTACAAAGAGCATTTGACCTGACTGGGCTGAGATCCACTGAGGCCATGTGCCCCGTGGTATGCGCTGGGCGGTCCCATCCCTGTCTCCATCCCATCCTGACAGTGTGCCCTTTGCCCATGTCTGTCCAGAGCCCACAGACTCCAGGGCTCAGAGCTGGCAGGACAGCACCCTGGGACTTGCCCCGTCTTTCGGGCTTCCTCATGACTGTGCTCAATGCTTCCCATGCACCTTTTACCTTCACTTTCTCATTCCAATATCTGCATGAACTATTTTTTTAGACAGAGTCTCTCTCTGTCATCCAGGTTGGAGTGCAGTGGCATGATCTCAGCTCACTGCAATCCCTGCCTCCTCGGTTCAAGTGATCCTCCTGCCGCAGCCTCCCAAATAGCTGAGACTACAGATGCACGCCACCACACCTGGCTAATTTTTGCATTTTTAATGGAGACAGGATTTCACCATGTTGGTTAGGCTGGTCTTGAACTCCTGACTTCAAGTGAGACCCCCACCTCGGCCTCCCAAAAGTGCTTGTATTACAGGTGTGAGCCACTGCGCTCGCCCCGAACTCAATTTAACGTTATGTTATGTATTGTTGCATCACATAACAGTGGTACCACCTTCCCTTTAGTCTGTGTGGTAGTCATGGGCCATGGCAATGGTGGAACGCGCATGCCATGGTGGCCCTGGAGCTGAACAATTCCTATCACCTAGTGACGTCAGAGCCATCTTAGTGCCATCGTGCAATGCATTGCCTTTTCTCTGCTTGGATTCACAAGTACTCTGTGTCACGGTTGCCTACAGCATTCATGCAGCCGCACAGCCCAGGAGCCATAGGCTGTGCCACCCAGGCTTGTGTAAGTCACTGTGCCGTGCTCGCGTGATGACGTCGCCCAAGACGCGTTTCTCAGAACGTTTCTTGCTGTGAACAACGTGTGACCGTAGTTGCAAATGCTGTTATATGAGGTGTGTGTATCATTTTCCTCTTGGTTTTATTTAGAGTTTGAAGTATCTGTTCTCTGTTCTCATTGACCCTGTCAGTCCAATTTTGTCTGTTCTAAGAAATACATAAGCAAGTATTTAGTTTATGACCTAAATCAGTATTTTAAATGCCACTTCACGATAAAGTAGCAAAAATGTATGCTATCTGATTCATTATAAAATTGCTTTTGATTTTACTCTTATATGTAGCGGTGGATATTTTTAACTTACAAATGCTTCTTTTGATTCACTTTTTCTTTCAAAGCATATAAGGTCTTTATAACGTATCTCCTGTAATTACCGAGACAGTGGGTTGTTTGGTTTTGTGAATTCCAGTTGTCAGTAAATAGTGCTCTCTTCAACCTCCAAAGTCTGCGTTTTCATGTTTGAGTGGTGATGGAGAGAAAATGGCACTATAAATAAAACAGGAAAATGGAACGGAGACTCGTGCGTAGGAGTGTGAATCCAGGGGCGAGGAGAGAATGTGTGACCTGCCCCTTTGCCGCTGGATAGATAAGCCCATTCTGATCGCTTCATTCTGTCACCCCAGCAGAGAAGAAACCCTGGCTCCTCCCCCTCCTTCCGTAGATGGAGGTGATTACAGGTGAGGAATGGAAGATGGAAGGTCTGAGCACATTGGTTTGGGGGGTCACATGTGTCCCTGCCTGAGGTACCGGCTGGGCCACTCCTCAGCAGCAGAAAATGACACTGAGAGCACCTGAGTCCCTGGGACCCCCTGCGGCACCCAGCACACAGAAGGGGATCCAGTTGTTCTTCCCCCGCAGGCTGCTCACCCAGGTCACACGGTGTGGCCATCACCATGAGAGCTTCAGGAGAAGCACCAAAAAAATGCTCAGGAGCCCAGGAGAAAGGATCGGTTTGTGGGGAAGTCAGGAACTGCCTGTGCACAAAGGCTCCGGGTTCTGGATTTTGAGGTCCTAATGAGGCTCTTCAGGCAGAGCCAAGGCATTGGGAAGGTGAGGCTGGAGAGGGTCCGGCTGTGCCCAGGCCTGGGGTGCCCAGGGGCGGGTGCTGTCTGAGGGAGGAATGAGGCCTCAGTGTGGGGGGAGCGGGGGGAGCGAATCTGAGGTGGGCTGACCTTGCTGGAGGAAGGCTGGAGCATCTGGGTGAGTGTGGACGGCTGGGGGCAGCTGGTGGCTGGTGGACGCCCCTTCCAGTGGGAGCCTGTTCAGACCTTCGTGTTCTCCTGGGAGGGTGAGTGGGAGTGTTGTGAGGATGATGAAGTTTTCCAGAATGGTGGGAGAGCCGGGAGAGGGAGAGGGATTTGGCAGTACACCATGCAGGGAATCCACAGGGTATAAAAACCAGAGGTCTGGGGAGAAGGAAAGGGAGATGGGGCAGGGGGAATATCTGCAGACTTTCTAGATTTCAGGCTCCGCTGGCTGAGGTGAGGCGTGAGGCCAAGGCACGGTGGCAGGGGTGGGGTAAATTCAGTCCCGGACGTCAGCAGGGGTAGGGAGGCTTTTACCCATGTACGGGTCCTGGTTGGTTTGTGGTTTCTGAAGCCCCACATGCCTGACTCAGTAGCAAATGGATTATCGATCAGTGGCGACTCCCTTGCTCAGATCACAGGAGGAGTGGGCACTCTGTGGGGTCTGCTAATACTGGACCTGGAACATCAGGACCACGGGACATCAGGAGCAGACAGTGTCAGCAAGTTAACTCTCCGCAGGGCAAAAGCAATCCCATGGGCTGTAAAAAATACTAGATTGTGAAAAAGGCACTGCAGAGGCCAGCAGCTGTGTTTCCTGATGGCAGCGATCTGATTTGTTCACGGCGTGGAGCATCGGATGGAGGTCTGAAGGACTCAGGGAAGGTCACCCAGCTGGTTAGGGACCCAGAACAGGACTGGGCACATGCTGTCCCACCCTATGATCGAGGTTATTCTCAGTCTCCCACACGGCTGATGCTTGCTCCCCACGCATTTTATTCACTTTATTTATTTAAACTTTATTAGGTTTAAAAGTGCATGTGGAGTTCTTTAATATGGAGACTTGACTGTGGATGTGACAGACATGTAAGAATATTCTTGTCCCTAGGAAATAAGATGCTACTTAGGAGTCAAACGGGCACAAGGCATGGGTGTATGCAGCCCAGACTCCGGTGGTTCCGAAGAGGATGTAAATATAGAGACAGGAAAGGAGAGAGGGCCTGAGCACACGTGGCCACAATAAGGAGAATTTACAAATCTGGGTCTGAGGGAATACGGGACTTTTTCATATAATTATTGAATTTTTTTTCTGTAAGTGTGAAGTTATGTCAAAATAAAGATTTAACCTAAAAATTTAGATTTCCTTAAAATTTAAATTTAATATACGTTTAAAGATTTAAATAAATCATTTAATCTCAAAACCACCAAGTGCCTATGGGATATAACGGTGTAAGACAAACGTCAGACATTCACACCTCTTAGGCGTTCCCTGTGTCCCTGGAGTTTCCTAAGCACTTTATATGTATCCAATCGTTTCAGCAGCATCGCAACCCCATTTTACAGATGAGAAAGCAGAGGCCCCAAGAGACAAAGGATGGCAGAGCCAGAGTTCGAACCCAGGCAGTGTGGCCCTCAGCCCTCTTCCTCCACTGTGGGGGTCCCCAGGTGGTTGGGCCCCGTGTTCCTCTGCTGTGGGGGTCCCCAAGCGGTCAGGCCCTGTGTTCTTCTCCCTGGGTGTCCCCGGGCAGTCAGGCCCTGCGTTCCTGCACCGTGGGTGTCCCGGGGCGGCCCCCATGTGGGACCACGTCCCCGGAAGTGTGCCCCATCACCATGGTGGGTTAATGTGGGCAGCTTACTTCCACTCCTAGACTGCTGAGCAATGTTCAGATGGCTCCTACACCTGCCACCTCGTCTCCTCGTCTAACCCAACCTGCACAGGTGTGGGGACAGATTTGTCACCTCTGTTTCCTCCGTGCAGAAATTTGAGGGCTGGCGACTTGACTTCGCTGAGGCAGACACAGCCGATCTGAGGCAGCGCCAGGCCCCTGGAGGAGGTCCTGGAGGCTCGTGCACTGCTCCCCACACTCTCCCATGGAATTCCTGCCCTCCTTCTCACAGAGGGAAGCTGTAAAGGGATATTTTTGGCAGCCTCCCTTTGAAAGTCTCCCCTAATGCAAATCTCAACAGCAGTGCCTGCAGGGAGCAGCTTTAGCTGTGGGGAGCCATGTGGCAAGAAGAAAAGTGCCACCTCTCTGTCAAGGACACAGCCCTGCCCTCGGCACCTACGTGTTGGAGTCTGGCCCAAATAGTCGAGTATTTCGTATTTCGTATTCCATGCCCCTCACTAGTTTATTGTGGGGTCCACGGTGCTAGGGCCCCGGAAGCCAAACTCCCTTTGCTTCTTTCTCCTGAAACAGAAGTGCCTGGGACGCTATTACCAACTTCGCCATGGTTCTGTGACCAGAGAGAATCATCTCCCTATGAAATGCAAAAATTATTTGTTCAGAAGAATTAGAAAATCTGGAAGAAAGGGGAAGGAGAGATGTTTTTCTGGTTGAATTTTGTTTGTTTTTGTGTTTTAGCAGTAAAATGATTTGTAGATTTAACCTCATCTTGGGAAAATCTGGACAATAAGGCAAAAATACATGTTCCCAGCCATTCCTATCTTGAAGAACCCAATTCAGTTTTGAAGGTTTTTTCTGTGGTTTCTTGATATCAGCATTTTCAAGACTGCATTCTGAGGAACATATTTGTACAGTTAATTCGAGTTCTATAAAAAAGAGTGTCAAGGACAAGTTCATCTGTTCAGTGGTGCCCAGCCGGCCCTGCTCCCGCCCAGTCACGTGACTCCTGGAGGCTCAGTGGTGAGGATCTGCGGGCTCTGTGAAGCCTGGTGGCTTCCAGATTCATGGCCCGCATAACCCCCTTTCTCATGTAATTAACATCCACATTGGCCAACTTGCCTTTGTTCATTTTTAGGGTCATATTGGCAATAACTCTTGGTGTGGCCAGTTCTGAACGTGAGTTCCCAGCTCCATCTTCTCCTGGAAGGGTTCCCTCTGAGCTTCCCACCACGAGATGGCCTGGGGAGCAGTTTGCAAATATCCACATTTAGAAATGCAGAACGCTGTTAGACATTGGTTTTTAAGAAGGCTGGAGGAGGCGGGAGCACTGAGTCGGCCAAGAGTCACTCAGGACTGTTCCCGATGCCCTGTGAGGCCCTGGCCTGCGATGCGGGTGGTTTGCAGGTCCTGAGCCTCAGCCTGGCCTGTCTGTCCTCTGTGTCATCACTGGTCAGTCCTCCACCTGCACCGAGGTGTCCACACGCTGAGGCTGTCACCCACACGCAGGGTGGTTTGCAGGTCCTGAGCCTCAGCCCGGCCTGTCTGTCCTCTGAAGCATCACTGGTCAGTCCTCCACCTGCACCGAGGTGTCATCCCACACACTGATGCTGTCGCCTGCACACAGGGTGGTTTGCAGGTCCTGAGCCTCAGCCTGGCCTATGTCTCCTCTATCATCTGGCCGGTCCTCCCCCTGCTCCGAGGCCCTGTGCCACACGCTGCTGTCTGCATGGATTGGCGCCTCTGCTATTTCCCTCTGTGCCTTCTGTTTGACGTCTGCAAACCTAGATCCTTTTCCTGAGTTTTATCTCCTTTGTGCATGTCTTCATTCATTCACTCATTACACTTTTATGGCCACTGCTGTGTGGCACAAAGCTGGGAACAAAAGACCAAGCAATACTGAGGACCACAGCCCTGCATGCACACCTCCCCCAGTCCAGCCTGTACTGGGGGAGGGAAGGATTCACCGAGCCTCACTCACCTCCCAAGACTGCTCCAGCCCATTCTCTCCTGCTGGGTGATCCCGTGACCATCTAAGCACTGCAGCTCTCCCTGGCCCTGGAGCTTCTGCTGCCGACATAGCTGTTCTCCTCTGATTGCTTTAATGGAATTGATTTAATTTTCCTAACCATGTGATCACATTGGGAACCAAGTTCCTGCTCTGGCATTTCCCACCACGCGAGGCACGTGCTCCATGGACAATTGTTGACTCCCCTGGCTTACCCTTCACAGAGCCGCAAGCAGTCACCCAGGACTAGCTCCCAGGGTACAAGAATGTTGGAGCTCCAAATCCTACCTCAGGTTCCTATCAGCTGGAGGGAGAGGCTGAAGACTTCCCTGTCATGGGCTAAACATACCTCAATGCCCATCCCACTAGAATGCCTTCTGACCAAACCCCAGAGAGAAATGAGGTGTTGTTTTTCTTTTTTTGAGATGGAGTTTTGCTCTTGATGTCCAGACTGGAGTGCAGTGGCACCATCTCAGCTTGCTGCAGCCTCCACCTTCCGGGTTCAAGCGATTCTCCTGCCTCAGCCTCTTGAGTAGCTGGGATTACAGGCGCCCGCCACCACTCCTGGCTAAGTTTTTGTATTTTTAGTAAAGATGGGGTTTTGCCATGTTGGCCAGGCTGGTTTCAAACTCCTGACCTCAGATGATCCAGCTGCCTTGGCCTCTGAAGGTGCTGGGATTGCAGGCCTGAGCCACCGCACCCAGCCAGAAGTGAGTTTTAAATTGGTACTCAGCATCATACCTGCACATACAATCACAATTTTACAAAACTTTGTGGATGTCAACAAATGAACACAGGGTCATCCCGGAGGAGCTCAGGTCCTCGTCCCCTCTGTTGGCCGTCCTCCAGAAGAAGGGGGAAGTTCAGATGCAGATACACAGGGAAGGCAGCCGAGCAGCCAGAGGGAGTGATTGCAGGAATGTGTCTACAGGCCAAGGGCACTCAAGATTGTGGGGGACACCAGCATCTGGAAGAGGCAGGGAGGACCCTCGCTGGAGTCTTCAGAAGGAGAGCGGCTGTGCCGCGTCCTCGGCTTTGAACTTTGGAGCTCCAGAACTGCGAGAGAGTGGGCCTCTGGGGTTTTCAGCCACACAGTGTACGGCAATGTTCTCTACAATAGCGAATATATCATTGTGAAGATTTGTACAGGAGGACACATATTCCATCTGCTGTTTGGAAAGACCCTCAGTTGCTGTGGCATTAGAAGAGGTGAGAGCAGCTGCAGGGGCCACCATAGCCCTGGGGGAGGAGGGTGCAGGCGTGGGTCCTGGCCACCTCCACCGGCCGCCCCCACCTGGGTCTCCGCTCAGGCTCCAGCAGCCTGGCTGTCTCCTGCTGTTCTCAGGCTGGTGGATGGATGAGCTTTCAGACCGTCCCATAACGTTCCTCTCTTTCTGGAAACCTTTCTAGAGGTTCTCTGTGGTCCCCAGGAAAAGCAAGAGGCGGCTCAACATAGCTGGCCTGTCTCTGTGTGATCTGATCTTGTGGGCTCTCTCATTTCCCCCTCCCTCCTCTTCCCTCCTCTTTCCCTCCCTCCCATCCTCCCTCCCTTATTTCACTAACATCCAATTTCTTTAGACTTAATATCTGTGGTTAAGAAAATGAGCCCCGTGACAGGCTGCCTGTGTAGAATCTGGCTCTACCCATTACTTAATCTAGTAGATCTCACTCGGGGTGAGATATTCGGCTCTCGAGAGAGATTTGCAATGCCGGGAGACGTTGTCGTCAGGCTTGGAGGTGCTAGTCGCATCTGGCTGGTGGAGCCCAGGGATGTCATGAAGCACCCCGACATGCACCCACACCCCCAACAATAAAGAACTATCTGGGTGTAAATGACAGCAGTGCTGAGATGGAGACACCCTGACTTAACCCATGGTCAGGGTTACCAGGGTCAGGCTTCCAGAATTGGGGACCACAGGCAGAAAAGGACTGATACGTGAGCTGGCTAGGAGGTGGTGCTGGGGACATGATGCTACCTGTCAAGGAGGTGTCCACGGTGACACTCAGGAGGGCACCCAGGACTGTGCCAGGGGATGCAGGGAATTCCCACGTGTTCCCGCAACCTAAAGTTCTAGCCTCACTTTGCAACGCGTGAAAACATGCAGGGATTCTCTTCTATAATTTCATCTTCAAGTTTTGGTTACCTTTTGGGGTTTGAAGTTTTCTCTCTTTTAACCCACAAGTTGGGGTGTCGAGAGAGATCCACTGTCCTCCCGAGTCTTCCTCACGAGTCTCAGAAGTGGCATCTAACTTGCTTTGAAGAAGCACACCCTCCATAAATAGCAAATCTGGCAGAAAGCTGGGTGAGGTCCCATGATTATATAAAAACCCGTGTTCATTTTACATAAAATGTCAAGTTGGTCTTTAAATAGCAGTCTCAGAAGCATAAGCCATTTTATTATCCATTAAGTCATTTAGCATCCACTGTACAATTTTTCCAAGTTACTCTCTCCAGAGGGCTGCTGATATACAGTATTCTGCAGAAAGGGTGGCAGAAGGAGAGGGGAGACATTGTTGGAAAGAGTCTCCTGCAAGCAGTGTCGTATTGCATTTGCTTTGTAACTTAGGGGAAATGCAGACATCGAGGCTGAGACAGGAAGGCAAAGAGGAAGTCTTCAGAAGCCGTTGCCAACTTGGGGCTGTGCTTGGTGCCGCTCGGTGAGAATGCTTTGCTTTGCTGCCATCAGTGTTCCTGTCTGTGGTAAATGTGGTCACAGACGACGTGATGTTCCATTCTGAACAGGGCAGAGTAACGCTGTATTAGGCACAAACGCAGGTCAGAAGGAAGAGGCAGCCTCTTCCCTGGCCAAGGAGACATGAGCACAGGGAAAGTGGCTCAGGGCCCCCAAGAGCAGGGAGGCCCTTGCCACTCGAGCCTGGAGCCCTTGTTGTCCATCATCTCAAGGGCTGGAATAGCAGAGGCCCCTAGGAGGCATCATTTCCAGAAATTCTCCACACAGCCTCAAAGTCACATGCAAAATAGCCATGTCCTCAGAGACATTTTATTTTGGTGGGGCAAGGATCTAATGTTTATCAGATTCTCAAAAAGGCTAACGGCCACCATAAATGGGGGTGTATGGCCCCAGAGCATTCAAAGTCCCCAGCAGCATACAGTAATTTACAGGAGAAGCTGCGTTTCCTCCCAACAGATCTTTTCTTTTTTGAAATGGAGGCTTACTTTGTTGCCCAGTCTGGAGTGCAGTGGTGTGATCTTGGCTCATTGAAATTTCCACCTCCTGGATTCAAGTGATTCTCGTGCCTCAGCCACCCAAGTTGCTGGGATTACAGGTGTGGACCATCACACCCAGCTAATTTTTGTATTTTTTGTTAGAGATGGGGTTTTACCACATTTGCCAGGCTGGTTTTGAACTCCTGACTTCAAGTGATCCAGCCACCTCGGCCTCCCACTGTGCTGGGATTACAGGTGTGAGCCACTGCGCCTGGCCCCAATAGACCTTTAATCAAGCGACTGGCCTGCCAGGCTGTGCAGAAAGGAAACACAGCTGACAGAGGCAGAGTCAGGGCAGCACTTGGCTCACTGCCAGCAGAGAAGCCCCCACAGCAAACCCCTCCCAGTCCAAGCTTGAAACTGAGTCTCAGCAGCACTCAGAATGTCCACCTGTCACCTGTCGTTGACACATCTGTCAGTGGTCTGCCCTGGATGCCCTGGTCAGGGTTGGGTGGGGTCCTAGGACAGAGAAGGGGCCTGTCACCTGCATGTGTGCCTCTGCGGTCCCCTTACTTTGCTGTGGATTGTGGGGGGCCGTGTGTGGTTTGGAGAAGGTCTTGCAATGAGGTAGAAGAATGCTTTGAATTCCTTTCAGTAGGAGCAGGCGCCACGGTGGGTTGTCAGAGTCAGTTCACAGTGTTTGTTCTTCACCTCCTCCTCTAGCCCCATGTCTGCCAGCACCCCTGCCGGCAGGGCCCAGGTGCCTCCTTACAGGCTGGCCGGGCACATTCCTTGGATGCTGATCATCGCAGACCCTCTGTGGATCTCTACAAGTTTCAGTGTTTTGTAGGCCACTTCCTCAGGCCCCTTGAACATAGGGCTGTTTTCAGGGGTGAGGTTCAAAATATTAATGGCTGGTACAACACAAACATCCAGCAGGCCAAATAAATGGCAGCCGTCCCACAGGGGCGCGTCCACGCGGCTGGCTGCCGGCTTGCGTTCCACTTTTCTGTGGGGCTTGCTGGGGCAGTGTGTGCCCAGGGATTAAGCTACAGCTCTTGACCGAAGCACAGGGGAGCACTTCAGTATTCCAGCGCTGTGCCGCAGCTTACTGACGCCAGCTCACACTGCCGGTGCTTCCTGGACCCACCACTCCGCAGTGTAGAATCGCATGACCACCTCTTATCTGACCCCCGCCTGGAGAGCCAGCACGGCCTGCTGGGATTGCAGCTCCTGCAGCAAGTTCCAGGAAGATGGTGGCTGAAAGGTCACCTGCCTCTGTTCAGCTTCCTTTTCTCCTCGCGCTTCCCAACTTCACGTCACTTTCTGACAAACGTCACCCTACTCATGACTCAAAATTCTGAATCTGACAGCTCTCCCCACCGGTTCAAGGAGATGGAGCCACTGGGTTGCCATGCAAACCCCAGACACAGGGCCTGCAAAGTTGCAGGGCCCTGGGCCCTTGGGAGTGGGCATTGCCCCTGGGACCCTAGAGGCTGTTGTTGGAGGGGGAGATGCCTCTGAGGACCGGGTGGCTGCTCAGTAGCGGGAGTCACTCATCCGTCTCTGGGCACGCTGGCGTTCCCTCTGTGTAGATACTGTTCTATCATCTCCCTGTGTTCTGGTGCCACTGCTGCTTTCAGGCTGGGTTTTAATGTCCCCTTTCTCACCTCTGCCCACTTCACCTCTCTTCACTGACTTCTCTCCCATGGGCTGGCCAACTCCCCACCAGGGGTGGCAGCTGTGTCTCTGCACATCCTACCCCCCGCAACTGTCCTGTGAGCTCTCTGAGCCGAGCACCTTTGCACGGATCACAGTATCCTGGGTGTCTCTGATGGTGGGATGATGTCTCATACCATTGTCAGCCAGGGGAGAGGACTGCCGCCAATCAGTCCTCCATTTGTGGGTGACGGAGGATTTCCCCACATTTGGAAAATCATTCATGAGTTCATTTGACCCTTGCAACAATCTTGGGAGCCAAGTATGGCAGCTGATTCCGGGGTTTCTATATTGGGTGAGTTGTATAAACCGTGCAGCTTGGAGGAAGATGTCTCAGCCTTGGGTGGAAGGAGGGGTTGTTGATGGCTCACTGAATTTCTGATGAGTCTGAAGACTCGTGTCAGCTCTGGCCTTGGCTTTACTTAGATAAATTGCAAGATTAACTCATGGTAAACAGCTCCAGATGGGCTGAGCTCGGTTTGTGTCTGTTTCTTACCACAAGGAGCTCTGCTGTCCTCACAGCTGTGCCATAGAACTGTCGTCTGCGTTTATCGCATTTGGGCTCAGTTCTATCCATAGTCAACTTTTCCGGGCCCATTCCCTCAGCCTTGGTGAGAGAAAGAAACAAAACGGTGAAGAAAGGCCTGAGAGAGGAAGGAGGGGGTGAAGTCAGTGGCGGAGGAGGGCAGAAGGCGGGCCCCACACCTGCTCCTCCCTCCCCACCGCGCACAGGCTCCTCACGTCTCCTGGGTCCACACTGGGTGTGTGAGTCGCACCTGGCTCTGCTCTCACCCGCTGCTACTCTGGCCTGGGGCTTCCCTGGCTCTTGCTTGAAACATTGTCACAACCAAACTGGGTTCCCCCACCCCCGACGCCCTCGGTCGCCCCCATGCTGCCCTCAGTGTCTGTAACACACTTTGGAGCCTGCCCCCGACGCCCTC
>NW_016107329.1:9857271-9886465 GCF_001604975.1 Cebus imitator
GACGCCCTCGGTTGCCCCCGTGCTGCCCTCAGAGTGTCTATAACACACTTTGGAGCCTGCCCCCGACGCCCTCGGTCGCCCCCATGCTGTCCTCTTGTCTTTAACACACTTTGGACCTCGTCGCCAGCTTGCTTCAACTTCTCCCCTGGCTCCTGGAGGCTAGTGTGAAAAATGATGTTCTCAGGTTGGCAAAAAGGCCCTTTAATATCTGACCACAGTCAATGTTTCTGGCCTTTTCTCCAGGGGAGAATAGTCTAGGGATCTTCTCAGCTACCACAGCCCCATTCCCCACCCGACCCTGACCCAGAACCACACGCCTTCTGAGACAGAGCCTACCTGTTCTTCTGGGGCAGGCACAGGGACAGTCTCCAAGGCTGTCCTCCCCTGTCCACCTCGAGTGTTCCAGTCCTAACGTCAGTTCCTCCATGGTCCTCCCTAACTCTTAAAGGAGAGTTAACCCCACCCCTGCCCCCGTGTTTCCTGAGCCCCGTCTTCATGTCTCCATCTCGGTTGTGTTATCAGTTGCTCACAGGTGTCTTCTACATGCACTCGTGAGATGCAGGCGTGCCCAGGTTCTGTCTTCTTCTCTATCACGTGACAGGCAGATAGCACAGTGTCTGCTGTAGGGTTGGCGCTCTTGTGATTTCCTGCAAAACCTCCTTGGTCAGCACATTGCCTGTGCTAGTCCCACACTACATTGGCCCAGGTCCCCAAGGACTTTTCAGCTTACTTGAGGCGACAGAGGAATGTATCTACAAATTACAGAGTTTTGGTTATCTCTTGCTGTATGGTGAGCCTCAGGGTTCTGCAGGTTGGCTGGGCTCAGTGGGTGGTTCTTCTGCAGGTCTTGCTCACAGCATCTCATGTGGCTGCAGTTAGAATGTGCCGGGTGCTGGACTCAGATGCTGGCATGAGGGAGTCTCCGTGGTCGCTCTATGTGGTCCTTCTAGTAGGAGATCCGACCATGTGATGGTTCAGAACTTCTGAAAGTAGCGTTGTCAGAAGGTGGCAGAAGGCACAGGAACTCTCAGTGGCAAGGTCTGGACCTGGCCTGGTGTCATTCTGCCAGGTTCCTCTGGTTCCCAGGACTCACAGGTTCAGTCCAGATTCAATGTGGGAGGGGTCACAGCAGGAGGCGCATACGCTGGGGCCCTCTCTGGAAACAAGCTTCTGCCCAGTGTGATGAGCAGAACGTTTGGAGCACAGGCTGTGCTGGGAAACAGAGAGGCAAAGGCTTGAGACAGGGAAGGCTTCTGGAAGATCATGAAACTAGAGCAGATTTTCCTAAATAAATAAAATGTAGCCAAGTAAAGAAAATGGAATGCTTGATGAGGCAAGACAAACGCCTCCTAGCACACTTGGAATAGAAAAATAACCCATCAACATTTTGAAATATTATGTCATTTTGAAGCCTAGCCAGCAACATTTTGTTGTTGAAATCCTTTCTGTGGGTGGCGTGCCCGGAAGCCTGCTATACCACAATCCGGGAGGTTTTGTCCTGCAAGTTCAGCTGAGGAAACAGGACAGAAAAAGGAAAGCAGCAGACATTTGAGAAGAGAGAAGGAAACATCGTCATTTTCAGATTGAGATTGCCTACGTAGAAAACCTGAGAGTCAGCTGAAGAGCTGTTAGAATAATCAGAGTAGGGCGAGGTGGCTAGTCACAAAATGAATGTTTAAAGGTGGACCCTTGTCTTATACGGCAATGACAGTTAGAACTCATAATCTGGAAAGTCTTCCCCTCAGAGCTACAACTGCAAACGTTTACCTAAGAATTAATGTGACAAGAACTGCACAGGATGCAACTAAAGAAAATAATGAAACTCTGCTGTAACGCAAGAGAAAAGATGTGAATGATTGCAGGGACATACCCCGCCTCTGTGAGGAAAGCTCAGTAGTCTAAAGATCCTCCCTCTCTAAAGTAATTTATTGGGGGTGTAGGCCAATTCCTAACAAAATCGCAAGGGGGCTTTTCTTGGAACATGATAAAATTATTCTAAATTTTATATATAATACATTGGTAATAAAAAAAACAAGAAACATAAAAACCCATAAAATATTTATAACTGCAGATATGCAAACATATTATAAAGCTATGATAACTAAAACAGCAGATGGACATAGCAATAGGCCAAAAAAGAAAATCCCCAGGTGGACCCAAATGTATAGTTGCCATATGACAAATGCAATATTTCAATTATTAAGGAAGATAATTATTCAATATAGAATGCAGGTATAATTGGTTAAATATAAGATAAATGAAAGTTAATTACCTAACTCCATGTATTATATATAACCTATAATACATTGAAAGAATAAATGTTAAAAATTTAAATCATACAGTGAGAAAAAGAAAATACATATGGCTATTTACATAACACTGGGGTGTGGAGGCTTTTATTAAAAAAAAGAGTACACATAAAGCAGGTTTGACAGATTTGACAACAACAACAAAGAAATATTTCTGTCTTCTCACGGTAGATGTAAATTAACCTAAAATGACAAACTAGGTGAAAACATTTGCAACAAAGATGTCAGCTATGGCACGTATGACCCAATACACACGCAATGCAGAACAGCAGACATAGGGAGTGCTAGTAAATCCAGGATGCTCAGCTTCTCTCATAGTTAATGAAACACTGAGAAAAATGAGATGCCATTTCTTATCCACTAAGTTGTCAAGAGAAACAATCTGACCATTGCCAGTGCTGGGAAGGCAGAGGAAATGGACCAATGCCACATTAACAACAGCAGTAAGGGCTTGTATAAATACTTCGGAGTGAAATTTGGCTTTGTCTTACAAAATGTAAACATCTGTTCCCTTTGGATGCAGCAAGATCTTGTCTTATATTGCAAGAAGAAAATACATTGTAAGAAGAGAAGCAAGAATATGAACACATTTATGAAGCGATACAGTCAATGTTATTTACAACGGTTAAAAGTTAAAAACAGCCGGTCAGGCTGCGGTGGCTCATTCCTGTCATCCCAGCACTTTGGGAGGCGGAGGCAGGTGGATCACGAGGTCAGGAGATCAAGATCGCACCACTGCACTCCAGCCTGGGCGACAGAGACTCCATCTCAAATTACTACTAATAATAAACGTAGCCTAACTGTTCACTTTAAAACATGCAAATTAGAACAAATCCTTAAAGTACCATATATTGTTTAGCCATTAAAAATTATTGGTTAGACTATAACAGGGCATGAAAAGATGTACAACAAAGTGTGAAGCAAAAACAAAAACAACAGCCACCACGAAACTGGCAGCAACAAAACGAGCTGCACTGTGTCCCAAACAACACATCCACCCAACCCAACCATCTACCTGCCGGGAGGCGGAGTGGAAGGCGTGCACCGCCAGGTCTGCACAGACGATGGGCTTCACCACATCCCTTCCTGAGGCTTCAAGGGGTAGAACTAACATATTAGGGCCAAACCAGGTAGCCTCGATTTCAGCGTTGCGGTGTATATGGGGAAGGAGTTGGAGGGGACCGGACACTCGGGTCAGCTGGGCAGCCAGGAGCCACAGTGCAGCTGTCTCCCGGGGTTCCTGCTCCTCTGAAGTGGCCCAGAGCTCTGCCACTTTTGCTGCCCATCAGGATCACTGGTATGTTCTGGAAGCTCTGCCAGGAAAGCTCATAAGGGCTCAGGTGCTCTTTTCTGGGGCCCCTTTTTATCTAGAAAATGGCTTCTCTTAAAGACCAGCTATCAAGTAGCTTCCATTGCTGGCACAAAAGAACTGCAGTGAAGCCCTTGATCTAAATGACAATTTCTTCTCCATTTAAAACGTGTGTGGTTGATACCAACTGATACCAACCTACTGGCTCTCTCCCTGGGTTCACTTCTTCATGCCGTTTGTAGGGGTGACTTCTACCTCCACGCCCTGCACTGAAGGTGCAGAGCCTCACATCTGCTTTGAAGGCTCTCTGGACTTGGTGGTAGCTAACTCTGTCCTCCTCGCCAGCCCACTGAACACAAAGGAAGAGGGTCACAGCACTCCATAGGTTAATTTGGAATGCTTCTGTATTAACAACAAATCTTTGAAAAGTACAAAAAAAAAGAGAGAGAAAAAGAAGAAATCTCCAAGTTAAGCTATGACTGCAGTGGATTTGCAGTGAAGTCACCTGACTCCTTCTCAAGAATTCAAATGAATTGAGAATCCCCTTAGAAGTGACAGCCCAAAGTGTAAGAATGATAAACGGCTTTGGCCTTGATAATTTTTATTAAGCACTAAATGTCACATTTAACCTGCATTACTGAAAGCAATTACCCATGTATCAACAGTCAAGCGGCTGGGCGCGCAGTGCCGGCAGACGCGCATTCGGCTCCATCTGGGAATAAGGATTTTCAATTAGGAGGCAAATGGCTGCAGAGGGGCTCCGGTCCTCCCCGGCTCCCAGAGGAGGCCTGCGGAGTGAAGTCTTCATACACAAGTAATCGCAGCCGTGTCAACAGACCGTCCCCAGCCATCTGCTGCCAGAGCAGCGCACTTTATCAAATCTCAATATTTACAGACGCTGATCAGCTCGTGGGGCCAGGATGGCTCCCTGCCAGGGAGTTCTGGGAAATCCATTTTAAGGTGTGTTTCAGTAGGCTAATTAATTTACAAGCACCTGTTTCATTGCTGCGAGCTGTTAGTGCCGCAGATGAGCCCCAGCCGGGGAGGGAGACTGTATCCCGGCTAAATTGATTTCAATTGATTTTAATTTGCTGATGGCACAGTTGTAGGTTTAATGTGAACATATCCCGAAGCCCCTGTTTTTTTCCCCTTTTGAAGTAAGCCTTGTGGGTGGCTTACTTCTTGGCCCTGTCACTGCTGGGGAAAGTGGCCTCTGCAGGAGGCTCATGTGATGGGCACAGGCAGTGACTGGGCTCTTGAAAGTGGTGTTTGTGATGTACAGTCAGGCGTTCGGTGTGGGGCTGCCAGGAAATATACAGGAAACCGTGATAAACTCGAGTTCTGGATAAACAGTGAAGGACATTTTAGGAGTTGCATCCCCATAGGACATACTTAAATCTGACATTCACATGGAGCCAGGCTTCCTGAAAATTATCTGCTGAATTTGGCAGCCCTCCTTAGGTGCTTGGAGTTGTAAAGAGGCAAGATTTACCCTGATCTGGGTGGTCTCCTGGGCTGGGGGCAGGGGCAGCCCATTCTGCATGCTGGGAAGAAATTCTTGTTAAGAAAATGTTATGGAAACACCAAGGGTTCAGTCTAGGCCCTGCTGCTCATGCACAGAAAGCCAATGACTGAGACAATGAGCACTGGCAGGGAAGAAGGCTTTAATTGGGTGCTGCAGCCAAGGAGACAGGAGCTCAGTCTCAAATCCATCTCCCTGACTGACTCAAATTAGGGGTTTATATAGCGGGGAAGAAATGTACCCCATGTGGGAAAAGAGGGACTAGGGAGGGGTAAGGAAAAGTTGCTGGTTGACAGGAAGCAGGCGGTTCATTAGGCCATCGTGATGATGGTGAGGGGTCTGGCATCTCGTTGTCCAGATGAGATGGTCTGGTGAGTTTCAGCTCCTTGATACTCCCTGGGAGGCCTGAGGGTTGGTTGCCTAAGAAAGGAACTCAGATAAGACAGATGTAACTTTCCCAAGTGTTAAGACTGGCTCTTCCCTTGTAGCAGCCTGACACTGCTTCCTGGCAGGCTCTGCTCAGGCAGTGGGAACTCTCAGCCCACTGCCTGAAAATGCTGCTAACTTATGTCTGCTGACACATTGCTGAAACACATCACAAAGCTTGTGGAAGCATGTGTCCATCCAGCCCTCAGCCAGACCAGAAATGTGGAAAATTGTTTTGGAAACCCTTCTGTGTAGCCTTCATTGCAGCACTGTAGGTTTAGCAGTGGCACCATGTTAAAGGGCACTGTAAGGAACAGCTCTTGAAAGCATCCTCATTGCCACTGTGAGGATGGTGCTTGGCACCCCGGCCACCCTCTTTGTATGAGGACCCACAGGGGAATTTTCTCTTAAGTCTTCATACCAGGAATAGAACTTCTGGTCTGCTTTTCTTCTGGACGATGGGATTTGACTGCTCATGATAGTGAGTGCCTATCTGTCGACCTGCTTCTCTGTGATGTGCGTCCCACTCCATATCTGGGTCTGCCTTCAATCCCCCTTAGGGTAGCAAACCATTTCCTACACATAGGGGATCAATAACTGCTTCTCCAAGAAATGATAAAAGCATCTTTAGAAGTAAACTGAGGAGGTAACTATGAATTGGAGTGTATCAATATAGAATACAATATCAATATCAATATAGAACCATGTCACAACTAGACATGGTTCACAGTTGTCCTTGGGACGTGATGATCTGGAATAGTGACTGGAGCCTGGCTCCACAGCCCGTTATGCTGATGAGTGAAGTTATGTGCATGTGCTTGTAGACATACGTACATCTTCACACACACACACACACACACACACAGAGGCATCCATGTGTGATAAATATGTAAATACAAATACAAACCCACTTGTATACTAGTAAAGATGCTATCTGAGATGGTGTTACCTAAAAATGCACAGCAGATGGTGGATGAGATAGAAAAATTGCTTTTTAATGTGAGTTGAGAATCACCCGTAAGGAAGGAGCCCAGAATATAGAGACATGTGTGGGTCAGCCCCTGTGAACCAGAAGGACAGGACCCCCACCACAGTCAGAGTCCAAGGGCTGGGGTCTGAGTTTCTAGCCATCATAGTCCCCCATCATGACCCCAGAGGCTTAAGTCGAGAAGCACTTCAAACAGACCCCCAAGAAGGGTTGGGACAGGCTCCCACTTCAGGCTCACGGCTGGTACTACACAGACTACGTGGTGAAAGAGCCCAGAGCTGCTGAGAAGCTCCCCAACCACTAGGGCCCATCCCTCAGCAACACCATGCAGTTGGCACCCCTCGTAACTGCTGCAATACCTCTTCTCCCCCGCTCCCATCTTCTCTCTAGTCTTTGGATCAAAATGGGTACCTGGGATGGGGGGCGGTGGACACCACCTGTAAAAGCGGCCTTCAGCTTGAGCGGCCATTGAAGAACATTAGAGATGGGGTTTGAACACCAGAAATCGACTTCTCACCATTCTGGAAGCCCGAGTCCCCACACGGCCAGGTTCTGGTGACCACCCTGTTTCAGAACTGCGGATGGACACTTCTCTGTGTCCTCAAATGTGTGCAGGGGAGGAGACAGAGAAAGCTCTTTGATGTCTCTGTTTGTAAAAGCACTAATCCCATCACAAGGGCTCCGCCAGCATAACCTCATCCAACCCTAATTACCTCCCAAAGGCCCCATCTTCAAATCACACTGGAGTTTAGGGCTTCAGCGGGAGCATTAGGGAGACCCCTCAAGTCCTAATGGAGGCTGTGAGGCGTGTCTCTATTTGCTCTGGGTTTTATTGCTGAGCAGCCACTGATGAAAGCTTTGAAATTCTAGTGCAGTTCAGCATAGCTGCAATTGTTTGAGCTTGAGGGAAAACAAAAACCCAACAACTTTTAAAACAAGTGCTCACCTCAGCCATTAGGAGAAAAACGAAGGTGAATTTCCTGTATAGCAGCTTCAAAAAACGCCATGTCCCGTGGAGCTTCTGAGACAAATGACCGCAGAGTTAACTGGCTGCAGGAGATCATTAATTCTAAGCCAACCGAATCATGCTGATGAGCTATCAATACTGTCGTACTCCATTTTTGCATAAATCAAGTCCTTGTTTGTGACAAGGTAACCAAATCACCTGCAATGGGAAATACTTGCCCTTCCACTCTCTAGCAGACATGGGCCAGGCACCTGAAAGTGTACAAGGTTAAAAATATCCCCATGTTCATCCCACTAGAAGTTATTACGTGGTTCAGCAAAAGGGCGGTGCTGCCATGTTGCCGCTGGATGTGTATTCAGGAGCAGATTTTGAATGCAATCACGACTAGTGTTTTAAAATTGAAGACATGTAATTTAGCCCAGATTGAATTATTGCCACATATGCAAAAATTGTGGATAAACCAATAAAGACTGTAAATACACTTTAGGGTTTTTTTTTTTTTTTTTTTTTGAGACGGGCTTATACTGTCACCCAGGCTGGAGTGCAGTGGCACGATCATGGCTCACTGCAGCCTTGACCTCCCAGGCTCAAGCAATCCTCCCACCTCAGCCTCCTGAATAGCTGAGACTGCATGTGCATGCCACCACACCCGGCTAATTTTTTTGTAGAAACGGGTCTTGCCATGTTGCCCTCGTTGGTCTCAAACTCCTGGGCTCAAGTGATCCACCTGCCTCAGCCTCCCAAAGTGTTGGGATTACAGGTGTGAGTCACCGTTTCAGGCCCACATATGTGTGTGTGTTATTCTGATCTGAGTTCTCAGAATGATCAGGAATATAAGAGCCATCTAGAGTTGTACCTATGCTCCTGCACACTCTTATGCAGAATATTATCCTGGGGGAGACAGGATTTTAATTGTGAAAAAGCCAAACAGTGAAACACAGCAAATAATATGACTAGGAGCATGAAGGACACCACTAGGAGGGGACCTTATTTCTCTTTTCAGAAGGGCCCGAGATCCCACCAGACAGGGTTCATTAATTTAAGACAGTCGAACTCGCCAGCGTCAGAGTTCACAATTCAATTATGGAGGGAGATAATCTTCCCGGGGTGGTTTATTTAGCCTGTGATTTTTAATTAATTCTGCTCCAGCAGGGAATGCTTCAGGGATCAGGCTGCGCCCATGATCTCAGGGCTGTTATCTTCATTTTAGTAGATGCTTCCGGGCACACGTGTGGCACAAAATACTTTCATGCAGTCTCAGCCACGTTGGGCTGCCAACCTCAGGAGTCAGCGGAGTGGAGTGGAACAGAGACTTTAGAAAGAGAGGAAAACCATCTCTGGAAGCTGCTGGGCTGTGTCCTTACTCTACGGACTCTGCCCCTGGGAACGGCTCCTGTCCCCCTTCACTGGTGTGGACATTGAAAGTAACTAGTAATGAACCCGACTTCAGGGAAGACCCAGTTTAATAAGAACACGTGTGGGGAGGCTCCCAGGCTCATGCTCATCAGGCACTCACTCCGAGTTCCACCGACTCCCACTGCTTCTCTCTGAGGGCCCCTGGTTTCAGACCTCTCCCTGCCTAGGCTTTGACATAGGCAAGGAGTCAGGTGGCTCTCTCCCGCAGTGGTCAACCCTAGGGAGGGGTGAGATCACAATAGCTGGACTCTCAGGAGTACAAACTCTTGAAGAATTGCTCATGGCTGCTGCATGCCATCCAGATGGTAATAATTTGCTCATCAGGTATGTCTGGATAGGATAGTCCCATTCTAGACTTAACATAATTAGTCAGTTATTACAACATACTCATATATAGCCATTCATTCACTGAGCACACATCAGGTGCAGGCACTGGGGACAGAGTGGTCAGGCAAAGCTCAGGTAGGTGAGGCCACCGCAGCCTGACATAGCAGAGACATCACTCACACCCATGATGCAGAGCCCAAGTTTCGGCTGGGCCCTGTCTGCTGCCAGCACTCCACGACACACCATCTGGAAATTGCTGGTCATGGAATACGAGAGAATGGGAGCTCTGGAAGACCTTCCTCCAGCAGCTCAGTGTTTTGGGCCAGAATTGATGGGTGTTATTTTCACTCACAACCCATTGGCTTGAATTATACATGTGTCCCCCACACACAGGGTGTTCAGGAGGTATGGTTCCACCATGCACCCAGGGGGCGGAGCTAACAACGACACTGTGCTGGAAAGACAGGCGGGATCCGACGTTGTGGGGAATGCATTTTTCCCGGGCAGCCAGACGTGAAACAGGTGAGGACAGAGTTGGCTAATTATCTTCCTGGTAGGTGCTGTGGGTAGCATGAAGTGCCAGCATTCTGTCCTTGGGTGTTGCTGTCTATTCATAGTAGGTTCTTTTGTTTGAGTTTTGTTTCATTTTGTGATGGAGTTTTGCTCTTGTCAGCCAGGCTGGAGTGCAGTGGTGCGATCTTAGCTCAATACAACCTCCGCCTCATGGGTTCAAGCAATTCCCCTGCCTCAGCTTCCAGAGTAGCTGGGATTACAGGTGCTCACCACCACACCTATATAACTTTTGTATTTTTAGTAGAGACAGGGTTTCGCCATATTGGCCAGGCTGGTCTCGAACTCCTGACCTCAGGTAATCTGCCCGCCTTGGACTCCCAAAGTGCTGGGATTACAGGTATGAACCACTACTTCTGGCCACAAGTAGATTCTTCATTAGATGTTTTTCATTCTTAGCATGGATTAAATGATGAAGTCATAAATATTTGGAAGTGAAGGAGTCTGGACTGATAACACTTTTCCATAGTTTTTAGACTGTATTCAGTGAATCTCTTGGGTGTCTCGAAGGCGCTGATATGAGCAGAGAAGCTCTGACTGGCCTTGTGGTCCACATGGAACTGCCACGCCAGCCACAGCGACAGCAGCCTAGTATTTTGGGTTTGTGCATCAGATGTCACAAAAAAATATTTGGTTCTGCTGCTTTAACATGTATAATATAGATGGCTTGTCTCAAACTAGCTTTTTACTATCTAGGGCTCAAAGAAGTTAAGTGACTTCTTAAGGCCACACTTGAAACTACTGTCAGAGCATAGTTCATTGTTTTGACTTTTTTAAGTGATTTGTACTGTGGTAAATGAACACAAAATAAAACTGACCACTTAAACCATTTTTAAGCATACGGTTCAGTGGCATGAAGTGTATTTACGTTGTTCAGTCATCACTACCATCTGTCTCCAGAACTTTTCACCATCTCAAACTGAAGCTTCTGCAGCCATTCAACATTCATTCCCTTCATTATCTCAAGCCAAATGTAAGATTCCTGTCCCCAGCCCCCAGTCCCTGGCAGCCCCACCACCAGCCCCTTGCCCCTCGAAGCCCCGCCCCCAACCCGCCACTGGCAGCCCCCATTCTACCTTTTGTCCCCACGAATGGGACAACTCCAGGGACCTCATGTGAGTGAGATCCCACAGTATCTGTCCTTTTGTGACTGGCTTACTTCACGTAGCATTATGCCTTCAAGGTTTATCCACGCTGTAGTATGAATTGGAATTTCATTCATTTTTTAAGGCTGAATATTTATCCTAAGTTGTGTACACGCCACGTTGTGTCCATCTGTTCATCTGTGATGAACACAGACTGTTTCCATCTCTTGGCTGTTGTGAATAACACTGCTGTGAACTTAGGCAGGCAAGTATCTGCTGCAGTCCCTGCTTTCCATTTTTTGGGTGTATTCCTAGACATTGCTTTGACTTTAAAGTTTTTTTCATCAGAAAAGTAACATCTATTAATGTTACTTGAATTAAAAAAAAAAAGTTAAGACCCACAATGTGCAAAGTGCTCAGCTAGTCCTTTTGAATGAAAAGGTGTTCCCATTGCAGTGATCCTGTGGGACAGAGGCAGTCACTGAAAGGAGCTGCCCTGGAACTGCCTCACTGGGAGGGAGGGCACATGGATCGGCCTCAGACTACTCAGGATCTTGGCTGTTAAGGAACTATGTTGTACACCCTGGCAAAGAAAGTTACAGTTTTGCTCAGGTATTAAGACTGTGATAATTAAACCGCTTTGGGATCTTATATTTTGCTTGAGATAATGAAGCTTCTGCAACCCCATGCTATTTCTTTTGGAGCCTTGCTCTCTTATTCTGTGGGAGCGCATCCTGCAGTGGCTTCCGCAAAAAGGAGGCATGGGAGGTAAGTTTCCTGAATGCTTGTGAGTCTTAAATATTTTTGTCTGTCTTGATTTTAATTAATCATTTATTAATAAAGTATAGAATAGAGATCATTTTTATCATGATTTTGAAGGTATTGACCCATTACCTTCTAGCATCCAAGCCTTAAGTAATAATCCTATTTTCCTCCAGTGATTGCTTTAGGGATATTTATGTGACCAAATTCAGGCCCAGGAACACAAGCAGGATTTGCCAGAGAAAGAGTCCACATTTCTAAAACGGGTGCAATGAGGACACTTTCCTCCTTTACCTTTCTTCTTGGAAGATGTGCCTGGAAGCAATGTCTGAAATTGCCATTATTCTGCTCTCATTTGGAGGATAAAGCTCTCATTTGGAGGGCAGTGGAAAAGGGGAGTGTGCAGACTTGCAGGGAGGGAGGAGCCCCTGTGGGCTCCTGCCCACCCTCTGGCTCAGCTGTCCGAAGAACAGCTCACATGGGACAGCTCACCTGTCTACACCCTCAATGAGGGGTCCATTCTACAGACTGGGGCTCCTGCAGCTTAGGAACTGAATTTTAAGTTTTATTTAATGTGAATTAATTGAAACTTGACCTTCCGTGGGCATATGTGGTTAATGGATCCTGCCGTGGCCAGCACAGCTCTGCACACAGCATGAACTGCCGTGTGCCCCAACCGCTGGCGTGCGCCCAGGCTGGAGCTTCCAGATCCCACAGCGGTCACGCTTCACTCACCACTCCTGCCCATGTGGGGTCTGCGGTGGCCATGGATGGTGTGCTTGTGCTGTCCTCATTTTAGCAAGACGTGGGGACAAGAAATACACCTGTGTGTCAGCCTCTTCTCTTTAATAGGAACAAGACACATTTGTTTTCTTTTGCAAAGTCTAATTCTGCCTGTAGATCTACCTGATATGAATCATGTTGATTAAAAACATATTTTTCTGTGGTGCAGGGAGCATCATTGGAAATTGCAGGTCTTAGTTCATTAGTTTCCACAAATAACTTTCAGTACAGTTTTCCTCCCCTCCCCTCGCCTCCGCTCCCCTCCCTTCTCCTCTCTCCTTCCTCCCTCTCTCTCTCTCTCTCTCTCTCTCTCTCTCTCTCTCTTTCTCTCTTTTTGACAGAGTCTGATCTGTCACCCAGGCTGGAGTGAAGTGGCATGATCTCTGCTCACTGCAACCTCTTCCTTTCAGATTCAAGCAATTATCCTGCCTCAGCCTCCTGAGTAGCTGTGATTACAGGCACGTGCCACCACACCTGGCTAAATTTTGTGGTATTTTTAGCAGAGACAGGGTTTCACCATGTTGGCCAGTTTGGTCTCAAACTCCTGACCGCAGGCGGTCTACCCGCCTCCCCTCCCGAAGCGCAGGGATTACAGGCGTGAGCCACCGCACTCGGCCAGTTTTCCTTTCTCTTTGGATTGTTTTTTGTGAAAACTGCACGGCTGCTGCATCCCCTGGTCTTTCCCCATATGCCTCACCTTTCCTCAAACTGGATTTTCTCTTCACCTTCCTCTTGTATTTGCTGTGCGTCTGCCTTGGGCTGGAGTCACTGCCAGGGACGCGGCTTTCCGAAACTCCTGCTCCACCCTCTGTGGTTCCTGTTGTGGTGCTACTTAGCATCTCCAGCTCCTTAATTTCTTCCTGCAGCACAGGGATGTCCAATCTTTTGGCTTCCGTGAGCCACACTGGAAGAAGAATTGCCTAGGGCCACACATAAAATAGCCTAACACTAACAGCAGCTGATGAGCTAAAAAAAAGAAATCACAAAAAAATCACATCATGTTTTAAGAAAGTCTATGCATCTGTGTTGGGCCACATTCAAAGCTGTCCTGGGCTGTGTGTGCCCAGTGGGCCATGGGTTAGATAAAGTTGCTTTAGTGTTTTAGTTTCCTTTTCTCCTCATTTTCTCTCCACATTATCTCACATTGTATCTCTTGTCTTAAAAATTCATTATTTTCCTAGTTCCCTTGAGTATAAAGCTGTTTTATGAAATCCGTTTTGTGGAGTGAATGGTATTTCCTGGTGTGAGCATCGTCTCTTGCATGCTGTAGTCTTTGTTTTTTTTCTTTTGTGCAGTAAAATTTTTGCAAATGTTCACAATAATCTTTTTACCTTTTTTTTTTTTTTTTTTTTTTTTTTTTTTTTTTTCTTTTCTTTTTTTTCCTTTTCTTTTTTTTTGAGACAGAGTGTTGCTCTGTCCCCAGGCCAGAGTGCAGTGGCGTGATCTCGGCTGACTGCAAACTCCTCTTCCCGGGTTCAAGCGATTCTCCTGCCTCAGCTGGGACTACAGGCGTCTGCCACCACGCCCAGCTAATCTTTGTACTTTTAGTAGAGACTGGATTTCACCATGTTGGGCAGGCTGGTCTCAATCTCTTGACCTTGTGATCTGCCCACTTTGGCCTCCCAGTGTGCTGGGATTACAGGTGTGAGCACTGCACCTGGCCTCCCCTTTCCTTACCTTTGAATTGGAAAGGTGATCATTTTATCCAAGATTGCTGTTGGCCCCAGTGTTGAAGTGGGCAATTCTCCGTGGCCCCATTCCTGTCTGTGGAGACCCCTCTCATCCTTTCCGAAGCCCCTCAGCCGGATTCCAGTCTGCGACGCACCCACTGAGTCCCCAGAGTGCAGGGGGCAGAAGCCTGGCGTGTGGGGTGCTTCCCTAGTTGCTCAACCATCTGTGCTGGGGCGACTTCTCAAAGTTGGGGGCACATCTAGTTCTTCAGTAAGAAACCCCGATATCCACTGTCTGTCCCACTTCACTGTGATGTTGCTTCTCTCACTATGCACAACTCAGCGACTTGAGTGTGGCCCAGGCCCCTCAGCTGCTGTGTTTTCCCTGGGGTGGGGGCTGATGTGCCTTCCTCTGTTCTTCTGCGTCTGGGATCCTAGTGCCTCCGGAGTCAGGGATTGGGGTGGTCCCGGATGTTTCCACCACCTGCTTCAGCAAATGGCTCTTCTGGACAGGTTGGCAGGTGAGCCCGATTTCTGGATTGTGCCTCAGTTTCACCAGCTGCACTGTTAGACCGACATTCCTCAACATGTGTGATGCGTTCTTGGTGCCGTCATGTTGATGCTGTTTCCTTTGTGGCTTTTGTTTCTTCGTAAAATGTTTGCTGAGTTCTATGAAGAGCAGGAGGAGATTCCATGCTGCACGCCACACCCCTGTCCCTCCTGGAAGTGTCCTGGGTGGCCCAGGAGGGTGCGTTCTGAAGGAGACACAGATCTCAGGATCATCAGTTTCAGGTACATGGTGAGATTTTTGGATTTTTGTAGCGTTAAGATTTGTATGAAAGGTGAGTTATTAATCACAAAGAGGATAAGTGTGATAAGTTTTTATCACTGGAAGAGGGGAAGCTCAGAGTCACGAGACTATCAGGCGTCACACGGACTGCTGGCCTCAAAGTCTCTTCTGTTTTCCTTTGGTTTTTGGCCTCATAGAACTGGGAAAAACAGGAATTTTCTAAGAAGAGGCATCTAAAAACTTTGACAAATTACTTTAGTAGCAGAGCAGGAGAGAAAATAGAGGATATATATTTTTTAACTTGAGTTAAAAAATATATTTTCTAACCAGAGTCAATCCAAGTAAATAAATAAATAACGTTTGCATTCCACATGGTAAGAGTTGAGGCAGAAATGCAGGAAAAAGTCTTCATGCCTAAATTCTTCCAACCAATGCAGACGTGAGTGTGAGGGAAGAAGTAAGTGTGATTTTGTCATCATGCACCCAAGGACAAAATCGAGGCATGAGCAGACGTGTGCTCCTTCGTAAGTAATGATTCATGGGAAAGCACCAGGTTGTACATATATATATATATATATATATATATATATATTTTTTTTTAATTGCATTTTAGGTTCTGGGGTACATGTGAAGAACATGCAGTACTGTTGCATAGGTATATACATGACAATGTGGTTTGTTGCCTCCATCCCCATCACCTATATCTGGCATTTCTCCCCATGTTATTCCTCCCCAACTCCCTACCCCCCACTGTCCCTCCCTTAGTCCCCTCCACAGACCTCAGTGTGTGATGCTCCCCTCCCTGTGTCCTTGTGTTCTCATTGTTCAACACCTGCCTATGAGTGAGAACATGCGGTGTTTGATTTTCTGTTCTTGTGTCAGTTTACTGAGAATGATGGTTTCCAGGTTCATCCATGTCCCCGCAAAGGACATGAACTCATCGTTTTTTATGGCTGCATAATATTCCATGGTGTATATGTGCCACATTTTCCCTGTCCAGTCTATCATAGATGGGCATTTAGGTTGATTCCAAGTCTTTGCTACTGTAAACAGTGCTGCTATGAATATACGTGTGCATGTGTCCTTATAGTAGAATAATTTGTAATCCTTTGGTTATATACCCAGTAATGGGATTGCTGGGTCAAATGGAATTTCTATTTCTAGATCCTTGAGGAATCGCCATGCTGTCTTCCACAATGATTGAACTAATTTGCACTCCCACCAACAGTGTAAAAGTGTTCCTGTTTCTCCGCATCCTCTCCAGCATCTGTTGTCTCCAGATTTTTTAATGATTGCCATTCTAACTGGCGTGAGATGATATCTCAATGTGGTTTTGATTTGCATTTCTCTAATGACCAGTGATGATGAGCATTTTTTCATATGTTTGTTGGCCTTATATATGTCTTCTTTAGAAAAGTGTCTGTTCATATCCTTTGCCCACTTTTGAATGGGTTTGTTTGTTTGTTTTTTCTTGTAAATCTGTTTCAGTTTTTTGTAGATTCTGGATATAAGTCCTTTGTCAGATGGGTAGATTGTAAACATTTTTTCCCATTCTGTTGGTTGCCAGTTCACTCTAATAATTGTTTCTTTTGCTGTGCAGAAGCTCTGGAGTTTAATTAGATCCCATTTGTCTATTTTGGCTTTTGACACCAATGCTTTTGGTGTTTTAGTCATGAAGTCCTTGCCTATATCTATGTCCTGAATGGTTTTGCCTAGGTTTTCTTCTAAGGTTTTTATGGTGTTACATCTTATGTTTAAGTCTTTAATCTATCTGGAGTTAATTTTAGTGTAAGGTGTCATGAAGGCGTCCAGTTTCTGCTTTCTGCACATGGCTAGCCAGTTTTGTCAACACCATTTATTAAACACGGAATCCTTTCCCCATTGCTTGTTTTTGTCAGGTTGGTCAAAGATCAGATTGTTGTAGATGAGTGGCATTGCCTCCAAGGCCTCTGTTCTGTTCCATTGGTCTATATCTCTGATTTGGTAGCAGTACCATGCTGTTTTGATTACTGTAGCCTTGTAGTATAGTTTGAAGTCAGGTAGCATGATGCCTCCAGCTTTGCTCTTTTTGCTTAGAATTGACTTGGCTATGCGGGCTCTCTTTTGGTTTCATATAAAGTTTAAGTGGTTTTTCCCAGTTCTGTGAAGAAGGTCATTGGTAGCTTGATGGGGATAGCGTAGAATATGCAAATTACTTTGGGCAGTATGGCCATTTTCATGATATTGATTCTTCCTAACCATGAGCATGGAATGTTTTTCCATCTGTTTGTGTCCTCTCTTATTTTGTTGAGCAGTGGTTTATAGTTCTCCTTGAAGAGGTCCTTTACGTTCCTTGTTAGTTGTATTCCTAGGTATTTTATTCTCCTTGTAGCAATTGTGAATGGCAGTTCGTTCTTGATTTCGCTCTCTTTAAGTCTGTTATTGGTGTATAGGAATGCTTATGATTTTCCCACATTGATTTTGTATCCTGAGACTTTGCTGACATTGCTTATCAGTTTCAGGAGATTTTGGGCTGAGATGATGGGGTCTTCTAAATATACAATCATGTCATCTGCAAATACAGACAATTTGACTTCCTCCTTTCTTAATTGAATACCCTTTATTTCTTCTTCTTGTCTGATTGCTGTGTCTAGAACTTCCAATACTATATTGAATAGGAGTGGTGAGAGAGGGTATCCTTGTCTAGTGCCAGATTTCAAAGGGAATGCTTCCAGTTTTTGCCCATTCAGTATGATATTGGCTATGGGTTTGTCGTAAATAGTTTTTATTATTTTGAGATACAGTCTGTTGATACCTAATTTATTGAGAGTTTTTAGCATAAAGTGCTGTGGAATTTTGTTGAAGGTCTTCTCTGCATCTATTGAGATAATCATGTGGTTTTTGTCTTTGGTTCTGTTTATGTGGTGAATTACATTGATAGACTTGCATATGTTGAACCAGCCTTGCTTCCCTGGGATGAATCCTACTTGATCGTGATGGATAAGCTTTTTGATGTGCTGTTGCAATCGGTTTGCCAGTATTTTATTGAAGATTTTTGCATCTATATTCATCATGGATATTGGCCTGAAGTTTTCTTTTCTTGTTGAGTCTCTGCTGAGTTTTGGTATCAGGATGACGTTGGTCTCGTAAAAAAATTGGGGGAGCATTCCCTCTTTTTGGATTGTTTGGAATAGTTTCAGAAGGAGTAGTACCAGCTCCTCTTTGTATGTCTGGGAGAATTCGGCTGTGAACTCATCTGGACCTGGGCTTTTATTTGGTTGGTAAGCTACTAATTGCTGCCTCAACTTCAGACCTTGTTATGGGTCTGTTCACGTTTTCAACTTCTTCCTGGTTTAGGCTTGGGAGGGTGTAAGTGTCCAGGAATTTATCCATTTCCTCCAGGTTTACTGGTTTATGTGCATAGAGTTATTTGTAGTAATTTCTGATGGTGGTTTGTATTTCTGTGGAATCTGTGGTGATATCCCCTTTATCGTTTTTTATTGCATCTATTTGATTATTCTCTCTTTTCTTTTTTATTAATCTGGCTAGTGGTCTGTCTATTTTGTTGATCTTTTCAAAAAACCAGCTCCTGGATTTATTGATTTTTTTGAAGTTTTTTTTTCTGTCTCTGTCTCCTTTGGTTCTGCTCTGATCTTAATTATTTCTTGTCTTCTGCTAGCTTTTCAGTTTTTTTGATCTTGCTTCTCTAGCTCTTTCAATTTTGATGATAGAGTGTTGATTTTAGGTCTTTCCTTTCTTCTCATGTGGGCATTTATTGATATAAATTTTCCTCTAGACACTGCTTTAAATGTGTCCCAGAGATTCTGGTATGTTGTGCCTTCGTTCTCATTGGTTTTGAAGAACATCTTTATTTCTGTCTTCATTTCATTGTTTATCCAGTCAACATTCAAGAGCCAGTTGTTCAGTTTCCATGAAGTTGTGCAGTTTTGAGTTAGTTTCTGAATTCTGAGTTCTAATTTGATTACACTGTGGTCTGAGAGACTGTTATGATTTCTGTTCTTTTGCATTTGCTGAGGAGTGATTTACTTCCAATTATGTGGTCAGTTTTAGAGTAGGTGTGATGTGGTGCTGAGAAGAATGTATGTTCTGTGGATTTGAGGTGGAGACTTCTGTAAATGTCTATTAGGTTTGCTTGGTCCAGGTCTGAGTTCAAGTCCTGGATATCCTTGTTAATTTTCTGTCTCATTGATCTGTATAATATTGTCAGTGGAGTGTTCAACTCTTCTGCTCTTATTGTGTGGGAGTCTAAGTCTCTTTTCAGGTCATTAAGAACTTGCTTTATGTATCTGGGTGTTCCTGTATTGGGCGTGTATATATTTAGGATCGTTAGCTCTTCTTGTTGCATTGATCCTTTTACCATTATTTAATGCCCTTCTTTGTCTCTTTCGATCTTTGTTGGTTTAAAGTCCATTTTATCAGAGATAGGGTTGCAACTCCTGCTTTTTTTTTGCTCTCTATTTGCTTGGTAGATCTTCCTCCATCCCTTTATTTTGAGCCTTTGTGTATCCTTTCTTGTGAGATGGTTTCTCTGGATACAGCACACCAATGGGTTTTGACTTTTTATCCAATTTGCCAGTCTGTGTCTTTTGATTGGAGCACTTAGCCCATTGACATTTAAGGTTAATATTTTTATGTGTGAATTTGGTCCTGCCATTTTGACGCATGCTGGTTGTTTTGCTCTTTAGTTGACACAGTTTCTTCACTGTGTCGATGCTCTTTACCATTTGGTACGTTTTTGGAGTGGCTGGTACTTGTTGTTCCTTTCTACGTTTAGTGCTTCTTTCAGGAGCTCTTGTAAAGCAGGCCTGGTGGTGATGAAATCGCTGAGCAATTGCTTGCTGATAAAGGATTTGTTTCTCCTTTGCTTATGAAGCTTAGTTTGGCTGGATATGAAATTCTGGGTTGAAAGTTCTTTTCTTTAAGGGTGTTGAATATTGGCCCCCACTCTCTTCTGACTTATAGGGTTTCTGCCGAGGGATCCGCTGTGAGTCTGATAGGCTTCCCTTTGTGGGTAACCCGACCTTTCTCTCTGGCTGCCTTTAGCATTTTCTCCTTCATTTCAACCCTGGTGAATCTGACAATTATGTGCCTTGGGGTTGCTCTTCTTGAGGAATATCTTTGTGGTGTTCTCTGTATTTCCTGGACTTGAATGTTGGCCTGCCTTGCTAGGTTGGGGAAGTTCTCCTGGATAATATTCTCAAGAGTGTTTTCCAGCTTGGATTCATTCTTTCCATCATATTCAGGTACACCTATCAAATGTAGATTAGGTCTTTTCACATAATCCCATATTTCTTGGAGGCTTTGTTCATTTCTTTTTACTCTTTTTTCTCTAATCTTACCTTCTCATTTTATTTCATTGAGTTGACCTTCAATCTCTGATATCCTTTTTTCTGCTCTGTCAATTCGGCTATTGAAACTTGCGTATGCTCCGCGAAGTTCTCATGTTGTGTTTCTCAGTTCCATCAATTCATTTATATTCCCCTCTAGGCTGTTTATTCTCATTAGCATTTCATCAAACCATTTTTCAAGGTTCTTAGTTTCTTTGCATTGAGTTAGAACATGTTCTTTTAGCTCAGAGATGTTTTTTTATTACCCACCTTCTGAAGCCTGTTTCTGTCAATTCATCAGTCTCATTCTCCATCCAGTCTTGTTCCTTTGCTAGTTAGGAGTTGTGATCCATTGGAGCAGGAGAGGCATTCTGGCTTTGGGTATTTTCATCCTTTTTGCCCTGGTTTCTTCCCATCTTTGTGATTTATCTACCTGTGGTCTTTGTGGTTGATGACATTCAGATGGGGTCTCTGAGTGGACATCCTTTTTGTTGATGATGGAGTTATTTCTTTCTTTTTCTTAGTTTTCCTTCTAACAGGTCCCCCTGCTGTAGGACTGCTGAGGTCCACTCCAAACCCTGCTTGCCTGGGGATCACCTGCAGCAGCTGCAGAACAGTAAGGGTTACTGCCAGTTTTATTCTTCTGCTATCTTTGTCCCAGAAGGACACCCGCCAGATGTCAGCCTTAGCTTTCTTTTATGAGGTGTCTCTTTGGTTATATGGGGGTCAGGGAGCTGCTTGAGGAGACAGCTTATCCCTTATAGGAGTTCAAGTGCTAAGCTGTGAGCTATTTTTTTGTTCAGAGCTGTGGGCAGGTACTTTTGAGTCTTCTGCAGTGGAACTCATAACCGCCTTTTTTTCCCCAGGTGCTCTGTCCCGGGAAGGTGGGGCTTTATTTATGAGTTCCTGTCATTCTGCCTTTTTTCAGAGATGCCTTGCCCAGCAAGGAGGTAGCCTAGTCACAGTCTGCCAGCAGAGGCATTGCTAAGCTGCCGTGGGCTCTGCCCAGCTGCTGTGTGAACTTCCTTGCAGTTTTGTTTATATGGGTATACAGGTATTGATCGACTTATGATCTATACAACTTATGACCATTCGACTTTACGACCACAATCGCTAGCCACGGCTGCTCCATGTCTGGCAGCGCAAACATTGCCCAGCTGGGCGTACGACAGTGCGGGACAATAAACATATATGCTATATCATATCATTATTAGTCATTTTCTTGCCTTTCTTACTAAAATGTGAGTGGTTTATATCCCTATATCTTTAACAATATTAGAACATACTAAGTTTAAAGTATATTTGAACAAGATAACCAGATGACATCTTTTATGATGAATGTTACATATTTGTATCCCATGGAAACTCACATAAAATTGTGATGATTTACTTTTCTATTTACAATGATAATAAATAAATACGTGGCAACTAGTCCTTTTTAACTCTAAGACTTAACATAGTTCATACTCTTCTGCTTTTCAAAACTCATCATGTGCCGTGGTTTTTCACTTCAAACCATAGACCACCGTGGTTCAGTGATCTGTGAATATTCCACAGTTTTACACAAGGCTGCATCTTTACCACAAGTTAAGGTGGCTTTTTAAAAATGAGATTTGACAAGAATGCTTTCATAATAAGCATTCAGGTCAATCTTTACTACTGGTAATGCAGTGTTTTACTTAAACCTGACGAATGTAAAAATAAGAAACAAAATGGTGTAGAGATGATACAAATGGCATAAAATGAACAAAGAAAATTATGATATATAACAATAATGAAAGAAAATTATGATAAAATATGACTTAAAGATTTTTATCACATCATTTCACAGTACTGTACATATAGCCTACTCAACTTAAGACCAAATCGTGTTACGACCGGTCTGTTAGAACCAATCATGGTCATAAGTTGAGCACTAGCTGTAGTTAGAACTGCCTTGGTATTGGCAGTCTGCCTCAATAATGGTGGACTGTCTGTAATGGCAGACTGCCTCGGTAATGGCAGATTGCGTCAGTAATGGTGGTCTGCCTTGGTAATGGTGGACTGCCTCAGTAGTGGCGGACTGCCTTGGGCACAGTGGCTCATGCCTGTAATTCCAGCACTTTGGGAGGCCAAGGCGGACGGATCACAAGGTGAAGAGATCCAGACCATCCTGGCCAACACGGTGAAACCCCGTCTCTACTAAAAATACAAAAAAATTAGCCGGGTGTGGTGGCACGTGCCGGTGGTCCCAGCTACTTAGGATGCTGAGGCGGAAGAATCGCTTGAACCTGGGAGGCGGAGGTTGAAGTGAGCTGAGATTGCATCACTGCACTCCAGCCTGGTGACAGAGCAAGACTCCATCTCAAAAAAAAGGGAAAAAAGAAACAGCCACGCTGGAGACTTGCGGCACTTTTCCACCTAGGAACCTCCTGGTCTGTGGGCAGTAAAAATTCATTTGGAAATGTGGTGATCACTCATCCTCTGCATTTTCACTGGGAACTGCAATCCAGAGCTGTTCCTATTCAGCCATCTTCGGCAGATTTATATATATGGAGTCTCATTCTTTTGCCCAGGCTGGAGTGAAGTGGCGTGATCTCAGCTCACTGAAACCTCTGCCTCCCAGCTTCAAATGATTCTCTTGCCTCAGCCTCCCTAGTAGGCTGGGACTTACAGGTCTGTACATAGGGTTTATAAAGTGAAGGCTTGCTCTGTTTGTGGGTTCGTTTCAAGACAGAATCTGTTAGTAAAGTGCAAGGCATGCATTTAACACAGAATTCTGTTTTTTCTTGAGTGGGGTGGGAGGGACGTAAGCCCAGAGAAGCTGGTCAGGCCAAGGCCAAGTGGCTCAGGTGGGGAGCTTGTTCAAGACCCTGCTGCTCCGTCCTCTCCCAGCTCAGCAGAGCACTCAAAATAAAGGCCTTCCAAGTGCTGGGCTTTTCAAACCCCACACATGAAGTGACAGGAAAATCACTACTCTTAGCAAGATCGCCGTTCTTGTATTTCTTGGTAGTCCTGTTTAGTACCACAGCCCTTTTCTGCAGTAATATGAACCGGGTAACAACAGGCCCCCACCTTCTCCAGCATCCACCCCACGCTGAGGGCCATTTGTCACAGTCCAGGGCCTGTGGTGGGACATTGACAGGAGACGTCAGCCCCTGATTCCACCCCGCAGCCACTGCCCCAGTCCCGCGATGGAGCCAGACACGGGAGGGCTGCATGCTCCTCTCCGGGAGCCCGTGACTGTGTTTGCCTTGGTGGGATTTGTTTTTCCTAGCAAGTTGCCTGGAGCGCTGCTGTGTTGTGGGAGAGAGACGTTGTTATGACAGTGTTAGCCTCTCAGCAGATTGCCGAGCCTGGAGGATTGCACACGAGACGTCACGCAAACACTTTTTGGAGCTAATGATGTCGCACCATATGCAAAGCAAGGAAAAATTACTTAAATAGGTAGCATTTGAAGGAATAAAACAATCAGAAGGCTTTTGGGGATAATGAAGATTACTGTGAATTGTTTAAACAAGGTATAAGCTTTTAAACAAACTGCATGCCCACAGCATCTTCCCTCTTTAGCTGCACTTCTTCATTCATGCCGTAGGAATTTATTTTCAGCATTTGTCTTTTTATAGATTAAACTAAATCTTTAGGTAACATTGTTGCAGAAACACATCTTTTCCGCTTCGTGTGGCAAACATGAAGCTTCTGATGATTGATGTTACCTAGAGGAATAGTATTCTTTCACGCGCGGAAAAGGAAAAAGTATTTAAAACGGAAAAAGAACTTCAGGCTAGCGTGGTTGTATCCAGTGGCTGCACTTCCTGTCCATCTCTCCAGTGTCTCCAGTGACGGCGCGCGATTTCATGTTGCTGTGCCTCAGGCCCACGGCGGGAGTAGTGGCGGGAAATCCATCGTCCTCTCCATACTCACCACATGCAGCACATGTACATCTCATACTTTTTAATAAAGGCGCTTTGAAACGGCAAAGCCCAACATGTTGTTTATAAATCCAAGCCTCACCAGGGCTATGAGGAACAGAACCACTTAAACAGCCAGGGTGCCTCCTGAGCAGACAGCACCCTCAAAAGCAACATCATCTGAAAGCGCTCTAGGCATTGCTGGCAAATACCTTCTTTTTATTGAGACAGGGGCTTGCTCTGTCACCCAGGCTGGAGTGCAGTGGCGTGATTATGGCTCACTGTAGCCTCTGTCTACTAGATGTACGTGATCCTCCTGCCTTAGACGCCAAGTAGCTGGGACCACCTCCGAGGAGCCAGAACCACCACAGCTGACTAATTTTTGTATTTTTCATAGAGGACGGGCCTTGTTATGTTGCTCAACCTGGTCTTCAGCTCCTGGGCTCCAGTGATCCTCCTGCCCTGGCTTCCAAAGTCCTGGGATTATAGGTGTGAGCTGCTGCACCTGCCTACACCTTATTTATGCAGTCGGCCGGTGTTTGCAGGTACTGCACTATTTTCTGGGAAGGTTGGCGCCGTCACACACCACCCACTTCCTCGCCCTGTGTCATCATGGACATGGCGGGGGTGACTCGTGACTGGAAAGCAAGGCGAGAGACCACAGCTGCTGTGCCAGGGACGGCCCTTTCCGCATCACCTCAGGGGCTTTCTGTCGGGGAGACGTAAGAGTACAGCTGTCTGTTCTCTCAGAAACATCAGGTTAAAAATTCATTCCAGCCTGGGCAACAAGAGCAAGACTCTATCTCAAATAATAATAATAATAATAATTCGAATGTAAAGATCAGTCTCGCAAAGTCGCTTCTGGGACTGACATGCTGTAGCCACCTCGTGATTCCCCACGTCTTCCTCCATGCTGACGTGTTAGCATGCTCACTGGCCTCAAGGCACTGTTCTCTGTACCTAAGACCTGCCTTCATCCCCGACATCGGGGTGACCTCTCCCATCCTCACGCCTGCGTTACACTCCTCCTCGTGCCCCGCACAACGCCGGAGTCACTGGGTTCACGTCTTCTCCCTCCGCTCTCACAGCCCTCCTTGAAGTCAGAGTTTCTCTCGTGCGTGTTTGCACCTTACAGGCCCTGGCTGGGTCTCTTGCGCATGCTGGATGCCCTGGGGATGCCAGCTGTACTGACATGGTCCCTGCGCCTCAGAAGCCATGGGGACAGAGGCCTGTCTGTTCCTCCCCCGCTTCTGCTCTCCATATGACCCAGCCGTGCCACTGTAGGACTTGGCACAGAAAGCTCGGGCAAATGGGGACGAGAACCAGACTTTGCCCCCAAACAGAAGCACTGGCTTGGCATCCAGCTCACCACGCCCAACATTGCTGTTTGGACCCCAGCACCTGAATCGAATTCCTTTTAAGTTTCAAAGAAGTAACAACTTGGTTTCTGACAAATGTCCCTAACATGAAACATGTTCTCAGACTTCCAGGACACAGAACAGAGCTGTGGTCCTCTTTCCCTGTATGAACAGTGCCTTTGTGAGACAGTGTCTTTGTTTGGAGGGGGAAGAAAGAATGAATCATGCTACGGAACACTCAGGCAGGTGCCGGCCATTCTGGAAACACGTGTATTTCGGCGTATCATGTACTGGCATGCTGCGGGGAATAGCAATGAATAGCGTGGAGCACAATCATGTGCATTGTTGATGTTTGTTAAAATAAAGATATTCAATTTATAATAAAAGGGATTAAAAGCTTAATTCATGACTATGTTAATATTTGTCTGCAAGTACACAGATAAATGGCAACGCACCTTATCACGTTCAACACCTGCACACACAAGTTCCTCTGCTGAGATCGCCATGGGATTGTGTGTTTCACAGAGCTTAAACTTTCATTTCCCAAAATAATGATATCATTCGTTTACAGGTATAGATAGGCTCGCCTTGCTCTCACTCTGTCCTGAAATGAGTATTGTGGCTTCAGCTACAAAAATATGGGATTAATTACGGCACTGATATGCCACAATCTGCCAGAGGCAACAACAGCTGGCTGAATGCACCCTCGCTGCAGGCGTCCGCACCCACCCCTCCTACAAGCCTGTAGGAGGGGTGGCACCCAGATGCTTCCCCCTCCCACAGAGTGGGTGCAGTGAACACAGCTTTGTGGAGAGTTGCTATTCACAGATGCTTGGACATCAAATCATGTTTCCAAATGTCCCAGATAATTTGCTCTTAAAAGAGAATTGTGATAAATTATTTGGATAAAGCATCCTGCTTAAAAAACCCCTACAGATATTTATGAACAACTCTGACTTGACCATTCCTGAGCTAATTACCTTGGAAGATGCAAAGGTAGATCAGGCTGTGATTCAGAAAAAAGCCAGATGAGAATATAATGATCAGAGGTAAAAGCTCCGTGCTTTATGTAGATGGCAGACCACAGGTATCTTTAAGGCTCCTGGACATCCTACCATGTCCTACCGTGGCCGTAACAAAGTACCGCCTGCCGGGCTGGTTAGAACAACAGAAATGCGTCCTCTCCCAGTTCTGGAAGCCAGAAGTTTGAGATCAAGGTGCTGGCAGGGTCATGGTCCCTCTGAGGGCACCAGGGACGATCTATCCCAGTGTCTCTAAGGCTTCTGGGGATCCCTGGCTGGGCAGCACCATGCAGTCCTCACACAGTCACTCCCTGGGGCCTCTTCTCTGTGTCCAGACTCCCGTTATGCCAGCCATATTGAACTAGGACCCACCCTCCGTGAGAATGACCTCATTATACCTTAATTACATCGCAGTTACCTCATTTCCAGATAAGGGCAATCTGAGGTACTGGGGAGATAAGGCTTCAACCTGTGAATTGCGGGAGACCATTCAGCCCAGAGCACTGGTGCTAGTTATATTCTTGTGTCTGGCTGTGCCCTACGATCACATGGTTGATGTCGTGTTTCTGAACTTTTGTGAGTACAAGAGAAAAGGAGGCATGTGGACTGGCCTGATCGCCACTCCGTGGAACAAGCCACACCTCACAGCTGGGAGGAGATGCAGGTCTGCGGCGTCGACCAGGAGTTCTGGGCATCTCAGCGTATCTGGGAGGGAATGTTCCCTTGGGTGGTAAGTCCGTGACATCTGCTGAATCAGAGTGGGCCCTGCTGGCTGACGAAGGCTTAACTTCTTCAGGGCTGTGGGTGGTATCCCAGCTCCAATACAAATACTCACAGCCTATGCCTGTGCTTTCCATGCACCATGTTTCGTTCTGGGCCTGGTGGAAGTGAGTGAGCCTGAGAGGCGACAGTTTTGACCGCACAACTGTGTAAAGAGGGAGGTGCCCTCATGTTCCCACCTTGTACCAGGTGCTGTGTTCTTTGTGGAGTTTAGTCCTCTGATGGAGAATGGCTGATCTTGTTGCCGGATGAGAAAACCAATGTCAAAAGTAGTTTGAGTAATTTACTTCAAGCGTCTTAGCCAGGTGCCAGGTGCTGACCGTCAGTCTGGGGCCCTGACGGCTGCTCTCAGCCACAGTGATCTAAACTTTCCCCACCTAAACTGCCAAAAAATTTCAGCAAAATGAGTTAACAGAGGCAGAAAAGGGGACATGGTGTCTACAGTGGGTCTAGTGAGGGTGAAGCCAAAGGACAGCGGGATAATACAGGTGCAAAGTGATGAGCTTCATAGGACGGACGTAGAGGAAGACACCACACTAGAAACAGACTGGCTGTGAAGGACAGTCATGGGCACGTCCTAGTTTATTCATAGCTACCGTAATCCACATCATTTACGACTTCCTGTAAGAACCCATTGCATACGCATTTAAGGTAATTTGGAGACAACGTCATGCAACTTTGCATATGGATGAATTCACAAACCTGAAAAACGTCCTCAGATCATGTATTCTGTTAAAGTACTGGAGAAGGCAGACCAGGGAAGCTTCGAGCCTCGAAGGACAGTCATACCCCTGCCAAAGTGAGCGAGCATAGGGACAGACTGACCTGGAAGACCCCACCAGGCCTAGGAGCACAGCCTGTGGTGGACACCCAGCACCAGCAGGTGCAGGGTGACCAGGGCTGACCTTCAGGATCAGGTCAGCTGAACAGTGCAACTCCAGTGGTGTGAAGCCCAGTGCCTGAGAAATGGGAGCAGCTGGAAACCCGCAGCGAGCGGGCTGCCTGGGCCCTGGGTGAGGTCAGAAGGTCTTGTGCATTCAGCTGGACATGACCACTTTGGGCAGCACTGGACATGCAAGTGCTGACTCTAGCCAGTACCCTGCAGAGGCTGGCAGCTGTAGCTGTCCTTGAGCACAGCAGACATGTTGCTGTACCTCACATATGGAGAATGTGACCGTCAGAAGAGGAGCCAGTTCTGGGGCAATTGGTGAGGCTAAGCCTGAAACTAGCAAACACAGCTCAAAGCTTCTCCCAAAACATCTCACAGGACACGTGGTCTGACAACTTTTCAGGTCTGTGAATTTGTTAATGTGCCAAGTTGAATGATATTTTTAATCACGCTTAAATGCATGTGTAAAGGATTCCTTGTAGAAAATGTTAAATGTACAATTAGGATGGCTGTGAACAGTCAAGAGCCAATTACGAAGCAAAGGAGTGGCTGGATAGACAGGTGACAAAATGGGTGGATGGATAGGTGACAGAGCAGATGGATGGCAATGGAGGGCTGGATAGGCATGGAGGGATGGATAGGTGATGGAGTGGACACATAGGTGACAGAGTGGACAGACAGACAGTGGAGTGGATGAATGGACAGGTGATGGAAGGGTAGACAGGTGATGGAATGGATGAATGGATAGGTGACAAAGCTGAGGAATGGGCTATTAGGTGATGGAGAGACGAAAAGGCAGTGGAATAGATGGATGAACAAGTGATGAAGAGATAGGTGATGGAGGGACAGATAGACAGTGGAGGGACAGATAGACGGATGGACAGTGGAGTGGATGGACAGGTGGTGGAGTGGACAGACAGGTGGTGGAGTGGACGGACAGATGGTGGAGTGGACGGTTAGGTGGCGAAGTAGACGGACAGGTGGCAGAGTGGATGGACAGGTGG
>NW_016107329.1:9887320-9909039 GCF_001604975.1 Cebus imitator
GGAGTGGACGGACAGGTGGTGGAGTGGACGGACAGGTGGTGGAGTGGACGGACAGGTGGTGGAGTGGACGGATAGGTGGTGGTGAGGGCGGTTAGGCGGTGGTGTGGGTAGTTAGGCAGTGGAGTGGATGGATAGATGGTGGAGTGGATGGGTAGTTTGTAGACTGGAGGTACAGGTGGTAGAGTAGATGAGTAGGTGGTGGAAGCAAGGAGTTGCAGTTCCCGAGGGTGATGTTTAGGAGTGAAGCCTTTGAACGAACAGTGGGGACAACCAACTGATAAAATCGCATTTGTGCATTGCGGGAGATTTGGCCTGAAATGGGGGACTTCCTTGCTCACATTTAAGGCGAGTCTTCACTCCACATTCTGGACTATACTTCTGAGGCCTTTGATGGACCTGTCCCTGCACTCAGCCTCTTGCCCTGTCTGTGCTCACTGCATCGTGTTCCTGAGAATTGCTTGCCCACCTGCCGTTCCGAGGCTGTGTGTCCCCGTGCCAGCCCCCTCCTGTTTGTCCTCCCTCCCTAGCGGCTGATGAAGAGACCTCCCACCCTCAGCACCTGGCCGATCTGCCCATGCTGTGTGGTTCAGCCTAGCGACTGCTGGGGCAGTTGGCAACACCACCAACCATCAACTCTTTCCTTTTCTTCTCTTGCCCTCTTGTTCTTTAATTTCTTTGTTATTTCTCTATTTTTGCTTTTTTGCCGACTTGTCAGTTCTTGATTTTTTCTTCAGTTTCTGCCCTTTCATCATCACCAACTCCACACTTGCCCTGCCGATGTGTTGGTGCCGCCTCACAACGGAACAAGGGCCCACCGTTAAGCAGAAGGACAAATCAGTGCTCACAAGCGTTGGTTCTGTCTATCATCTAAGATTCAGTTTTGAGGACATAGACGATTGCAGCCATGTGGCCGGGTAAATATGTTATTACAAATCAGTATCTACTTGTACAAATCTCTTAATCTGGATTATTCCTGCAGAGCTGTACTATCCAATATGCTAGCATCTCGTTGCATGTGGCTACTAAGTTCAGGTTAATTACAATTAAATTAATTGAAACTTTAGGTCCTCATTCTTGTTAGCCACATTTTAAGTGCTCAAAAGTGCCACGTGGGGGCTGGGAGCCACCATATTGGATAGAGTGGGTATTTTCACCATCACAGAAGCTTTTCGTGGACAGTGCCACTCTGGAGGCTGATGCGTGTGTGCCAGCGACCGGAAGCACTGTTCCAATTCATGGGCTCTCAATAACTGACTGTCATGAAGTGAAACCAACTGGCCCTCAGCTATGGTTCTTCTCTTTTTTCTCTATTTTGACTCTAGATAGAAAAAAGTCAATTTGCAAAATCTATTTTAGACAGAAAAATTTCAAATTAGATTTTAAAAGAGTCTATTTTGACTCTTTAGATAGAAAAAGGTCAAAGTGGAACTTTGAGCTGAGGTCAAAGAACACTTACTCTGTTAAACAGGAATAAAGTTACAACTGAGTTGTAGAATGTGTGAAGACAGCAAAAACAGCAAAATACAGACAGCAAGAACAGAGTTTCGAGTTGTTGGTTCTGCTACCTCATTGCAGCAGTTACACGTTTTAATAGAAACTAAGTTAAATATAATTGAAAAAAATAATCTTAATTACTTTTAGAATAAAAGGTACATGTTTAAGGATATTTGGGACTCATTCATTCTTGGAGTCATTGAATATTTATTAAAAACTTATAATGCTGCAGTGGCTACAGGCTCAGGAGCTAAAATAATGTGGGCCACCATTTTAGCCCTGTGACATTTTCTTTTAGACAGACTTTCACTCTTGTCACCTAGGCTGGAGTGCAATGGCACAATCTCCATTCACTGCAACCTCCACCTCCTGGGTTCAAGCAATTCTCCTGCCTCAGCCTCCCAAGTAACTGGGATTATAGGCACCGCCACCACACCTGGCTAATTTTTGTATTTTCAGTAGAGATGGGGTTTCACCATGTTGGCCAGGCTGGTCTCGAACTCCTGACCTCAGGTGATCCACCTGCCTGGGCCTCCCAAAGTGCTGGGATTACAGGTGTAAGCCACCGTGCCTGGCCAGTTCTGTGACTTTTAAGCTGTGTGACCTCGAGAAGCCAACTTAGCATCTCTGATCCCCAGTGTTTTCCTAAAGAACCAGATGAGTCATCCATCAGCTCTGGCTCTGCTGTGCAGACTAGATGGTTAACATGTGGGACTGGCTAAGCCCAGCGTGCCGTAAGGCAGAAGCAAGGATTCGCTCTCAGAGTTGTTGGTTGCTGTGTGCTGGGAACTGGTGACGACACAAGGACACATTTTTAAACATCTGTGTTCAAGGTCAGATCATGGGGGCTGCTCAGGCGGGCTCAGAACTGAGTGTGCCTCAAAGCAACTTTCTTTTAATATTAGTGTGGCAATCGAAGACTAGACAAAATTCACCAGACTTTGAAACAGAGAGTTGATACAAATAATTAGAGAGGTAAAAGCTCTAAGTTTCTGGTGAGAGTGGTTTTATTTGACTACTAATGAGCGGCCTGCGCTTCTGTTTGAAACCTGAGAGCCACTCCCCGGTCTCTGATTGGGTGTCCTGGACCACTCGCTTCGATGACCCTCAACAGAGAGAACAGAATCCTCTTTTCACCTTTATATTCAGTGAGGAAGCTACAGCTGTAGGTCAATACGAAGCAGAGCTATCACCTAGAAGAGGTTAAGATGGGCGGGGAGGAGCTAGAGATGGGAGGGGCTTGGGGACAGGCCAGGGGCTGGTGGTCCTTGTCACTGCGTGGGCCCCTACCCACCCACCTTGGAGTGCAGTTCTTGGCGCCACCCTCTAACCATGTGTGCAAACTGGGCATCTCAGCATGTTGAGGGAAGGGCGGCAGCACGGCCTGCTCACCGGTCTCCTTCATCCTGCCATGGCTGTCCCGTGCCCTGCCCTCTGGATACTCTGAATGTGTGCAGGCCTCCATCAGACTTGGCCTCCATGCGCTTGTGCATCTGGCCTGCTGTTCCTCTGGCCTAAGTCTTGCCTCCATCCCCTCAGACTGCCCCCTCCCAACCTGCAAACTCGCTACTCCCGGTGAGAGTCTCCATCCCACCTTCCAACAGTGCTGTGCTCACGGCTCACACTTGGTCACTGTGTTGTAGAGTCTGTCACCCTCCCATCTTCCCTGCGAATTGTCTGAGGATAGGGACTGTCTCAGTGATTCTCCAGGAGGACTCAGAGAACCCAGGGTTCCATCACACTTGTGGCTGTGGCTTTTTACAGCGAAAGGATGCAGGGTGCTCTCAGTGAGGAGAGAAGGTGCGTGGGGGACACAGGCGCGGGCTTCCAGGGTCCTCTCCTGGTGCAGTCACTCGGATGTGCTTCATTTCCCTGCAGTGAGTGTGATGGCACGTGAAGCATCTTCCACCAGGACAGCTGCTTAGAGGCTCTGTGTCCAGGGTTTTTATTGGGAGCTGGTCACACAGTCACCTTCTGCTCAGCAGACCTCAAGATTCCAGACTCCCAGGAGGAAAGCAGGTATCCTGCATCAGCCGCATTGCTTGCACAAACAGCCTCTCTTAGCAGGGAATGGTGGGAACCTTTCGGAAACCCAGCTTCCCAGATGCCTGCCCAGGGCCACCCTTGCAGGCCTTCAAGTGGGTTTCAGCTCCAGGCCTGTGGCGTGACTTGCTTTCTGCGTGGGCATCACATGGGTTTATTTTAGTAGCACCCAGGTGGAGCTGAGTGCACGTCACAGGACCAAAACTATGGACTAAACAAGCAGGAGACCCAGTGTCATAGAAGCCCATGTCAGGGCTGCCTGCTGGCCCACCTGTGGGGAGTACCAGCGATGAACCTTTAGGAAGCAGGAGCCGGGCTGTGGGGGCAGGGAGTGGAGGACAGTGGCAGTGAGGGGCCATCGCTAAGGTGGGAGCAGCAGGGCTTGCACTGGGATGTACAGCAGGAGAGGGCATGGAGCTCCACGTGGGGGAAGCATCGGTGGATGAGTCTGGATGTGGCTGTGGTCGGGGAACACAGCTGAGAAAGGGGCTCTGGGGAACGCTTCGGGACCATGCAGAGCGTCTTCCCTTTTTCACATGAAGACGCTCCGGTGGAACGGGTCGCCCTTCCGGAAGTCACTCAGCAAGCGTGCGAGAACGTCCTCTAGCTCCCATGCTGCAGGAGAGGGTGCTGGCAGGGCACCCAGGTCCACTTCCCGCCTCCCTGGGTCATGGAACCCCAAATGCGAGCTGAGCTATCCCTGGTAAAAGCTGCATCTCCCAGCCTCTGCAGTAGTGGCTGTTGACCACGTGCCTACTTTCTAGCTCCTAAGATCAAACCTGGACAACTCCACAAAGGCATGCTGTGTGCTCTTCTTCATCCCTCGGCCTGCCTACCAGCCAGAAAGGCACGGGGAGCGCAGCGTGACAGACGCTATCACAGGCTGTGTGTGAGGTATCCCTTGAGGGAGCAGCCTGGTCTGACTCAGCCCGAGCACCTCCCTGGCCCTCTTGCTCTGCGCTCCTTCCTGTGAGGAGACACAAGCTCTTGTTGGGTTGAAGTCACTCGTCCCTTAGGGTTTTGCTTTTGTGACTTCTGGTTAAACGTACTCCCAGGTAATACTTAGATCCAGCGCTGTTCCCATCATTCCAAATGTGCCCGTGAAGGGAACGCGTGACGGGAGGGAGACCCCAGGCTCTCCGTGGAAACGAGGAATGAAAGCTGAATTCAACTCAGTCGCTCCAGGCCAAGCTCACCTTCAGTCCTCCCTAAAGTGAACATGGGGTATAAGCCTGTGTGTGTCTATTTACGCCTGCCCAGAATGCGGCACATGTATGAACAGGTCCGCTCCCGTCCAAATCAAAAGGGAAAATATATGGATTGACGGGGGATTATTTAAGGGCCCATTCTCTGCAGAATGTTGTGTATAGTGCAGTTCAGGCCTCTCTGATACTGGACATTTTTAAAGATAACTGTGTTTGTGGGAAGACGGGCCTCTGCCCCCACCTTTTCACTGAAAGAGAATAACTTCTTTTTTCATTAAACACTGGGACTGCTGTCATGCTAATCAGGCAGGGAGCGTTTCCAATTCAATTTTACCTGGGCCTGGTCAGCTGAGTTCCCCTTTGTTGGCCGTCCTCTGGGGACTTCCCTTGTCTTTTAAACTGTAATTTACTTGGAGCTGCCGTCAATTTCCTCTGCTCATTACATTTGCGGCGATATCACAGATACGCAATCTGTGGATGCTCCTGGAGCTGGAGGGGAACGGCCACGTGAACCCAGAGCGAAGGCAGAGTGGGCCTGGCCCTCGGCCGCCCCGGAATTCGCCACCCTGGCCACGTGCTCTGCGGACTGTCCACACTCCCTGGCCTCAGGCTTGGTTTGCCTTGGAAGAGAAGCTTCTGCTCTGCAGAGGCCTGTCAAGGGCACCTGGCTTCTTATCAATTAGTGATTCCCACGAGGTGGATTGGCCCCCAAGCTGGCCTGGGCCGGCGTTCACTCTGACCCAGCCCAGGAGGAAGGAGATTCAGCCATTTTAAGGGCTTTATGATTAATTTTGAGTGTAGTCACCAGCAGCTGTGGATGAGGCTGACGGAGTGGGTGCCCTCGTGACACCCCCACAGCAGGAAGTGGGCCCCGAGCAGTTGTGTGGGGGGAAACAAGGAAGCCCCTCCCCCATTGCTGGGGCCAGTTCAGGTGCTGAGCTGCTGAATGTAGTCAGGGTGGGTGGAGAAAGACATCCAGCCAGGCGTCCTCCAAGCTCGCTTTCCATCTGTCCCAGGGAAACAGGCTCTTTGGATCAGCCCCTGGGGGTATTTGATTCTGTGACCCACAATGGTCAGTCAGTCACGGTGGGCTCCACACACGTCTTCCTCCCTGGACGGCTGACAGTGAGGGCATGGGAGATAGAGGACACAGACAGAGAAGCAGAGATAGGGAGAGACACAGACAGAGAGACGGAGAAGAGATAGGGAGAAGCAGAGACAGGAAGAGACAGAGATAGAGAGAAGCAGAGACAATAGAAGGAGACAGAGACAGACAGAGACAGGGGAACAGCGATAGACAGAGACAGAGAGGAACAGAGACAGAGACAGAAATAGAGACAGAGGTAGAAACAGAGAAAAACAGAGACAGACAGAGACAGAGGGACAGAACCAGAGACAGAGGGACAGAGACAGAGAGAAACAGAGACAGTGATAGAAAGACAGAGACAGAGGGACAGAGGCAGAGACAGACAGAGACAGAGACACACAGAGACATAGACAGACTAAAACAAAGGGACAGAGAGAGAGACAGAGACAGAGAGACAGACACAGAGAGAGACAGAGACAGCTTGCCGCGTGACCTGGAGCAGCTGCCTCTGTATCCGAACAGTGTGTGTGTGGCCTGTCAATCTCTAGAGCATTCCCCGACCGGCGGTGCCTGTCCTCAGACCATGGTGTTTCCCCGTGCTCCTCCCCTGGACATCCTGCAGCGGGTTAAACCCATCCTGTAGCAGATCACTTCAGTGCAGACTCAGCTGGGCCTTGGTTTCTCCACCTGCGAAATGGGGGTGAGGGTGCCCCCATGGAGGGGTGCATCAGTCCTTGGTGCTGGGAGAACGGTGACACGAGGCCACTGGAAACAGCTTCTAGCACGGGAGCCCGGGAAGCAGCTGTTGCCCCAAGCTCCGTCCTCTGCATGCCCCGTGTGACCCTGTGGGAGGCGTCACTGTGCGCCCGGAGTCCCTGCACCCTCCACATTCTGAGCTCCAGGCACCGGGTGGCTTCCTGCAGGGAGGGTGGCGCACTTCCTTCCCGTCACCCACAGTCTGGAGCCCCCGCCCTCCTCTCCCTTCTCAGCCTCTCTTCTCTTTCTTCCACACGGCTGCTCTCCATTCCTTTTTCCTTTCTCTCCTGCTCTAGCTCTCCAGGCATCCTAGAATTACTGAGTGTTTAATGGTGAGACGGGGTCATTGCACTGGCAAGCAGCACCTCCAAACTTCATATGTCACGAAAGTACCCTGACATCCAGCCCTGTTCTCGGGGGCTTCATACACCCCAAAAGTACCCTGACATCCGGCCCTGTTCTCAGAGGCTTCATATACCCTGAAAGTACCCTGACATATGGCCCTGTTCTCAGGTGCAGATGCATTGCCCTCAAGTATTTCTGAGGTGCTCCTGAAGATAATGCTGTTACATTCTTCTCAGGGTCAAATAATAGAGTTGTCAATTTGCCCATTCACTGCTGCCAGATGCCTGCAAATGGATGGGATCAATCCTTCATGTTAACTGTGCACCTGGGGCTCACCCCATTAGAGAGGCAGGCTAAGCCTGGCATGGACCTGATCCTGCCCTGGGCTCCAGTTGAGCCACTTCTCTCAGCCGTAGGGCCTGGACACTCACATCTTGTCACAACCATTGCTGATGGGTTTCCTCCCGACTTCAGAGCTTTCGGGGAGGATGAAGCCCCTGGGGTCTGGCATTTCATTCCTTCTTGTCCCTTGTGGCAAAGGATACGCAGGCTGGGTGAGGCTGATACTATTTTCTTGGTCTGAGGACATCCTCTTAATAAGTATACCTGTGGATTTTTGCCTGAGGGTAGGTTTTCTAAATGCTTACTCGCCCAGCTCAGTCGACACTCAGCCAGCCAGGTGGGTGAGCTGGTGACTTTGTTGTCATGTGCTCATGGCCATCAGTGGCTGAGTTTCCCTCCCTCCAACCTGGAACTCTGAAGCTGAAGTGTCTCTGCCTGGCATTTTCCTGCCTGGGCAGCGTGTAGGAGGCGCTTCCTAGAACAGGTTGGCAGAAGGGCTGGGAAACAAGAGTGGCTTGGCCAACCGTGGACCAGAGAAAGCTCCATTTCCCATGGCGGGGCTTGATGCTGTATAGGGTCTCTGGGATGGTGGAGAGGGCATGAGTCTGTGAGCAGAAGGTGGGGGGCTTCCAGCTTTGCTCTCCATGGCTGTGTGAGCCTGCAGGGGCACTACCTTCTCTGGACCTCCATTCTTCACATGGAAAACAAACATTGTGACATCAGATGAAGTGAGGAATGTGAAGGCACGTGGCACTGCTCTGAAAGCAATCCAGGGCTAGCTCTTCTTATGCTTAGAACACACAGTGCCTTAATAGCGCACTGAATATTTAGTACAGCATGTTAACTGGACCTGAGTATTACTTATTTTGTGAGGAAACTGTGCCCAAGGCTTAGTCGAAATTCAGGCTGTGAAGCCGCCATCCAAGTTAGAAGATAGCCAGATACTCAGGGTTCCATCCAAGTCCTACCTAATCAGGCAGGTAAATAGATGGCAGGGAATCACGCTTATTTTATCAGCATGTTGGTGGGGAGCGTGCCACATCACGGCAGCTGCTAATGAATTGTCTGTCTTCACCCAGGACACCACAGTTGTCCTTTGATTTGCTGCCAGTCAGCAAGGAGTGGTCTGCGAGCATCTTTCAAAATATTTAAAACATTTCAGACCAGCTGGAAAGGCGAGGAGATGGTCCCTTTGGGAATCCACTCCTTGTGCAAACGCTTCCTTCTGTGCATGCTCAGACGGACCCCCCTGGAACAGATCCAGGCTCAGTTTCAGCCTCCGCTGGTCCCACTGCTCACATTCATGGAACCACTCCTGAGCAGTATTGACTAGGTTTTCTTCCAGAGTTGTTAGGATGTTAAGCCCCATGTTTAAATCTTTAACCCATTTAGAGTTAATTTTTGTATAAGGTATACGGAAGGGATCCAGTTTGAGCTTTTTGCATATGGCATAGGCAAGGACTTCATGACTAAAACACCAAAAGCAATGGCAACAAGAGCCAAAATAGACAAATGGGATCTAATTAAACTTAAGAGCTTCTGCACAGCAAAAGAAAATATCAATAGAGTGAACAGGCAACCAACAGAATGGGAAAAAATTTTTGCAACCTACCCATCTGACAAAGGGCTACTATCCAGAATCTACAGAGAAGTTAAACAAATTCCCAAGAAAAAAACAAACGACCCCATCAAAAAGTGGGCAAAGGACATGAACAGACACTTTTCAAAAGGAGACATTTATGAGGCCAACAAAAATGAAAAAATGCTCATTATCACTGGTCGGTAGAGAAATGCAAATCAAAACCCCATTGAGATACCATCTCATGCCAGTTAGAATGGCGATCATTAAAAAATCTGGAGACAACAGATGCTGGAGAGGATGTGGAGAAATAGGAACGCTTTTACACTGTTGGTGGGAGTGTAAGTTAATTCAACTATTGTGGAAGACAGTGTGGCAATTCCTCAAGGATTTAGAAATAGAAATACCATTTGACCCAGCAATCCCATTACTGAGTATATACCCAAAGGATTACAAATCGTTTTGTTATAAAGACACATGCACATGTATGTTCACTGCATCACTGTTTACAATAGCAAAGACCTGGAACCGACACAAATGCCCATCAATGATATACTGGATAAAGAAAATGTGGCACATATATACTATGGAATACTATGCAGCCATAAAAAAGGATGAGTTCATGTCCTTTGCAGGGACATGGATGAAACTGGAAACCATCATTCTCAGCAAACTGACACAAGAACAGAAAAGCAAACACCTCATGTTCTCAGTCATAAGTGGGTGTTGAACAATAAGAACACAAAGACACACAGGGAGGGGAGCATCACACACCAGGGCCTGAGGGGGTGGGGGGCTGGGGGAGGAATAGCAGGGTTGGGGGGGTTGGGGGGATAGCATTAGGAGAAATACCTAAGGTAGATGATGGGGTGATGGATGCAGCAAACCACCACCATGGCACGTGTATATCTATGTAACAAACCTGCGCGATCTGCACATGTACCCCAGAACCTAAAGTATAAGTAAAGCAAAAAAGAACGTAGAGCCCATCTGCGTCCCTGGCCCGGACCTGGCCACACAGTAGGGACGGTGTCCTATGACTCTGTACATCCATGGGGGACGTGGCGTGGTGTGCAGCCAGTGCCAGAGAGGACAAGCTTAGAGGTCAGAAGCAGCCCGAAGGTCACAGCACGACTATGCAGCAGTGAGGGTGACGGGGCAGGCATGGCCTTCGGAGGGCTTGGGGGAGGTGGGGGAGGCCTGTTCCTGGCTGATGTGGAATGGACTTCCTAGTGGAGAGACGGCCTCCCAGGGGTTAGGAGTGAAGGTGGCATGTCTGGGGACACAGGTGAGTTCTGAGGCGGGGAAGAAACAGGAGCTACGTGAGTGCCGGGCAGGGCCAGGCAGGTGGATGGCAACTCTGTGGCAAGGTTGGCGGGCTGGGAGGAAGCCCAGCAGGCATCAGCCAGGAGGGCAGGAGGCAGGAGGACCTGCAGGCAACTCTCAGACATCCAAATCCAGTTTCCAGGAACATGGCTCCAGTGATGGTGGCACATGGGGAGGGGCTCAGGGGGAGTGTCAGGAGCCAGGAGCGCAGCCCTGGAAGCCATTGCCGTAATTGACTGAGATGCAGGAGCAGGGCTTTATGCTGCAGGGTGCAGGAGGTTAAGACAAGGGGCCGGGGGTCGGGGAGAAAGAGGCAAAGAGAGCATGACAGAGGTGACAAGGAGGCCTCCGCCTCCCTCATGTCTCCCATGTTCTGCGCTTCCTCAGCCTCGGTTGGCAGGTGGGGTGCTGCTGAGCCTCCTCAGGTGGAAAGGGTTTGAGAATCTCCTGGAGGAAGCCTGGGCAGATCAGGAAAGGACCCTTCCCCGTGTGCAAACATCTTAGAAATGCGAATGGAGGATGAGGGCATTGGCACGGCCCCAAGAAATGCGTTCTGCTTACATGAAGTACGGGGGGACCTGAATTACTGATGGCCTGATGCTCTCGTGTGTCAACAGGCAAATGCAGAAAGAGGACATTCATTTGGCAGAACCCAAGCCTGAACATCCCAGGTTAGCGGGAATGTGATTAATATGTTTGGGGATAGCCTTAACTATTCATGGCATGCTGGGCGTGGTGGCTCACGCCTGCCAGCGCTTTGGAAGGCTGAGGCAGGGGGGTCACCTGAGGTCAGGAGTTCAAGACTAGGCTTGGCAACATGGTGAAACCCCATCTTTACTAAAAATACAAAAATTAGCTGAGTGAGGTGGCCTGTGCCTGTAATACCAGCTACCTGGGAGGCTGAGGCAGGAGAATTGCTTGAACCCAGGGGGCAGATGTTGCAGTGAGCCTAGATCGTGCCATTGCACTCCAGCCTGGTGATAGAGTGAGACTCCGTCTCAAAAAACAAAAACAAAAACGCAACAAAAATTAGTTGGGCAAGGTGTCGTGGGCCTGTAATCCCAGCTACTCAAGAGGCTCAGGCGGGAGAACCACTGGAACCCCAGAGGCAGATGTTGCAATGAGCCGAGATCACACCATTGCACTCCAGCCTGGGTGACAGAGTGAGACTCCATCTTAAAAAAATAAAGAAAAAAGAATTCATGGCCAGTGGAAATGGAGTCATCTTTATAAGGCATTATTAACACCGTTAGCATGAAGTTAATGATTTATAAATTATCAGGCCTTGGCATTCCGGTTGATGTCTTTTTGTGAAGGGCTCCTCCTGCGTTTCCATGTTTGACTCCTTGCTGATAGTTTAAAAGAAACTCTAGACTTTTCAGTGCAATAAGTCTAGATGTACAAGTGCAGGTGGGTGCACTTCTCATCAGAAAGTCACAATTCCAGCACTGAGCAGATGCTGAGATGCTGGGGAGGGACACGCTCCCGTCCTGCCCACCAGACGGGCAACACCTGCCTTATCTGGAAACCTTCCTTTTTGCACCAAAATTGCCAATAGTGTCAAGTCACATCATCTAAGCCACATCCATTTTTGGGAAAGAAATCTGGAAACAATGAAAGCAAACAGGCATCACATTCACAGGATGTTTATCCTGGTATCACAGACAGGCTTTCCGGCTTGTCAACATAAAAGTGAAACTCATCATGGGGAAAGAAAGATTCCTTGTGAGTCTGAGGTTTCATCTTTCTCCTGGGAAAAGCCCTGCCTCTCTTTGATTACAGACATGCTAGGGGTGTCTGCAAAGGCTCTTTTAATTTGAATGTGGTTCAAATGTTGATCATTTCCATGAACTTCCATTTGTAACCATTTGAAAACAATGACTGTTCTATTATTTTGAGTTTATGTGATAACTGAATTATGTTTAAAGTAAAATCTATTTTGGGTGCTTGCAGCGATCAGATAGTATATAATGGTAATGAAATGAATGCAAAAGGCTGAGTAGGCCAGTGTTCACTGTTACTTACTGTATCTTTATATACTTACCTTGGCAGTCTCCTAGGGAGAATGAATTTCGGGCCTCAACACTGTCTCCAGAGCAAAATCATGTTGTGCTGGGGTCAGATAAATTTGAACTCGAATTGAATGTAATTTAAAAGTCAGGGGTCTCAATCATTAACTGTGGCTCCCCACATATCGTCTACCCGGGTTTCTTCTTTTGTGAGTCTCACCAACCATGACACATGCCAACCAGGACCTTTGTGGCCACGGACACTCCATCAGCTCTGCCAGGGCCATGACTGCTGGCTGCTGAGCCAAGTACTGCAAGTGGAGAGACGCCTTTGCCTCTGCAGCAGCCACATCTTCTGCACGGGAGAAGGCCTGCCTCCCAGGAAAAACTGCACTGAAGACCGGCTCTTCTATTTTAATAATATAATTAGTAACAATCCATTTAGTAACCATGCATTTATTACGTTCTCTTCTCATTCCGAGAAAGTTCTGAAGAAGCTGGTTTGTCACTCCAGGGGATGACTTTCTTCTCTTTGCTGTGATAGTTTGGCAGAACATTTGAGATCAGTCCTGTTTTTTCCTCCCATTTTCTAATCCATGGCTCAGAAGGGAGCACAGGACCTGAGAGAGAAGGTGTGTGCTCATGCGTGCTTGACTTCAGCGCTCCTCCTCCTCCAGCTGCCTCTCCTCCCACCAGCCTGCAACCTGGGAGAAAAGGTTCTGGCAGCCAGACTCCATCGGCATTCTCTGTAAATCGGGGGCCTTATTCATTGGGCCTCTTTAGAGCTGGAGAACCAGACACGGCCTTGAAATAGTGACTTGAGCTCAGGAATCATCCTTGCTGCATCCTCCTGAGTGTGGCTACCTCCCCAGGCAAGTGAAAACCACGGCAGTGGGCATGATGGCCATGGCCAAGGTCACTCAGCAAGTCCCCTTGGATCTCTGGATACCCTGACTCCCTGCAGCACTCTGAGACACCCTTCACAGCCCATCTGGTGCTCCCACATGGGGGCTGATGGAGACAGCGGAGAACTGAGGAAGGCCGGACCCAGGACTCGGCTGTTGCACTGAGGTGTCTCCACCAACATGTGATGACGTGCAGTGGGGCCACAGCCTTACAACGGAAACACCACAATGGAGGGGAGGTTGTCGAGGGCCGGGGGATCCTTGGGAATCCATTCAGAGAGTGGTGTGGTCATTGTGTGGGCCTTTTAGAATCTTGTTTTGGAAAGCCAGCTTCGTGGGGATTTATTTCCCCAGCACAACATTAGGCCCCTGGAGCCAACATTTCGTTTGTAGGGTTGCTAATTTTGCTACCCTCTTTGGATGCTGTTGAAGTCACCTGTTGGCCCCTGGAACTTGGGTTTGTGTGGGAGTTCAGCTGGTAGCATTCCTTCTTTTCTACACAAGGAAAAGCAAGAATAATCTTTATCATGACTATAGGTTTCATTATTCCTCGCCTAAGTGGAGGCAGATGTGACATCCCAGATGGGTGCTAATTTGAACATCCGGAACATGGGTTTCACAGAGAAGAATTCCTGGCAGCATCTGAGGAGCACTCAAATTCCTCCACCCTTTTCAAAAATCCCCTCAAAAGACTGTCACAGTGGCTTGTGTGTCACCAAATCAAACTAACTCCTTTAGATTAAGATTCATAACTCCATGTGATTTGGGTAAAAAGGTGAATAACAGAACCACTAGAGAGAGCAGCGGTGCCTGACAGTGAAGAGCTTTGTTAGGGTGTCTGAGGCGGCAGGTGTCATTGAAGCATCTCTGGTGACTTTTAGAGGAAGCCATGACCCTTGGACCCCACTATGTGGATTGCTGGTGACTCGTCACATGGATACACTGTATTTATGTTGTTTACAGTCTTTACCTCTACCTACCATTTATGCCCAGTCATGTAATAGCCATTGACTGAGGTCTGTCCTTATACAACATTCTGTGTTCCCTGGAGTTAAGAATTCTTTTGTTCCATGTGCTTAAGTTCCTGCATATTTTTTATGAATTCATCCTTAAAGTCTTATAATTTAAACACAAAATATTAGATCAACTAGCCCTTTCATCCCTTCTCGGTGATGCCGCTGCGTCGACCTGGACCGACGCTGTCCCTTCTGGACCTGCCCTGTCACCGTGGATGCCGCTTCCCTGAGCGTCCTGGGAAGGCTGAGCCACCCCATGCCCTCATTTCCTTGGTCCACCTTTGTTCAGGCGACGGGACTGAGGCTGTAGGTGTCACTGGAAGCAGGTCTCATAACTTTTAGATAAAAGCAAGTGGACCCCGTCTCACCCACTCAGGGCTTTGCCTGCCTTTCGGTGAATTAGATCCTTCACTAACTTTCTGAAGAAGGTGTGTGTGGAAAGTGGCAATTTAAATCATGATCTTACTTCCTACTTTCATACAGAGTTGGGGTTTTGGCTGAGGATAGGCAGCTAAACCAGGAATAGTATCCTTTGGGTGCTGAAGGTGTGGTCCTGGCTGCTGAGGCTTAGGTGGGGTGCTGTGACGCCATTGTCACTCCTGGGCCTTTGCGATGGAGTCTTCCTCTCACCACTTTGTTTGGAAGCTTCTGAAAAGGGATTTCTCTTGCTCTGAGTACCTAGGAGCTGTAAAACTCTGGTCTTTCTTATTTCTGTTATTTATGTGTAGGTGAACGTTGGCAGCTGAAGCACTCACATTCTTCAGTCTGGAAAATTTTCCTGGATTCTTTTATAAATTCCTTATCAATATTTTCTGTTTTCATTCTCTCTGGAACTTGTTCTAATTAAATAGTGTCTCTCTTGTATAGATCATTTCATTTTTAAAATTTTGACTCTGTTTTCCATCTTGTTGACTTTTGCTCTAATTTCTGTATAATAGGATAATATTTTTTCTATTAAATTTTAATTTCAGTCATTATATTTATTTCTAAGAACTCATTTTTTTAAATGTGACTTTTGGGTATTCTTGTTACCAAGGTACAGCATCTTCTCCGACATTACTAATGATTTGTTATTTTAAAATTTACTTAAATTTTTTTCTGATCTCTGCTTAAATTTCTTTCTGCTGTTTATTCATGTTTTTGTTTGTTTGTTTTGGCCTCTGTCTTTCTTACTAGCAACATTTCCTCAAATTCCTGGTGCGTTTTGACTACCAGGCATGTTTAAGGGTGAGAGGCATCAAATGGCCGTGCTGGGGGGGGGGCTCTGAAGAGCTGGTGAGAACTGACTGCTAGGTTTCCAGGACTTTTATGAGTCCCTTGTTGTACACAGTTATTATTAAAAATTTTCTAAATGCACACTTAACTGATATGAAAAACACAAGCAATACATTCTTAAAACTTACAGCTAGTGTTTTGTGCCTCACTTTACCCCGTCTGTGCTCCTGGGGTGATTAGGTATGTTATGTGGCACCTCTGCTGCCTAACAGAGTGCCCTTACTCCCATCCCCTCCCCTCCCCTCTCCTCCCCTCCCCTCTCCTCTGCATTTAAGAATGTCACAGTGCTAGCTTGAAATCAGCCAGGCTGGGAGTATTTGCACCCTGGAAATTGTCAGACACTGCTCCATAGGGCTCTCTGACCCTCTGTCCACCGTTGCAGAAACGTTTACTAGAATGTGGCTTCAGTAACCCTCTTCTTTAAGTGAGAATTGGCACTCACTTATCAATAAGATATCATTTCTAGTTGTTTTCCAAATGTAGAAATGGATCAATCCCATGACCTCAGCTTCAGCCAGTGCTCCAGAGACTGAAAAGAAACACTCCCTCTTCGTCAGACTTTCACACCCAGAGGCAGCAATTCTCTCCCTCATTGAAACTCACTTTCCTCCAGTGTTTGGTCTAAACAAAGGCCAAACTGTGGGCTAATGGTCCTTCTGCATTTCACAAAATGATTTTATAAAAACATTCAAGTTATGATTTTGAAATGACTGCTTGCCAAAGAAGAAGGCTGTTTCAATTGAGCTTCGACTTCTCAGTGGGAATGTTGGATTTTAGCTCTTTGGTATGCACAAGAAACTATAGCTTCTGTAGGGTGTCTGTCAATGTCTTCTATTCTTTTGTTTGGAAATATTTATAATAGTAATTAATACCATATCCTGTAAAAAATGTTTAATATTTGCTATACAAGGAACTATAGCTATGAATACCCATTGCAAGATGATGTTTTAAAGCATCAGAAGGAATCTATAGTTAAGACACAAGACATTTTTGATTACATTTTGATTTTCTTAAAAAGTTAAAATAAAAATTAAATCATATACATATATCAACTATAACAAAACTAATATTTTCTAAGCTCAATATTTTAGTCTGAAAATTATGACACTGTGAATAGGAAAAAATATAAGCAGCAGAATAAGACAATCATGAAGAAATGAGATAATAGTCTTCAGATGAAACAATTAAATATGAATTATGACATAATTACAGACCCCCCGATGGGTAAAGAAGAAAGCTACTGATGATATAATAGTGTTGTGTGTAATGTTGACTGCTGTTTAGGCTAAAGAGATATTTATTCCATTGCAAATTCTTCTATTTTGTTGTTTTTAAACTTTCTTAAAATGTTCCTTTAGACTGGAGATTCTGTGCTTCAATTAAGTCAAAAGTAACAATATTGAAAAAAGTTTAATAAAAGTTCCAATGGATCTCTACACGAGAAGGCCATTCCCTTCAGTGCCCTACTTCTAGACATGGAGATGTAGAATTCCTTACATGTTAGTTAATTTGGCCATCATATCAAAATATCAACAAATTTCCAATCATCAAGAACGCATTTTCTAAGCAGTATGTATAAAAATTATTTCAAAATTGAAAAAATTAAGTAGACCATATCAACATGTGCAGGGCTAGTACAACGATTTAGGTTTTAACTTTTTGTGTTTTTTAAAATTCCCATTCATTCAGTAGTAGATACCATTACTGTATTAGTTTGTTCTCACATTGTTATAAAGAACTACCTGAAACTGGGTAATTTATAAAGAAAAGAGGTTTAATTGACTTCGCAGTTCCACAGGTGAATAGGAAACGTGGCTGGGGAGGCCTCAGGAAACTTACAATCATGGTGGAAGGCAAAGGGGAAGCAGGTACGTTTTTCACATGGCGGGAGCAGGAGGAAGAGAGTGAAGGGGGAGGTGTCACACACTTTTAAACAACCAGATCTCGTAAGAACACACTCACTACCACCATAACAGCAAGGGAAATCTACCCCATGACCCCATCAGCTCTCACCAGGCCCCTCCTCTAACATTGGGAATTATAATTCAAGATGAGGTTTCAGTGGGGACAGAAATCCAAACCATATCAATTACCCAGGCAATGAAATCACAAATTTAAATGGAAAGCTTAGTTTGTGAAATTATGTAGATGGAAGCTAAGGGAAGAATCTGGAATGTGTGCACATAAACATATACACATATATATGTTAACATATATATACACAACATATATATACAGAGATAAACATACAGGAGTATGCATACACACAAACATATGCATAGAAGCACACCCACATTCATACAGAGACAGCAGGGCAGGAAACTTGGTGTGCCTCGGTGCTGTGCCACCACACACATTTTATCACAACAACTTTGGCCTCCAACACACAACAACGCAATTAGTTTTACAGCCTTTCAAGGTGATGCTTTGATTAAAATCTGGTATACCATATTATTATAAGGCATTATCTGCACAGATGCTGTTGCTAAAATTATTGTGAATGCTCCTGTTAATAAATTTGTCTAACAACTATACTCTTTGTTAACTTCAAAAGATTAAGGGTAAAAATGTATACAATGGCTGATTATAGGTCTTTCACTTGTAAACGTACACGATCTCTTTTAAAATAAAACTTAGTTTCTTATATTAAATGTAATTCCTGGTTATTATAAAAGTGTGGCAACTATGTAAGAGTGTGTCTTGGCAGCAGCACTGGCCCTCGGTGAGGGTGGGTGCGGCTGCAGCGTTCAGCTGGAGTAAGGGTCGTTTCTCTTTCTGTGATTGTTACTCTGCAGTGCTGAGATGCTCACATAATACACTTTGGGGTCCTGATCTCTTCTTATAGCATTATGGAATGAGCACTTTCCAGCAGGCATTTCCCATGTCACTAAAGCGCTTGGTCCACAATGTTTCAGTGACTGGAGATCTTTCTAGATGCAGCTTCAGTGGAATTCCCTTATCCCAGCTTTATGACTAGGTACTCAGTTGCTTAACGTAGTTTGTGGTATTATAATCATCTTACAGGGAACCTCTTTGAATCAAGGATTATTTTCTAAGAGTGGATCTTCAGAAGTGAAGCTGCTGTGACAGGATGTATGAACACATTCAAGGATCCTAATACTTTACCAAATTGCTTTCCCAAGCAGCAAAGTCTGATGTGTGCCTTGGCCGGCCCCGCGTGCATGCGCCCTTCCTGCTCTCGTGGGTGTCCAGCTGCTTCAGCCCCAGCGTTCGCGGGCAAGGGCCAGCCTCAGTTTTTCCTAACACAGGTTTGTTCGTGGGTGAGGTGTGGGGAGGGCACTTTCCTCTGTTAGGGTGATAGTACCACTTTCAACCTCCCAGAGATCTAGGTGCAATTTTTCTCAGCCTGCTGTGTTCTGTGCCCAGTGAAAGCTGATGCCCCCCTGGGTGCTTACTCTCTTGTATCGTGTCTGGTTTTCAACTCATGCTTCTACTACATTCATTCAGTTTTTGGATTATTTTTTCCCTATTGATTTGGTTTGGCTCAGCATTCTCACCCAAATCTCTACTGGAATTGTAATCCCTAGTGTTGGAGGAGGGGCTTGGTGGAAGCTGTTGAGATCACAGGGGCAGATTCCCCTTGCTGTTCTCATGACAGTGAGCAAGTTCTTAGAGATCTGGTGGTTTAAAAGTGTGTGGCCCCTCCCCCTTCTCTCTCTTCCCCCTGCTCCGGCCATGTGAACACATAACTGCTCCCTCTTCACCTTCTGCCATGAGTATAAATTTCCTGAGACTCTCAGCCGTGCTTCCTGTACAGGCTGTGGAACTGTGAGTCAATGAAACCTCTTTTCTTTATAAATTGCTCAGTCTCAGGTAGTTCTTTATGGCAATGTGAAAACGACTAACACACCTATCAGCCTTTATTCCACTGCACATTGACCCAGCTATGAAACTCAAGCCTTTCTTAAACAAACAAAATGAACCCAATCCTCTCCTCTTAGTAAGAAAATACCAGACAGGAGGTCTCTAATGGCTCTGGGGCTGGCTCAGCAGGGCCTCCCCCTGAAGCCAGGCACTGCCCCTGGAAGGCTTCGGGGTAGCCCTCAGCTCCCGAAGGCTCTTGTCTCAGTCCTCCTCCCCTGGAATCCTCTCCTGGGGCCCTCCGTAGACTCTCATTTCCTCTCCTATTCCACGAGGCATATTTATTCTGCTTTCATTTCATTTATTTATTTAGCATGTTTTACTTTGATTTCATTGTTTCATAAAATAAATAATAGGCCTTCATGGAGGGTTTTTTAGGCAAAGTGTAAGCAGATGCTGGGGCAGAGTGTGGTGTGGGGAGTGGGTCTGAGGAACCGAGGCTCCTGAAGGAGTGCAGGCACTAGGTCTCCGGCCCTGGGCTTGGAAGTGAGAAGGACACTTGCTCAACGACCAGGCAACCCGGTGAAGGCAGAGGGAGAATTCATAAACCCAGCGAGACTGAGCGCCTTGGGGTCTCAGGACTGCAGTCCTGTCTACACTGGATGATGGGACTCTGGGCCTCCTGAAGGCAGTGACTGCGGTCCTGTCTACACTGGACAATGAGACTCTGGCTTCCAGAAGGCACTGACTGCAGTCCTGTCTACACTGGATGATGGGACTCTAGGCCTCCAGAAGGCAGCGTTAGGTCCTGGTTGTGATGCATGGGCTGATCAGATCCCACTGCCTTGCTGTGTCTCTGCATTTTGTGAGATATGAACTGAGAGGTTCAGTGGGGTTACGACGCAGGGGACAGCACACTCCACAGGAGCGCCGCTCATAATGGCTTATGATGATGGAGCTGGCTCCTTTTTATGTAATTACAGTCCTCACTTACTCATTATTTTTGACTTAGCCAGATCTATACTTCAAATAGATGTAGGACACAATATGTGAATATTGTGTATGTATAATGCGTGCATGTGTATCCACCCACATTCAATACCTATGCAGATAATACCTTATAATAATGTGGTATACCAGATTTTAATCAAAGCATCCCTTTGTCAGGGTGCAAAACTAATTGTGTTGCGTGTTGGAGGTCAAAGTTGCCATAATAAAACATCCATCTTGGAGCTTTTTAGAGGAACCTGTTTAAAAAGGTTAAAGTGGGTAATTATCACACCCTAATTTACAACTACTTGGCAATAAGAGTTGCTTTTCAATGAACCATTCATTCATGATTCGCTGCTCCACACTGCAGGGTTCTTCTTGACTAGGTTCGGAAATGTAATTAATAAATGATAGGATTATTTATGGTTCACGGTGCCAGATTGGGAAGTACAATGATATACAGAATGAGCTAAAAATGATTCTCGAAAGCAGCCTTGCAGTCTTTAATCCACGGATTGAATTGTCATCACCCTTGCTGCAGCAGAAGGAATTCTGGATGGTATTCACAGGACGCCATTTCTGCACCTCCCTCTTCTTAGTGGTAATAGAAAACAGAACGCTACTTCCACAGTAGAGTTAACGGGCAGTAGTTTGTCTTTGCCTGGGTGTGTCTGGATGGGTTTTTTTAGCAGGGCTGTGGGAACAGGGGCATTCATATGATTGTGTAAAATAGGAATTCTCTTTGAACGACGATGTAAATTAGGGCTTATATTAAATCATAGCAAGGAGAGAAACCTGGAGAACTCACCCAGCACGCCTTCGTATCCTCCAGGCAAAACATGTGCGGTCTATGCTGCTGTTTTTCCCAAAAGTGATTTTTTTTTTTTTGCATAAAGACAAATATTAACGACGACATTTGTTTTCCAAGCCTCTCCTGACATCGCACACAGGAGACACTTAGTAAACAATGGGTGTCATTGAAAATCGAGGCTTGCTTTAGCCAATAACAGAGCACTGGCCTGTTTCCTCCCTGGGCTGTCTTGAAAGCTGGGAAGCAAGCTGTGGGTTTTGTGTATTTCTTCTTGGCCAACGCTGGGGGTTAGCACCTGCTCCAAGATGTGTGCGGCCACAGAAGCTACAAGAGTCAAGTGATTCCAACTCATGGCGTTTCTGGCAGGTGCCAGCCACATTGCTGCGGGCTTTCAGTGAGTCGATCTTGCCCTGCCCTGAGAGGTAAACAGTGTGATCCCAAAATCCCACGTGAAAAATTCAGGCTTGAAAATGAAGTGATACGTCCAGCCTGTGTGGAACGGGGTAGGCCAGGACTCAGAATCGGAGGCAGTGACACCGTCCAAAGCGGGGCTAAAACGCAGCGTGGTGGGTGAGCTGGCTCGGCCTGAGCACGGCTGGTGCGTTTCCCGAGGTCACCTGCACAGCTGCCCCATGAGCTCATTTCGTTCTCCCCCTCAGTTTCCATGTCTGTAAAATCGGGAACTTCTTTTTTTTTTTTTTTTTTTTTTTTTTT
>NW_016107329.1:9909089-9938415 GCF_001604975.1 Cebus imitator
CAACCTCCGCCTCCTGGGTTCAGGCAATTCTCCTGCCTCAGCCTCCTGAGTAGCTGGGATTACAGGCACGCGCCACCATGCCCAGCTAATTTTTTGTATTTTTAGTAGAGACGGGGCTTCACCATGTTGACCAGGATGGTCTCGATCTCTTGACCTTGTGATCCACCCGCCTCGGCCTCCCAAAGTGCTGGGATTACAAAAATCGGGAATTTCTTACTGCCTACCTCCCACGGTGCTTAATTTGGTTGAAGCTTAATTCGGTTAATAGCAAAAAGCCGTGGGCCGCGGGTGCCTGCGTGCATCGCGCTCGGCTCCCCCCAGGGCGTGCGTCGCGCTCCGCTCCCCCCAGGGCGTACTTGCTGCATCGCTCCCCCCATTCCCATTTGCAGGTGGGAAAACTAACGTCGGGGAGCGACTGTACCAGCAGCTCCGTGGCACCACGGCCTTAGCCAACCTGGGGGCTGATCGCTGTGCTAAGTCCTGCTTTGTCTGCATGGCCAACATGGAACCTTCCCCAGCCCCACATGAAGCTGCATTCATGGGAACCAAAACTTAACGGTGTCTCCCTTTTCACATTTGTAAAACAGGGATGATCATAGCATTGACCTGTATGTGTTATTTTATGAGTTATTGGCAGGGGACGTGGCAGGAGAGGTTGATCAAAGAATGAAAATTTCAGTTAAGAAGAAACAAGCGTAAGAGTACTACTGTATAGCAAATAACAACATGTTGCTTTCTTGAAAATTGCTAAGAGAATAGGTTTTATCTATTCTGTTTTTATCACACACAAAAAAACAGGAGTATGTGAGGGCATGCATATGCTAATTAGCTCGATTTAGCTATTCCACCATCTATATGTATTTCACAACTGCATGTTGTACATAATAAATACAATTTTTATTTTTCAATTAAAAATAAATTTAATGAACATGAACATAATTTCAAAGCAACAATAACATAATGCCCTAACTCTATTATAAAAGAGAAATAAAATGAATGTAATTTAGCACAAAATCATGTGTATTTTCCCACGTAAATGCTTGGCACGGCTCTGCAGAAGGTGTGGTTGGAATGGGAGGTCAGTGCAACACACGGGTTTGAATCAGTTCCCTGTGAGGATCCAGGGGACTCACAAAGGTACACCTCCCTGCGGATCCAACCACCACACACAGAATCGCTGCTAATTTTCCTGAAATGATAAGCACCCACTGTCAGTTTTCAATCAAAGCCAAATGCGATTTCCCCTTCACTCTCCTGGTAGCTGATTTCCTGAAAAATTTGGTGCACATTGAAATTAAGAATTCTGCCTAGATCTTCACTTACACGAACGTCTCATGGAGTATTTGGAAGTCACACAAGAATAGGGGCAGATCTTGCTCATGTGACTCTAAGGGACATTTAATATCCTTGGTCCCTGTGGCCAAGTGCCAGAGCGAGCCCAGCTGTTGGGAGAGACCAAAGCAGCTCAGCTCATTTTCAAATGCCCCCTGGGGCACGTGCCAGCTTTGCAAGGGCCTCCGATCAGGTGCTATCGACAGCACGGGGATGAGGTACTGTTGGACTGGAAATCATACAATCTGCCTGGTGCAAATTACGTAAGGGTTGACAAATGATTTCTTTATTAAGGGTGTGGCTTCAAAGCCTCTTGGTAGTTCTGCTTGTCAGATGGGGGGTGGTGGTTTCCTATTTCTAAAGGGGTAAGCCCAGGACACGGTGCCACCCTGGAGCTGCCCTGCCACTGCCTCTTGTAGACAGGGCCTCAGCAGCGGTTATTATGGAATTTGGGATGTTGGCATATATAGGCTTAGATTTACTGACGTAGTTTTAAACTGACACTTGCAAAGCCGATTTTTGGTAGAGACAGTTTTCAATACATAGACATTTGCTGCAGCTATGGCTTGAGTAGGAAGCAGGGACGTGTCCTTCCTGAGCCCCCAACACAGTACACACCCCCTGGGAGATGTCCTGATCTTTACCATAAACTGGCAAGGTCATATGATACCACCTTTTCCTCCTGGTTGAAATTGAAACGCAGAAGTTAAATATTTACCAGCTGAGGGTGAATAAACTCTGAGTCAAGCTCCTGTGTGGTACCAACCGTGTTGCAGCATTTTCTGACTCCGTTCTTGTACTTAACAAACACGAAAATATTCTGTTCTGACAAGGCTAGGAATACGAATGCTTCATGTTGGAAAAAGTTATACTTTAAATTATTCAGGTAGAAATCATACAGTTGTGAATTGCACATCGATTTCCATTCCTTTCTGACTTGTCAGTATTTTCACCAAGTTTATTCGTTAGCAACTTTACCCAAATAGGAACAGCAGCTGGAGAAATAAAATTAGAGTAGTTAATTACATTATTTTTTTAAGTTCTGGCAAAATGGCTGATGGGTGATGAAGCATGCATTTGATGAAAATGGATGATTGGTATTTGATTTAGCCATACCCTTTCTGTTCTTTGAGAATTGATGGTTTAGATGCCCTAACTACTATTTTATGTAATGAAATAACTTGCAGCTTTTTTGACAGACAGAGCAATATTTCTTTACCCTAAAGTCTATCATTGTGGCTTTTGAGCTTCACTTAATATTTTGAATAATGAAATAGAAGAATCTTTGTTTGGCAGTTTGAGAGTAGAACATCACTGAAAGATGAAATTGCTGGAGTTAATCAGGCTGAATAACACTGACATTTGCAAGAGGAGATTGCCAGGGAGTTAGGCTAGGAAAATGTTCTTGAAGTCATACAGAATCTTCTGTGAATTTAAAGGGTGAGAAAACTTAAAAGCACAATTAAGTTTTCCAGGAAGCGTTTTTCTCCACAGAATAGAATTTCTGCACCTGATTCCAAGCTCGTGTGCTTGAAGGCCACTGACAACCCAGCATCTCAAACGGGGATGCCCTAAAGGGTAGCCGGTGAGTCATTGATGTCCGTGTTTCACTGACTTCACCTTTTAAGTGTGGAGGAGTCACTTCCGCTTTATTTCTGATCTGACACCCTGTTGTTCTCTAGGCTCAAAACCCATGTTACGGGAAGGTATCCCTATGCTGCCCCAAATCGACTTCAGCAGTGGGCCCAAGCCTCGTTCCCCCAGCCTCGGTACTTTGGGGTCTCTGTTTTGATTTGGAGGCTCGTTTTCTGATAGGAGATTCAATTCTGTCAATTAAGGTAGAACACCTGCTTTTTCTCTGATTTTTCAGTAGATTTAGATTTTGAAAAGCAAAGCAGGTGCTTGAATTTCATAGCATTATAATGAAATGGAAAATTGTCAATGTCACCAAAGTGATTGAAAAATTTCCAAAATGAAGTTGAATTCATGAAATGTGATGAGGCCATGAGACCAAAATCCCAGCATGGCTTTCAAGGAGACGTTCCCCCGGGGAGCTTGGAAGGAATGTGGAGAGACGGCATCCTCGGCGGCTTCTTGTCTTCCTAGTGGGGCCCTGGCTCCCCAGGACTTCAGGATTCCAGGAGGAGTCTGAAAAAAGATGGAGTGCTGGAATACAGTTTCATGTGGTATGTTTGATGCAGCATTTGTGAAAAGCAGATTGTCAGAAACTCTTAGGAGCGCTATTATATCTGTGATTTTGGAGCCAGGAAGAGACACGGGAAATTGCAGCAATTACAGCCCCATCTCATTGATTAACGCCGATTGCAAAATAGTCACGAAAATATTGGCACTGCAGCTTCAGTCTGTTTTACCTAATCCTGTTCATGCCAATCAAACGGGGTTTACCAAAGGAAGGCACTAAAACAACAGCCGAGAACCATTTATCATCTGGGTGTCCATAACTGAATGCAGGGAATGCAGTCGGCGGCCCATCTCTCCTGACCCCATCTCCTTCCTATCCTGAGCTTGATCTGCAATCACTGCTTCTTGGCTTAATCACACGACACAAAGATAGTTACCTTTAAAATGCTAAATGTTTTGATATGTTAAAAAAGAAAAAAAAAAACCATCAAGTCTTATAGTAAAATTACACATCATCTGGTGAGTCACCGGGAAAGACCAAACTTAAAAACCAGCCAATTTCTTCCCTGGAAAGAATAATTAATTCAGGAATCATGTTTCTATTTATACATCTTTTCACCAAAAGTGACAAGTTGTACCCTGATGAAGTTTCTGAGCAAGTAAAAGTTGTTTACGTTTCTGGGTTTTATGTTCTATTTTTCTAAATCTTTGGTTTCACAAGAGAATTTATTCTTATCCTTATGTGGGAACACTTGTGGTCAAAACAAAAACTGTAGGAATAAAATTCAAGGCATTTTGCAAAGTTTCTTTTTAATTTTTCCCCTGATTTCCATTTTCTGCCCCGGACCCTGCCTCTATATTAATTCAAATACAAATTTCTATTGAATGAAGAGTAACAGGGGTTTGAAGATGGTAAGGCCCTTTTCGGCTGGCCTTTGGCTGGTGATCCGAGGACGCGTTGGCCCTGTGAAGGAAGACAAATGTGCCTTTACAGAGGCGAAAGACCCCTCCTGAAGCCAAAGTTCTCCTAGATGTGTTTAGTTGGGACACCGGTAGAATGAGCGGAAGTTCTTGAGTACATTGTGGTATTAGACCTGGAGAAATCTAATTAAAACCCTTGTATTTAGTTTGTGGTGGAGTAAAAGCTAATAAAGTACAATTGTAAACAAAAATTGAAACTGTGATTGTGAATTTGTAAATTGCTGGTGTCCCCATTGAAAACTTGGTGTAAATGAAGTCAGTGGTGTTTATTTGTTTCCTGCGATAATAACATAAGGTGCTGTCTATAGCTGAGGTAAGATATAGTCACTACTTTGGGAAGAGGGAGGCTAGCAGAAATGTGGCAAGTCAGTGACCCAGCTCCATCATCCTGCAACCTACTCCCTGTTCTTTTCCATGTTGGTTACCTATTTCCTGGCAGCCAATACGGCAGCTCCCTTTCTAAACCACCAAACTCCTGTTCATCCCTCAAGACCCATTTCATATTCCTCTTCCTTGGTGAGCCCTTCCTTGATTTCTCTGAGGTTGAGTGAGTTCCCCTGCCCTCTCTGCTCTTAGAGCACTGTATTCCTGTTTCTATGACAGTATTTAACATTCCAAATTCATCCCCCTGCACCCTGCCCTATGGTAACTGTCTTGAGGGCAGGGGCTCTGTCCTACTCATGCTTTGAACCCAGCACCTGCTTGTGAGTGCTACAAATATTTGTTCAATGAATAAATACAGGAATGAGACAAGTAACTAAGTAATAGCTACTAATATCATTTAACTAGAAGGGAGGCTTAAAGAAAATGAACTGGCTCTATGTACATGAGCTACACATTCATTCCAGACCTGCTCTGTCTGTCAGCAAATTCAAGCTTGGGTTCTTCTCTGAGTCCTGGGCAGAGGACAGGTGAGAGCAGCCAGGCCGAGCTCCAGGCTCAGCTCGTGTTTATTATTACAATAATTAAATGTGATGCTTCAAATGAATCATCTTAGCACATGCCTGGAGGGGAGTGAGTGCCCAGGAGGTGCAGCAGTCAATGTGGGCCTAATAGGATTTCAGGGCTTGAGACATCATAGCAAGCAGCCCTGGGCTCCTTTGTTTAAAAAACAGCATCAGCAAATGCTTTCCTAGTGCTTACCAGGCACACCAGGGTCTGTACACTGTAAACTAGAACTATGATGCCCTAATTCCCAACCCCCAACTGAACAGACCCCATCTTGTCCATGGGGACCCCAGAGAAACCTTAAAACCTGAGTTCTCAGCCACGACGGGAAGGGAGGTCGGATACACCTCATTTTCTCCCTCTGTTTTGGAGTTCAGACATGACCGGCCAGCATTTATGCTAAAATAGAGATCATAAGGCTGGCAGAACCTACTCTGTGGCACTAAGATGCCGAATTATAAACAGGGCCCAAGGCCATGCAAGGCAAGGGTGAGGTCACAGCTGCAGGCCATCAGTTCTACCCGAGAGGTCCCTTTGACCCAGTACAGGTATTGATCAACGTACGACCTATGCAACTTACGACCATTCGACTTTACGACCACAATCGCTAGCCACGACTGCTCCGCTTCTGGCAGCGCAAACGTTGCCCAGCTGGGCGTACGACAGTGAGGACCAGCTTCCGGCAGCACTACCATCTCCGCGTGCACCATTTCAACTGTTATCCCAGACTCGGTACAGCAATTTGTGTTTTGTGTCTTGGATATTTTTCATCAAACCCCTCCCAATAACCTTCTTATACATTTCGAAGCAATGGACCCAAACATTGAACGATTTGCAAGGATTGAACGGATGGCACACGATGTGTTTCGTCCATATCGTGAAATTTATGAAGAAAAAAAGAAACATACAATTCAGACAAAGCTCACCATGTTTATGAAAAAACCAACTCCAGTAACCCCAACTGCTGCCTCAGATGACGACATCAACAATCCGCAGCCAAGCACCAGCGGCCAATAAAATGTTTCGTACATGTTTATATATTTTGATATGTTTTGCAATTGGGAAAATGTTTCCTATGGTATTTTTTACACCTGTATTTTGTATTTTTGTATGCACCTGTATTTTGTAATTTTGTATGTTTTGCAAATATTAAACCAGTTGTACTGGTAATGCAGTGTTTTACTTAAACCTGACGAATGTAAAAATAAGAAACAAAATGGTATAGAGATGATACAAATGGCATAAAATGAACAAAGAAAATTATGATATATAACAATAATGAAAGAAAATTATGATAAAATATGACTTAAAGATTTTTATAACGTCATTTCACAGTACTGTACATATAGCCTACTCAACTTACGACCAAATCGTGTTACGAGCGGTCTGTCGGAACCAGCCGTAGTCGTAAGTCGAGCACTAGCTGTATGTTGTGGCCAGCTCTGTGATTCGCAGACCTCCTTATCTTTTTCTTTTTCATTTTGAGACAGGATCTCACTGTGTCACCCAGGTTGGAATGCAGTGGCAGCCTTGAGCTCCCAGGCTCAGATTCCCCTCCCATCACTTTCCTGAGTCTCTGGAACTGCAGGCATGCGCCACAGGGCTGGGCTCATTGTAGAGACGGGTCTGGCTATGTTGCCCAGACTGCTCTCAAACTCCTGGGCTCAACCAATAGGCTCACCTCAGCCCCCCAAACTGCTGAGACTATAGGCGTGAGCCACATCAGCAATCTAGACTTTCTTAACTTAAACATTCCTTTCTGCTAACTCCATTTGTGGACAAAGTCTTATTCCTTTAATCAATTAAAAATGAGAGGATCTCAGAAACTAACTATGACTTACAAGCCCCTGCCTCAAGATATTCTTCCTTTTGGGGCCAAGCCAGTGCCTACTTCCATGCATTGATTTTATGTCTTTGCCTGTAACTCCTGCCTCCCCAACACATATAAAATCAAATTAACCTCAGCACCTCGAGACAACTTACTCAGGACCTCTGGGTTTGTGTTTTCCCTGGCGTGGTTGTTCACACTGGCTCAGAGGAAACCTCTTTAGAGTAACGGACGGAGTTTGTTTTTTCCCTTAACAACGCGTACTAGCTCATTGGTGCTCACAGCAGCCCTATGAGGGAGATACACTTTTATGTTACAGATGAGCACGCTGGGACTCAGTGAGGGTTAGTAACTGGCTAAGGTCATACAGCTAGTAAGTAGCAGGTGTGACATTCACACCAAGGCAGTGTGATCCAGCATCCTTAATACGTAAATGAAGTACGTATCAAGCGTCTGCCTTGTGCAGGTGTCCTTCGTTGTGGATATAACTGTCAGCAATGTTGGATATACAAGACTCCATTAGGAATTCAGGCCTTGTTGCTTTCAGCCGAGGTTTAATTCAAGCAAGTTGAGCTTTTCTGAAATATTATGCTGGATTATAATAAAGTTCATTTTCAGAGCGATCTGGTCCAAAGAGTGAAATAACTTATGCTGGCAGCTCTCCATTGATTTCATCTCAGGAGTTCTTTACACTCTTAAAAATTATTGAGAACCCCAAAGAGATTTTGTTTCCGTGGGTTACATCCACCGATACCGACCATGTTAGAAATTAAAACAAAAGATTTGAATATTAATGTATTAATTCATTTACAAATTATAACAAACCCATTTTATGGTGATATAATTAATTTTTTTCTCAAAGATAGCTGTATTTCTTCAGAAAGTGGGGAGTGGCATTGCTTCACATTTTTGCAAATTTATTCTGTGTCTGGCTTAACGACAGTTGGACTCTCATCCTCCGTCTTCATTCTGTTGCAGTGTGTCGTTTTGGTTGAAGTAAATGAAGAAAATCCAGTCTTGCATAAATATGTAATCGGAAAAGGAGCCGTTAACAGCCTTTGCAGAATAATCGTTAGTACTCTTCCTTGTTACACACCAAACTCTACAAGTGGTAGTGTGTTAAAGGTCAGCAGCAGTATGGATTCTGAAACCACATGAATGAGCTTTCCATGCCCTGTCATACTAAAATCCACTGCCCTCTGAACGGGTCTTTTTTACCCAAGCATGATTTTTGCAACATCACACATCGGTCATTTGGAAAAGAATGATTCACTCAGTTACGCAGATCTTCCAAATGCTCACAGATTTCATCCTACAACATTGAAAAGTCACATTCATGAATATCATCACCCACCTCCTCAGACAGCTCTCCAGGTAAGGGGGGCACAGCACACCATTGCGTCTCTGCATCAGCCCAGGCAGAAGAACGGAGGCACGCAGTGCAGAAGGCTGGGGCTGTGTTCTTCCCTACTGCTGTTATAATCCAGTCCCTTCCCTGTACAGGCCAGGGGTCCCTGGGTTCCCGGCTGGTGCCTGAAGGCAGCGTGTGTTCCTAACACCAGAACAGAAGCACATTCAGCTTGCAAGTTTCACGCTAAGCTTTTTAATGATATTGTCGACAAATCATGGACCGCCAAAAGAGCTTTTGTGACTTGGTCTGGTCATGTTAGCCGGTTTTTTTTTCTGATTTTGATGTCTGATATCACAGGCAATCTCTGAGAAGGAAAAGCAGGCATCCAGATGAAGTTTGTAGTTTAGATCCACTCCTGTTTTATATTTGAGTGGGTGCCATATTCGTAAACATCTTACAGCAAGTATTTTTGAAGGATTAGGTCATTATGATGCTGCTTTACCTTCTGGAGAACCGTAAAGAGGGAGGCCCTTTAAGGAGGATCTAGAGAGGTTAGTTAACAAGGCTTCTATGAAGACTCGAGAGAAAATGTGTGTGGAACTTGGGCTGAAGGGAAGAAGGGCGGGCAGTGAACTCTCCACAGGTGCAGTTCGCGAGAGGAAACACTGGTCAGAGGGTGAGGGGGCCCAAGTGAAAGTGCCACTGACCCCTACGAAGCCTGTCTGACCTCTGCCCTTCACCCTTGCTTCCAGGTGACCCTCCTGCTGCTCCTGGGCTCTGGAGCAGGGACAGGTCGCTTAGCTGTCACCTGAGCAGCCATTTACCTCCACAGTATAAACTATCTTCCAGCATTAACAGCTGCAGAGGTTGGGAGTGCTGCCTTTGCTGCTGTCTTCACACTGAGCTGAGCATGAGAAGGTTGGAAAGGACGAGGGACTGAGGGAGAGGAGAGAATTCATGCTAACTGAGCATACACTAGGAGGGAATTCATGCTAACTGAGCGTACGCTAGGAGGGCGTTCACACTGAATGTATACTACGAGGGAATTCATGTTAACTGAGCGTATACTAGTAGGGCGTTCATGTTGAATCATACTAGGAGGGAATTTGTGTAAATTGAATGTATACTAGGAAGGAATTCATGTTAACTGAGCATATGCTGGGAGGGAATTCATGTTAATTGAGTGTATACTGAGGGAATTCATGCTGACTGTATGCTGGGGGAAATTCACGTTGAGTGTATACTATGAGGGAATTCATATTAATTGAGCATACAGTGTGTGCCAGGTACTGTGTCAGGCCTTGTGTGACTGTCACCCTCTCCAGTCCTAGCTCAGGGAGAAAGGCTGTCCTGTCTCCATTTCATGGGTAAGAAAAGTGAGGTTCAGGGTGTTACTTGCTGGAGGGCATCCACCGCTAAGCAGAGGAGTCTGGTCTCTAGGACTTAAATGTCCATCTTTCTCCCAGCTTCACAGGATTCCTCCACTTGGTTTTCCCGTGTTTACTCCTTAGAGTGATGTCTTTAATTGGCAGAGAAAGAAAATGACCTCCTACATTTATCTGAAAGCTGATCAAAGTCTAAGGATACATAAAGGCATTTACTGTTTTTATCTGCAAGGCATATGCAGAATCTACATGTGTTCAGCACAGCATTACAAGACAGTCGGCACTAGCCCTGTTCTCAGAGAGTCTAGGCGAGGGTCAAGGAACTGAAAAATCCTACACAGATAAAAAGAACAACCGAGGTTCACCTCATGCCACAGAAACCGAGAAAATCCAGCCGGGGTACAGTTGGAGACGGAACGAACTGCACGAAGAGTGAACCAGGAAAGTCTTCCTGGAAGAGCAAAATTTTGATTTGAGATTTGGCTTTTTTCCTCTGGTGCTTCATGAATATATATCATTAAAAAAAAAAAAGATGAAATTGTGAGACCTCTGCACCCAAGCAATGCACCATGACTAGAGGGGTAACCAGTGAGGATAATTGCTAATTTGTGCGTGTGGTTGTTGAAAGGACCTGATATGCCGTCGCCCCTCAGGTAGATAGACTATTGTAGAGTATGCGTGCACGGATGTGTGAGGCCCTTAGTGAACCATTCTGTTATTTTGAAGTTATTTCTGTTATGTTGGAGTTATTTTTTTCCTAGTCCTCCATCTGTCTCTCACTTTGCTTTTGACACATTTTCATAGACATTGATGACAGTCACAGGGAAGGAAAAGTTTAATTTTTCTCACCCTTTGCCAGGTTCATGGCTGAGGCCCCTGAAACAGAGACAGATTAACAGGAGAACAGACATATTTATTTCGTGTAAGTTTTACGTGGCACAGGGACCGTCAGGAATGAAGAAACAGAGAAATCTGTGTGTTTTATGCTTAGGTTTGATGAACAGTCTGGGGAAGTATGCTTAGATAACGGGGCGGATGGCCTGGCGGTAATAAACCGGGCAGCGAGGGGCTTAGCAAGGCCTGTGCGATCTGATGCTTCTCTGTGTCCTTGTCTTTGGAGATAAAAATGTGCCTTTCCTCTGGGTATAGGGAGGGTGCCTCTCCCATGAGGGTCTCAGGAACTGCTTCAGGGGAGCAGGGTGGGTGGAGAGAGGTGAGAGGAGTTTTCCTGCTTCTGCTGTTTCCTCAAACGACAAGGGGCGATGCGCTGGGCTGCTTGTTCTCAACCCTCTTTGCCTTTTCGCCTGCAGACAGAGGTGGCTTTCTTGTGCGCATTCCATGATTAACCTTTTTTCCTGTTTGCTCAGAGTACACAGCGATGGCACTTGTGGCTGCAGTGTTGACCCTGAGATAACTTTGCCATGAAATAGCTCACTTTTTTATTATTTTTGCTTCACTGTAGTATATCAATTTTGGAAACAAAAGACGTTCTATTTATAGCGTTCTGTTTTTAGTAATGGTATTTTCCATTTACAAAATATAGCAATTCTCTATCACTGAAAATGTCAAATCCTAGAAAACATAGCATCCTCACGCATGATACATCATTCTCAGTTTGTTGGCTGAAGATTCATTTGATGAATCTGATTTTTCCCAAACTGACAATTCTGTTAACTCAGATGATTCTGGTGTTAGTTCTGTTTAGAAATAACTCCAAGAACAGTTTTTATATTTTACTTTTACATTGAAAATCAGTCTTGAAGAGTATGTTTATGTAAAAGTAAATGAGCACTAGCTGTGAGCTGCACTTTATTTTTCTAAATGAACAAGGGGTTAATTTTTTAAAAAATTATTCTATGATATCTTTTAGTACTTTTGTAGTATTTTGTATTTATCACATCTGAAATGTATTTGTGTGTAGCATATTTGATAATTTTGAAAGGAATAGTTCAAAACCCCTTGTTAAATTGCCAGATTTTTCCTTGATATGAAAATGCCATCTCTGCTGTGTGCACCAGACTGCATGCATGCATGCATCTCCTGTGTCTAGGCTCTTTCTTGTTCTGTTTATTGATTTTTTATGTTTCTGAGCCAATACAACAATGTTCTGAGCACTACAGTTATCAAATATTCTTTGATATTTTACACTGCTAATTAGTTGTTGGTTTTTCCTGTACATTTTCCTTTCTAGATGAATCTTGAAATTAGCTGGTCAAATTCTGTAAAATTTCCTTTGGGATTTGGATTTGGATTAATTTGGAGAACTGACATTCTGATGATGGTGTTTATAGGTTTGATTGTCATTTCTCTTGTTATTATTTTCAACTGTGCGTGCTTCGACCTTTCCTTGGCTCTTTGGGAGAAAGTCTTCTGTCTCTCCCCAGCAGCGCTGATCCTTTTTCTGCCCAGTCTGCTCAGCTTTTTGCTGCCTTCAGTGCAGATTTTCACCCTGCTCATGTTGCTCTCCCTGTGATGCTTGTTCCTGTTGAGCAGTGTCAGGTAAAACTCTCTAAAAGTGCTTTTCAGCTCCTGACTAGATAATTTCCAAGGGTGTGGTTTTCCACTGAATCTTAGATTTCTATTCCCTTTCTCCTGTGTTGCAAGGTGTCCATGCAGAGACATATTAAATGAGAGCCGTCTGGGCACTGGTGATGGGCTTGGGGTGGTCCACACCTAACCGACTGCAGGCTTCCAATCTGAAGGGAGGTTCTCCTGCAGGGGGATGCTGCTGATGGACTACCGATACTGACAAGTACTGATACTGACTACTGGTACTGACAGGTACCGGTACTGCCTACCAGTACTGATGGGTGCTGATACTGCCTGCTGATATTGATGAGTACTGATACTGCCTGCCAATACTGATGCGTACTGATATTGCCTACGGGTACTGATGGATACTAATACTGTCTACTGATACTGCCTACCAATACTGATGGGTACCGATACTGCCTACCAGTACTGATGGGTACCCAAACTGCCTACCAATATTGATGGGTACCAATACTGCCTACTGATACTAATGGATACCAATACTGATGGGCACCGATACTGATGGGTAGTGATACTGCCTACCAATACTAACAGGTACTGATACTGCCTACCAATACTGAGGGGTACTGATACTGATGGGTACTGATACTGCCTACCAATAGTGATGGGTACTGATACTGATGGGTACTGATACTGCCTACTGATACTGACAAGTACTGATACTGATGGATATTGATACTGGTGGGTACTGATACTGCCTACCAATACTGAGGGGTGCTGATACTGCTTACTGATACTGATGGCTACTGATACTGCCTACTGATACTGATGGGTACTGACACTGACAGGTACTGATACTGCCTACCAGTACTGAGGGGTACTGATACTGCCTGCTGATACTGATGGGTGCTGATACTGACAGGTACTGACACTGCCTACTGACACTAACAGGTACTAATACTGCCTAACAATACTGAGAGGTGCTGATACTGCCTGCTGATACTGATGGGTACTGAGAAGCACCAGGCCTGGAAAAGCAGTTCTTTATACCATGATGAACAAACAGAAGGACCTCATGATGGAAGCCATGGGTATATTTTGAATGCAGCAGAAAGGAAACATTAGCGCCACACTTAATGGGGAAATTGTGTTTTTTCCACTGGACGTGGGACCTCAGAGAGAGGCAAAGATGTGCATGTTTCCTGATAAGAGAAAACTGACTTATCAAAGGAGGAGGCAGACAGCTCAGAAAGGCGAGAGCTCTAACTTCCGCAAAGTGGCAGAGTGACGTGGTGTGTGTGTCTGTGGAAGTGGAATATCGTGTGTCATGGTGTCTAATAATGTGGTTGCAGAACATTGTGAGACCAATGTCTAAGATGGCCAGGCTGGCTTCTGCCTGCGTCCCTGTCCTCTGCGGGGCTGTGCAGGGTCCAGGGGCCAGGACACTTTCCAGGGGGGCTGTGGGAATGCCCAGCTGCAGGTCCGCCCACGGAAGGGCTTTGACACTAGCCCAGTGTAAGCTCACAGGGACACCCATACCTGTGTGGATGTGTGAGAGGACATCTGTGTGTGCCAGCAGGCAACCAGTGTATGTGTGTGTCTGAGATGTGTGTGTCTGCATGTTTGGTGAGTGTGTAATTACATGTTTGTAGGGCATGTGTGTCTCTTATTAATGGTGTTAGATGTGTCTAGGGGAGGTTGTGTATATATCTGTGGTGTGTGTGTGCATCTGTGATGTATCTGTGATGTGTGTGTAATGTGTGTGGGTGTGTGTCTGTGATATGTGTCTGGTTTGTGTCTGTGGGGTGTGTGTTTGGTGTGTAGATGTGTATCTGTGGTATGTCTGTGGTGTGTCTGTGGTGTGTGTCCTGTGTGTGTGTCTGTGGTGTCTGTGTCTTTGGTGTGTGTGTCTGTTGTATCAGTGGTGTGTCTGTGGTATGTGTGTGGTATGCGTTTTGTGTATCTGTGGTGTGTGTGTCTGTGGTGCATATGTGTAGTGTGTGTGTTTGTGGTATGTGTATGGGGTGTGTGTGTAGAATCTGTGTTGTGTGTGTGTCTGTGGTGTGTGCGTGTGATGTGTGTGTGTCTGTGCTGTGTATGTGTGGTGTGTGCCTGTGGTGTGCGTGTGGTATGTGTGTAATGTATATGTCTGTGGTGTAGGGTGTGTGTGTGTCTCTCTGTGGTATGTGGGATATGTGTGGTTGTGTGTGTGTAGTGTGTGGTGTGTGTGGTGGTGTGTGTGTATGTAGTGTGTGTCTGTGGTGTGTGCGTGTGATGTGTGTGTGTCTGTGCTGTGTATGTGTGGTGTGTGCCTGTGGTGTGCGTGTGGTATGTGTGTAATGTATATGTCTGTGGTGTAGGGTGTGTGTGTGTCTCTCTGTGGTATGTGGGATATGTGTGGTTGTGTGTGTGTAGTGTGTGGTGTGTGTGGTGGTGTGTGTGTATGTAGTGTGTGTCTGTGGTGTGTGTCTGTGTGGTGTGTGTGTGACATGTCTGTGGTTTGTGTGTCCGTGTGGTATGTGTCTGTTGTGTCTGTGTGGCGTGTCTGTGGGGTGTGCGTCTTTGGTGTGTGATGTGTGTGTGTGCTGTGTGTGTGATATGTGATGTGTGTGGTGTGTGTCCCTGGTGTGCATGTGGTGTGTGTGCACCTCTCTGTGGTGTGTGGAACACACAGTCCCAGCACTCCCTCTGGTGCCCTCTGCCCATGTCCCCATCATGCCCGCGTGTCCCCACGTCCCCAGGCTGCATCCCGCTGTCTGCATTGGCCTCTGAGGTCTGGAGCCTTATCCATCAGGAAACTGGGCCTTGGGGCTGAACAGGGGTCAGCACCCAGCCCACGTGTGCAGGTGGCTCTGGGGGTTCCTGAGGTGGCTTCCCTCCGGGCTGGGGCGCCTTCCATTCTTCCTCATTTGCTGTCATGGCCCTCACTGGCAGCCCAGGCAGGAGCCCCTGACGCATCTTCTATGGCTTGTGAGGTGGCCCCAGCCCCGGGGACCTGCAGGTCTAATGCAGATTGGTCGCCTCTGCCCCAGGCCACATGGGCCTTGATCCCCTCTCACAGTGGCCCAGGCATCAGCTGCTACTGCCCAGGCAGTCCCCATCAATCAGCCAACATCAGGCAGAAACAGTCCCGCAGGGCCCAGCCTCCTGCGAGCTACCCAGGCGCTGCGTCCACCCCTCACCAGCACAGGCCTGGCACCAGTGAGGCTCAGTGAGGAACTGCCCCTTTCAGGAGGCTGCTGTGCCCCCTGGCGCCGTCCCAGTTCCGCGGTCCAGCCTTCACCTGTTCTCAGGCTGCAGCCAATTTGCTAAATTCCTGGCATGTTTTGCCTGTTTCCACCTGGGATTGAAATTTTCGACAATTGACCTCCAACCTCCTTAAATTCGCACATCACGCAAAGTGTCTTACAAGAAACCAACGCAGGTTCTGGCCCTGCACCACGGCGGAGCAGGCCCTCTGGAGCCACACAGGGCTCTTTTCTTCTCTGGGAAACACTTGGTGCTGTGTTGACTTTCTGGGAATGATTGAGACAACCTGTTGACGTGCATTAACGCCAAGGCCACCTCACTTCATGGAGAAGAAAATGAAGCTGGGTCTAATTAAGCCACTGATTTAAAACAACACTCAGAAAACAGCTGTAGAGACTCCACGTTCCCTAAGCTACGGTGAGTTTGTTCCTGCCCGCAGAAGCCGCCTCGCCTCCGCAATGCCACCCCCTCTGCCACAGCCACCCGCACAGCTGAGTCAGGGTACAACTGCCCAGCGATGCTTTCCACCAGCGCACGTTGCTCTGAAGAGCTCTATCAAGACCACGTGAGAAGGCGCCACCATAGCGCGTCCCCCTGCGGCGAAAAACGACTCTGTTACGTTTGTTGGAGAAATGATCAGCACCCCTGAGAAACTGTGACTCTTGCACCCTTTCCTGGCGCTGCCCCGTGGCCAGCTCCGAGGGCGGCAGGGACATATTTTATATTGGCGTGACCCCAGGTCTTGCCTCTGAGCCACAGAAGAAGGGACACTGGCCCACCGGAGGCAGAGCTGGGGTCTGTTCTGGCTCTGACATTTTACAGCCACGTGGCCCGGGACATTCACATTCCAAGTTCCGCTGTTTTTAGTGGAGGGGTGACCATGTGCAATGACAGGAGGCCACTCCCACTTACTGCTGCTGAGGAATGTCAGTAAACATTCCTAGGGACACCAGTCCATGGGGTCCGGATCCAAGCGCACTGTTATTTTCAAATACCGTTGCAGTCCCTCTCCTGGTCAGAGTTAGGTGAGCTCTGTTGTACTAACACGTCTCTGTGTTTGTGCTGCTTGGAAAACGCCTTAGTTCCGCCTAGCTTGGTCTCCTGAGAGCGTGGTCGGCACCATCCTCTCTCCGCAGACCCCTCCTGTTTCCCCGCAGAGCCCCCGGTAAGCTCCTGTCTGCCCTGCGCCCCTGCTGTCCCTCCCTCGTTGCTTCGAAGGCTTCAGACCAGCCTTGGTGTGCAGCCTGCTCTCTCAGCGATGCCTGGCCTCGTGAGGCTTACTGTACATACGCGTCCATAAGAGAAATGCCATTGGCCCAGAAGGTCACTCCAGGGGCTGTAAAATTTGACTCCTCCCAGGAGCTGAGAAACAGCTTGCAAAAGTCTGGTTTTAATAGTGAAGACTTCAGCAAAACCAACCACAATGAATAATCGTCATCGCAAAGACAGAACGCTGAGATGTGACATAAGAAGGGGTGAGATGTGAGTTCAACCTTCAAACCTGGTGTTAATAGAAAATACAAGCAGTTTTCATGGAATATTCTGTAATTTTCATAATAGTATTCACTGCCTGCTCACAGACCCGTAGGCAGGGGATTCTTGCCAAGTGTGGGAACAGGGTTCCCCCATAGAACCAGCGACACAGCCTTAGCCCTCTGCCCGGATGCAGGAAGGGGCGGGCAGGACGTGGGCCCTGAGGTGCACAGGCCCAGCTGGGCAGCATCTGTGGCATTTGGTTGTTCTTACCTGGGCTAGTGGCCCCCTTTCTAGTGGTAGCCTACCTGGGGGCCTACGTGGCAGGGCCCTGGCGGGTGGAGCCGAGGCAGCACGTGGTCTGTGCCTCCAGTGGTGCCTCCTCATTCTCCATGGCCCCCCAGGCAGCACCCATTCCCTGTCCCTTGTCATTTCTGGGGGTGGAAACATCTCCAGATCCTAACAAAGCCCATTCCCTTCTGAACAGTTGCCGCTGAACCTGAGGCAATTGCAGTGCCTTTAGATGTAGGAGTCTGAAATTCAACATCTAGACAAAGTTAGGCGGTCAGGCCGTGGAAACTCGGAAATGACATGAATTTTATGCATTCATAAATTTTCTGGAGCAAAAATCCAAAGCTACTATCCAATTCTCCAAGGAGCTTCTCCACCTCTCAAATGTTCAGAGCACGCTTTCATGATCCCAGACCTCTTTGAGACGAACATGGAGCAGGTCCACATGGAAGGTGTTCTGTGGGTCCACAGGGCTCTGAGCCTGGGATCTCGAGGTCTAGGGCAAAGTGCTCTAGAGATAGGAGAGGCGGTGGTCAGAAAGGAGACACCTGGGCTGATCTGTGTCGTTAATTCTGTGTGTCAACTTGGCCAAGCCCCAGTGCCCAGATACTGGATCAGATATCAGCCTGGCTGTTGCTGTGAACGTGTGTTTTGGAGGAGATTAACCTCAAATCAGTCGACCTAGGGTAAAGCAGATGGCCTTTGGGAATGTGAGCACGTCTCACCCACTCTGTTAAAGGTCTTAAGAGCAAAGGACTGAGAACTCCCAGAGAAGAAGGAGCTTGGCCTGCAGACAGCCTTTGAGCGGCAGCACCGACTCTTCCCCGAGGCTCCAGCCTGACCCCTGCCCTGCAGACTGCGGACTTGCCAGCCCTCATAGTCATGTGAGCCAGTTCCTTCACATCAACCTGCCTCCCTCTCCAGGTAGATAAACAAAGATGGAGAATAGGTACAGGCCTACTCGTGTTTCTTGGGAGAACTCTAATACACGGTCTGATTGTTCTTACTTATTTAGCAATTACTAAGCTCTAACTATGTTACACACACTATTTAATTCTCAGAATAACAGTATGAGGTGGGCCATGGCCCAAGCAGTATCCAGCAGGAAGTTGGGGCGGGGGTGAGAATGGGAAACACCTCCTGTGCCTGGAGCCTCTGGAGGGTTCTGGGGAAGAAGAGGAAGGGTCTGAGTTTGAGCCTGTGTCTTCTTCCCTTGCAAAGGCTAGCATGCTGGGGAGTGGAGCGCTTGCCTGAATTTCTGTGCAGTGCTGGTTATCTTCGTTCAGGTAGAACGTGGCCGTTTGGAAGCATCACAGCATCCGCAGCTCCCGAGTTGCGGCAGCACGCACCCTTTCTTAGACCTTCCCTAGCTCCAGTTCAAGCCTTCTCGTCTATGCAGCCCCTTCCAAAAGTGAAGACGAGCGAGCTTGATCTGACACGGGGGCCTCCAGGACCCTGTTTCCTGGGTGCTCTGGGAGGCTGCTCAGATTCCCTCCCACCTGGGCAAGGGGACAGCGCTTCCAGGAGAAACTTGTGGTCCCACTGGGCTTGGCTGGACACGGTGCATGGTACCTCAGGCCTGTGAAAGGCTCAGATTTGACTTGGCATTAGCTCAGCCGTGCAGTTATTCTCACTGGGATGCCAAGTTCTCTTTCCCAGCCAAAAGACTTGGCAGAGCTGGAACCCCATGGGGAGGTGAGGGCACCTCGCTGGCCTCTTCTCTCAAGCACACAGCTCCAGCCTTCTCACCCACATTGACCACACACTTGAGCCTGGCAGTCCTGTCATCATCCAATTATGCCTGGAACAGCACAGGGAGGCATGGAGCCACCGCAAAGGCAGGAGGGGAAGAGGGGCTCCCACCCCTGACCCCACAGCTTCCTGGCGGGTGGCCAGCCTCCCTCCCTCCCTGTTGTTCTCAGCCATCATCTCAGAAACCCTGGGAAAGTGGGAGTGGGATTGGCAGAGGCAGCTGGCTCCAGAACTGTCCTCAACCCTGGATTTGGCACTCCCGGGTGGCACTGCAGGGCTGAGTGCTCTATCTTGTCAGAGGAGGGACGTGTGTGAGGAGCACCATGAGGCTTGGACTTTCGAAGATGAGTAGCTGACCCTCAAGTCATCCCAGAATGCAGAGATCTGTAGGAGGTGGCTACGTGGCTCCTTCAAGAGAGAGGCCAGGAGCATGAAAGCAGGGACATGGGGTGGGGGGAGTGCCACCCACAGAACAGGCGGCTGTTGGGAGTGTCAAGACTCCGTGGGCATCAGGCTCCAGGGTGGGTCCTTGCTTAGGACGCCTTGCTCGATCCCAACAACCGCCTTCTGATGTGCTTCTCTTTGGTCACCGAAGAAAAAGTGTCATGAAAACTGGGGCTGTGCCAACCGTGGCCTGGCTCTCACTCTTCACCCCTGTTCACAGCCCAGGCAACAGCCCTGTCTCTCACTTCTCCCAACAACTTTGCTTCAGATTGGCCTGCTTCACCAGGTGGGGTGTGGGCACGCCCGGCTCTCAGCTTTGATCACAACACCCCCCGCACCCCTTTGCTTCCTTCCCGCCCCCGCCTCGTCCCAGGAACGTTCTCTCCATCTTTTGAAACCTACACTTTGAGATGCTTCCTCACTCCTTCTCTGGCCACTTGAGCTGCAACCGGCTCATCTTCTCCTATTCCCGTGGGCAGGATGCTGTGGCTCTGCCCCTGTCCCCGGGCGGCTGACAGCATCTCTCAGTCACACCCCCTGTATGATCACCGAGTTTCATGACTGGGTCTTACGTCCTTGCAGTGCTGGGTACCAGCACAGGTGCTCAGAGGAAGTCCCGACAGACACAGCAACGGCAGGCAATAGAGGGATGTGCCCGTGTGGCCAACCCCTGTGTCAGCAAGACTGAGCCAGCCCCTGTGATGGCAGGACGAGACTGGGCCGTGGCTGTGTGGCCAGTGCCTGTGATGGCAGGATTGAGGCTGGGCCGTGGCTGTGTGGCCAGTGCCCATCATGGCAGGACCAAGGCTGGGCCATGCCTATGTGGCCAGCCCCTGTGACGGCAGGACTGAGGCTGGGCTGTGGCCGCGTGGCTGGCCCCTGTGACTGCAGGACCAAGGCTGGGCCGTGGCTGTGTGGCCAGCCCCTGTGACTGCAGGACTGAGGCTGGGCCGTGGCTGTGTGGCCAGCCCCTTTGACAGCAGGACTGAGGCTGGGCCGTGGCTGTGTGGCCAGCCCCTGTGACTGCAGGACCAAGGCTGGGCCGTGGCTGTGTGGCTGGCACCTGTGTTGGCAGGACTGAAGCAGGGCTGTGGCTGCATGGCCAGTGCCTGTGATGGCATGCAGACCCCAGACCCCTGCACCTCTCCTCTGTGGTTAGCAGCTGCCCTGTCACACATTAGGTGTGGCTCCCTCTCCATGAAGCTGCATATTTTGGGAAAGAGGTTGCGTTTCCCATGAGAAATTCCTATTTTCAAAAGGAACAGATTGGAAGCTGGGAGTGGGACCTGGTCACGAGGAGTCACTTCCATGGAAGCCGCTTTCTCAGTGCAGGTGGCTTAGAACAGAGTGTGCTGTTAGGACGAGAAACTGGGGGGCTCCAGGTGGGTCTGCAGCAGCCAGGTCATTTGTGAAGCCCCTTGCTCTGTAAATGTGGCCTACCCGGCGAGTAAGTCTCAATCGACCTTGGAGTCCAGAGGGGTCATCCACACATGTCTTCTGCAGGCAAACTCCACCTTGAAGGATACTGGTGAGCTCAGGCTTAGAAAGATTGTCTGACAGTTTAGGAAGACTCCGTCTCATCCTTTCTTCCATCCCATCGAATGTCTCCGGAAGCATTTCCACCATCAGTTGTCTGCACTGGGTAGGGTTCTGACATCACAAGTAACAGAAACAAGTCCGGCTCATTTAAGCAGTTGGGATTCTGATGCTGCTGATAACAGAAAACGAATCCCACTATTTAAGGAGGAGAGGATTTTGATTTGGACTGAATTAAATGGAGGAATCAAGAAGCGGGTACTGAAAAAGGCAGTAGCCGGACAGCTCTGCAGAGATGCGGGAGGAGGAAAGGAGACACTCCGTGTGCTGCTGGGGACAGAGGCGCTCCCGGCCCTTCCTTTCGGCTGCTGTTTCCATCTTGCACGTGCTGCTCAAACTCAAAGCCATGAAAAGGGGTGTCTGACTGATGTAGCTTCGATAAGTGTCCACCCTGGCTGCAGGAGAGGCACCCCTTTGGTCACTGGGCCCTGGTTTCTGGGGACTGGGTGAGTCCAGAGCCCATGGCGTGGAAGGTAGAGGAGCTTGGAAAACCGGAGGTTCCAGGCTTAGGTTGCTGCATGCAGGGAGAGGAACGATGAGAGGAAGGGAAGATAACAAATTACCCTCTGGCATGTGAGGTCTGGGATGGGGCATCAGGGTGGAGAAGCCAGTTAGTCATCAGCAGACAGTGCAGAGTGGGCTCAGGGCTGGGAGCCACGTGGGGTTTGCGGGAGCTGGGAGCTGCTGATGAGAAAGTGGCTCAGAGCACAGAGGAAAGTGGGCAGTGGGGGACGGGGGGCTGGGGAACTCAGACTCTCAGCGATTGCTCGGATGAGGACAAGCAGCCGGCAGGCAAGGCGGGAGGGTTCTGAGGAGGCAGGGGAGCCACTGGTGCTGCCACCGAGCCCGCAGGCCAGCGTCTGCCAGCCACTCTCACCACCGCGGCCTCTCCTTACGCACAGCCTGTTCAGGGGCCTTCCTGAGAGTGGCCACCGGCAGTCCTTGGGCCTTGGCTATAGCCTCCATGGGAAATACTTACAGCAGATTCCTTTGCTGGAAACTCATGGAAATTTCTACTGTTTAAAAAAGGTGAAATCTTAACTTTGGAGAAAAGTGAAATCCCTCCCTCCCATAGTGCTTTGGAATGGCAGGTTTTGAGACGAGCCAACCCCAACTTTGACAACAAGACGTGCAAACACTCCTTCCTCGCCCACTGCCCTCTGGCTTTAATGGAGCACAGCTTCGCCTCAGGTCACATGCTGCTGCCATAGAGAAGCTGTGCCGCCTGCCCCCCGGAGGGGGAGCCCAGCGGGAAGCCATCGCCTGGGGCACATGCCAGGTCATCCTAGTGCAGGCTCCGGGCTCTGGGCTGGGACAGATGAGACCTCGTCCATGCCGAGGACTCCCACCTCTGAAGAAGGATGCACTAACTCGGCATGTGGGCCCCACTGTCTCTGCTCCCTTCTTTTCCTGTGCTCCATGGAGAGATGGTCATCACGGCTCCCGCACCTCCCAGTGCCCTGTGCTTCCTCTTGGGCCACTCAGCAGAATTCTCGGACCCTGCCCACAGCATTTGGGTGGGGGCTGTGCCAGTCCTCTGTGAGCTCAGAAGCGCCTGGTGCCTTCAGCCATCTTGGCATTGTCAGGGGAGATTGTTTTTAATTAAAAGTCTGCCTTGGAGTATGTCAAGCACTCCTGTATTTTTACTATTCTTCTTATCTCTATGGCAACGAAAATATCTCAGCATTTACATGGACATCATATTCTTTGCTAATGTAATATCTGAACTGTGTGTGCGGGGGGATGCAGGCGGCAGCCGCCTGCTCCTGCTGGCTGGGGATGCTGAAGTTGCCACGACAACCAGGGCCCAAAGATGTCCTCACCAGAGCACTGAATGGAAGCTCTAAATTAATTCACCCACCTATGTTTTTGTGGCTTATGTTGTTAATTGAAATAATAGGAATGGCCTTGTCTGTACTCTCAGAGCACCTGTCCTAGGAACCCGCCCTCGCTGTTGACTTAAGTACACTCATCCATCAGGCTAACCTAGCGTGAAATGGGGAAAGCGCAAGACACGGACGTCGGGCTGCTCCGTATTGACTGCGGTCGTGGGGAAGCAGCTTTTCCTCCGTCAGGCTGGAAACACTGGGAATACAATTGTTTATTTTAAAACTTCACTTATGTCTGCTCTCTTCCTCATGGGCTCTGAATCGGAGGAGCACCTCCACAGCCCTGTCAGCTGCTCCTGCTTGGTTAACGAGGGCAGCTTTCAGTGACCTGCCTGCATCTACCCAAATGCCACCAAGGCGGCTGAGTGAGTGGGCCTGTGGGCTGCGTGGCTGTCCTGCCCTCGGAAGCACCGGGTCAGGACCATGCTCCAGCACGTGCCTCGTGAGGCCGTCGTGTACCAGCACCCCGGCCTTGCCAGCTTTTCTGCTTTCCAGGGCTCTCTTACGGGAGCAAATTATGACCTTGGAATCCTAGTTGATTTTCCCTCCAAGGTAAAAATCCTAGGGTTAAGGACACGAAACGAGAGTTTTCTCATCCATCTAAATAAAGAAACGGAAGCCTGGGTTGTTTGTGACACTCTGCCTCTGACGAAGGTCCTATCCTGGCCTGAGGGTTAGATTTCAGGGTTAAGCACTTACCTTTGGGAGGTTGGAGGCAAAAGCATATATTTACATGGCCCCATTTAAAAACCATCACCAGCTGTGGAAATTGGGTCAGCCAGCCAGTGTCACCTGGAAGTGAATTGGCAAGCACAGAGTCAGACGTGAGAGCTGTCTCCCACCGTCTTCCATGAAATTCCCTTTCTCTTTCATTCTAGACATTTAGGAATGAGGTGAATGGAGCCAATTTTTGCCCATTATTGTTTTGGCAGGTTTTTTTTTTGCCAGACTGGGAAGCCAGTCACAGGCTGTAAGGCAAGAGTCCGGGGCAGGCCCACACCCCAAGGAACAGATGCAGAGGCCTCAGGTATGGGCCAGTCTAACCTAGGAGAGCTGCAGAGACCTTGAGCATGGGCAAGTCTAGCCTGTAACAGCTGCAGAGACCTCAGGCGTGGACAGGTCTAGCCTGGGACAGCTGCAGAGACCTTATGTGTGGGCTGGTCTAGCCTGGGGCAGCTGCAGAGACCTCAGGCGTGGACAGGTCTAGCCTGGGACAGCTGCAGAGACCTTGTGTGTGGGCTGGTCTAGCCTGGGGCAGCTGCAGAGACCTCAGGCGTGGACAGGTCTAGCCTGGGACAGCTGCAGAGACCTTGTGTGTGGGCTGGTCTAGCCTGGGGCAGCTGCAGAGACCTCAGGCGTGGACAGGTCTAGCCTGGGACAGCTGCAGAGACCTTGTGTGTGGGCTGGTCTAGCCTGGGGCAGCTGCAGAGACCTTATGTGTGGGTTGGTCTAGCCTGGGTCAGCTGCAGAGACCTCAGGCGTGGGCCGGTCTAGCCTGGGGGACCTAAGCATGGGGTCCCTGCAGGCCCAAGGAATTCTCAGGCTTTAAGAGAACGGTAAAGGGAAAAAATGCAGAGAATACAGGAACTTACCAGGAGTGAACTTGAAATGTTTCTGCTCTCTATCTTCATATGGGATCAACCTGCACTTGTGGTTTAATTTTTCTTTGCTCTGTAGTCGCTTTTATACGGTATGATCAAGAGTTGTGAATTTAATTCCTGTTATCCAGTATCTATCGCTATAGAACAAAACAAAAACGATAAGCAAACAAGCAGATATGCAGAACTGTCTACTTTATTTTGAATGAAATTCTGATTTTCCTGACTTTATTGAAAACATTGCTTCTAGAATGTAAAATGTGTTGTCTAGGAGTCAGATCCTGGGTAAGTTTATCAATAGTGAGTATTATTGATGAAAAGAGCCAGACTCTAAAATATTAAAGAGATTTTTTCTGAGCCAAATGTGCATGTCCATGGCCATGACACGGCCCTCAGAAGGCCCTGAGAACAGGTGCCCAACGTAATCGGTTTTAGGGAGAACTGAGACTTCAAGCAAACACATTTAAGAAAAATCAAATTCTGGTTGATAATTGGTTGAGTTTATCTAAAGACCTGGCATCAACAGAAAGGAATGGCTGGGTTAAGATAAAGGACTCTGGAGACCCAAGATCTTTTTTTCTTTTTTGGAGACAGTCTCACTCTGTTGCCCAGCCTGGAGTGCAGTGGCACGATCTCAGCTCACTGCAGCCTCTACCTCAGGGTTCAAGCAGTTCTCTGCCTCAAACTCCCACGTAGCTGGGATTACAGGCACCTGCCACCATGCCCAGCTAATTTTTGTATTTTTAGTAGAAACAGGTTTCACCATCTTAGCCAGGCTCGTCTTGAACTCCTGACCTCATGATCACCTGCCTCAGCCTCCCAAGAGATCAAGTTCTTATGTGCAGAGGAGGCCTTCGGGTAGCAGGCTCCAGAGGGAATCGGTTGTAACTTGTTTCTTATTGGACTTAAAGTCTGTGTGGATGTGAATGCGGAGAGGGAGAAGGAGGCACGTCCAGCCCCCATTTCCCGTCATGGCCTGAACCAGTCTCTGAGTTAAGGTTTTAAAGAGCCCTGCTTGAGGAGGAAGTCCATTCAGATGGCTGGGGGCCTTCACATTTCATTTTTCATTTCCAGTGTTAACGGTAATAATAGAGTGAGAAGCTGATGGGGGCATAGAGGGAATACAGGCTTTGGGGGCCAAAAGGCCAACTTCCAAGTTCCCAACTTCCAGAGCTGTCTGCAGAGCCTCCATCCTCCGGGCTCCTAGTTCCCAGCTCCAGGTCAGAGGAAAGCCACTCCCTCCTGGGCGGTGGTGAGGACCCTGTAGGAAAGGCACTGAGGGAAGGGCACTCCTTCCTCTATGCAGAAAACAAGATTCCTTGCTTGCAGGCAGCAAGGCCAGCACCTAGCAAAGCTGAGCAAACCCACCCTCCTGTCCCCGTGGGCAGCTCAGCTTCACCTCAGGAGCAGCTGGGGCTGGTGGGGCTGGTAGGGGCGAGGGAGAGCTGGGGGCTGCCCCCAGGGTGGCTCCAGGCCTCCTGGGCACTGATAATCACTCTAATGCTTTTCTGACTGCTGATTTTAAAGCCATTACCAGGAAGGCTTTTACGAGGATGACTTTCACTTTATAGCTGCAATGCAATCTGCATTGTGCCGTCTTTTCATGCCTTCGGCTAAAAACATGGATGACCTAAGTAGAAGCCCAGCGTGCCAGGCGTACCCATGGCCACCAAGCCTCAGGAACAGAGCTCGGTTTACTTGGGGGAAGGGCAATCCTTTGTAGAGGGCATGACTTTTAGTAGTTGGGTCTAGCTTTTTATTATTGTTTGTAGAAAGATAGCCAAATTATACTTTGCTTGAGGAGATGAGATTTCTACCCCAACTTAAAACTTCTTCCTTTTAAAAGAAATAGTAAGTCATTGTGGTCACACATGATTGTTTTCAATTAAGTGGCAATTTTAGGCAGATTAGCTGCCAGAAATACTTGGGCAGTAAAAGAACAACAGGTATCGCGTATAACCACTGCGCCGACTCAGTTACCATTGCCATGAGAAGCGGCATTCCCCAATTGTCCTACAAACATATTTGGAAGGTTTTCCAATGTTTGAATGTCTGCACTTGGCTAGTTTTAAAGTAAGAGTGTATTGTTAAGTATGTATTTGAATATCCACATCAAATAATTCCCTGTTACATAGATTTGTGCAGTTTAAATAAGAAAAGGGCTCATGGAGATTGGACGGTACCCTGGAAGGAAGGAGGATTTTTACTGTCTGAGAAAATACGATTGTTAGACTCTTGGCTGAATGATATCAAATCAGGAACTGGGTTGTGAATTGAAAATTAATTTGGGAGCATTTCTAAGTCAATAATTGGGAACCTGGAGAATCAGAGCAGATGCATGCCACAGAAGGAAGCACAGACCTCAGCGCCTCGCTCATCAGCGAGTCCAGCTCAGTGACTGTGGCTGCTTCCGGCCCATCATCACCAGGATCTGTGCGTTTGTGGCTGTGAGGGCCCTCCAGCCGAATTTCTGGTGATAAGTGATGAATCATGAGAAACACCAAGGGAAGTTGAGGCTTCAAAGAAGTCTTTTTTCATTTTTCTCCTTAATGTACTACATTCATTATGGCCTTATAGTGATTTTCCCCATACCTTTGTATATTTAATTTCCTTTTTAATAGACAAACTGTCATGGGAGGTTACACAAAGCATTATTATTCAAAGGAATGTTTATATCACTCAGATAAATATCATGGAGAATTATGGATTGGGAGTATATTTATTTCATATACAACAGAAAAATGACTGTGTATTATCAAGTAAATACATGCTATATTTAAATAATGTGATAACTATCACCAATCGCCAAGTTTTTCTCTGGTGTTCTGAAATTAGAATATACAGAAAGGCAAATTAATATTTAAACTCTCCGTGTGATTTTGAGAATCTATAATATGCATCACAAAGAGAGATGACTTTGGGCCGTGTGGGGGTGTGATGGTATCGTAAACAGACTGGCTGCAGGGGGCCTGCGGAAGTCACACGTGCCCAGCAGCCTGGAGAACGGGGCAATACCTTGAGCGCTCAGATAATTCCATTATTATGAAAGCGTTTCTTGCCTGTGGCTCCTCTGCGGGCACCGTATAAAGTACTTGAAACAAAACAATGTGTGATCTTCAGGTGCTTTGAGATCTAGGCTACAGACAGAACAGATAGGCCGAGTTTAACTGTGTAATTACTAAGCATACATAAAACACGTGTGTTATTTTGTGCAAGTCAAGGGTGGTCTCTGAAAAGAGAAGTATGACACAGGAGTGAAAAGTTTTGACTCGGTGGCATCTCGCAGGGTGGGAGGTGAGCAGCGCCGGCCTGGCGGTTGGTCAGAGCTGCGTTTGGACAAATGGCCAGTCTGGGACGAATCTCCCACAGCTCCAGCTGTCTCAACTCATTTCGTTTTCTACTCTCGGTTTAATCCAGCATAATTTCCTGTCTATCCCTGGATGAGTTAAAAGTAAAACATTCAAATTCAAATCTGCCCTAAAATCCTGGGAAGGATAATGCATTTAGTCAAAGATGCCCCGCTATGAGAAATTCAGCCGTGGGACATTCACCGCAATGCCTTTCGGCTACTGAAAGGACCTGTAGATTTGTTCTTCTCTTTTTCTGTTCCTTAGCAAATTAAAAGAACAAAACAAAGAATGAAGAAGCAACTGGTGCCAGCAGACTTGGTGCAAGTGAGCCAGTCGTAGGAGCCGCCCAAGCTCACTTAGGAAAATTGCCGAGTGAGAGCAGCCGCACCCAGAAGGTGGAGACACCCTGGGGTCCCAGGCAGCACAAGGCTAGAGACCCTGCGAGTAGCCACAGCCGTGTGTCCATGCGTAGCGTCGTCAGGGTCCACACGCTCTTCCTCCTGGCTAACCGAAACCCGTTTCAGCCATTCTGGAATCGCAGGGCTGGCCAGACGTTGGGAGCAATACATGCAATGCCTTCATTTTGTGAGTGAGTGCCCTTGAGAGCTGACACCTCTCGCTTGACTGTGACAGGTCATAGCTGAATGCGGACCCCTCTAATTTGAGATTTGTGTAGACAGATAGACCTTCTCCATAAGAAGCCACTCACATAAGTAAGTCACTCTGCCTGACCAGCGCCCTAATCCCTTCAAACCGTCCTAGCATGGCATATTTTCTTTCTCTGTTTTATGAGAACAATTTTGAATATATGTAAGTATATGATATTATACATATTTTAATAGGCACCTGGGAGATTCCGGGAACTGTGTCAGTTTCTCTAAGTCAGTATCTTATAAAATCCTCAGAAAAACCTTGCCAGGCAAATAATATTCACACTTTTAAAAGTGGGGGAGTGAGGTACACAGAGGTTAAGTTTTTCCCCCACTGAGCTAGTGAGCACTGACAGGCATGGGGCCACACTCTTGTCCGCTGGAGTCTGTTTGGCCAGCAGTGTGTCACAGCATTTCCATCTTCCCCAACCTGCTTCATTCTCTAAACATCGATTTAAACTCAGACACCCCACTGACAGCCCTGCACAGCCAGGTCCCGGAGGACCAAGTTCTTCCCAAGTCCAGCACAGCCGGGCCCCGGAGGACCAAGTCCTTCCCAAGTCCAGCACAGCCG
>NW_016107329.1:9939140-9946497 GCF_001604975.1 Cebus imitator
TCTTCCCAAGTCCTCCACAACCAGGTACCAGAGGACCAAGTTCCTCCCAAGCCCAGCACAGCTGGGTCCCGGAGGACCAAGTTCTTCCCAAGTCCAGCACAGCTGGGTCCCAGAGGACCAAATTCTTCCCAAGTCCTCCACAACCAAGTACCAGAGGACCAAGTTCCTCCCAAGTCCAGCACAGCCGGGCCCCGGAGGACCAAGTTCTTCCCAAGTCCTCCACAGCCAGGTCCCGGAGGACCAAGTTCTTCCCAAGTCCTCCACAGCCAGGTCCCAGAGGACCAAGTTCTTCCGAAATCCAGCACAACCGGGTCCCAGAGGACCAAGTTCTTCCCAAGTCCAGCACAGCCGGGTCCCGTAGGACCAAGTTCTTCCCAAGTCCAGCACAGCAGGGTCCTGGAGGACCAAGTTCTTCCCAAGTGCAGCACAGCCAGGTCCTGGAGGAGCGGCCTCTTCCTGAGTCCTGCAAGTCACTTGTCTTGCAGTTCCTGCAGTGGAGGCCATGTCATCGATGTGACTCCCCTCCCAGCTCTGAGTCTTGCAAAGACCTTATATGATGCCTTGCAGCTGAGTGGATGGTGGCATCAGCCACATGACAACCAAGGACCAGGCATCCAGGATCCAAGTGTGTGCTGTAATCCAAGAAAACTTAGTCCACCACATATGAGTGACGTGCACATCAGTCATTCTGCACGTGGCCATTAGTCATCAACGGTGAGCGGCTCTAGTGACATCAGTAACTGGTATGCTTCTACAAAGCCAGTGCCCTGCCCTGCTTCCTTTATTTTATTGATCCCAATGAACAGCATCAGCGTCAACAGCTCCCCTTTTTCACAATGGAGTCCCTGATCGATGCCCCTTCCCTCATCCCTCATGCCCCACACCTGTTTCTTTCTCTCTTCATCTCTCTGCGTTGTGCACACACACGAGCACCCTCACACATGTGCACACATACGTACGTGCACACACACGCACAGACAGGTAAAGGTTGCTGTGATGGCCTGTCTGTTCCGGCTGGCCCCACACAGCATCTGCCAACGCTGTGCTTAAGTGGACGGCAGTCTTGAAGGTGCCTCACACGGTATCATCAGATGCAGGACCGACCTGGTTATGGAGGACACCCAAGGCAACCTCTGCTGTCCCCTGGCTGCCACAGCCATGCCGTGGCACCAGCGCCCTAGGAAGGAAGGCTCCTGCTGCCTGCAATCCAGAGGACACTCGGATTCCTGGTGGTAAACACACTGGGCCCCCCCACTCATCCTCCCGCCAACAGCCAACAGCCTGGGCATCCCTTCTGTTTGTTCTGTCTCCCAGATCTGTGACCTCTCCTTTGAGAATGCAACATCACTATAAATAATAGTGCTCCTGAAAGATGAAAGTAGGCAAACTCCTAAATATTTTATAATTACAGATAGATAGATGATGATGATAGATAGATAGATAGATAGATAGATAGATAGATAGATAGATAGATGACAAAGAGACAGAGAGAGATGCATTCTTGTGATGTGACTCCTACCTTAACCATCTCATAAAAATACCCCATTGACTCGCTGCGATGCCCCGTAATGTTATGCGGTGTATTTCCATGTCGCACCGTGCTCTGCAAGGGAAGGCTGATGGACTCTGACCCGCTTCTGCACCAGAGCTTCTAGGTCTGTTCACAGGAGGAGGGCACAGGAGTCTACCACATGTCTTGGGCAGCAGGGATGGGTGCACACTCACACACCACACACACACACACACATGCACGCGCATTTCAACCTTTGAAAACACGGAAGGAATAAAGGACACTGTTGTGCTTTCAGAACTCAGATACCTCAGAGGAGGGAGGCGAATGCATGAGAGTTCCATTCAGTGAATGAACCAAGTCAGGATAAATCTCTCTTTGGGGGCGAGCTGAGAAATCTCTTTTTGCTGTAAATGCTTCCTAGCTCTGTGGAACCTTGAAATCTTCCCCTACGTGGGTGAGGATGGCTACACCTGGATGGGAAGTCATTGATATTGATGTATAACTTCTCAGGAGGGCAGGTTTTGGGTAGATAGGGGCTACATGTTGATTATCCACCGTGGGGAAACAAGCCTGTGGTGTGCCACCAAAGGTGAGTTTTGGATACCTGTCGGATGGACACTGACTTCAAGGGCTAATAGCACAGCCATTGGCATTTCCGTTAGACTCTCACTGACTTGTACTTAATATACTCTGCTACCAGTGAGAGCTGAAGGGCTAATTTGCTTAGGTGCTTTTTTGTGCATTAGTGTCCATTATAAGGTAATGGGTGTCTGTCAGTGTCAGAATGTCAGCCCCAATTAATCCGGCTCACCACTTCTCCCCGGCAATTGCTAATCACTGGACCATCCCAAGCCACATGGTACTAAATACCTTTTTGACCACTGCAAACAGCATTTACGGCCAACAGGAGGGAAAGTGACATTTAGTGTCTCATAATTAAACTGACAAGCAATATTGATTAGGATAGAGGTTTTTTTTTTAGGAGACACTTTTTATAGGAGGATATATTTTGTGCTGTATATATGTTATGATTTATGTTAAGCATTATATATTAAGTATTAATATAATATGGGTTAGATATTAGATATTAGATGTAAGCTATATTTGATAAGCTATTTCATAAATATAAATACTTTTAATTTAATTAATTTATTTGAGACAGAGTCACTCTGTTGCCCAGGCTGGGGTATAGTGGCATGATCTCAGATCACGGCAGCCTCCGCCTTCCAAGTCCAAGCGATTCTCCTGCCTCAGCCTCCCGAGTAGCTGGGCCTACTGGCATGCGCCACCGCGCCTGGCTAATTGGCTTCACTAGGTTGGCCAGGCTGGTCTCGAACTCCTGACTTCAGGTGATCCACCCACCTCAGCCTCCAAAGTGTTGGGATTATGTGTGTGAGCCATCGTGCCTGGCCTCCAATTTTTAGTTTTTTGAAGAGTTATATCTGGTTAGAAAAGATAATATATGCAGAGTGACCAATGGTGTTTAGAAGATCAAGCAGATGGAGATGCAGGCTTGATCAAGAAGCCGTAGCCACCCACAAATGCCCTGAGCTCAAAACGATGGAATTCCCAAGCCCGGACGTTCAACAAAGACTGAGCCTCGGGGGTGCTATGAACTATGGGCCCTTCCTGCCCACTACTCAAGAGGAAGAGACGCCTCCTGTGTGTGGTGGTCCGGCTGGCCCCGGGGGAGGGCGTGGGAAGCAGGGAAGTGGGAATAGTGCACCACGCAGATGGGATGTTTAGTGACTGAGGTGACAGTCACAGGTGACATCCCGGCCCTCAGAGACCCAGGTCCGTGGCGTCCCGCTGACCTGCACCTCCCGCAAGCCTGGATGGTAGCTGGCCTCACTCGCTCAGCAGGTGATCAGCGCAGAGCCTTAGGCCAAGGGCTTGGCCGCTGTAGGCTTTTTATAAATCCATGAAGATGTGTGAGATCTTTTCAGAATCCAGGATAAGAAAACTGCAAAACTGTAATTCTTACTTTTTTTTAATTTAAAATTTACTTTTTTCTGAGACAGGGTCTCGCTCTGTTGCCCAGGCTGGAATGCAGTGGTGCAGTCACACTCACAGCCTTGAATCCTGGGGCTCAAGTGATCCTCCCACCTCAGCCCCCTGAGTAGCTGGGACCACCAGCACGTGTGCACCACCCTGGCTGATTTATTTTTCATTTTTTTTGTAGAGATGGGGCCTCGTTATGTTGCCCAGGGTGGTCTCTAACTCCTAGGCTCGAGTGATCCTCCTGCCTCAGCCCCCCAAAGCGCTGGGATTACATGCGTGAACTACTGTGCCTGGCCCCTAAACTTTCTAATTAAATGTTTTAAAAACAGTATCAGGTAAAGTTTGCAAATGGTTGCACTGAGTTTCTGCTGCAATTGTACCACCTTTGGAAATGGCTCGTAAGTCAGTTTTCCTTACTCATCAAGCATCCCTGAGTGTGCACAGAGTGCCAAGGCAGCCTGGCCAGCTGCAAGTCACATGGGTTCGCGGCTGCCAAATGGCAGCACAGAGGAGCACACAGGCAGTGCCTGGGAGGCGCTCGGCTCCCGCCAAGTCCCTATTACGTTAATTTACTTCCTGGTCATAATCACCCAGGCTCTGAGTGCTATTGCTATTTCTATCCTATAGATGAGGCAGAGAGATTTTAAGTAACTTTTTTCCAGATCGTACAGCTTGGAAAGGCGGAGCTGGGCTTTCCACGCAGCCCTTGCTGCCTCTCAAAAGAACAATTATAAAGTCCTTCCAAAGTCTTAAAGCAACAATCAGGTTAAATACGAGGTATGTGAGCACTTGTGTGTTTCAAATGATGTGCAGCAGCGCCTTTCAGTGTAGTCAAGGGTGCTTGGAGCTCTCTGGCACCTCCAGAGACCTGGAAGGTGATCAGGAATGGAAGCCGCATGGATCCATCAAATTGGCTCCCAGGGTGGCACTAGAGGCTTTGCTACAGAGCCCGGCCTGGAAAATGACGGCCGCAGTCCCCGTGGCCTTGGGCCCAGCGTGCTCCCCAGCAATGACGGCCCTTTGCCTTTTGTCTGTCCACCCCCGCCAGACTCAGCTGGATGAGAGGGATGGATGAGGGTGCTGCCTGGTCACTGCTGCCTTCTCTAGCCCTCCTCAGAATGACAGTCAGTCTTGTCTGAATGTGCAATCTTTGAATGAATTGAGATTGTTCCTATTTGTCATTTTATTAGCAACTCATTACAGCCATTTCTTTGGGATTAAAAAGAGAAGAAAAAAGGAACATAAGTAAAAAGAGTGAGCTAATGGCTCACCCAGAATGCTGTGGCAATTTATGGTGTCTTGAATGAAATGGCAGAATTGCCATAATGTTAAATTTAACATGTTTTATTTTAGCAATGATCATCTGATCATATCTCTGAGCTCAGCCAGCATTACAAAAGTATTTTTTATAATTGTAAATTCATTCACTCGAAGATGGTTCAGAATGACTTCAGAGTCCGCATTACCAAATGTTCAGCTTCAAAGTGACTTTGCCCTGTCATGTGTGGCTTCAGTGATGGGAACAGAACGGGGATGTCTCCTGCACATACAGAGGAGTGCAGAAGAGAGGGGCCAAAGCCTGGTGGACTGCAGGCTCTCAGAGCACAAATTGTCGCGGGTACTTTTCCTCTTCAAAGTATTTGCCAATATTTGTTTCTCCGTCCTGTCATGGGCACCGAGGTTCTCCTCAGTGTCTCTGTCCTTCTCCCTTTTGACGTGAATAGGTCAGGAGGTTGCCTGTGCTGTGCCTGCCCTGAGCCAGGGTGTCCTGGGTGTGATGACCACCACATGGCATGGGTGGGGCCTGCTGGATGTGCTGCTTGCTGCTTGGTTGGCCTGATTCTGGCTCTGGGGAAGGCAAAGCCCTGTTCCCACGAGTAGAGGGGTCGCATGGGATCCTCAGCTCATACCATGCTAGTTGCTGAGTCACTCCTAGTAACTCTTAATAAATATGACTTGTCATGCACAGAATGCAAAACCCTTTTCTCTCTGTGGGCAGTTCCTCAAGCTGAGAGCAAACATCAGCACGGGGGAAGATTTGGGACCCGTGTGTGCACCCTGCTGCCTGGACTCTTGTTAAACATTGCAGACGGTGTGATGAACCTGTCGGAAAGCGTGGCTGGCTGCTCACCTCCAGGGCAGCTGCTTAGGAAGACAGTGCACAACCTGGGGATGAAGAACTGTTTCTGAAAGCAAGCACTAGGGAGGCTGGGGCAGGAGGATCATTTGAGCCCAGGAGTTGGAGGCTGCAGTGAGCTATGACTGTGCCACTGTACTCCAGCCTGGGTGACAGAGCAAGACCTTGTCTCTAAAATATAAATAAATCTTTAAAAACCAAGCACAAGGCTAGCCTTCCACTGAAGCCCATGCTCTCTAGTGCCCTGTGCCGTGGTGCCCACTAGGAGATGGGTTTGGGTGTGGCCTGCAGCCCACTGCTCTCCAGCATCCCATGGTGGTGCCCACTGTGAGGTGGGGTTGGGTGTGGCCTGCAGCAGGCCCTCCAGGGCTGGTTTTCATCCCGACTCCATTGCTGATGCTGGCTGAACTGGGAGCAGGCTCCCTCCCTCCAGGCCATGTGGCCTTGTGACCCACTCCATGGGGCCGTGGCAGCCGAGGGGAGAAGTGAATGCTTTGCTTTGGGTTTTACTCTGTACATTCTGCTACCAGGAAACGCTCTGGATCCTTGGCCAGACTTCTCCTGTCTTCTCTGGGCCAGCCCTTTCCTCAGGTGGGGCTGGCACAGGAGGCCAAGGCTGCAGCTCTGGGAGGGGGCCTTCCAGGGCTGACTTCGAGCGCCATGTCCCCACATCACCGCCGGCAGGACCTCCGCGCACACGTGGGAAATCGCTCACAACCCGCCTCCATCCAAGAATGACCATTAATGTTTACTTTGACCACTTCTCAAGTGACTGTGGAAGCCCAGCTGGGAGGTGCGCACAGGCCGGGGCCTAGGCCACAGGAGCACACAGTTCCCAGCTTGCTTCGAATCGATTGTTTCTCTTAAACTCAAAGCAAAATATTTAAACAGACCAAGTAATATTTCTTTTTCTAATCCAGGTGTGCACATGTGCACGAGGCCTGTGATTTTCCGTTTTGCCTCCGCTTTTACAGATCTGTGCAGGTGGCACCCAGCGTGGTGGTGATGACACAGGTGGGCTCTGGGGGCTCCGACACCCTCCCTATGCTGACTGCACAGACACGGGGCAGCCCAGGAACAAGAGGCGCCCGGCGACAGAACGGGCCCAATTGCGTCCAGGAATTGAAAAGCCATGCGAGTTTTCCTCATGCCTTATTTTTAGAGGAAAAATATTTGTGTCTTCTTTCTTAAAGGTACATTTTTAGTTAGCTTCTTACAACTTCCCCATATGGAAATGTTTCTATATTTTCACAAATCTAAGTTAATGATACCTTTTACAACCAGCCCCCCAACCCCAGCGGCCTCCAGAAGATGACGAATAACATATACGAAATAAAATCATCAGCTGAAGAAAGCTTCTGATGTATGTGTTTTTAAAAATTCTTGTGGCTGACTCTGTTTTATTTTATTTTATTTTTGGATGGGGAGAGCGTTGTCTCGTTAGTTGCAAGTTTATCTCTAGGTTTGAGAGAACAAAACGCCCAGTCTGTCACTTGTCTGATATTAGCATGATGGACACAGCACGATTCGTAGGGACGTTTTTAACCCAGAGAGCAGCCATCCATTTACATCTCTGCTGTAGAATAAGAACTTCTGGCACTTGTAACTGTTTTCCAAGCTGTTGCATGAGCCCGTTTGACAGGGAGTGGAGGGAGCTGCTGGGGAGGGATTGGAGGGAGCTGCTGGGGGGGGAGAGGAGGGGACTG
>NW_016107329.1:9946935-9966459 GCF_001604975.1 Cebus imitator
CTGGGGAGGGAGAGGAGGGGACTGCTGGGGAGGGACAGGAAGGGACTGCTGGGGAGGGAGAGGAGGAGACTGCTGGGGAGGGAGTGGAGGGGACTGCTGGGGAGGGAGCGGAGGGGACTGCTGGGGAGGGAGAGGAGGAGACTGCTGGGGAGGGTGAGGAGGGGCTGCTGGGGAGGGAGAGGAGGGGGCTGCTGGGGAGGGACTGTTGGGTCCAGGCCCCACAGCTCTCAGGAGGACAAGCTGGGACTTGAGACCCCTTGGGCTCTGAAGCTTGCAGGCCCCCTGGCTGCAAGTTCCTCAACTTCCAACACTCTGGTTGTCTCCATGCTGGAATGCCAAGTGTCCAGTGGCTGACTTCCAAGGAGCTCACCCTAAGTACTGCGTCCTGTGCAGGCAGAGACAATCCGCATAAAAATACCCCAGAGCCAGAAAGACACCTGCAATAAAGTGGCTAAGGGAAATTCACATTTTAAAGTCAACAGAAAGAGTAAAGTGATCACTTTTTATTTATTAATATCATTTTATTATTTCCAAATGCTTGATTATAACTACATTCAGAAGGAAATGTTGATGCCATATTAGAGAATATTAAAATATATGAGAATAAAAACTATGGTGCCCAATAAACCTTGTTTCATCCTCCCGAGTGGAACTCAGGCCAAGGAACGTAGGAGTCGGGTTTCTTCAGTTTGCTCCTTTTTAATGAAATGTAACTAGAACTATTGGCTTCTTTCAAAAGTGTAAAGGAAACTGATTCAGTTTCAGTCGAGTTGCTGGATAGAGTGGTTGTCATTCCTGAGCAGTATCTAGTGTGAATAGACTGCAGGTAAAAAGGCCCCTTCCTGTTAAGCAGGCATTTCCCCACACATACGGCTTGCAAGTGACATTCTGCGCATGCCTGAAAGTTGAGGCTGAGGACTCATTTACGTTGCTCTCTCTGGGTGTCCAACTGCGCCTGATATAAATATTTTATGAGGCAAACCTGCAGGTTTCTGAAGATTAGATGTCTTATCAAGTTGACCCTTATAATTATGTTGTCTTCTGCAGCCATAGGATTGCTTTTAATTTTGCAGTTCTTTGGTAAATATTGAACCATAGGAAGGTATACAATTGTAAGCACAGATGACTGAGGATAAAAACCATGTAAACAGAGTTCCTCGACATGGGAGGAAAGACACATTTCCGTTCCGCCGCTCTACAGAAGCGATCACACGGAGGTGAACTGGGAGAGGGTGAACGGTGCTCACCTTTCTGACTCTCGGTCTGTAGCCATCGCTTCCAGGGCCTTGGGCTACCCTCTCCATGTGTAGGTTGCAATGAAACGTTGGTAGTGAAATCCAGCTGCCTGGGGAGGGGCTGGGCTGTGGGGAGTGAGTGCTTATGCATTTGCACCCCCCACCTGTCTCTTCTCATCATCATTGAGCATTTCAGCTCCCCATGGCTGGGGCTGGCCTTTGGAACCTCCTTGATTCCATGTTAGCAGGTGGATGGTTCACACAATCTCTCCGCCAGGCTGAGCTGACCAATGATATCACTGCTCAGGATCCAGTTTCTGCCCAGGAGGATCAGAATCTCTCCTGAAGAAGAAGCTGAGACTTAAGTGAGGTGACACCCACGGGCCGACAGCATTTCTTCAGCTGTGCTAGCCTCTCTGTCAGGGGCCCACTCTGTCAGGGGCCCTGTGTCATTTCTCCCAACCGTGGCAGAGCTGGGACTTGAACCAAGGCCCCCTACTTTCTGATCTCTTGTTCTCTTGCAACAACTATAATGATATGCCTCACATGCTGCTCTGTGAAATCCATACCGTTAACACGAATCAGCACGTGGAGTCTTTGCTGTCCCCACCTCCCAGATGGGGAAACTGAGGCAGGAGAGCTGTGCAACGGGAAGGGATAAGTCTGCATCCCAGCTGGGCATTTGTTTAGGACTCAGGACAGATGTCTTTGTGGCAGCTGTGGCCTTCTGGAGGACCTGCCTGGGGCAATGGCCTCCTGGTGCCTCTTCTTCCCTTTTGCCCTGATGCTGCCCTATTCTGCACCCTGTACTAAGCTGGTAGCCTTTGGGGAAGTAGTAAAGTAGAATGGAATGGATTCCTCTCTCCTGTAAATTACCCATGTAGGACCAATTCAGACTTAAGCATCCACTCCCCAGTGACAAGTTGTTAGTATCTCCTCAGAAAAATACGGCCTCGGGGCTCTGTTCTCTGGGCCTTTCTCAGTTTTACACTTCTGAGTTGTGCACCCAAGCACGCTCATCCTCTCCTTCATCCTCTCCTGACTCTGCTGCCTCCCCAGTCGCCTTCCCACCTCCCCTTCCTCTTCCCTTTCTCCTCCTCCTCTTCCTCTTTTTCTGTCTCCTTCTCTTTGTTCTATGCTATAATTCAGTTGCCTTAAAAATAACTTTTCATTCTATTCTGAAATAAGGATAAATTCACAGGAGGTTGCACAGACATGTACAGGGAAGTGGCAGGTGCCCAAACCCCGCCTTCCTCAACGGCAGCCTCTTGCATGCCTGTAGGACAATACTGAGAGCAGAACACTGATAAGGGCACCCTTCAAGGGCTCGTTTAGATTTCACCAGTTGTACATGGACATGCTTCTGGTGTGGACACAATCCTATGCGATGAATCACCCACATCACACACTATGTGCTTTTGGAGATTGGACAATGTCACAAAGCACGATCTTCCTGAGGTCCACCCAGTTTTTGCATGTACGAATGATTTGGTTTTTGGTATTGCTAAGTAGTAATCTATGCTGTGGATACATCTTGGTTTGCTTAACCATTGATCTACTGAAAGGCACTTGGATTGTTTTCAGTTTGGGCTTCTCTTGTATGAAGTTGCTGTGGCCATTCACATCTGGGTTTTTGTACGTACCTAAATTTCTTCAGAATACAGGCCCAGGAGCACAGTTGCTGGGTTAGATGTGAAGTTGATTTCAGTTTTTGTTGTTTGGTTTTGTTTTTGTTTTTGAGATGGAGTCTTGCACTATCACCCAGGCTGGAAGGCAGCGGCACAATCTCGGCTCACTGCAGCCTCTGCCTCCCAGGTTTAAGCGATTCTCCTGCCTCAGCCCCCTGAGTAGCTGGGACTATACGTGTGTGCCACCACACCGAGCTAATTTTTTGTATTTTTAGTAGAGACAGGGTTTCACCATGTTAGCCAGGATGGTCATTATTATTTTTGTTTTCACTACTGTGATAAATATACAGTGATATCTCATTGTGGTTTTAATTTGCATTTTCTTAACAGCTAATAATGTTGAACTTCTTTTCATGTACTTATCTGAATGCCCTCTTTGGTGAAATATCTATTCATGTCTTTTGCCCATTTTCTCATTAGGTTGAATTTAGAGATTTCTTTGCAAATTTTAGATACAAGTTCTTTGCCAGATACATCATTTGCAAAAATTTATCTCAATCTTTTTTTATCCTCTTGACATTAATAAAAATTTTTTTTGATGAGTTCTAATTTTTCTTTTTTTTTGGTATCAAGTCTAAGCATTCTTTGACTAGCCCCAGGTTCTGAAGATTTTCTCTTATTTTTTTTTCCTAAAAGTTTTAGGGTTTTATATTTTACCTGAAGCCTGTGATCTATTTTGAGTTAATTTTTGTATAAGGTATGAAGTTTGGATCAAGGTCCATTTTTTGTGCCTATGACTGTCCAATGGTTCCAGCACCATTTGTTGAAAAGGCTGTCCCTCCTTCATTAAGTTGCTTCCACACTTTTATCAAAAATCTGTTGGGTGTATTTCTGTGTGTCTATATCTGGATTCTCTGCTCTGCTCCACTGATCTATGTGGCTGCCCCTCTGCCAACACCACACTTGATTACTATGGATATGGTATGTCTCTAAATCTGGTAGACTCATTCCTTCTACTTTATTCTTCTTTTTCAAAATGGCTTTGGCTATTCTAGGACACTCTTATTTCCATATATATTTTATAATAAGCTCATATATGCTTACAAAAAATATTTTCTAGGATTTAAATAGCAATTATATATAAAAATAAAAAATAAAAATAAAATAAATAGCAATTATATTAAACCTATACATCCACTTGGAAATATTTGACATTTTCACTATGTTAAGTCTTCTAATCCATGAACATAGTATGTCTTTCCAATTATTTAGGTCTTTTGAAATTCATTTCTTCATACAGATTCTATACATCTTTTTTCCTTTGGAGCAGTTGTAAATGGTATTAATTTCTGATTTTGATTTCCACTTGTTTGTTGTTAGTTTATAAAAATGCAACTGATTTTTGTATTATCTTATATCCTACAACCATGCTGAACACATTTATTAGTTTTAAGAGCTTTTGTAGATTCCTTGGAATTTTCTACATGGAAAATCATCTGCAAATATAGACCATTTTCTTTTTTCCTTTCAATCTATACGTCTTTTTTTTTTCTTCTTGTCCTCACTAGAACTTCTACTTCTAGGCTGAATAAGAGCGGTGAAAGCAGACATGTTTACCTTTTGCCAAACTCAAGGAGAAAGCATTCGGTCTTTTACCATTAAGTATGATACTAGCTATAGATTTTTTTTGTAGGTACTATTTAGAAAGTTTATGAAGTTCCTCTGTATCCATAGCTTGCTCAGAATTCTTATCATAAGTAGACACTAGATTGTATCAAGTCCTTTTTCTGTGTCAATTAGCATGAGCATGTGATTTTTCTGCATCAATTAGTATGAGCATGGATGACACTGATTTATTTTTGGATATTGAGTCAGCTTTGCATACTGAAAATAAGTCCCAATTGGCCATGGTGTATTATTATTTTTGTGCATTTCTGGATTTGGTTGGCGTGTGTGTGTGTGGTGTGTGGTGTGTTTTATATCCAAGTTCATTAGAAACATTGGTCTGTGGTTTTCTTTTACATTTGGCTGGTTTGGGTATCAAGATAATACTGGCCTCATAAAATCAGTTGGGAAGTGTTCCTCCCTGTTCTATTTTCTGGAGAAGATTGTGTACAATTGGCTGTAACTCTCCCTTAAATCTTCATAAGATCCTTCAGTGAAGCCATCTGGGCACGGACATCTCTTTCTCTAGAGTTTTAAAATGACAGATTCAGTTCTTTAAAAGGTATGGTTCGACACACATTTTCATCTTTGAAAAGCCAGAGGCAGACTCTTTGAGAGCTTCTTCAGCAAGGAGCACAGGTTTGTGGTGCGGTGAAGGAATGAGAGAAGCAGATGATGTGGACGGGTGCTGTCAGGACCCTGACATTCCTGTCCTACAACATGGTCCATTGATGGAAAGCAGCATTGATGCTGAAGTTCACCTTTCTCCTTATATTTCTATTCTTAAGACATTTTTTATATCATTTTGATAAACTTAATCATTTCTTATTTCTCTTACTCTTTTTAAAACCATGGACCCTTACAGGGTGGGAATGCTTGTGGTTCTAACCTAGTTTCCACGCTCTTTTTTTCTCCCTCTATTGAATTTAGAAGTGTTTCCAAAGTTGATTTCTTTGCTTGAGTAAAAAGCAAGCATCTGCCTCAATAACTGATGGAAGCTGAAAATCGATTCCCGGAAATATCCTTATTTGTGTGAAGTAAAGTTTTAAACCATCCACATTACAGCAGCAAATGCATCACAGGATCCCCCATGACCTATAGCGATGCCAGTCAAGGGAGCCCGAGTTAAAGAGTGTAATGCTTCTGGACTGTGGCCTCTCCTTTCTAAGCTGCTTAAAAAGAAATGGAAGACTACACAGATGCTCTCTGTATCTGGTACACTGGCTACGGCTATGCAGCACTTGACAAATTCCTTTTTCTCTGGGATCTAGAAGAATACTTGCCACCAGGTAATGTTTATAAAGGGCTTTTGTGTGCATTATTTCAGAAATATGTTTTTTTATTTAGCTCAGAGAGAGATGCAAATTATGTCATCAAGATCCATGGCAAGATAATTTGCCTTATCAAATATATCTTGCAAATGTTCCAAAGATATTTTATGTCTTTTATGAGAAACAGATACCCCACAGAACCCTGGCTTGACTGGCTATGATGGTGAAGTTGGTGTGTGGGGGGGTGGTTATTGTGGGCTACACACACAGGAGATTGTAGATTCAGGGGCCACTGTGGCTTGGATTTCTGTTTGTAGGAGCAAGGGACTGTCCTGATCCTGATAGAGTGCCTCACTCACCTGGCAGAGCCAAAGCCAAAAGCAGGCACTGCTGGCTTCACCATGCAGTGAAGAAAGCCTCCCATTATTTAGAAGTGCATTATTGTCAGTAAATAAAATGCTCTCATCTCAGTGTTTTTAAAGTTAAGGAAGAAGGATATGGCATCAATCACTCACATCCCAAAGCAGACCACATGTCCCCGAAAGCAGCCTCTGTGTAAAGAGCAAATTCAGATTTTATTGATGATTTCTCTTTGGACTGCTATTTATTTTACCTTCAGAATCTGTGAAATGCTGCTGATCTTTTTATTTCTTAGGGGATGAACAATTGCAGCCTTAAGAGACATTTAAATAATGCTTAACTTTTAAAGCAAAAGAATTAGACAAATGGATGTGTTCAGCCCAGACTTCAGATCAGGTTTCTGTTTTTTAAGCTTAATGTGTGATATTAGCCTATTAAATGGTATTTCTTTATTTGATATATTCTCTATCCCCATTAGATGTCATTTCCATTGATGTTTTGTATTGTTTGCGTGTTAGCGCTTCCTATGTTAAACTACGGGGCTGAAGGGAGGAAATAATTAGATTTATGGCTTTGTACTTGTAGTTTTCAATTTAAAGGCCTATTCAAAAATAACTCATGCTTTGGTACACACACGGCTATTTTCTATTTAAATTAGCTTATCAAAGCGAAATATCTCCTTTTGCAATTTTTCTGGAGATGAAGAAAGCAGGTGCCCAGTTCCTCCCCTTGGTGGAAGCATGACTTGAGATTTTCCATAGCAATAAGCCCCTGAAACACAATAGGCAGCATCAGCATCATTAATGATGATGTTTTTCTATAATTTCTTAATACTCAACCTTTTCTAGGGCAGTTGGAAGGAGATGACTTCCCTAGTGGCTGTCTCGAGGCCCCTCACAGGATGCTGCCCCAATAGCCCATCACCTGGAAGAATGTGCAGGAGCAGGGAGCTCAGAGCAGCCTGTGGTCACATTACACCTGGGGCTGAAATACAGACCCAACCATGAAGACTGTGGGAAAAGGGGCCACCTTTTCCCCTGTCACGGCTCTAAGTGTCTGTTCTACCTGCTGGCTGACTCTAGACTCTCTTTTTATGGGGTTAATATTGTTTTAATGGCTGGGTCCAGTGGCTCAAGCCTGTAATCTCAGCACTTTCGGAGGCCAGCGCAGGTGCATCGCTTGAGATCAGGAGTTCAAGACCAGCCTGGCCACATGGTGAAACCCCATCTCTACTAAAAAAAAAAAAAAAAAATAGCTGGGAGTGGTGGCGCACACCTGTAATCCCAGCTACTGGTGAGGCTAAGGCAGGAGAATTGCTTGAACCCAGGAGGTGGAGGTTGTAGTGGGCTGAGATCGTGCCACTGCACTCCAGCCTGGGTGACAGAGTAAGACTCCATCCGAAAAAAAAATTAATGGTTTAAGATGGTGGTCTTCTCAGGCACCTGGCCTGGGTTTTGGGCCCAGTTCTGCTGCTTCTGGCTGTTGTGCTCTGGGGCATCGATTTTAGCTCCTTGAGTCTGCTACTGAGGTTTTAAAATGTGGGCAACAGTGTCAACTTCATGTGGACTGGAGAGGATGCCAACAGCCCCAGCACGTGCTATGTGCTCATTAAGTGACAGTGACCATTTCTTTGCAGGTGTATTCATGGCACAAAGAACAGAAAAGACTCCACTTCCCACAGAACATATCAAATATTGGCAGTGACTTTCTGAACGTGTCTGGAGCCAGGTGGGTTCAGGTCAGAACCCTGAGTCCAGCACTCACCCACTGTTTGGCTTGGGCTGCTCCCTCGGTGTCTTTGTGCTTCACATTCTTTATTTGCAAAACAGATGTAAAAATGCCCACCTTGAGGGCTGTCGTGGGCATTCCAGGTATTTCACATCACGGGCTGGCTGACTCGGGAGCTGTGGCCACATGCCTGGGAGGGAAGGACCTGACCTTGCAATGCCATCTTTATGGCATCCCATGACGATTTTATGTTCCCATCTTACAGGTAAAGCTATTGAGGGACAGCTGTTGAGAAGGCCAGGGTAGAACTTGGTCTGATGGGTGCGGACCCCGAGAGGGCACCTGCAGCAGGCATGGCTGTTCTCTGGGTATCCAGGAAGACAGAGGCGCTCACGCAGCTGTGTGCACACTTCACTCCGTCTGTGGTCTTCCTGGCTCGGCCTGCGTTTCCCCTCTGGAAGCTCCTGGAGAGCTGGCCTCCCAGTTCTCTCCCAGGGTCCCAGGTGACAGGGATGAGATTCAAGCAGGACTCTATATCTGTGCTCCAGATAGCAATGTTGGCCCCAGTCCTTCCTGATTAATTTCAGTTACAAGCATGCAGCTAAGTGTAGGAAATAATGGGAATCCCAGTAAAACATAGGATTTTCAAAATAACTCAGGGTCTCAATGCCCCTTGCAAGCTAAGAGTAATTAAAAAAACACAAAACATATCAGGAGATCTCTTATTTTAATATACAAGGTGCTCAGTGAGAACGTTCATCTGGCGAAATGGTTTTCGGAAGCATTGTCCAACATGTGCTGGGGGGTGAAATGAGTTTTACTGAAGACGTTGATATCTTCAGAAGCCACATGTTTGATGTCAAACAGTATTAAATAAGCCATGTGGGAGGTCCCTGACTTCACCGCTTCCTGGCTGTGTAACCTGAGACAGTGTAACCTGTGATTTAATCTCTCAAAGCGTTAGGCCCCGTATCTGTGAAGTGGGATAATGCCACCTCACCTGGGATTTTGAGGATTAAATGAAATAATGTACATAAATACATGTAAAGCATGCACTTCAGACCTCAGCACAGTGTGGGTGTTTAAGAACTACACCCTTCTCTGTTCCCGTGACTATGGGGAAAAAGCAAAGGCATTTTGTAGTTTATTAGACATCCTGTCCATTTACATATTTCTGACTGGGTTTTGAAATCCTATGTGCATCCCCTTCAAGGCACCTTTCATCTTTCAGAACCCCCAAGCGCTTACAAATCTAGCAAACGAAGATAACCCACCATTGATTCACGGGGGCCACTAATCCACTCCTAGAACACGGCCACCTCTGGGTAAGGAGATCAACAAACATTTATCAGCTACATAACACCTCCGTTAAGTTCAGCAGAACTCTTTCATAGCGTTTCTTACAGGACGGAGATAAGAAGGCAGCGCCCAGCTGTTCGGTTTCACCTGTGTGTGTTTACCCAGGTCTTTAGAAGATAAACACGGCAATCAGGGAGTCAAATATTAGGCAATTATAAGACTTCAGACACCAGATGATGAATTCAGTCCCTCTCTCTCCAGTCGGGTGATGGATTTAAATCAGAAACAATAATCTTGCCCCAAAAGGGAGTTTCACTCCCTTCTGGACTGCAACAGCATGGGATGGGAAAGCTGTGTCTTCTCTTGGCTTGTGTGTGCATCTTCTCAGGCAAACTTGGCAGTTGCATTAAAATTCTTGTGTGGACTTGCAGCCACTGGCACTGGCCCTGGGAGCACCCAGTTCATTCCATCTCTCTCCCCTCTGATCTGCTGTTGCACACCAGCCGCTGTATGAACGCTGAGAGACCTATATTCTTCCACCACAGGCCTGTCGTAGGGTTGCCGGAGTTTCCACAAAGATAGAGTGCCTACAAATCCACTGGACCGAATGTTTGTGATCAAGCCTTCACTTTGTCTTCCTTGAGTCACCTAACTCTGGAGGGCCTTGATTTCTCCACATGTGGAGTCGGGTCGATAGCCTGCAGGCTGCCAATGTGACGTTGGCGGTTGCGCCTGAGCGTGGCAGCCATGTGCTGGGCTGAGGCCACGGGGCCCGGCTTCTGAGGAGACTGGTGCGGGTCATGCAGGCCGCTGCCCTCAGCCGTGAGCGGGAAGCCCTCCCGAGGGGCAGGATAGAGCCCCAGGTTTGGGTTTGGATTCTTCTAGATTTATCATTTTCCAAGGATAGTGGCTGTTACTGGGAAGCACGAGAAGCAGGGAACAGCCTCCCAGAAAAATAGGGCACTAGACCCCCAGGTGTAGACACTGGTGGGAGTAATGAGGGCCTTCAGTGGCAAGAATGAGCAGTGTGGTTAAGGCAAAGAGGGACAGAGGTGACAGAAAGGAGGAAAAAAAGGAACAAAAACCTCAGGGGACTAGGACATGAAAAGCAGCAAGGAGTAAGAAAGGTGGACTTGGGGAGAAGAGACAGGAGTGAAGATGGAGGAAGGGCCTGAAAGAGACCGGAACGTGCGTGGGGCTGGAATCACGCTGCTCTGTCAGAGCCTCCCTTCATTGAGAAGGTGTTAGGTACCAGACACTGTCCTGAGCACCCACATGCGGAGTCTCATGACTTTCCCAACCAGCCTGTGAAGTGGATATCAGGTGAGGGAACCGTGTCTCAAAAAATGTAGTTTCCAGGGTCACACAGCTGCTAAGAGATAGGGGCAGAATTCACAGCAGGATCTGCCCTGCCTGCCCATCGGCCTTGCCACTGCCTAGAATACGGCTTGCATCAGAGTCCACAAACGTTTTCTGTAAAGGGCTAGGTAGTCACATTTTTGAGCTTTGCAAGTCTCATAATCTCTCTTAACAACTACTTAACCCTCTTTATGTAGCCCCAAAGCAGCTGCAGACAATATGTAAATGGCTGGCCATAGCTGTGCACCAATAAAACTTTATTTACAAAACAGGCGATGGGCCAGAGTTGGCCCCAGAGCCTAATTTGCTGCTGCCTGGTTTACATAAAGGTGAGCAGCTCCACTGCAGGAAGGGGCTCAATTTCCCCTGAGGGAAACAGCCAGAGGATAGTGTAGGAGGCCAAGGAGCAAGTTTATTAGAGACAAGGAAAGGTCAATGGTCTTTCCATTTTTTAAGTGGTTGGAAAACAAATTAAAAGAAGCATGTATCGCATGGCATGTGAAATTTATATAAAATTCAGATTTCCATGTTCCTAAATAAAACTTGATTGGGATGACCCCGCACGCAAGCGTTTGCATATCCAGGGCTGCTTTTGAGTGACACTGGCAGAACTGAGCAGTTGCGACGGAGACCACATGGACTGAGAAGCCAAAGGTATTTGTCATATCTTTTTTCAGGGAGGAAGTTTGCTGACGCAGGCACTGCAGGTCACGCCTGGCGCTTTACTTGCTTTCTCTCGTCCTCATGATCCGCTAAGTTCTGTCAGGGACGTGGCACTGCGCTTCTGAAATATTTCCAATCTGCTCTCAACCCAGCGCATGGGGAACTTCAAAATGCAATAAAGCAAAACTCTGATGAATAAATAAAACTGCACAATAGTTGACTGTTTGACCTTAAAGACCCAGGCGCAGCAGGAGACCCAAACTAGTCCTCATTTCAAATCCTTCTCCCCAAACATAATGCATTTCAGCAAAGATTGAGGAACCCCGCTTGCTCCAGGCGCGGCGGCCACAGGGCCCAGGCAGCAGGCCCGGGAAGGCTGAATGCATCCGCCTCTCTCTGCTGATACCTCTTTGTTCAGGTCTCCTGGGAATCCAGCTTCCTTTGTGCCAGCAGCTGCGTTTCCAGTGCGTGGTGCAGGAGGCAGGCAGGGGAAGTGTGGGCAGGGCCGGCGCTGATTTGCAATCGGATGGGCATTGTTTTTCTCCTGCTCGGCACCAAGTCTCTGGAGTCTATCAGTTATATAGATTATGTAACAAGAGCCAATAGCTGGGTGAAAACCAGCTTCAGAAAAGCAGAAAGCCTAATGGTAACGACAACCAGAAAGGCAAGTCCAAGGGAAGTTATGAAATGGAGGGTGAGCTCTCTCCCTCTTTCTCTCCCTTGAAGCGATGGCTTTACAGTTGGCTAACTTCGCTGTAATTGAGTCTGAAGGTTGAGTCCTTGTTCTTTAAGAATTGCCAGTGGAGCCCTCTAATCCTCTGTGGTCTCCTCAGTGAATCAGGACTTTGGTTTATTGACATGTAATTAGATCAGTGTGTCACTACATCAATGCCAGTGTAAACATCCCGGAGCAAGTAGCTGATCCTTACAAGATCAGCAACCTAATCTCCACTGGATGCCACCGGCTTTGTCAACACTCCAGTGGAGGACTGTATCTCTTTTCCTGAAGTCTGACTCCAGAAGGAGGGGCTGGAACCGAAGCAGGCATTGGCCACCTCAAGGCCTTCTTACTGTTGTGGCCTTCATGACTGAGGGGCGCCCGTGACCTAAAGGAAACACTACCGGTGCATGCGAATTCCATCTCCTTCTCCTGTCTTCCCTCTGCGTTTCCCACCACGTATTAGGAAACGTGCACTCAGCGGAAAAGCCAGAATTGCAAAGTGCCTGAAATGTCCATTGCCCCTGAGCGTTCCACTTCTCTCCCATACTTTCAATTACTGTGAATTAATTTCAAGGAAAAGAAGCTTAGGTTCTTACTCTGATGTTTATTGATAACACTACCAATGACCAGCAGAAACATGCCAGGTATGTAACGTTCAAAAGTCAGTACAGACTGGCTCCTAGATGGTGGTTGGGGCCGCTGTTTTCGGGCATTTGCTGAGGGCTGGCGTCTGGGCCGAGTGGGCACTCACATCCGCCTCCTTGCTCATCCCCTGAACACTGAGGGAAGTGTCCGGAGCACCTCCGCTGAACCAGGAAGGAGCCGAGCCTCAGGGAGGGTCACTGCCTTGCTAAAGCTCACACAGGTTGGGAAGCAGGTGGAAATCAGGCCTGTCTGACGGCATCATCTGTATGTGTAACTAACACACTACACAGCAATGGGGGTTTCCGCGGGGCACATGGATTGGCCTCAGTAACTCCAGTGATGGTGGCCAGTAGAGAGGAGGGTTAGCAGGTGTCCAGACTGAAAGGAATCCGAGCTGGCAGGCAGTCCACCACGAGGAGATTCGGCCGACTTCAGGATAAACGGCAGAGCTGCTGGCCTGTCCGAGGCAGGTGCCATGTCAGTGGAGAAGCTAGTTTTCCTCTGCCATCTCTCATTTCCTCTGTGCAAGTGGAGGGCTGTGCCCCGAGGAAGGGGGTCGGTATTCATGCCAGCAACGGGCTCTTCCGTCGTCCCACCCGTCCCTGTCAAACGTGCGACCCTGTTGGGTTTCCTGTGTTAGGGGTCTGATCGTCACTCTGTCTAGAATCTTCCTCGTGAAGTCACGGTAGGAACAGGGGCACACAGCCAATTGAAGTGGGATCCACACAGGGAAGTTTATATTTTTAACAGAGCAGAAAATAGCATTTAATTTCTTAAAAAAATCTGCAAAGAGCTCTTACTAAGGTTCCATCTGATTTTTTTCTGCCTGTACAAGGAGCTGGCCCTGATGAGACCATGCATATGGTTTAGGGCAACAGTTTGCCCTAAAACACAATTAGAAGATTTTGTGAAGCAATTCGTGGTGAAAATGAGTTAGGGAGTGATTATGTGTGTGTTTTTTTTTTAAAGGGGAAACAACAGAACTCTCCCTCTCTGTTCAATGCCCCTGACTAGCGATGCCCACAGATATTCTGCCATAACTGGAGACAGCCAGCAGTAGCTGGCCCAGGGCGGAGGTAGCCGGCCCAGGGCGTGGACCGTCATCTTCGGTGGAGCCTCAGAACCACCCCGAGCATCCATTTCTTTGGCTGCCAATGGTGAGGACTCTTGCCTTGTGAATCCTGTACTGTGAGATAACCTCTTATTGATGCAACTGATTTGAGCAGAGAGGCCTTTGAAGAAGACAGGCATGCTTTAAAATGTCACATCAATCAATAAGGCAGGTGGCATTTGGTGGAAAGAACAATAATACATCTTACCTTCCTTGTGGTGGATATACATTCTATTTATTCTATTTTATTTTATTTTTGGTAATTAAAAGAAAGTTGGAAAAGAGAAGAACCTGCTTATAGCTAAAAAAATTAAACCAGTACAAAAATCGCATAGCATGAAGAGTCCGTCTGTCCCCTAAGGCGACTGTGACTACTGTCTCCCCGTCTCTCTCCAGTCTAGACTTGTGTGTACCTGTGCTACACATGTAATGCTGGACATGTATGATGCATACATTCAGTTCTCTATGTCTATGTGGGAATTTTAAAGATAAATCTCATATGCTGTTCTGCACTTTATGGAATGAGGTCTCTTGGACATAGCTTCTTGCCGGCATGTGAGCACATGACCTTGCTTTACGCACAGCTGAGGTGAGTCCGGGGCACCTGGCACCCTGTACCTACTTGGCGCTGGCCTGTGATTTCCTACGGTGTCTGTGTAGCCACTGCCCCCGGACCCCTGGCAACCCTGGCGCTGCTCCTGCTGCGTCAGCCTCAGAGGGCAAGGTGTGTCCCCGTGCATCCCAGCACTGCCGACAGTGCGCTGTGTTCCTGCAGCCTGGCCCCTTCGCCTCTGCCCTGGCCAGCGCAGACACGGAAAGGTCAGTGCTGGCGCGGGGAGCATACAGAGTAGGCCAGCCCACCCCGAGTTCCCCACATCCCTAATGGGGCCCTCTGCCGAGGGTGGCATGGGTGGAGTCCTCTCACCACCTCGAGTGGAGGCAGCACCCCTCAGGGTGCCCTGATGATTGTTATGCCTCAATGCATCTGTCCTGTGGTTACACTGTGAGTGGCTTCCACTGTGTCCCTGTCTACAGCACTGCTGCCTCCGTGGGAAACCTCCATGGCCATTTTTGTGCCCGTGTGCATGGAAGACGGAGTTGCTAAGAGTGGGTCAGAGGTTTACGCACTTCAGACTCGGAGATAATTGCGGCACTAACCCTCTCCAAAGGCAATTTGTTGCAATTAGCAGTGTCTGAAGAGTGAATCTATGTGGCCTACAGCTGATGGCAGGTGTCCCCATGTTAGGGCACTTGTAAGCCACGTGGCTCTGGGCTGGCAGCAGACTGCAGGGGTGGAGGTGAGGCCACTGCTTGGAGTTTCCCCGAGTGGTTTTGTGTGCAGGCGCCCAGCTCCCACAGCAGAGGGTCTTGGATGGCATAGATGCCCACCCCGTGCTTCCCACTAATGCCCGCTGCCCGTCTCCTGCCTCCTGTGGGTGTGTCCTGGAGATAAGCCCCCTTAGCAGGTGAGGAAGAATCCTCCTGGAGTTGAGAGAGGGGAGCTGACACTCCAGTGGGAAGTAACAGGTGCCTGCCGCGCCTCCCCTCACCCCCTGCCCCACCCTCCACCCCGTCCCATTTCCATATCTGCTGTGAGTGAGCCTCAGGGTCAGGGGATTCCTAAAGAGCAAACTCCCACAGTGCGTCAGCCCTTTTATATAAGCCTTCATAGGAAGCAGAGACCCAGGCAAGGGAGCTGCCTTTACATCAGGAAAGCAGCCTGGAATGGAGAGGAATGGTCCCCGCAGATAAAAGGGCATCTTCCCAGATGGTGATGTTCAAAAGTTATCTGTGACATGTGACATACACTTACGTTTCTCAAAAAGCCTAACATGGACTTAGATGAGCCAGCAATTTCACTCCTAGGGATAGACACAAAATAACCAAAACTGAGGACTCAAGCACACATGCAGAATACACACACACCCATGTTCATAGCAGCATTACTTACAAAAGCCAAAAGGGGAAACAGCCCACATGCCTCCCCAGTATGTGGTATAGACAAGGTATGCTGTGCCCTGTGATGGAATATTACCTGGCCATGAAAAAGGAATGAGATTCTGATCCATGCCACACATGGGTGTTCCTTGAAGACGCTGTGCTACACAGAGGAATCCAGACCCCAGAGGACCCATGCCGTGCGATTCCCCTCACAGGACACTTGGGAATAGGCCAACCAGGAGACAGAAGGCAGCTGAGTGGGTGCCGGGGGGAAGGGCGTGAGTGGGGATGGGGAGTGGCTACTCAATGGGTACTGCATTTTTTTTAGGGTGATGGAAATGTTTTGGAATTTGATAGAAGTGGCAGTTACGCAAACAGAATATTCTAAATGTGAAAACTATCTTTTTATGATAGTAGGTTTTTACTGCTTCTTTGCATAAAAACTGCCTTTTAGGAAGCTACATAACAATTACTTACACGTCTCCTCCTGTTGGGGTCTCAGGGTTCTCACCGTTTGCTAGTATAACTGGACTGTGATGAGCACCCTGGCACTAACCATTCTTCCCGTCCTCACTTATCTGTTTGATAAGCTCCCAGAGTCATTGCAGCAGTGAGGCTGAGGACTCGAAAGTTTTTCCAGCATGATACTAAGTTGGCCTCCTCAGATGCGTTCTTTTAGCCCTTCAGTAGGATCTCATTATGTCTGTTTTCCCAAGTGCTTGCTAAGAATACTTTGCCGATGTGATGGGAGAAAATGCACCACCTGTGTACTCACGTGATGTGCCGCCGGGATCCAGGCTACCCACTGTTCGGCCTTCTTCCTTCTCCTCTTCCCTCCCTTCCTTCTTCCTCTCCTTCCTCTCTCCATTCTCCTTTCCCTCAGCTTATTCCTCCTCCTTCTTCTTCACCTTCTCCCTTTTTCCATTCTCCTTTTCCTTGACTTATTCCTCCTCCTCTTTCCCTTCCGCTCCTCCTTCTTACTCCCTTTCTTCCCCTTTGCCTTCTTCCTTGGCTTCTTTCTCCCCTCCCCCTCCCCCCCCCCCCCTCCCCCCCTCCCCCTCCTCCTCCTTTCTCCTTGGAATCACCAGTTCACACTTTTGGTCCCCTGGTCTCCTAGCGTTTTTAGTGTGTGAGTACAGAATATGAGTCTTTGTTTTCAATGCTGAAAACATGTTTGCTAGTGAGTGTCACTGGGGCTGACCAGAAGAAAGGGGAGACCGGTGCGGAGGGAGAAGCGAAGCACTCCTGGGTGCTTGGGGGCAGAGCACACAGACCCCCTGTGAGGTCCAGAGAAATGCGGGTGGAGCGGGAGCCAAGGCCGAGGCCAGAGCACAGAGCACTCCCCCGGCCAGGCTCAGGGCTCGATTCCAAAGCACCCCTGAACCGGAGGGAAAGGTGCGTGTCTCTGGGTGTGTGCCTGCATGTCTAACAGGCCAGCGGCCCACAAGCTGTTGTTCTTAATATAATTTTAATGTCTTTCATCTCTGGGAGTGGAAGGCGTTTTTTAGCTTAATAATTTTCAGAAACATCGACCAGCTTTGAGACTGAATGTCTGCCTTGATTTTCTTCTCTCAGTAGCGGGAGCGTTGGTTACTAAAGCCCCGACGCGGAGTGCTGGGAATTTTCCCTGGGTCAGGATCGCTTGGTCTTGGTTGTCCAGATTTCACTGCGCGTGGGACTGCCGGAGAACCTAAGCTCCGGGGCTGTCTACAAGCTTCTGGGGAGGGAGCGTGGTGTTAGATAAAGCACATGCGCACACAGTTTCAGCACTCCAGATGTGTGATGTCCCGTAAGATGCTATGGTTCTGGAAGAAGAGCTACGTTTGGTTGAAAGCAGAAAGGCCTTGGCAGCTCTCACAGACTCAGCCTCCCTCTGTTGGCTCAGCGGCCCATGGCAGAGGCGCCTGTGCTGCCGTCAGGCACTACCTCCATCCAGGCCCAGCTCACCACCCCCCCCAGTGCTGTGTGATGGAGCCCACAGTGTGTAGGAGGCTGAGGCTGCAGACATGTATGTTTTCTGGACCACTTCCGAGACAATGTTTAGCGCTAGAGATGTTGAGGGTTTGGGGCAGCGCCTGACCTTGCAGGTAAGCCCAGCTCATGTCAGAGGTGGACTCCAGCGCTGGCGGCTCCAGGGCTTGGCTTATGTGACCGGCCACTCTGGACTTCACTCACCTCTGAGAATCCCACTTCTGTGAGCTGAAAATGCACCCTCCTCTCATACAGGGAAGTCCTGTGTTTCAGGGTGTGGCCTTAACTGGAAATACGTGCCCAGTGGAGATAAGTTATCCTGGGGGGCAGTGGCCCCTAATCCAATATGGCAGGTGTCCCTATAAAAAGAGGGAGCTTAGAAGCAGAGAAGAGGCTGTGTGAACACGCACAGAATCAGGACTGGAGTCATTCCAAGCCCCAGGGCCTCCCTCTGCCAGGAGAGAGGCCTGGCAGACCCTTCCCTGGAACCATGGGGGCAGCATGGCGCAGTTGGCCCCTTGGGTTTGGACTCCAGGCTCCAAAACGAAGAGAATAACTTTCTGATGCTTACCTCCCAGCATGTGGTGCTTTGCCCCTGCAGCCAGGAACTTCACACACACTGACCCGAGAAGACTGGGGAGAACTGAAGGAGGCATGCCCTCTGCAGACCTCGGGGAAGGAGCTGAGTCCCTCTGCAGACCTCGGGGAAGGAGCTGGGCCCCTCTGCGGACCCCTCCTTCTCCTGCCCAGGTGGGGCTGGGCTGGGCTGGGCGGAAGCATCGTCCTCAGCTGTGAAAACACAAAAAGTCATGCACAATAAAAAAGAGGCCATTACAGGATTTTCCCTCTTTGCGAAGTTTCACAGCAAACACGTTACTATTTATTTTCGACCCTTCTTTCTGATCTTGCATGATGCAAATTCCCAGAACCCAAAAAGACTTCTTGAGAAAACACTCCACGATTCGTGGCAAAAAAGGTCAGATTGTTTGAAAATGACTAATGATTAGTTTATGGTTCTTATAATACAGGTTCCATAACAATGGAATTAATCTTTAGAGGAAAAAATTAAAAGGTAGTTTACTCCCGAGGGAGCTGCGCTGGGGTTTGCACATTAGTGATGAGCACTCGTCGGGACGGAAGCAGAACCCCAGGACGCCTCATTGTTTAATCAGGACGGGTAATATCAAGTTGATTAATCCGCTCACTTTCCTCTGCCATCCTGGAAGGGCTGCCGTCCTGCATAATGTCGAGCTTGGTGCTGCCAGGGCTGGGGAAGGGGTTGGGCCCCTCTGTGGACCTGGGGGAAGGGGCTGGGCCCCTCTGTGAGCTGGGGAAGGACTGGGCCCCTCTGCGGCCCTGGGGAAAGTGGCTGGGCCCCTCTGTGAGTTGGGGAAGGACTGGGCCCCTCTGTGGACCTGGGGGAAGGGACTGGCTCCCTCTGTGGAGCTGGGGAAGGGGCTGGGCCCCTCTGTGGAGCTGGGGAAGGGGCTGGGCCTCTCTGTGAACGTGGGGACTGGGTCCCTCTGCAGACCTGGAGGAAGGGGCTGGGCTCCTCTGTGGCCATGGGGGAAGAGGCTGGGTCCCTCTGTGGACCTGGGGGAAGGGACTGGGTCCCTCTGTGGAGCTGGGGAAGGCGCTGGGCCTCTCTGTGGACCTGGGGGAAGAGGCTGGGCCCCTCTGTGGACCTGGGGGAAGGGGCTGGGCCCCTCTGTGGAGCTGAGGAAGGGGCTGGGCCTCTCTGTGAATGTGGGGGAGGGGACTGGGTCCCTCTGCAGACCTGGAGGAGGGGGCTGGGCTCCTCTGTGGCCGTGGGGGAAGAGGCTGGCCCCTCTGTGGACCTGGGGGAAGGGACTGGGTCCCTCTGTGGAGCTGGGGAAGGGGCTGGGCCCCTCTGTGGACCTGGGGGAAGGGGCTGGGCCCCTCTGTG
>NW_016107329.1:9966859-9980872 GCF_001604975.1 Cebus imitator
CCCTCTGTGGACCTGGGGGAAGGGGCTGGGCCCCTCTGTGGACCTGGGGGAAGGGGCTGGGCCCCTCTGTGGAGCTGGGGAAGGGAGTGGGGGCATGCCAAGTGTCAGCTCCTCTGCTTTCGGCCAACCTTCTGATGTCACTTTGCCTATTGCACGCGCTTACCTGAAAGGTTGCAAACCTGATTGGGGCTGAAAGGTGAAGCAGGCCTTTTCCTCCTTCCCACACACACATGGGATCACTGGTGTCTGTGTCTGATGCCCTAGCCTAAGAGTGAGCCGGCAGATGGCAGGGACGGCCAGGCCTGAGAGTTCACGTAGATTTCCCTGGGGCCTCCACCCCATGTCTGACACCATAGTCCACCTTTAGTTCCGAGGCTGAGCAGTTGCTGGGGGTCATGCACGCCTTTCAGGCACGGCGGCAGCGACGCTGTGACACTTGCTGCTGCCCACAGTGTTCTGGGTCCCAGCAAACCCTCCTTTTCCCATTCAAAGGAAATTATATAAAAGTGTCTTCTCTATTTTGGTTTATAGAATTTGCTCTAAGAGGGTGAAAATGCTCATTCATCCACTTTATGTGCATCAAAGAAAGTCATTCCTGGAATCAGAATAGTGGCTGGGAGGGAGCCAGTCAGCGAGCATTGCCACCTGAGCATGTGCTCTGGCCACCAGAGTGTCCCAGGGGCAGCTGCAGAGCCCGTGCCCGCGGCCTCCCTGTCCAGTGCAGAGGCCCCTTACTCCGGTAAACACGAGAGTGCATCCTGTGCAGACTCCATGGTTCAGCAGGAGAGAAGAGGCATAGGCCTGTACGTGTTCATGTGCGTGTCAGTGTGTGTGCGCATTTGTGTGCACGTGTGTGTGTGTGCATGTGTGAGCACATGTGCGTGTGTGCATATGTATGTATGCATATGTATGTGTGTAAGTGTGCATGTGTATGTGTGTGCATGTGGATGCGTGCATGCTCCTGTGTGTGAGCACGTGTGTGCGTGTGTCCATGTGTGTATGTGTGTGCATGTGTGTGTGTGTGTGTGTACATGTTGTAAATAACTGAGCTGTGGGACAGAACTGACCTGGCAGGGGAAATAGTAAGTTGCGAATAAAAATATTTTTATTATTAATCAAGATGTCCTTGGAGATTATAACAAAGAGTCAGAAGATCCACATCAGAATCATGGAAGAAGCTTTTCAGAAAACTTCACCACCTTTTCCAGTCTGCGATTTGGAACTGCACAGTTCATTTCTTGGTCCTCATCTTAATTTGCAAAGTCTAACATTTCCCTGTCTCCTAATTTTAGAATGTTAGAATAAACATAAAGTGGTAGTTTGGGCAGCTTCAAAATTTTATTACAAGGTGACAAAGAAAATTAGCATGTGTCCATCAGCATGCTTTTTTGTTAGCCTTGCAGAGAAACAGACCTTGCTATCTGAAAACTGCTCAGCGGCAACCAAGGATTGTTTACCTGCATTTGTGAAGAAAGACTTTTTTTTTGTCACTCTACCTTGTAAAGTAATTAAATAAGGACTCTTGGTGAGTACATATTACAGCTATATAGTAAAATTTATATTCGGAATTTTACTGTTTATAAAGTATATTGTCTTACCTGAGTATTCACAGCGGAGCAGAAATATATACATATTTATATGCATTTAAAATTTAAATGCATATATATATACATTTAAAAATATATGCATATGCTTGTTTCATTTTATGGAAAACATCCTACAACACTCAGCGTTCATAACATAACCATGTATGAGAGCTGTATGCACCACTAAGCCAGCGGAGGGGCTGCCTCCGAACCTCTGAATATTAGCATATTATTGACGGAAAAAGCTACTCTTTCCCTCATGGGAAAATCCCTTAGCATTTTACCAGCAAATTTTGAAAAGATATGCATTTAAAATAAACCTTCACCTTCCTTTTGAAAATATGACAGTGTAAAATCTGCTGAGATTCGCTGCCCTCACAAGGAGCCTGGGCCACACGTTAGTTGTGATGAAGTCACCTCACCGATCGAACTTGGGGCTTTACTTCCACCTCAGATTAAAATAATTTGTTTTATATTTTCTGCATCTTTTATATTTTCTTTCATAGGCTCTTACTTTCATTTCTACCTCTCCATCCACTTTCGTTTAGAAGCGAGTTGACCCGCACACGAGTTGGTGTTGCCGGCGCGCGTGCCGCCTGTGACGCGGTGCAGAGGGGGATGGCTTCTCCCTCCGTGGCATTTTGGATCTGCTGGTTGATAACCAGATGCTTCCTATCAACCAAGAGTGCCACAGGTGTTCCCAAATCTAAATATTGAAAAATCTTGACAGTGCTGCCTCTTCCTTTTCTGGTATTTGACTGAACCCATCATGTTACATCCTGTGCGTTCCTCATTGCAAAAAATATGAAGATGATGATATAATCTTATGACAAAATCCACTGAAAACACACACGTCTTGGGAAGGCAGTGGTGGTTCCACGTGGGCCGAGGTGGAATCACTGGTGGAATCTACAGGGAGCCCAAAGGCTCCCTCTGAGAGCATATATTAAGTGCTTTGGGTGACAGAACAGGGGCTGGGAAGTCTCTTTGTGTCTAAGTGTCTGAATTGCAGACAACCCCTATCGTTAACTATGAACTGAAAATCAGCCTAAGTGCTGGGGACTGGACCACCCGGACTGAGGGCAAAGGTCAGCCTGCACCATGAGTGCAGGACAAGGACCGAGGGAGCCGTGGTGGCTCTGGTGACAGGTGTCTCTGCCAGGTTCTCTGTGGAAGGCCACGTACCTCGCTGATGAGATTGGCCCAGACCCTTGACTGAGCATCCGCTGAGGGGTGAAGCGCCCAAGGACGCTGTTTCCCATCACAGTTTGCACCTCCCCGTGAGGAGCGTGGCTTAGCACTCACCGTGCAGGCGCAGAGACCCCCAGAACCCAGGCCACCTGTCCACACTGAATGCGGTGACCTTGTGGCTATTTGGGCAACTCTGAGGGCACTGACAGCCTCTTTCATGCACAGGCGAGATCGGCTCAGGGCGGTTGTGACGGAGCCCTGGCTCCAACCACAGTGGGCCAATGGAGGCTCTTCTTCAGCGAGCCCACAGGAGTCCACACCGTGAAGGCCTCCTCCCTAGAGCGCTGGGAAGGGACCCTGGGATTTCCTCTACGAATAAGACGCAGCCGCTTCCCATTATCTGGAAAGGTCTGCCCGTGGCCAAGCCTCGAAGCTGCACAGGGTCGCGTGTGACCAAGCGGAGCTGGTTCCACCCCGTGGGTAATGAGAGAAGACCATTCCTGTTTGCGTCCACCTGTGGATATTAATACGAGCATATTTTAAGTGCATACATTTGGTTACATAAAACCAAATTACAGAAAATTACCTCTATTTTCCTAGGCCCAATCAGTGTCTTTCTTTTTTAACTCCTATGCAGAATAGAAATTGAATGGGGATCTGAGGCGCACGGGGTGATGGGACTGAGCCTCCTCTGGCACATCCAGCTCCAGGGAAATGCCGGAGACAGAGCCGGTTACTGACGGTGCCACAGTTGCAATGTGACAATGCCTTCAGAAGAAATAGACCCGTTCCTCCCTGAGCATTCGGAGCTGCTCTGAGGCCTGGCGAGGCTCCAGCTGGCCCAGCGACCTTCACAGGGTCTGATGTGGGCTCACAGTGTGTGGGGCGGTTTGAGGGTGCTTGCAAGGGCAGCACCATGGGCAGCGACTTGACACAGCATTCCCTGGGGACTCTCAAAGGGCATCCATGCAGTGCTGTGTGTGACATTCCACTCTGTGCCGCAAGGCTCTGCTGTTGGGGCCTGTGCGGAAGGGGTGGCCAGGGAGCTGGGGACAGGCCTGGGGCCCATGGGGCTCCACAGTCCATGCAGCAAGGCTCTGCCACTGGGGTCTGTGTGCAGGGGGGGCCCTGGAAGCTGGGGACAGGCCCGGGGGCCCCACAGATGCCCTACACAGTACCAGCTTCGTACAGCTCGGACTAGACTCGGCTGGGGTTGTGTCTGTGCCGGCAAAGCCAGACCAAGGGATACAATTCTGTCAAAGGGGTAAGATGTTGGTTTGAGGGGTGAGCTGGAAATACTGCAGCTGCCTGCGTGTGCCACCTCCCTTCCTCCCTCCGTTCCTCCCCTTTCCCCTCCCTTCCTCCCTCTCTTCCTGCCTCCCTTCTTCCCTCTCTTCCTCCCTCCCTTCCTCCTTTCCTTCCTCCCTTCCTTTCTTTTCACACCTGTAGCTGCAGATGTGGCAGGGAGTGCAGGAGCCACGCCATGCGGCAGCGGAGACAGGAAGCTGACAGGTGAGAATGAATTGCGAAGGGATAGCAGGGCAGGGTGTGAGGCCAGAGCCCAGGCAATGGCTGGCAGGAGGCAGGACTGCCTGTGGGATGGGGGCAGCAGAGGCAGGGCAGCGGCAGTCTACAGTGAGAAGGGGGCAGCCGGGAGTGGCGAGGCTGGCAGGGACGTCCAGGGGCCTCATCCCCAATGGTCCTGGAATCCCATGGAAAAGCGCTGTTGCAGGGTGGGGGTTAGCAGGACGGCATCCGAATCAAATGTGTTTTTCTTTACGTTCAGGAGGAAGTGGGTCTGGAAGAAGGCCTGGGGCCAGGGAGGTGCACAGAGGCTGCCAATGCCCAGGCCAGGGATTTTCATGGGAAAACCAATCTTTTGCGATTTCGAACTGGATGGTACCCATGCAACGCTATTCATTCACATTCTGCATTTGTTTACTCTTCCAGCCTGGGGTGGACTAAACAGAGTAAGTTAGAAAAGTGTTCTGTTGCATTTGTAGCTTTCAAGGTCTCAGCTTGCATCATTACAAGGGGCAGGAGCTGAAATTTCATCTGGGCTACGTCCGCTTAAAAGGAGCCAGGGCTGGAAGAATCCAAGAGCTATGATTTGCACTTTGATAACTTAAGTGAAATAAATTGATGGTTCCAAAGGGAAAAAAATGACCAGGTCTATTTCTATAGACTTTAAAGATTATCCAGGTTAGAAATTTCAGTAAATGGGACAAAGATAAAATTGGTTGTTCACTAATACCTATTTTAACACCCATAAGAGATTGTAAAAATGGGTTTTATCATGTTAGGATCTTGCTATACACTCTGATATTAATATTGTTCATTTTGAGCAAAGACCTGGGCTTGCTGGCTAAAACACAGAGCTCCAGAAATCAACAGTTTCCATGAGGACGGGTAAACGAGGGAGCGTCTGTCCATGCCAGCCCGGGGGCCAGGCTCCCCCGCACACACGACACATTGCAGGACAGCTGTCAGTTTGCTTGCCTTTCTTCCTGTCTTCAAGCCAAGTGCTTCATGCAGGTGCAACACGCAGTAGGTGTACAATAAATGTTGAAGAGTTGAGAAACTATATTTGCATTATTTGATTTTCCAAATCATGCTGCAAAAGTAAGAACAAACAGTATTTTAATTTTACTTTTCTATTTTTTAAAATATAGAACAGGAAGACTGCATGTATCCCAATTTTATACCTGAGGATGCTAAGGATGAAAAGTGATTTGCCCAAGTGAGCAGGCCTCAAAGCTCTCGTCGGAACTCAGGATTCTCTGACTCTGAGGAGTGTCCTTCCCACCCCACTTAGATGCACCCACCCAAAGGCTTGTACCATAACCAAGATTTCTGGATGGCTTATTCCAACATATTGCAATCATATAGTTATTAAAAGCCATAAGCATAATTTATAACATATGTACCCATATCTTAATTGCATTTTGACCATGCATATTACATGAATAGTGTGAGGATTTTACAGAAGCAGAGGTTTAATGGTGCTCATCTGAGTCTCCTACTTAGAAGGGCATACTGATAAGTGGGTGGATTCAAAATAATCCAGGTTACCTTTATTAGATTCCTCACGGGGGATTTTCAAACCTCAGAGTCCTGGATGCAGCCTCACTCTCCCCTCCACTGCCCCGGACCCGTATCCGGCCTCCAGAAGGAAACGCCTGGTCCTAAATATTCATGAGTCTCCACACAAAGTGCCTATGGCAAGACGTGCTCTTCTCCCTGGGAGCGGATAATGTGGTGCCGTAATTACCGTGGAGAAGACTGTGTGAGTCACTCTCCCTGAGAGGGCCCCGCTTTTTCACCTGTTGTTGTGATGTAATTGATACAGTGCCATTGTTCATTTGCAAAAACATGAGTGAGCTTTTATGTGATCGCCCTACGTAGAGCCAGCATCTACCGGTCCTGAAGACCGCACGCCGTTGTGAGTGACAGTGCATGTTACCTACCGTAATCTTCCCCACATCACAAAGGGGGAATGATAGCTTTGTAGTTAATGGCACAGATTCTGGGGCAACCTGCGTGGGCTCCAGTGCTGGTGTGGTCCTCACTGGCTGTGGATGTTGGATAAGCTCCCAAGCATCTTTGTGCCCAGGACCTTCGCCTGTATATGAAATGCTAATAATCACAATGGCCTCATGTCCTCATTTGCAAGGAAAAAAAGCAATGCAGCCCCTGAGGCTGGCCCAGACAGGACAGAGGCCCTCCTGTGGGCTCTAAAGTGCTGCATAAAATTCGCGGTCACCGTAACCAGCGGACGTTCACCTGATCTTTTGCTTTTTATCTTACTTAACATTTTAAGCTCATTTCATGTTGAGAATAACGTATGAGGGCTAGAGATAGGAGGAATTATTACATGCAATCCCTGTTTTTAAGGTACTTACTATTCATATTTATTTGAGGAGATAGAAAAGAAACATAAAGAGAACATTAATGGAAACAAGACCCCTCATATAGCCTGGGGTAGAGTGCTGCTGGTGGAAAGACACAGCCTCGGGGCCCAGGGACTCAGCGGGGGCCTCAGGAGCTGCCCCACAAAGGCAGCCAAGAACAGCCGTGGTTGCACATCAATTCGAGAAAGCGGGTTTTTCTTGCCCACTTAAGTCTGTGATTTTATTTTATATGCAAATAGAAACCTGCGTTTGATGTACGACTGATTTGGAATTGGAAAACTACTTTGGACAGGGATAGCATAAAATTAAATACAGTTTTTGAAAAGAGAAAACGATAGCATTTATCCCTAGGAATCTTATTATACATATGAGTCTGCAGACATTAATTATATACTATATATGAGACATGGTTTTTTACACGGGTTGACTTACTCTGCCTTACAGAAATTTATAACTTAGAGGCTGCTTTTGTCTTCGGTCCCCAGATGAGAAACCTGAGTTTCAGAGAGGTTAAGTCACCTCTCCAAGGTGGCACAGCCACTATGTGGCAGAGCTGAGACTGGACTGAGACCTCTTAGTTACGAGCCCTGCCACCCTTTGTGAAGACTGAGGGGAGTACCGGCCAGGCTGTGTGGCTCCAAGGCCCTTCAACATCCTCTAGACCCTTTAGAACCTAAAATAACTGCTTTTTCAATGAAATGTCCTGTTTCTTTCCTTATTCTATGAACCTGGGGAGTCACTGTCCAACGGGCTCCCGCGTTGGTTACACGGGGCTACTGTCATAAAGTACCACAAACGGCGTGGCTCTGAACCACAGAAATGAACTCTCTCGTGGTTCTGGAAGCCAAGAGTCTGGAATCAGGGCATCTGAAAGGCCGTGCTCCCTCGGAAGCGCCTGCAGAGACATCCTTTCCCATCTCTTCCCCCGTTTGGTGGCCCCATAGCCCCAGCGTCCCATGGCTTGTAGATGCGTCAGTCCAGTCCCTGCCTCCGCCCTCATACCTTCTTCCTGTGCGTCTCCTCTGTGTCCCACCCCCACCTCCTCATGAGGACACTGTCGCTGTTGGATTAGGGTCTGCCTGACCGCTGGATGACCTCTCTTAGCTAATTACATCTGCAATCACCTTATTTCTGAAAATGTCACATTGTGGAGTCCTACGGGACACAGCTTCAGCATATCTTTTGGGGGATACAGTTCAACCTGTAACAGCACCCATGAAGAGGCAGCATGGTCCCAGAGAGGGTGGGCTGAGACGTGTGCAAAAACGATGCAGTACAAGCTGTGACCAAGAAGAACAGAGATGCTGGCCCTACGGTGGCTGTGCGCTAGGCTGTTCCTGCATTGCTATAGATAAATACTGGAGGCTGGGTTATTTATAAAGCAAAGAGGTTTCATTGGCTCACGGTTCTGCAGGCTGCACAAGCGTGGCGCTGGCATCTGCTCCGCTTCTGAGAAGGCCTCGGGAAGCTTCCAGTCATGGTGGAAGGTGGAGAGAGAGCAGGTTTATCACATGGCAAGAGCCGGAATGAGAGAGAGAGAGAGAGAGAGAGCGCGAGGTGTCACGCACTTTAAATGACCAGATCTCATGTGAACTCAGAGCAAGAGCTCACTCATCCCCACGAGGATGGCCCCAGGCATTCATGAAGGACCTGCCCCTATGATCCCGTCACCTCCAACACTGGGGAGTATGTTCCAACATGAGGTTTCGGTGGGGACAACATCCAAACTCTATTGGGCCACTCAATAGATCAGAACAGTGACTGGCCTGGGCACTCAGCCAGCAGGTGGGGGTGCCTTGGGCCAAATAGAGTCCCCTCAGTCAGACCAGGTGGCACCTTCAACTCCTGGCCAGGCTGATCATGGGTGAAGGGCAACCCAGGTCTGAGAAGAAGAATAAAACAGTGGCTCTGTGGGCACAGCGTTTGCCCTAAGAAATTCAGTGTCGCTCAAGCAGCAGTTCGGTGCCGCTTTTTGGTGAGTGGACGGACAGAGAGGCCTGGTGGGCTGTGGCGTGACTGACCCCTCATTTCCTAGTGCGTGGTCTTAAGTGTCGCTGCCGCCACCTAGAGAGCTTGAGGTTGGGAATAAGAGAGAGTCATCAAGAATCGTGGCCAGAACAGGAAGCGGACCTTCGGGGCAGCCTCCTGAGGAGAAGCCCCTGCCTTCCACGGGGTGGGTGGAGCGCAAACCTTGGCTAGGACGCGTCAGTTTAGTCTGAGGAGCTCACATCTCCCCAGCCGCATCTGAACCTGTAAATGAAGGGAGAAAGATTAGCCGTGCTTCTTCAAGGAGTGAAGAAAACATCCTCTCTCTGTAGAGCCTGAAGTGCCAGGTAGGGACACAGCAGGCGTGCCAGATCTTCTTTGAGAAAGAAGAAAGCATAAATTAGTGTAAATACAAATTTGTTAGTTCTCTTGGGCTGTGGTTCGATATGTAAACTGTAGCATTTGGGTCAGGGAAGGCAGGGTCTTGGTCATGATTCACACGTTATGCAGGATGTCTCCAGTGTGGCTGGGAGGGGAAGCTGCTGAGTTCTTCAAGTTCCATCTCTTTTTTCCACTGGACCCTCTTGTATTTTGGGAGGAAGGCCAAGCCCTGAGCACTGAATTAAACTTCCTGTGACTCGGCCTCCCTCTGCCTTCTCAGCTGAGCTTTAGGTGGGTTGATGATTACTCTGTCTTTAGTAAAGAAGTTTTCTTTTCCCTTGATGACTGGAACTTAAAAACACAAATCAGAAAAGTGTGATTTCCATGGGGACGCATTATGCAGGAGGAAATTATTCCCATCAGAATCCAGTGAATTTCACGTATATCTAGAATTGCTCTTATAATACAAAATAAATGTTCTATAAGTGACGGCACCTGGGGAAATCACGCGTCCTGTCTCAGTCCTTCTCGGGCTCAGAAGTCAGGTTTCCCAGCCCCCTGTACCTTTCATCTTCCTGCGTCACCGGCACTAATGTGACAGCTTCTTATATTTTGTGTATTTTTTTCTCAAATGGCACTTATTTGTGCCTTCAGTGGGATTGACTGAGGTTTCTGTTGGGCTCAGGCTGTGGCTCGGTAGGAACCTAAATCTGCACCAGCTCACTGCAGAACTCCTGCTTCCCCAAGAGCCCCAGCACACACATGTGACAGAGCCTGTGGCCACAGCAGTTTTAGGGTGCGAGGGCCGGGTACCCCTCATTTTGGCCACAGTGGTTTGCTGCCATCAGCTTGAATCTCTTCCCATTGCAAGGTGAGTGACAGTTTAGAGCTAATGGTGGAAAAAATTTCCCTGGATGAAGAAAGTGAGAGACAGAGCCTGCGACATTCTTGGTAGGAAGATGAAGGTTCAGAAGCCAGCTGCTGAGGGGCTGCCACTTCACGAAGATGGGGATGCAGGCGGCTCCAGAGGGGTGACATCAGCACGCAAGGGGCTGCCCTGTTGTTAACTTGCTGCTGGAATTTAGAGGAAAATAAAGCTATGGTGTATCTTTTGCTGGTAGTTAACACTGTAAATTAAAGCGGGAACCCCAACCCACCATGTGAAAATCTGAAAGTCAGAATCCCGCAGTTGCCTAAATAGGGGACTCGGAAGGGGTAGTGGGAGGGACGGTGGGGAGGGGTAACATGGGGAGAAGTGTCAGGTACAGGTGATGGGGGGATGGTGGCAGCAAACCCTTGCCATGAATGTACCTATGCAACAATCTTGCATGATCTGCACATGTACCCCAGAATCTAAAGTACAACAGAAAAAAAAGATATCTTTAAACAAACAAACAAAACACATGGCCCTCTCTCCCCATCTCAAACACATGCACACACATACTCAAGGAAAACAAAAGACTTCCTTAGCAGGTCTTTGCAAAGTTCACAGAAGGCTGGCCCCTTTCTGCGTCTTTGTTTCCTTAGGTGCGTTTTGTGCTGGGGGTGGGGGTGTGGGCAGCAAGTCCCGGGGAGACGGGCTCTGGCACCACTGCGGGACTTGTCCTGGGCACTGGAAGTGAGACGCGTTGTCGATTTAAAAACAAATGTTTGGTTTCCATTTTTTTCTGAATGGGATAAAGCAATTTCTTTGAAAAGATTTAAACTCTCCCCGCTCGACTGAATGCGGGACGGGAACGGTTTCCAGATTCAGACGCCGTGCGGGTGATCATGCAGCGACCCCCATCCGTGGCTGGGAGCCGAGGCAGCGTGAGACCCGGAATTCTAAAGGCGCTGGCCTCCCCGTGGACGGAGACTTCCGTTGTTTTCTTTCCTTTCTCTCCGCAGCAGAGCGGGCTGGAGCGGATTTTGGTTCACATGAAAGTGTGCAGTGTTAACTAGGTGGCATATGGGTGGGGGGACATTCCTGCCTGTCCACTGCAGCCGGGGGGCGCGTTTCCATGGAGATGAGAAGCGAAAGAGCTCGGGTGCAGCCTAATTGGTATGCATCCCTGGTTCAGGTTCATTGTGCTCCTGCTAATGACAGGGTTGTCTCAGTAATAAGGATGGTGCACTGGAGAAATTTGCTGCCTTGGTATATTTTTCCCTGGCAGAAAACTACTTAGAGACTGTAGTCAGTAAGAAGAGTGACTGGCAGGCTCAAGGGCTGCTCCCAGCATATGGGGGAAGGCTGCTGCTCCGTGCTACATGCATATGCTGCCATTAGACTCCAGCTTTGCGCTTTGTGTGTTCCTGGGCCCATGCCAGGAAGCCCACCTGCTGCAAGAATACTTGTAAAGCCCAACTCAAAAGTGATTGAAAAGCTACTAGAATAAACTGTAATAACACAGTAACACAGTGCTTCACAGATGGGACATAATTGCACGCTGAAGTGCACAGCCTCTGCAGTAATGAAAACACGAGCCATTAAATTAAAATCACAAGGGAAAAAACGATAAAAGTCTGTTGATTTTTTTTTTAGTTTTATTGCAAAAACTTCAATTTTCCTGCCCTCATTAATCAAATACCATAAAACTATAGTGTTACTTTGTTCTGATGGAGATTCAGGCAATTAAAATGATGAATGTTGATTAAAATGATGTAACTTTGGTTATTTACTTGCTAGGATAACTTAAACCCTCTGTAACCAGAGCCGCAAGCTACTGACACTCATGTCTCCGTCTACAGAGTGAAAAGGCTTTGGGCACCTGGCCTGGAAGTTTGTGAAGTCCGTCCAAGTTTGCCCAAGGCCGAGGGTGCCGTGGAAGAAGAGCTTTGGGTTTTGTTCTCAGTATGGATACACATGAGGAGTAAATCCTTTCTCCTCGATCAGCCCGGCTTTTTTTCTGAAATATTAGTAATTTTCTCTTTTTTTTTTTTTTTTGACAATTAAGGGAGACTTGTCCAACTATGTAAACACAGAAAGCACTCGAGCCACAATGCCCTTGTAATTAGCGGCGGGCCGGCCGGCGTCTGGGCTGGCCTGCCAGGCGCAGCGTCAGCTGAAGGGGCCCAGCAGGGCTCTGCACACTGGGCTCTTGAGGCCCGTCCGGGCGGCCCGCGCAGCGAGGCATTGTTCGGCTCCTTTCTGTGGGTGGGCCCTGCAAGGAGAAAGAAACATTTGTGTCACCCAAGTAAACAGCCTTGAAAAGACTTTCCTTTTTCATTTTTAATTATTCATTTCTTCGGCATTCCTCATGGCAAAGGAGAATGATTCCCACCCATTCAAAAATAGAAATAAAAAGAAAGAAAAGAAAAAGAAAAAAGCAGCAACGGGACCAACATATTTTCAACGTACAAATGGAGACAGGTGTGGGTTTCGTGTCCTCTCCAGCGGCACCACGGGGGAAAAGGCGCCGGTATTTGTCGGTGCAACTTTTTTCCTTTCTTCCCCTCCCCTGAAGAGGACATTGGGGCAATTTCTCTGCTGTGAGTTTCCTTTGCTCCGAGGAGGCCTTGCCAGTCACTAGAGGTGCTACTGAGTCATTCACAAAAACAGCACCCTCCCTCTCTCCACGGCCTCAGGCTCAACACTGTCTCCAAAGGAGGGGCATTTGCCACTGCGTGAAAACCCAGAACGATTCAGTGGCAGGTTCTAAACAATAATAAGCAGAAGCAGCATCCCTGCCCCGTCCGTGGAGGGCAGCGCAGGGGAGAAGAGCAGGGCGGGAGGCCACGGTCCAGCCTTTGACTCGGGGCCGATTTGTTACCTTCCCAGGGCACCAACCAGTCCGGTGCCCTGGGAAAGTAATAAAAAAGAGTAACAAAAAAGTAACAAAAAAGAAGAAGAGTCCTTTTCTTCTCAGGGGATGGTGGCAGGGCTCATTGGGCAGCCCCGCTCAGGTGCAGATGAATAAACGGAGGCCAGACTCTCACCGTGCTGCCGGACCACACCGCGGGCAGCAGCTTCCCGTGCCTCAGTTTAGCAGGTGATACGCTGCCCTCCTGAAGGACCAGGCCATGCCTCCTTTCCTGCACGTATCCCAACACTCACACTGCTTTCCTGTGTGGTCAGCGGGGTGTTGTCACCGTGCCACACCCTATCGGTGCCACTCCCTGCACCATGGGGCCCTAGACATTTGCTCGGGAGGTGGGATTTGCATGTTGTGCCGGGAACGAGGCACACACGGAAGGACTGCGAAGGGCTTCTGGGCTCCTCCCACTCGGAACAGTTCTCCTTGGCGACTGAGCAGCAGCAGCCTGTGCCATGTGGCACGCAGGATCCTGGCGGGGCCTGATGCCCCCTCGGGCGGGTGGGCTGGCCAGCCCCAGCCCGTGGCCCCGGAGGGCTTTTGGGGCACAGGAGGGCGAGTGGTGGTCAGGACGCCGCTCGGTGGGGGTTCGGCTGCGACGTGGACGCCATCGTCCACGTGTTTGTGTGCACAGCGCTGCCCTGCGCCTCCTCCCCGTGCTGAGACGTGACCAGGGCCGGGGTGCGGGCCCGTCTGCACCCGGCGGCTGCGGCCCACTGCTGCGGGCCTCGAGGGCTCTGCCTGGCGCCGAAACGTGGCCAAGTGCGGCCCTCTGAGCCCCGACGGCAACGTGCAGCAATTTCAAATGTGAAAGGAAAAGGTTATCCCTATTTACGGAGTGCTCTCCTTCAGCCACATCACTGATTTACCAAAAAGGCACGGGAGGTGTCTGCTCTGCTGGGGTGTCCGTGCAGCGGACGTCGGCTCCCTCTGGAATGTGGGGTGACGGCCAGCAGGTCACTTCCGAAGCAGCACAGGTGGGAGCTCGGCTGCCGGGTGGAAGAAGGCAGCCGGCCGCCAGGTGCAGAGGAGGGTTTCCGGAAGCCCTGGGACCGTGGGAGCCCGGTCCGTGCTTTCTCGCGGGAGGTCAGGCCCGTGCTTTCAGGCGGGAGGTCGGGCCCGTGCTTTCTCGCGGGAGGTCGGGCCCGTGCTTTCTCGCGGGAGGTC
>NW_016107329.1:9981222-9995643 GCF_001604975.1 Cebus imitator
GCGGGAGGTCGGGCCCGTGCTTTCTCGCGGGAGGTCGGGCCCGTGCTTTCTCGCGGGAGGTCAGGCGCCTGCACCGGAGCCCAGGTTCGTGCGCGGGAGCCCAGGTTCGTGCTTTCCCACCCGCAGCCCTGTCCCTGCGGGTGACCTGCAGTCTAGGCTGCTGTCCCGGCCGTGGGGGCCCTCTTTGGAAACTTCCCCAACGAGCCAGGCTGAAAGGCACACAAGCAAAGGCTCACGGGCACCTGAGGGAGCCCGCGGGGTCAGGGCGCTCAGGGGGCTTGAACAAGGCCACACCGCACAGCGTTACTCCCCGCAGGGTTGGAACGCTTCCTCCGGAGTCTTGTCAGGAGTGCGTTTCTCCTGTTTAAAAGAAAAGCGTGGCGAGGCAGGCGCACACCGGCACTGCGCAGGCAGCCACGCCGAGCCCCGTGGGGACATCGGGGCGCACACGGGTCCCTTGCGCCCTGACAGGAACCGAGGGCCGCCCCCTGTAGAAACATTGCTTGTCTGGTGACCGATGTCGGGTTCTAGAGGTTTCCTTTCTCTGCTCTGCGTTCCTTCTCATTCCCAAGCCCAAACCCAGCGGGGCTGCTGAGGGCGCTGCCCGAGCGGGAGTGTGGCCGGATGAAGGCAGTCTGTGGGATAAGAGGACTGTGTGGTTCAGGATAATCCAAGAATGCTGTGTCTTGCCATCAGATGACGCTATCTTTGGCAGTAGAATTGGTTCTCTTTCAAATGTGGTCGTTTTCCTTCTCTCTGTCTTAAGATGTTTTCAAGGAAAAATGGCCATTTGTTTTTGGTAGGACCCTCAGGGGAAGGACTCGAGGCCATTCAATCCCAAAAGACGCTGTTTCAAGAAAGGAGTAAGCGATCTTCTGATGAGTCTCCTGGGTCTCTGTGAAGAATTACAGAGTTATAGATTTGGGTTTTGCTATGATATTTTACTAGTTTTGATCAACTGGCAGTCTTCTGGCAGCATGGGAATTGAAAGGATAGTTGCTTCCACTTCTTAGAAGGCTAATACTGATGGATGTGGTCCATTTCTCAGGTCTGGAAATGTGTCAGATGTGATACTACAGGTGTCCAGGAAAAAATACAACCTTTAAGGTGTTCAGTCACATGGTCATTCCGTGTCTCTGGGGGCGTAGATGATAATTTGTAGGCTGGGTATGGTGGCTCACACCTGTAATCCCAGCACTTTGTGAGGCTGAGGTGGACAAATCACCTGAGGTCAGGAGTTCTGAATCAGCTTGACCAACATGGTGAAATACCGTCTCTACAAAAAAATACAAAAGTTACCAGGGCTTGATGGCGGCCACCTGTAATTGCAGCTACTGGCGAGGCTGAGGCAGGAGAATCACTTGAACCTGGGAGGTGGCAGTTGCATGAGCCAAGATTATGCCATTGCGCTATGGCCTAGGTGACAGAGCAAGACTCCATCTCAAAAACAAAAAAAGAAAATAATTTATGGAACAAAATTATCTCCTCCTTGGATTTGTTGGGGCCAAACACCTTCAGCTGGGCAGTGCTTCAGACTTTGTTCTTTCCGAAGGACCAGGTTCTGCTCAGCCACAAAAATCAATGCCATTGTCTGCTCCAGAGCCCCTCAGCTGCTGCTTAATGACTTGTACTCAGGCTTTGCAGTCTTTTTCTCTTCTGGTTTCTGCCTTAACAGTTTTCCACATCTTCATCTGGGTAGAATCCTCCTAATACCACATTTGTGAACGGATTCCAGAAACGTCTGACACTTTGATGGGAAAGCTTACTGTACAGCTTGTTGGCCGTGGTTCCCGTGAGTGTGTGGTGAGCTGGCTCTGCCTGGTGGGCTGGGCGACAGTCTGTGTCCATCCACTGTAAGGCTCTGTTTGGAATCAACAGAGTTACAAGGTAAATCCAGAAATGTATTCTGAGGTCTTATCCCTTGGAGGTGGACACACATGGAAAATTAGCCTGGGATGTCTCGGCCCCCCAGGAGCAATCCACAGTGAGGCTGTGGCCCCTGGTCACCATCAGGCTGTTCTCCAATGGCTGAAGCTTGATGGGCACTCCTGCCTAGAGACACTACGGGCTTGCTCTCGCCTCTAGGTTGGGACCCGCTTAAGAGATAATATTTGGCTGCAGTAGATCTCATTAAATCATTAAAACTGTTCCCACCCTGCATGGCTAATGACTACTCTGCTTGATTGCAGTGGCCCAGGCAGCCTGGCAGCAATGCCTGGTGGGGCCCAGCCAGCATGGCCAGTGGCCATCATCCCACAGGGATGCCACCCTTGCCCGTGTGTGGAAGGAGTGCCCAGTTGTCGAAAATCAAACCCTCCCACCTTTAGATGTTCTGACAATTTCACGAGAAAGTGGCAAGGGAAATGATAGTCTGGGCGGCACCAGCCACCCAACTTTGCTTCCAGTGCAGCCGTTTGGTAGAGCAGAGAAGGCGTTTGAAGCCTCCGCAGCATCATGAATTTTCTCTAAAAACCCAGCACCTGCCTGGGCATAGTCCCTTGACTGACCAACCTGTGACCATGATGGTGATGGCACCTGACTGGCCTATGTGTGCATGTGCGCTTGGGCGTCTGGGCCTGTGTAAGTGCCTGTGTCCATCAAAGCAAGGATGAAAGCTCTCCTGGGGCATCCTAATCACAGACATGGCAAAGCCACAGGAATATGTAACTCCTTATAAAATGAAGAAGGCCCCCTTCTCGTCCTGCCACCTTCACCTACCGCGATCTGTTTTGGGCTCTGAGCTGGAGGTTCACTGCAGTGTGGGTGTGATGGGCAGTCTAGGGAGCTCTGGTCGTGGAAAGGCACCTTATGGATGCCTCAGAATGAGGCCATGGAAGGGCCGGCAGGGAGAAAGGTAACCTTCGGCGGACATATTCATGTCACAAGGGGGCTGCAGTCACAAAATACTGCAAACTGGGTGGCCTAAAAGAGCAGAAATGTATTCTCTCATGGTTCTGGAGGCCTGGAAGCTTCAATCAAAGTGTGGGCAGGGATAGGAGCTCTCTGACATCCCTGGGTGGGGAGGGGGGTCCCCTCCTCGTCCTGCCCACCTGCTTGTGTTGCTAGCTGTCTGGTGTTCCTTGTCTGGGAGCTGCTCGCTCCAGGCTCTGCCTCTTTCCCCGCCATCTTCCTTCTCTGTGTCTGTGCCCTCACGTGGCCTCCTCCTAGCCCACTCCTCTGTGACCTTCTCCTAACTGAGCTGGTCACACCTGCAAAAACCCTGTTTCCAAGGTCCCATTCTGAGGCTGTAGGTGGACATGGATGTTGGGAGCTCACTGCTTAGCCTGGAATGAAGGCAGCCAGCACCTGGCCCTCCCTGGGCAGGGCCTGAGGGTGTTGGCCCTGGGGGAAGGACCTGAGCATCATGCCCAGTGTCCGAGCACTGCCTTCACAGCAGGTACGCTTCTCGTCCTGGTGCCGATGGCCACTCCTCTGAAGCTGGAGAGCTCTCACACAGGCTCCATGGAAGGGACAGAGTCAGAAAGGGCAGATGTGCCTGAGATGCTTGCACATGGCAATGGTGACGTTGGATGGATGCTTTGCCCACTGTCACCCTGTCCATGCGTGGCCTGCCCTGCTCACCATCTCTGCTGTCTGTCTCCTTCCGCTCTGACCCTGTCCCCTGCCCCAGACACCCTCCCTGCCTCCTCCTCCTCCTGCTTCCTCTCGGTGCCGGCCTCTCCCTCCTCCAGACCTCCACCCACACTCCCACCAGCCTGCCCGACAGCTGCCACCTTTTCTTCCCTTGGGTTGGAAGAAACAAGTCAGGAGAGAGGGTCCATGCTTAGCACCGGCAGATCTAGGATGGACTGGCTGGGACTGGAGTTGGAGTAGCAGCGAGTGGCACAGTTGCTACCCGGGAAGCTTGGAGATTTGTTCCTGGAGTGGACTCACCCACCGGGGCTGCAGGTGCGAGCAGAGGTATTAGAGCCCACACTGTTTCCTTCGGTTCTCACCACTGAGAGATGCACAAAGGCATATACCAAATAACCTGGGAATCTAATTCTTATAAAGCAGATGGTGAATTAAAGATTACGGCGCAGCCAGTGCATGGAGTGTTGTTGGTGGGACAGGCAGGTGCTAGATGCTTCTGCTTCCCCAGCAGTCTCTCATTTTATCCATCATGCTTTATCTTTCAAATCTCATTGTGAGTTAATCCCTGGCACACACAACAAACCGAGGCAAAGAGAGGAGCCGGCGGGAAGGAGCCGCTGGAGTGCGGTCACCCGGGCTGCCCGGCTTTACCCCAGCCGGGGTGTTTCCCTCTCAGCGCTTCCCACAGATTAGGAACCAGGGCTGGAGCACACAGGGCAGGTGTTTCAGGAAGTGCCAGAACTGCTCACTTCACCGTCTTAACCCATGTGGCGGGAACCTGCTTCAGTCCACACTGGTTCTCAGTCTGGTTGTGTGGCACAGCCTCGATCTTCAACATACTGCTTATTGTATGAAAATCAGCTTTTCCACAGTTGCTGTGTGGGAAAGGAAAGAATAGATGCATGAGGTCTCTAGGGATCTCCCTGGCCCTCAGGATCAGGCCAGCTCATCTTTGTTCAGCTGCCTCAGTTCTCTATAGGGTACCCTACTTGGGGAAAGACCCCTCCCCCTGGAGGGCACAGCTTGCAGTGCAGTGCCTCTCTCCACCATCAGAGGCAACAGAACCACTGCAGAAGCTCTCTGTGGTTCTCTTTGGCCAAGCCAGAACTCAAGGCATATAAGGCTGTGGCAGAGATGTGTGCATTTCCCCGATGACTAGCCCCAATGTTGTCCCTGAATCAGTGACTCTCTAAACATGCAGTGCTGAACAAAATAGCAAAGTGTCTTGGGGTCTGAGTGGGACCTGCAGCCAGTTCTGGAATGGGAGTGTTGCAGCTGTGGATATTGAGTAAGTTCCTGGTTGGAACATCATGGTGGGACCTGACAGCAGCTACAGTGGTGCTGGGCAGGCCCCTCACCTGCCAACCTGTCACATGCCTGCCAGGAGCTCAAGGCCAGGGAGAGGTGGCCACAATGCCATGGAGGTGCTGGAGAGCCCTGTAAGTGGGAATGGCACCGCTCTCTGCTCTTGTCTCATTGGACACCTCCCTGACTAGAGGCCAAGAGCCATGAAGGTCCGAGGATGCGGCCATCTCTGGGCCTGTCTTACACACAGCTTGCTTATCACACACAGAGCTGACTGCTTCATTGGCAAGATGCTGTGGGGGTTGCAGATGATTTTTGATCATCTGAGATTATTTTGAACTCAAGAGGCAACATCCTGAGTTTGTCCTACAGTCTCTGATTGGAATATCACTAAAATATGGGAACCCCCTCGTCCCTCTATATTTCTCCTGATTATTGTGGACCTTTGCATCATGCCAGTGTGAAGGCAGAAAAGTAAGACACAAAGAGCCATGATCCGTGTAGACCTATCACCCATGTAGAGCTGTCGTCCATGAACAGCTGGGACCTGTGTAGAGCTATAATCTCTGAAGAGCCATGATTCATGAAGAGCCATCATCCATGAAGAGCTATGGTTTATGGACCTATGTAGAGCTATGATCTCTGAAGAGCCATGATTCATGAAGAGCCATCATCCGATCTATGGAGAGCTATGATATCTGAAGAGCTATGATCTATGTAGACCTATGATACTTGAAGAGCTATGATCTCTGAAGAGCTATGATCTATGTAGAGCTATGGTCTCTGAAGAGCTGTGATATATGAAGAGCTATGGCCTGTGTGGAGTTATAACCTATGAAGAGCTGATCTCTGAAGAGCTATGATGTATGCAGAGCTATGATTTCTGAAGAGTTATGATCTCTGAAGAGTTATAATCTACGTAGAGCTATAATCTCTGAAGAGCTATGATCTATGTAGAACTATGATCTCTGAAGAGCTATGATCTATGTAGAGCTGTGATCTCTGAAGAGCTGTGATCTGTGGAGAGCTATGATCTAGAGCTATGATCTCTGAAGAGCTATGATCTACGTAGAGCTATGATCTCTGAAGAGCTGTGATCTATGTAGAACTATGATCTATGTAGAGCTGTGATCTCTGAAGAGCTGTGATCTATGGAGAGCTATGATCTCTGAAGAGTTCTGATCTATGTAGAGCTGTGATCTCAAGAGCTGTGATCTAACTGAAGATGTGAGAGTCACTTCTATGAAACTCAGCAACAATGTAGGACTGTAAGTTATTAGTTGGCAGGGGAGACTGAGCCTCACAGGAGTGAGAGCTGCAAGACTTAGCACAACTCAGAAAAGGCCCACTGAAAGTAATTCATCTGAGAACCCTCTTTATAGGGCTGAATCTTGATGTCCTTATAGGGAGGCAAGACAGATGCATAGAAGGAAGACAGCCCGTGATTTTGGAGGCAGAATGGGGTTTTTTCAGCTGCACAGCAGAAAATACCATAGATGGTGGAGCTATGAGGCACTGGAGACAGCGTGGCTCTGCCAACACCTTGGTTTCGGACTCTGGCTTCCAGAACTATGAGATCCTAAATGTCTGCTCCTGTAAGCCACCCAGTTTGCATTAGTCCCTCATGGCAGCCTCAGCACACAAATCCAGAGTGCTCAGCCTGGTCTCAGGTGGCTAGAAAGATGGAGTCTCATCAGAAGGGAGCAGGAGATTCCTAAGAAATGGTGTGGGGTCAGGTGTGGAGGGCCTTGGTGAGTGGGCGAAGAGGCCTGGATGCCGGGATGTTCACAGGGGGAGTTTGACCCAGAATTGCCGGGCAGAGGCGTGTGGGATGAATGGGAAAGATTCAGCATAGGAGGCTGGCAGAGGGGCTTTGTGAGTCTCTGGAATGGGGTGCTGGGCTCCACTTAGGATCCACTCCTTTCTTCCAGAAGACACTGGGGAGGCTGGGCACCACCCCTTCCCCTACATTGAACACTGCTTCTCCAATAATCCACAACCCTGGGGGAGAGCAGCAATTTATTTCTCTTTCTTGGCTACAATTAGGCTTCCAACCATGGTGCGCCATTCCCGCCGTTGCCTCCATCTCAACTTAAGACAATGAGAGCGTGTTAGGATGAAAGTCACCCAAGGCAGCGCTGTTGGGCAGGGCTTTATGCGGGCGCTCAGCCCTGGGGCGGGAGGCCCCTTTTTCTCCAGCAAGACACAAATCTGAATGTGAAATGTCATTAGAACCTCCTTCCTCTAGTACTGCTTCTTTTTAGAATAACAAAAACACATCAGTGGTAAGTTTCAGTGTTATTTTTAATAAAAGAAAACCCTTTAATTTACATATATTTAAGGCTAAGTAAATGAAAATGCATTATGTTACCACTGTTCTATTGAATAATGAGCTGAGAGGGTTCAGAAGAACAGTTTGCTTTTCAAACCTTGTACACCCCCAGCTCAAGCCTGCCTCTGGGGATGAGGGAGGGGACCAGATGGTATTGTCTGGGGCCACACTGGGAGGTTTTATGTGCTGGACTGGCAGTGCCTTGCTTGGAGACTTTGGGGAACAGTGGGTCCTGCATAAAGCTACCACCCAAGGCCTGGTCATCTACAGCAGCATCTGCAGGGGCTCACCGCCCGTCCCCTGCAGGCCAGCCCAGAGGTGGCCCTGGGCGGGCACACCTGCCTCTCCCAAAGCAGGCTTCTAGCCTTCTAGCAACACTAAGGCAGCAGAAGGCCGGGGACACAAAAGAAATAACATACTTCCATGTGTATGCATGAACACAAACACTTGTGCACACATGCACACACACATAGAAACAAACACATATGCTCACATATGCAAATACAGTCCTACATACATAGACAAACACAGATGAACACACACACACAGAAACAGAAACATATAAGCTCACACACACGAATATACTCTTAAGTGCATGCACACACAAACATGAATGCATACACACACACAAACACACACATATAAACCCACTCAAGTGCATGCACATACAAACATGCACACACACACAAACACATACACTCACACACATACAAATACACTTAAGTGCATGCACACACAAACACGAATGCATACACAAACATATGCTCAACACACAAATACACTCAAGTGCATGTGCGTACAAATGTGGATGTATGCACAAACAAGCATATATGCTCATGCACACACACACTTAAATGCATGCACATACAGATGCATACATACACAAACATGCTCACACATGCTCTTAAATGCATGCACATACATAAAACGTACAACCACATGTACAGACACATACGCATGCAAACAGAAACACATGCTCATACCAATGCACATACACATTCCTACATGCATACACACATGGACACACAAACATAATATCATCTCCTATATTTTATGAGGAAAAATATCCTTGGGATCATTTAAATTTCAGAATTTTCCCAGACTTCCGTCTTGGAGTCTGGCGTTCCTTTTGCCCCTCTGGTCTCCAAGGAGGCTGTGCTGAAGTCTTGAATGGTGCCTGGGTGAGGTGTTTAGCACAAGCTCAGGCACCCAGAGCCCCGAAAGGAACGTCAGCCGTCATCACCATTATCATCAACTGTCTCGTTAACAAGCATTTACTGTGCTCTGCACTTTGACTCTCTTGGTGGTCCAGGGTTCCTTTTCCAAGAAAAATACTTAAGAGGCCCTGCTTGAGGTGAGAGCCTCTAGTCCCAGCTCCAGCAAGATGCCCTAATTTCCACCGTGAGGTGCAGGCTGGACGTGGGCAGAAGAAACACCCATCCCAGGGTCTCTGGGCTGCCTTCCGTTACCTCACTGGCATTTTCCTTGGACAACTTCTGGGCATGATCCTGAGCTGGCAGCACCATGTGAACAGTGAACTGAGACCCAGCCTTTCCCCCAGGATAGCTCTGCCAGGCTTCACAGGGGAGGTGGCTCCTGTGCCAGGCCTGGAAGTTCCCCTCAGTGGTGGCCAGGCAGAGAGTGTGTTGAGTGGGAAACTAGCCACCTGCAGGCTGAGGAGGCCTGAGTGGCCCTGGGGGGGACCTGAGGCTGCCAGCAAAGACAGGACAGTCTGATGGCCTTTTGATGACATTACCGCCTCTGTGCAAGGACAAAACTCTTTTCTCTATTTTCCCCAGTTAATCAGGTGACTTAGAAAGAAGCTAGATAACAGTATTATTTGCATTGACAAATCCTGATGACACAGTCAGGAGAGATGGGGGAAATGTTGCCCTCTGAACCAATAGAGTCATTAGGGAGCCCTCTGTCACCTCAGCACCCAGGTTAATTACTGCAGAAAACCTGAGAATGGCAGCTATAATTTCTCCAGAAAGTACCATGTTTTTACTCGAGACAATAAAATGCCCATGAAAGTGCTTTGAAGGACCTCCTTTACAGTCTAATGGTGTGATAATTTTAGCAGAATGATCCTCTGTGCTCCTGTTCGAGGGGCACTGTCCTTGTGCATTTGATTACTTTTGGGCTGCAAGTTATGAGCTGGACGATTGAAATCCACTCCTGTCTCCGGCGGCCTGTCACCATCTAGAGTATCTATGAATGGGCATATTGACCTACTACAGTGTCTCTCTGGGAAATGGAGACGCACGTGGCCGCCTGGGCACAAGCCGATTCTGTTTCGACAGCCATAGGCAGACATTTATCAAACAGCATAAGGCAGCAAGCTGCCGGCTTTCAGCTCACATCAAAATGATGGCAAGGAAAGCTGTTTAGAGAATTTGGATGGTTGGTTTTTATCTTAGACCATGACAAATCTGTGTGAATCTTGTGATACTTAAAACCACAGCTTTACAGAAGCCAGTCTGCATTGAGAGGCAGAAAAGTATGCCGTAGGCATGTTGAACTTTCTCATGGAGGGACAGATTTCTTTAATAGTGCATATATCTCTTTATTTCTTCTTGTTTCTAAACTAGGTGAAACTTGAAATGACTCATTTTAGAGCCTGATTGCTGGTGATGCTGCCCGCTGGAGGCAGGGGTGGCATCAGCCTGCAGCCTGCTGTTGGAACACTCTTCTTTCTTTCCGCATTCAGGAAAGCCTGTGCTTTAGTTTTGGCTGTCCATTTTGCACACTGCTCAGAATTTGATAAAATGCAGAGGGACTGGGAGAAGCGACCTATGAATCTTGTGCTTCCCACCACCTGCCCCGTGGTTCACTCTTTTTGATTTAGACACTTGCAGGCTGAGCGCCACCTGATCACACCCTTACAGGTGTAGGGGAGGTCGTGGACCCAGAGGGCAATGCTTGGGGGCAGGGCATGCCTTCCACTGTCAGCACTCAGTTCTCTACGCAGGGTGGGCTCAGAGCTGGTAAGCAAGGAACAGAAAGGCTGTAGGTAAACAGTGCAGAATGCTGGAGGGGTAGCCTCGAGGGAGCTCTGGCTGATTCCCCCAGGTTGTGGGGATCAAACAGGAGACCCCCAGATTCCGCTGCACCCTCTGTCTCGGATTCTCTGGAACTTTACCCATTGTGACTGCACTGGGACACCATACATGATCTGGCTCTCCTGTACATGGCAAGCTTGGTGGGAACAGAGACCGTGCCCTGCTTGTCATGGTGTCCCCGGATAACACAATGCCTGGCCACAAACACCTACCCCAAGAAGGACATCAGGTGCAGTTGTGTGGCTCAGCACCGTCACCTCTCAGCAGCATTCCCTGGGGCTCCTGGGCCAATGCTAGAATGTTCTCTGAGGAAACCCAACCCTGAATTTTCTACATTGTGAAGCAGATTATTTCTGAGGATGTTTTTGTTTTATCTTAAAACATCGTCTTGTTAGAGATTTATGGAGCTGTTTTCCAAACCAAAGATCAAATGTTCTTCCAACCTGATTCTTGAGGTTGCATGAAGGGATGAGCTCACATGGATTAGTGAGTGAATTCCCCCCTCACCTTCCCTTAGGGGGGACATTGTCACTGTTGGAAGCATGATAGAACTGTCAAAAGTACGTGAAATCAGCTATGCAAATGGTGAAACAGAAGTCACAGTTCCCTTTGTTCTGTGACAGGGTAAAAATTTCACATTTTCATCAAAGAGGAAAGAAATTCCAACACTTACATATCTAAATAATTGGGCAGGGTTCCTTCCACTCTTCACATGCCCCCCGCCTGGCTGTGAAGGGCCAGCCACTGCCCTAACCAGCATGACCACTGGCCAGGTTTTCCTTCCCGCTGCAAACACCTGTTCTCCTGGAGCTTGCCAAGCTGTAGAGGCGTTTGGGTCTTTCCTTGCAGAGCACAGGTGCTCAGAGAGGCCTTTCACAACCTCCCTAGTTCTAGTCCCTGCCTATGTCAGAAACCTGCCATAGCTTCGCAGGAGAGGGCCTAGGGGAGGAACTACAGACTGGGGCTTTGGCTGAGACACTACCAGCCCCCAGCCTCTCTCCAGCTTCCCTGGGTGGTCCCCATGGAGGGAGGGTGTGTCCAGGCAGGAGTCAGCCTGGGGCCCGAGGGAGGCCTAGGAGGAGACCAGCTGGACCACCGTGTCTCCTGCTGTTCCCTGGAGGATACAGCTTTCCAGAAGCCCTAGAGCTCTCGGCTCCTCTCCCAGCAACTATTGCTGGGACCCCTGGCAATGCCTGACTGCCAGCCTGCCTGGGAGACTCCCGGCACCAAAGCAGTCCTGAACACCTGAGTCTCTGCCATGGTTCCGTAGAAACTCCACATTCATACCCGTGGAAGCACCTGGAGCAGTTTCTAAACATCAAGAGAATGTCATTGAGCACTGCCAATCCTTGAGGAAGGGTCAAAACCCCACGTTACTTTTGATCCCCCTAAAACTTTACTAATAGCCTACTGTTGACTGGAAGGCTTAGCAGTAATGCAGACAGTTGGTTACCACATATTCTTTATATTATATGTATTATATATTCTTACAATAAAGTAAGCTAGAGGGGAAAAGTGTCACTTAAAACATCTTAAGGAAGGGGAAATACATTGAATATTCATGAAGTGGAAGCATGTCATCCTACAGGTCTTCATCCTGCTGTGTCCACATGGAGCAGGCTGAGGAGGGGGAGGCACAGCAGGGTCCCTGTGCTGTCTCCGGGGTAGTGGGAGGGAGAAAATGCGGTACAGGTGGGCCCTGCAAACCCTTCAAACTCATGCTGTCCAAGGCTCAACAGGAACTGCCTAAAGAACTCCACAGAATCCTCGGCCACACCTTGATCTTGATAGAGGCTTCCGTCAAGAACCCAAATAACACAGGAGTGAAGGAGAGTGGTAAGAAATGTTAACAGGCAGTGAGGAAGGACACAAATGACTGGGCAGCCTCCCCAGAACCCCTCAGTCACAGCGTGGTGGCCACCCCACCCCTCCGTCCCGCACTCTTGTCACCTGCCCCCACTGCCCATGCCACGGAAAGAAGAAAGCAGAACCGTGCTGTGGTTTGGATGTTGCCCCCCTAAGTCCCATGATGTGATGTCTCACAGGTGGGCCCAGTGGGAGGAGTTGAGTCACAGAGCAAGTCCCTCTGTGGGCCTGGTGTCCTCGTGTGGTGGTGAGTGAGTTCTTGCTCTGAGAGTTCACGCAAGAGCTGGGGTTTGAAAGAGCCTGGCACCTCCCCACAGCTCTCTCTTGCCCTAACAAGAAGCACTGGCTCTTCTTCCTCGTCTGCCACCAGCAAAACCTTCCTGAGACTTTCCTAGAAGCAGATGTGGATGCCATGTTCTTATACAGCCTGCAGCACCGTGAGCCAAATAAACCTCTTTTAGTTATCATCTATTAGAAGCCTCAGGTATTCCTTTACAGCAACACAATGTGGGCTAACACAGCAGAAGGCAGAAATCAGCCCCAGGGGCTGGAAGAACATTCTAGAAGAACACAGGTTCAGGCAGAGTCCCGGGGAGTTTTGCTTTTCCCTTTTTCTCCCAGTAATGAAGGCAGGAAGAAAGGAGGAGAGGAGAGCCCCACTATCCAGGCAGCAAGCCCGCCTCTGGACGTCACAGACTCTTCTCTACCACTGGGGCTCCCAGAAGAGAAGAGGGCCTCCCTCCATCCTGCCCCACTGCTGGTGCCCACATGGCTGCCAGCAGTCCTGGGAGAACACAGGGCAATACCCACCCAGCCCTAGGTCCTCTCCCTTCTCTATGGCTACAGGCCCAGAACACAACCAGAAGCTGCTGCTTCCACTGGGGGGAAACGGGATCCCCTAGTCTCACACCTCCTGCCGGGCAATGTATGGCAGAAAACAGAACAAAACACGGTGGCCAGCCATGCTGGCAGGGTCGTGCCTCCAACCTGGGCATCAGAGGACAGATGACATTGTGAGCAAAGATGGAGATTTTCAGGGGACAACAGGTGACTGACAACAGGTCAGAGTCCTGGGCACTCAGGGCCTGTGGGGGCTGTGTTCACTCTCCACGGCGACTGTGGTCCTTGTCAAAGCCCCAGATGCACCCCTGGGGCCTCAGTCTTTCCATCTGCGCAGCGAAGTGTCATTACAAGACGATTAGTGGAAAGGAAGATAATTGTGAATATTTGCAGCTGCATAAATAATGATTACAGGAGCAAACCTTCGTGCACAAATGTCACCCTTCATGGATTTTTTACATGGCAGGGAGAATGGCCAGAGCTTTATTCTTTGCGGAGAGTAAACAAGATTTACTTCCTGAAGGATTTCATCTGTTTGTGCCTCACCTATTCCTTCCTGTGCATGTGCGTGCATCAGAGAGTTACGGCATGCCAGCGTCGGCTCAGTCCCTGCCTTTGCGGAGTCTCCGCCAAGCTTATTTTCTTACCATGTGCCCCTGGGTCACCGATGTCAGGGTTCTCTGAAAACATCTCGTAACACAGCTGCCAGACCTCTGCCTCAGACTGGCCAAGTCAGAGCCGGGGGAGGGGGGCGGTGCCGAGGAACCTGCATTTCTGCAAAGTCCCTGTCTCGGGGTAGGGGGGGGGGTGCTGAGGAACCTGCATTTCCCCAGACTCCCCAGGCTGCTGCACACGAATGTTTGGGACCTGCTAGTGAAGGAAGGCTGTTTCTGGCCAGGGTCTCTGCAGACCCGTGTTGTGGGGTGGGAATGCCAAGGCTCTCTCCACAGCCCTGTCTCGGCTGGGTGGGCATTTGCATCGGAATCAGCTGTGGAACTTGCTTAGGGGCCTAAGAACCTGCCAGGAGATTCTGATTCCTGAAGTCTGGCAAGGACATGGGCACCTCATTTTTATCAAGGCCCCCAGGCGTCTCAGATTCAAACAGGGAAAACTGCTGCAGACTGAATTCCCCCATGAAACTGCACTAGACTAGAAGCCCCATGAAAGTATCCACAAGTGAGTATCTGGAACTCATGGTCTCTGCTGATGAAGAGGTCAGGTCTGGCTGAGATGCAGGGACTTGTCCAAGGCCATGGTTCCTGAGGGGCCTGGCTGGAAGGCAGGTGTCCAGACCCAAACCCGCCATCTCCCGGCGCCGCAGAAAGCCTCTCTGCCTCCCTTCTGCTCCCTCCCTCCAGAGCCTGGCAGGCCAACCCCCAGCTCCAGGTCTCCCTCCTTGCTGGCAGTGAGATGGGGGACTGA
>NW_016107329.1:9995713-10037824 GCF_001604975.1 Cebus imitator
GCTTTGTTTCTGGCTGAGAAATTAGTTGTAAACACATGTCTCCTCAATCGACAGGGCCTCCCATGTCCCCAGAACTCTTTTAGGTGATGGAGACACAGAGCTGAAATGTTCCAAGTCCCTGGCCGGCCAGAGCACACGGGTAAGAGAAAGCGATGACACATTACACTTAAAAAGTTCATCTCAGGCAGGCATGAGATTTGCAGAGAAGCTGCCAAGATGCTACAGACAGCTCCTGTGTACCCCACACGGTTTCCCACGCTGTTAAGCCCTTAAATTGGGATGATACATTTGACTTAACTGAGGGACCAGTGTTGATACTTTGTTATTAACTAAAATTCACACTTTCCTACTTTTCTTCCTTTTGATATCAAAGTCCTTTTTCTATTTCAGGGTGCCATCGACTTTTTCTTACAACTTTGCAGTTGCTGAGTTGTCAGGCACTAATGCTTCACATGCATGTTTAAAACATTATTCCTTCAAGGCCCTGATGTGGGGACAGGAGTGACTTACTCAGAGATGAATGCTGATGTGCATCAGAGCTGAATACGAAGCTCGGTTTGTGTTGGTCCAGGGCCCGCATTCTTAGTGCTGCTGCTGCTTGGGAGGGTGTGGAGGTGACCAGGTAGGCAGTGGTGCCGATGGTACTCCCAATGCAGAACGCCCAGTGCAGGATCCCAAATAAGGAACCCCCAATGCAGAACCCCCAGTGTGGGACCCCCAATGCAGAACCTTCAGTACAGGACCCTAAATGTGGGACCCCAATGCTGAAACCCCAGTGCAGATCTCCCAGTACAGAACTCCCCAGGCAGGACCCCCAGTGGTTACAGATGGCCATCTTCTCTGTGTCCATATGTGGTTCCCACTGTGTGCCTGTGTCCTAATCTCCTCCCAGTAGGACGACACTCAGACTGGATCAAGGTCCACTCCAATGACCTCACTTTATCTTCATAGCCTTGGTGATGGCTCTATCTCCAAATATAGTGGCATTCTTAGGTATTGTAGCTTAGAACTTCAACACATGAACTTCAAGGGAGTACAGTCTAGCCGTAACAGCAGCCTTCCCTCTCCTGCGCCCGCCATGTGATAGTAGGAAAGGGAATCTTTGGGAACGAGGAGGGGCTGCATTCTGCGTGAGGCTGCAAGCCAGTGCCACCAGTCACCCTGCCTCCTCCTCACGACTTTGCTCTCTTTACCAACCACATCTTATGAATGAGAACCTGACTTTCTATTTTCAAATGTCTAAAAAAAGCCTCATGTTATTTCCTTTTTAGGCTTTACATACATTTTTCATAATTTAAAGTCATGATGAGCTTAAATCTTTAAATGTTTTCAAAATCAGAAAATTGTCCTGAGGAATTTGGAGCCTTGGTCATTTTAAATCACTCTACCTGCGCCTTTCCTGGGTGTGTTTAGGAGGCAGGCTGTCCTTCACTCTACCTGCACCTTTCCTGGGTGTGTTCAGGAGGCAGGCTGCCCTTCACTCCACCTGCGCCTTTCTGGGGTTGTGTTTAGGAGAAGGCTGTCCTGGCTGGCTTCTTTCTGTTTCTGTGCCTCCTTCCCACCCATTCCTGTCGTCCACTTTCAACAGATCTCAGTAGGGAAACACTTCCCACAGTTAAGATGGGCTGAGAGGACCGATCTGCTTTGTGTGACCATGTCAGAGGTGTGACACTGTCATCCAGCTATTGATTGAAATCTAATTCTCATTCCCTTTTCTTGGTCTGGGCAAGGCTGGTTGCATGTGTTCTGCCTTCCTTCCCTGTTCTTTACTTGTCGCCTGATCAGAGATGACAGCATAATTGATTTCCAAGGCTTTCCTGGGGTTTTGAAATTGCCTTATTTGGTGGTTGGTTGAGGTAGTCACATGTTGGGGATGAAAGAAAAGCCAAGCCAGGATTCCTTCTGCCCAGACCTGTCCAACAGGTGCGTTCCTGGCTGCAGACGGTGGCTCCCCGTGGGCTGCTGTGGATGATGGTCACTGCCAGGGAATTGTCACAAGTGACACACGATTACCGGTGTTTTCATGTGAACTCATCCCCCTTCCATCTTGGAGTATCTTCTAGAAAATGCTTTGTTCTGATGTACTTGATGAAGAAAAGGGCCCTGTGTATTCTCCTGTAATGACAGGGCTTCTAAAGATAACCTATGAAGCAGGATTTCTGTAGACCTTGATCCTTTTTGGTGGTAAGTACTAAGATGGAGCCTGAGCTGGCCTTGATGTCTCACAGCTGGTAGGCAGAGCTAAAGGACAACCGAAATACAGCAAATATGAATCTCTCCTCTGGCCTCCTTCCCACTTTTAGGACGTGGTCACGTGACTACATTGACAGGGACTACATTGTACGATGCGTCTTCCGCCTGGGCTTCCTTATGTTTAATCTCCCTCCCCCTTTACCACCTGCTGCACTTTGTGGAGGATTTTCTAGATGCAGAGTTTTAGTAAATGCCCAGGGCCGGACAGGCTGTGAGTGGTGCACAAGATTCACTACCCCACCTGTTCTCCCGCCACACCCTCCTGAATTGGGCACGGATCCAGCTGGGCAGTCCGAGGCTTCCATGGCTTTACAAACGGCGGTTTCAGAAAGAAGACTGGACAGCGAAACCTGCCTTTGTGTACCAGGCACACCAACTGACTGGTTGTGTGAACCCGATTTTTCTCCTGAGGGTGATATTTTGGGACCTTTTCTTTAAATGGCTTGCCAGGGCAGGAGTCCAGGAATACAGATTCTGAGACACAGATTTGGATGTAGGAAGTTTGTTGAGGATTCTACTCTACGTGGGAGAGAGGAGGGCTGACCTGGGCTTAAGGGCTGTTGAACGGCAGGCTGGGGGACCAAGGTCCTCGCCAGTCTCATGAAGAGCCATGCGGCAGGGGCACCCTACAGTGAGGTCACTTTTTGTCCTACACCATCAGCGGGTCCTAAGGGACCCTCCCCATGGGGTGGGCTGAGGGAGCAGCGTTAGTGCCACTGTGGGGCTGTCTTGGGGTTAGGGCCACCTGCCTAGCTGCTCACAGGCTCCCATCCCACGTCCACACAGGAACGTCTTGCTGGGGCGTCTGGACCCTGTGCCCCTTCCTGTCCCAGCTCCTGCAGTTCTGATGATGCTGTCACCTGATGTCCGCTGAAAAGCACCTGGTCTCCACAGAGGCCCTGCAGTGTGCCCCAGGCCTTTTGCAAGTGGCACTTTGTTCTTTACAGCAGCAGGCAGCATGGTCTTGCTGTGGGACCCTCGGGGCCTAGATAGAGCCTCCCTTTGGCTGGCTGAAAATTCAACATGATGTTTTCCCACCAGGTGTCCTTTAGGTCTGTAGGGTCTTTCAGGCAGAGGGCAAGGAGAGGAACACGTGCACTGCTCCCAGGTCCCCTGCCTGCCCTTGTCCTCCTCTGGGTCCCGCCCACAGCTGGGAGCGTCTCCTGTCACTGGGTATATGTTGAAACCACATTCCTGAGGCTGCAGCATGAGGTCTATGACCCAAAGAGGCCCCATGGTTCCCCTGGAGGAGGTGGAGGTGGAGGATGATGACTTCTTTGTTTTAGAGGCATCCTGGCATAGCCATACTAATCTGGTGCCCCTGACCCTCCTGGGGCCGACCTCCCACCCTTGGAGAGCTTGCTTCTAGCACAGCCTCTCACGTCCAGCCCTTGAAGTCTGATGACCTTGACCCATCAGCACAGGGGAACATGGGGATGCTCTGTGGAGGCCTGGGATGTGGGGGTTCCTGAGGATGGAAGGCAGGGGGTTCACACACCCCTGTAGTGAAAGCACAGTGGCATCCCACATCCTCCATTGGTGTCACTGTTTCTGGTCCTACTTCCTGCGAGAGATGGGGACCCACATGCTTTTAAGGTCAATGCTGGTCCCATGTCCCTGATGCCACGGGACCCTTCTAGCACCGATGCCAGGGCAGGCGCGGGCTGCGCCCAGGCACATACCATTGGGTTGGTCATTGTTCCAGGCTTCCTGGCGATCTCTGTGGATGTGGCAGGGTGGCCCATGCCCCCATTAGGCCCTTCTGGAATTTGTCTGTGTTTGCTAATTCATCTGGCAAAGGGGCAGCTTTAGGCTTCCATCCAACTCTTCACACTGAGGGTTCTTGCCCCACAGGCCAGGAGCCACAGGGGCCATTCGGATCTCACTGAACATTTCGATCCCAGGTGCACCGCTAGGAAGTGGGAAGGCAGCCGCTGTCCCGGTCTGTGGGACCAGATGGGGTTGGACTCCATTTATTACCCAGCTCCCAGCGGGCCCACCCAGACATTGATGTTAAACGACACCCCATCCCTCTAAATCTCTGCATGATCCCTCTCCCTGAGGCACCGTGACCTCAGCCATGGCTGAAGGTCCACTTTGACAAGGTTGGGAATGAATCAGCGTCCACCTTGTGTGAATCCCCACTGTGCAAGCCACAGAGGTGTGGAGTTGACAGGCCACAGAAGCTGGCCTGGCTGGAGTCACCTCAGCCCGATATAACTGCCTAACGGGGCTGCTTGACCACCTCATGGCCGAACCTCGGGGGAGTCAGGAAATGTCGAGTTGAGTGGTTTCCTGCCCACACCTGTCCACCAGGGGACACTGGGAACTCAGGGTGCACTAAGGGGCCCGTGCCCAGTCCTAAAGAAGTTGGCTAGGAGGTCCCAGCACTCCCTCCCTCGCCCTGTGCCTGGGTGTTCCCATCCCTGCCATCACTGGCTCCACCTGCACGGCCTCCATGTCAGCACAGAGGAGGACGTGGGAGGGCTGAAGGTGACCCCTCCAGGGTGGTCCCGCTCTAACTCCAGTGATGACAGAACATCTCCTGGTCAGCCTCTTCTTCCTGGTTCGCCCAAGCCTGGCTGTCCCCAGTGGTAATTCCTGCCCCGCGTTTCCAGCTGCAGCTCTTCCGGGCCTGCTTGGCGATCTGTGGCTGATGAGCCTTCCTCCCCAGAGATGAGGGTGCTGCCAGCCTAGTTTTAGATTCTGGCAAATGTTTTGAAAAGGATCTTTACAATTGTTCTGTTCAACTTTTAATTTTCAGTTGCCACTGACTGAAGAAAGCAGAGGTCCTGAAAAGCGAGAGACTGGGGGTGTGGGTTCCCACTGCAAAAAGTGCAGTAGCATGTGGAATCACCAAAGACAGTGAAGGGTCAGGGAGACTGGTTAACCAGGCCATTGGGCCTCACTTTAAAGCTGGGAATGGTGTTTCTGTTTGAGGGACCTCGTGTATAAACATATCGACCTAGTTACATTTGTTAGCTCGTGCCTTGAATTTTGGTTTCCAAATACAGCTATTGGACCAACTGAGGAAGTTTCTTAGAGGATGTGAGATTTGAACTGGCCTTTTGGGAGACTGGCTGAGTGTGAGGCAGTGGGAAGTTCCGAATGGGGACAACTCCAAGCACAGCCCAGGTGGGAGAGCAGGGGCAGGGTTTGGGAACTGACTCACCTGCCGCCGCTCACCTCCTGGCCTTGGCTTTCCAAGCAGACGGGCAAAGTGAGGCTGCCAGGATGTTCATTTCTTTTTTAAAATAAGGTTTTCTCTGTGGTGTTTGGCTGTTTCCTTATTGTTTCACATTTACTGGGTATGAGGATTGAGGGTGGGAGACACCCTGTGATCACAGGCGCCCTGGCTCTTGTCAGTTGCACATAAGCATCTGTGTAAGGAAGGCTGCACAAAACTGCATGGGTGCTGGGAGAGCCATGGCTGGGTTGCCCAGTGTGAGGGCACCGGCTGGGTGTGTCCAGCATGCAAACAAATGCAAACATCTTGCGTGAACATGTCACACACATGCACACGTGCACACCTGACACAACGTGTACACACACATCTGGATGTTTGTGTATCTATGCTCTGGAGTTAGTAGAGAGCCTCTGATAATGGGTTGTCCATCCTTAGCTGTACTTTGGAGTCTGTATTCGTTGGTCACTCCCGCTCGAGCCTGAGCACATGTGCCAGTCCCCAGGCACCTGGGTAGGATGCAGATTCCGATTCCAGGCATCTGGAGCAGGCTGTGACGTTCTGTGTTTCCAGCAAGCTCCCAGGAGATGCCGAGCTTCTGGTCCGCAGCCACACTTTGAGTAGCAAGGCTCTGTGCCTATTAGCACGCAAGCTCTGGGGATGGTCATGGATGTCCTCTGCCTGCTGCGGGGGAGGAGCCCGGTTATCAGAGCTGCCATCTGGGTGTGACCCGCCCTCCCTGCAGTTGCTGCCCTCTCCCCTGCAGGTCTGGTGTGAAGCTGGAGCATCTCAGCGGCTCGAGTCCAACATTGACCTTTGGCCAACTGGGCAACCCCTCTGTTCCTGAACCCTGCAGGGCCTCTGGCTCTCTGAAGGGTCCTTTGTGCTGCAGGGTCACGAGCAGCCCCCGAGGGATGCATCCCATCTGGTGCTGGGATATCCCACAGCTGAGGCTGAAGGTTCTGGTTGCCGCTTTCATGACCCTGCAGCCTTTGTCCTTATTTAGATCTCCCTGGAAGCCGACCTGAGACAGGACTTGGGTGCGGGCATCCCTGGGAGGGAGGAGGATTAAAGGCATGGGTGCTGAGCCTGCTGCCCTCCTGTGCTCTCCTGAGGCGGAGAATCACCAGCTGCCCAGATGTCCAAGTCAGAAAACATTCGCTAAACATGTCCAACCAGCCTCAATTCTACCTCCTTAGGAGCGCTTGGTGGCAACTTCTCGGAGGACACTTCCCCACATCTGCTCCGGGCACCACCACTCCCACCTGGCCACTTGCATTTCCTAACTGGCCTCCGCCCACCTGTCCTCCCCTACAGCCAGAGCGACTGCCCAAAAACTTGAACTTAGTGCCCTTTTGGGCAGAAGCATCCAGGGTCTTATCCCTGCCCTTGGGATGAAGTCAGAGTCCCTCAGTGGCTTATATGCTGTGGAACCTGGTCCTGCCCCATCATACCTGGGCCACGCACTCACCCTCTCTCCAGCCAAAATAGTAACAGAATGGCAGTGACTTATGATGGATTTTACTATACTACACTCATTATGTAAGTTGTACGATGTATTAAAAACTTTAATAGAAATGTATTATAGGAGGTCTTTTAATAGGATTGAATTATAGAAATGAACCCCATTTATTAATTTCTTACTAAGTATCAGGCACTGAGCTGTGCTCTTCTCAAATATTTCATTGAACCTTCACACAGCTGAGTGATGCAGCCGTGATTATCTTCATCATACAGGTGAGGACACTTTGACATGGAAAAGCGTTTCAATTGCATGAGGCCACACAGCAAATAAATAGGTTTGTTTCCATCCACAAGTCTCAAAATAGCCCAGTGAAGTGGGTCTCCGAATTCTATGTAGCCATTTACATGTGTGTGTCTGTGTCTGTCTGTGCATATTTGTGTGTTGGTGGTTCTGTGTCTGTGTGTCTATGTCTATGCATACATCACTCTGTGTGTCTGTGTGTCAGTCTGTGTATATTTCTGTGTGTGTGTCCCTATGTGTCTATGTGTGTCTGTGTGTATATTTCTGGATGTGTGTGTCTGTGTGTGTCTGTGTCTGTTTCTGTGTATGTGTCCATGTATGTCCATCTGTGTCTGTTTCTGTGCATGTGTCTGTGTGTATGTGTATCTGTGTCTGTTTCTGTGTGTCCATGTCTGTCTGTGTGTGTCTGTGTGTCTGTCTGTGTTCGTTTCTATGTGTGTCTGCATGTTTCTGTGTCTTATCAGTCTGTGCGTGTCCGTATCTGTTTGTGTCTGTCTGCATGTGTGTCCATGTGTGTCTGTGTATGTCTATCTGTGTGTGTCTGTCGTTTCTGTGTGTGTCTGTGTGTGTGTCTGTTTCTGTATCTGTGTGTGTGTCTGTGTTTCTATATGTGTATCCGTGTGTGTATCTGTTTCTGTGTGTTCATGTGTGTCCATCTGTGTGTGTCTGTGTCTGTGTATATTTCTCTGTGTGTGTCTGTTTATGTGTGTGTCCCTGTGTGTCTGTGTTTGTTTTTGCATGTTTCTATGTCTGTATGTGCCTGTGTGTGTCTGTGTCTGTGTGAGTCTGTTTCTGTGTGTTTTTGTGTGTGTGTCTGTGTGCCTGTCTGTGTCCGTGTCAGGGGCAGGCAAGTCTGACATGCTGTTCCGGGAAGACAGGCACACCTTGGGATGTGAGGCAGGTTGCGCAGCCCCACCCTGCAAGGCGATGTGTCCATCCTCGATGGACGTTTCTCCCATCAGCCTCCACGCAGAGCCAGGTATCTCCCCAGGTTGCCTTATTTCACCCATGATGATTTAAATATCTGTGGTCTACATTCCATGGGGGATTAGTTTTCATAACAGGGTGAAGTTTAAACTACTTGGGATTTAAGTGATGCTTACTCTCTCTGGGAGATCTGGTTGAATGCTGTTGACCTAAGAGTGAGAATCAGGCTGTGCACAGTGGCTCAATCCTGCAATCCCAGCCACTCAGGAGGCTGAGGTGGGAGGGTCACTGGGCCTTGCAGTCCAAGGCTGCAATGAGCTCTGATTGCACCACAGCACTCCAGCCAGTGTGACAGAGCAAGATCCTGTCTCAAAATAAATAAATAAATAAATAAAATTAAAAATGATTTTATTTGCTTTAAAAATGATAACATTGAAATATTTGATTTGACATTCATAACCCGCAAGTTTGAAGGAAAAAAATGCCCTGTTAGCTTTTGTTCTCTTGACGGAAAAGTATGCAGCCTGTTGGGTGTTTCTAGATCACCATTTCCCCTGAACCAGCAAGCTGAGGTCATGAGCCATTGCAGAGTATCCTGCTGCTGGCCTGTCACCTGACAGACTCATGCTGCTCAATGGCACAATGAGTATTTTGTCCAAATCAATATTTTTCAGAGATCCTAACTAAGCGGTACAATATTTTTACGGGTCTTCTTATATCAGTGCAGGTGTTTCTGCATATTTAGTAAGCAACAGGAAGATTACAGCTCCTTACCTGTGAGATAACAGGTGATGGAGTTTTTCTGCTTGTCTTAGTAAATCTTACGAGTTCTCTACAATCAAATTCACAGGTCTCTCTCATATGGGTTTTGTAGGTAAAAGTGAAAAGTGATTCAAATGTGAGTTCAAAGTGAATTGTACAAATCATGAAAAGGTAGGAGAAAGGTGTGTTACATAATAGGAAAAAAATGTCTTTGGAAATACGTGAGAAACTTTTTCTTTCCTCCACTCCCAGCCTCAACTTAAAAACAAACTCTTCTCATACATTTTCTGCCTTCAGGAAGAGCAAACTTCAGGTGTAAGCAGTGGAGAAGTACAAAACTGATTTGTAAAACAAAGGAATTAGTATAGAGAAAGGCTTCCTTAAAAAAACAGAGTTAATTGATGCTGTTTTGTACTTGGAAAAGCCGATAATACAGCTGCATGAATTAGACACCTCCGTTATGATTGGGGGTAGGACTTGAATATTATTTCTATTTATGATTCACACAAACTGCTTCTCACTGCCTTCCGTCTCCCACAAACAAAGGGTACCTCTCCCTATGACCATTGTTTCTCTTCTTTTTTTTTTTTTTTCTTTGGGACGGAGTTTCGCTCTTGTTACCCAGGCTGGAGTGCAATGGCACGATCTCGGCTCACCGCAACCTCCACCTCCTGGGTTCAGGCAATTCTCCTGCCTCAGCCTCCTGAGTAGCTGGGATTACAGGCATGCGCCACCATGCCCAGCTAATTTTTTGTAGTTTTAGTAGAGACGGGGTTTCACCGTGTTGACCAGGATGGTCTTGATCTCTTGACCTTGTGATCCACCCGCCTCAGCCTCCCAAAGTGCTGGGATTACAGGCTTGAGCCACCACGCCCGGCCCCATTGTTTCTCTTCTTAAATGTGAGAGGTATGTGTTATGCATTGTTAGGGTTGTGATTTTGGTTCCTTCCTGAAAGAAGGAGAGTATAGACTGTAGGACGGTGATGAGTTTTCTCCTGTCTTTCTTTCTTCTCTTAATTTAATTGCAGTAAATTTCGGTGCACACAGTTTCCTCCGTTTCAAGGTACTTCTCCCCACAACCACCCCCAATCCCATTTCTTCTAAGCGGCCCCTGGTTGGGAAGTCCTTTGAGAACACCCAGCCTAACTTGTGCCCACAGCAGGCTCTCCACCTTGCGTACAGCAGGTGCTTGGAGCTTGCTGGCAAGTCAGAGGAGGGAGCAGAGGTAAAAAGGGAACCTGGCCAGTGCGGGTCCTGGCCAGTGCAGGTCCTGCCCGGCTCCCTGCCTCTGCCCCAATGGACTGCATACCTCTTCGGGGTAATGAGCAGGGGAGAGCTCCCAGGAGCAGCCTCCGTCCTCATCTGCTCTAGGCCTTCTTTTAAAAATATCTTTATCAGTCTATTTGTGTTTCTATTTTTTTTTTTGGTTTAACATTGGTTTTCTGTTCCTAAATCCTAATCTCACTTGTTCTTACACTTTTTCACTTTACAACGAGTGGATTTTAGACTTTCAGCTTAACCTTCCGTCCCCTTCACCTTTCAAGCTTTTTATCTCAGTGGTTTTGGATTTAACTTTTATTTAAATCTCATCAACTATATCTTCAGCACTGACTTCTTTTTAAAAGCATTTATCCCACATGGGGTTGATGGCAAGGGTTTAGAATCATACAGTTCAAACTTGGAGCTGGGAAGCTGTTTTGTCACTGGGGTCTGGCTGCGTGCATCTGTAAAATGGACTCACGAACAGCACTTGTCTCATGGAGATGCTCTCATAAGGAATATCAGGCATCTGCCATGGCGACCGCTGAAAAATTGTTACGGTTGTTAGGGTTGCGATTTTTGTCATCATCGTTTTGGGATTTGGATAGTTTTGCTTTTAATTTCTACTTTTTAAATTGCTAAACTTAATCTTATTAAAATATCATTACAAGATAAATCATAAACAAAAATACTATAAACTAAATACACAAATTTAAAAAATAAAACCAGCAATCATTGATTCACCAGCCAGCTTGCAGTCACAGAACGTTGCGGTGTCTATGCAGCTCCCCCAGGCTCCCGCGTCGTGTAGCTCCTCCCCTGCTGCAGAGGGAGCTGCTGCCGTCCTGTGTGCGCTGCCATGCCTTTGCTGGTCTTCAGCGCTTCCGCAGATGCAGATGCAGATGCATTCTTAACAGCACACTAAATAGCACTGATTGTTTGCTGACCTCAACCTTAAGTAGAATTGTTCTCTATGATTCTCTGCCCCGTTTAGTTCAGTCGACATTGTATTTTTGAGTCATTCCTTTTTTCACTGCTATTTAATGCCATTCATCCCTTCTGAGCCCGTGGACACATGGGCTTCGTGCAGTGATGTTGGTTTTGGTTTCTTGATGATGAACAGGGCTCTCAGGACGTTCCTGTGCTTGTCTTACTGCAAACGCTGCGGTGGTTTCGTCCACCACAGGTGTGGCCAGGTCCTCAGCATGAGCCTGTGCAACACTGGTGGGCGATGACCAATGGTGTGTCAAGTTTCCTCCCCCTCCAGTGGTGTAAAAGAGTTGCAGCTGCTCTGCCTCTGTGAGCACTGAATATCACCAGACTTTATATTTTAATTCATCCAGTAAGTGTGAATGGGATTTCACTGTGACTTAGCTTTGCATTTACCAGGTTAATACAGGAGATAGTGTATCCTGTATTCACTGGTACCTCATATTTTTGTCCCTATTCAGTGCCAGCTCTTATCTTTTATTCACTCTTCTATGAAGTTGATCTTCTTCTTCTGACTGACTGCTTTAGAGTTCTTCATAGCGTCTGTGTTGCACTATCTTTGTGGTGAACAGAAGCTCTAAGTATTAATGCAGTTGAATTATCCATCTTTTCTGCTGTTCTTTAGTTTTCATGTCTTTATTTAAAAACCAGGCTGTACCTAAAATATACAAAGTTTGTATACTATATATTTTTTTAAATTAAAAAAATCATTTCACATGTAAACTACAAGTGTAATGTTTTGTATATATGGTGTAATGCTGTGAGAAAGGAAGCCCAATTCTTGGTTTCATTGGACTACTAGTTATGCATTTCAGGCTTCAGTCACCTGCAATGCCAACTTTGTTAGATATTAAGTTTCTATATATGTGTGGGTCTCTTTCTAAATTCTATATTCTGTTCTATTTGTTTGTCAGTCCTGTGCCAATACCATACCATCTGGATTACCAAAACTATATAAAAAGTCTCAATATCTGGCATATGGGTTTTCTTATGAGCTGTTAATATAATAATTAATATAATTTTTATGCAAAGGCAACCTTAAAGTCTTATAATAAACTCAATTTGGACCTAGATTCCATTTGCTTACAATGTTGTGAGTATTTTTACATTTGTGTTCATGAGTGCTTTTGTTCATGTATGAGACTTGCTTGCATCTTTCTTAAATTATTCTTGATTTTGATAACCAATACAATACATGAATTTGACAAATATTTATTCTGTCTTCTCTGGAATAGTTCTGTGGTAAAATTGACCAATGCCTGGCAAAACTCAACTGTAAAATAATCTGTATTTTCTCTGAAGGTAGATTTTAAATATTGATTCAAAGTATTTAATGATTGATTATAGGACCATTTGGTTTTATCTACGTTAGTTTGAATGACTTGTACTATGTAGGAATTTGGCATTTTCATATTTTTTCCACATTGGTTGGCTTAAATTTGTTTCTGATAACCCTAGGATATTTTAAATTTTTGTTGTAGGTTCATTATTGCCAGCTTTTTAATTTGTGCAATTTATACTTGACTTTTATCCTTTTTAATCTTGATTATATGCCAGATATTTATTAATTTTGGTTGTTTCTCAAAGAACCAAATTTTGGTCTTGTTGATTCTTTCTCCCATTTCTTTATTTTCAACTACATAATATTTTGTTCTAATTTTCTTTCTTTTACTTTGTTGGGTCTATTCTGTTAATCTTTTAGTTCATTAACTTCCAGCTTTTTTCTTTTCTAATATAATAATTTAAGACTATAAATTTGCCTCTTATTATGACTTTGGCTGCATCCTGTAATTCTTGATACCTAGTAATTTTATTGCTCAGCCCTAAGTATTTACCAGTTTCCACTATAAGTGCTATTTTGACTTAGAGATTTTGGGAAATGTATTTTGTGCTTCACAAATACACAGATTTGTTTTAAAATTATTTTGTTAATTTTGAGCTTAATACTTTATATTGATTTTAGAGTGCTATTCTAAAAATTATTTTGGTTTCAGAAATGCTAAAATATGGATAAAAAATGGCAACAGCAAGTGTAAAAAGTCACTGTTTTTAAGACATATGTCAACTTAAAGACACTAAAGATAAAAAAAGAAAATTGGATCTTAGAATCTAAAAAAATTGGGTCCAGTTAGAAACTTTTTGTTATCCTAATTTGCTGAAACATGTTGCAATTGGCCTTATTTTCTAGTATATGGTCTGTATTTGTAAATATTTCTTGAGTGAAAAAAATCACATTTTATTCCTTCTATGTATTTCTACTACATCAAACTATTTAATAGTGATATTCAAATATTTTATCTCCTGACTGTTTTTGTCTGCCTGGTCTTTCAAATATTTACAGAGGAGTTTTTAAAATATGCCATATGATACTAGATTTACCAATATTTTTATAACTTTATCTATTTTTGTTTTATATATGTTGGAGCTATGTTAATAACAACAAAAATGCTTAGAATTATTGCACTTTACTAGTGAACTGAGCGTTCTATCAATATATAGTAATCTCTTTTTAAAAAAAAATCTCTAGTAAGGCATTTGTCTTCCTTTTTTTGTTATTTTGTGTTTTCCTTGTTTGTTTGTTTTTGCGTTCAACTGATACTAATATATCTGTCATCTGTACCAGCTTTTTAAAGTTATTTGTTTGAAATATGTTTTCCATCTTTTTGCATTTTACCTGTCAATGCCTTTATGTTTTAGACATATCTCTTATAAATGGCATACAGCTGGAATTTTGAAAATCCAGAGTAATAACTGTAATATTTAAATTAGGAAATTGATTCATTTATATTTATCATGACTACTAATGTATTTGAATTCCTGTCTACTATTTTATTTCATGCATTCTATTTCTCCTGCTTTTTCCCGGTTTTTTTCCTTCTGTTCTTACCCTCTCTTAAATTGATTGAAACTTTTTTCCTCCCTATCTTATTTTGCAATTCAATTTAGAAGCAATACATTCAATTTACATGATGTTATTGATTATCCTAGAAATATTAAGAAGCTATGGCCACTTAACAAAGTCTGCTGCTAATATTTACCCTCTTTATAAATAATGCAGGAAATGTAGAGTTCTTTCACTTTTAATTATATGTTGTATATATATTTTAGTTCTATCTTGTTATTTTTAACCACACAAATTATATGTTATTATTTCTATGGCTAATGCTTGTTTAGGCTTACTGACATTTACTATTTTGTGTGCTAAACATTTATTCTTGCATCTCAGACCTTTTTTTCTGGAATCCTTTCTCTCTCCATAGTGTTTGCCCTATAAAAGTTCCTTTAATAAAGACCAGTCATAGTTTAAAAAAAGTCTTTAGTTCATCATCATTTTCAAAAATATAGTTAACTGATTGACAATTTCAAATGAACATCTTTTTTTCCCTTTTTTTGAAGATATTATTCCATTGTCTTCCATCTTCTCCTATAACGATTGAAAAGCCAGCTACCTTTCTAATTATTGTTTAATTTTAGGACATCTGTTATTTTCCTTGGTAATAATTTTTAAATGTTGTTTTTATCATTTATATTTGGCAGTATTACTAGGTTGTAGCTAAATACAGCAGATTTTAAATTTCTCTTCTTGGGATTTATTGGTCTCCCTAAATATGAAAATTTATGTCTTTTAAAAGTAATATAACCTTCCATCATTATCTTTTCAAATATTGTCTCTCATTCTATTTTTCCTCTTAGAATTCTGATAGAAAATATATTTTATATTAATTTATATATAATTTATGTTTTTCTTATATTTTTCTGATATTTTCTTATATTGTTCTACATGTCTCTTAAACTGTATTTTATATTTTCTTCTTTTTCCCCATTCTTCATAAGTTATTGAGAATTGAAGTGTATTTTCCAATCATATAATTCTCTCTTCAGCTGTATCTAGTCGGCTGCTTAGCCTTTCTTTTAAAGTTTCTATTTTCTATTAGTAATATTTTTCATCCTCTTAAAAATCTCTTTGATTCTAGGTCAGTGTTATACATATGGTCAAGCAATATGTGAGCTAGTATTTGTCCAATCCATTCATTGTTATATTCATTATTACCTGTGAAAAATATGTTAAGAAGAGTATAAAGTGTCTGTTTAATATATTATTTACCTGTCCTTGATCCTTGACTGTTTGGGCAGAAGTTGATCCAGGCACATGTTACACTAGCTTGGTATAAATTGTAGATATTTATGCTTAAAGCCACCCTGTGCACTAACACTACTTTGAACTGTGGCCAGTTTGTCAATATAGGCAGGAATTCCAGTGGCGAAAAACAAAACTGTGTTATAAATCCCTTCTCACTTAAATTATTAGTTAATAACTAGACACTGGTTTTATATGAGTTAGTTGATTACCTCCATGACAGAGAGAATAGAAATATAAACATTCTCTCATTGTCTTTCATCTGGTAGCATTTTAAACAACCTCTGACTCAACTGATGTGAAGCTTTTTATAATCCTTATTCCATTTGATATTCATACACTTTAATGTGGAAATATTAATCATTGACAGTCTGCTGCTGAGATCCCTTGGCATATGATATAATATATGGTATTTTACAAAACTATAGTAGACTGGTCTAAAATCTGGAAGTTATGAATTCTGAAAATCACCTGGGCCTGGGGATTTCAGATAAGAAGTTGTGGTCCTGTGATACTTAACCTAATTGTGTTCTGGAAAGGATTAAATAAAATATAGCATAGTTCTTAATATACTGTGTTTGGCACATGATAAACTCTCAATAATTAGTAATTGCAGTTTTTGTTGTTGAGTCTATCCAGATTTTCCCCAATTTTTGTACTTCATGAAGTGGCCTTGGGGACAAAGAGACAGAAAACATGGATCTGACATTTTAATATGTATATGATGTTTTACCTTCCACATGTTTAGGGTGAAAGCTAGAAGACATTTGAAAGCTTGTTAGGCAGCAATATAGGTTAGAGCCAGCAGGACTGAGAAGTTACATCTAAGCAGCTGGGTGGGGAGGGAAAGCAATGGGAACATAAAACAATTCCTCAGGCAATCACACACCATCCATGGACGCGAGAACTGTGTTGAAGCTTGCAGGGGCAGACAGTGGGTTCATCGCGTTCTAGCAGGGGGACTGAATCTAAGGGACTTGGCCGCTTAGTCGGAGGTAATCAGGTAGGGATTTTTTTTTTTCTTAATCAAATGAGTAAATATCTTCAAAGATTATACTAAATGCTGTCAGGTTTGTGGAGTTGAAAAATAGCTCTTTGTTATTCTTAAGCAATCCTGCAATATTTATCAACACCCTGAAGAATGTCAGCACCCTTCAACCTACTTTCCCCACTTGCAGAATTTAGTTCCAAAGAAATAATGCAAAATAAAAAAACTAATAATCTTACGCAGGAAGATGTTTATTACCACTCTGGAAGATGTAATAGAGACAAGCTGGTAAATTCGTGTTAATTATGGAATGATTACATCATAGCATATCTGATTTATGGACTGTTACAAAGCTATCCAAGAATAATGCTTGTGAGGTTTTTTTTTTAATATCATAGGAAATGCTGGCAATAAAATGTTAAGTGACAAGCAGGATATAACATTTTATGTAATGCATGTTCTCACAACTATGTAAAACACATTCATAGAAAAATAATGGAAGAAAGAGCCAAATAATGTTTACTCTGTGTGTAACGGTCGGATTACAATTTAAAAATGAAAATCCTCTCTCTGGTTTTGTATTTTACATTATGATAATGAATTAGCTTCTTAATTAAAAAAGCAGTAATGAGAAAAAAAGTAAGACGTGGACAAAGTCATGTCCATGGTGAAAGTGTAGCAGCCAAGGTAGGCTGTGGCCAGCCCGGGGGCGGGGGTGACCCCGGTGGGGCCCTGCTGCTGTGCAGTGCTGTAGGGCACAGTGTGACAAGCAGCAACCAAACACCCTGGTTTGGAGAGTCCAGGGCAGTGCCGGTGGAGGGAGTGTGCGGGCCTTGGAGTCCAGGAAAGGCACCTGCAGGAGCACGACCATTGAAAATGCACCCCGCCTGGATGCAGAGTCTGCACTGTCTCCACACCACTTCCTGCAATTAGGGAAGCCAGGCTGCATCTGGACAGATAGTTGCATCCAGGCCACAGTACTAGAGTGTTCTGATTATTTGTGAGTTAAATACATGTGTGTTTTCCTGCTATCTTGCTGCCTCACTTATGTGGAATGATTTTCTGCTGTTGAGACGCATGGGGTTAAGAGCACAGGTTTCTGGTGTCAGGTGGATCTGAGTTCTAATTCTATTCTCACTGGTGCCAAACAGCTTCCTAACCTCTCCAAACCTCAGTTTCCTCATTTGGAAAGGAGCGCGTGTGTTGACTGGCTGTTGTAGGGATGAAGTGAAACCATGCGAGGATCTCCAGCAGATGCACGAGACCACACAGGTGCTCACAGGAACAGGGCTGTTATCTCTGGTACGAGTAAGGGAGCCGTTCACACGCCTCACCCAGCAGGTGTGGCTGCCGCCACTTAGAAACACGAGAAGCAGCACGGCCTCAGTTTACAGAAACACCTTCTCCCGGGGCTTTCTACAGTTAGGCACTCTGCCTCCAGGGTTCCCATTCCTCAGCACGGCTCCTTCTGGGGCTGGCGGTGGGGGCGCGTGCCTCTTCCGCACCCCTGCTCCATCCCTGCACTGCCTGCTGCCCCAGGCTAGGCACGTTACTGAAACAAAGCACAGAATTGAGGCCTTGAGCATTGCCTCGTGGGTTCTTGTTGTTTTCTTCAGAATAAAAAGAAGAAATGAGAGAGAGGGAGGGCGGGAGGGAAGAAGAGAGAGAGAATATAGTACAAATAGTTTTGCACCCTAGCTTGTGAAAACCTCAAAGCTACTACCAGAGCCCACTGCTTCCCGTCCGTGCCTTCATCCATTTTCAGGACTGGTTTGTCTTCAGCCACTTGGTGTCAGGGATGAAACTAGTTCCATGCTGCTCATTGATTTATGCTTTCACTCTGTAATCACAGGATGAGGAATAAAGGATAGCGTTTAGGGATATTGAGGGTCAGTTAATCTGAGGAGACCGTCCAGTCCCTCGTCTCCTGCGTAGGAAGGAGGGTGGTGAGGGTGGGATGTCAAGGTCTTACCCGTCACCAGGACCCTGCTACTTCTCTCTAACCTATGAGATGTGTGGTTTATAGACTGTGTGGTATAGAAATTTAAAAATGTATTTAAATATCCGTCATTTTCTCTTTAACCTTTCCTGGTATTGAACTGCACCATGGCCCACTCAGCTGTATTGAAGGACAAAATCGTGAACTGCATGAACCACTGGGTGGGGAAATCTAGGAAGGGCAGGTCTCGAGTTCTGGCCTAAACCCCAACTTGTATTGATCACATTATTCCTTGAATCTCACAGCCAGAGGTGAATCAAGGTTTCTAGGGAGATCTACAGCTTATATAATATAGCCCCCATTAAGAAAAAATATTGAAATCTTAATATAAAATAGCCAGGACCCTCCTTTTGCACTTAAAGCGGGGCACTTGTGCGAGGGGTCCGAGGTTTCAGCTGGAGGGGCTTCGTGAAGACCTGGGATGACGAGGTCTGTCCCGTGCAGGGGTCCCAGGTTTCAGATGGAGGGCTGCATGAGGACCTGGGATGACGAGGTCTGACCCGCCCGAGTCTGGGCAGCTGTGCGGGCCTGGCCTTCTGCGTTTCATCTTCCGTGCTGGCTACAGAGACCCTGCAGTGCTGCGCCGTCTATACTGCAGACTGCTCCTGGTCCACACTGCGGAACTAGCTGAATTCAGCAGGGCAGGTTTAGCACTGTCTGTGAGAAACAAACTTTTTTTTTCCTTCCCAGGACAATACAATAGGTTTTAGCTTTCTGGGGAGAAGATTGCAGTTGTGAGAGGTGTTGCTTTCTGAAAATAGCTGTAAGCCCACCTGTTGATCACTAGGAAGTAGACGGTCTTGAGTGGGGGTGGGGAGGCCATACTTCCGCTGGGAAGAAGAAACAGCCGGCAACGCTCCCCAGAGTAACTTCTACATTGACTCTGACTTCCATAAGTATTTTCCTGTTTTCTCTTCTCCCTTCCTGCATATGCATTCCGCTGTCCTGCCATTATTCTAAAATGAGTGAAAAGGGCAGGAAGGGAAATAGGAGAAAGTCAGCGATGCAGCAGGCTTCACACACACACAGTCCCCATCAACGTGGGTAACGCGGCCGGCAACAAATGTCAGAGGCTTCTAAAAAGCAGAACACGGGCATTTGCCCCACCACTTCTCTAAATAGGAGAGAAGTTTGGCTGTACTCTTTTTACCCTGTGTAAACATGAAAACGGGGCTTTTTCCCAGTGTCGGGTGGAGCGCCCGCTGGCCTGAGCCCCCAAAGCACCTGAGGCGTGAAGTGAGGGCGCAGCCTGGAGGAGGGCTCTGTGCATGGAGGCTCCTCTCAGGAAAGTGGCGCGGGGTAGTGGGGGGCTCCAGGTCCAAGTCCCTGGGGCAGGCCCAGGACAAGGCATAGGGAGCCACGGGCCCCCACTGGAAGGGGACTGCTGGGGGGCAGGGAGGCTCACTCTGTTCTCTGCTGAAGCCCAGCGGCTGCCCCAGCCTGGTGCAGAGTGGACCTGATGTATTCGTTGATTGATAGGTTTCTGGAATGATCAGGGGAGGATGGGAGCGTGACTTCAATGTGTAGGGTTGAACCTGGAGGAGAGAACTAGAAACAAACTCTGAGTGAAGGGGCCGGTCTAGTTCTCCCTCCCCCAGGAGAAAATGAGTTCTGCCATGAATGCATGCCCAGGGGAGGCCGCCCATGCTGACCAGCTGTCTCCCTCGGCTGAAGGATGGGAATGGAGCAGCCTAGAAAGGTTGACATTTGCATCACAAGCAGCCGGGATGCTGCCACAATGGACTGGCGCCAAGGACAGGCATGGAGATCCCAGGAGCAGACCTGAAGCTGGGCAGGCGTGCATAAAGAACAGGACACCAGCCTTGAAGGGATGATCAGATTACCAGCCTCCACTGCCACCACCGCAGTGCCAGCGTGGCAGAGCACAGCACAAAATAATTTAAAAACACTGCTGAAAGCAGTTTATATTCTTGAACAAGAGGAAGTTCTGTTATGAAATAAGCATACTGAATTATAGAAGCATAAACTACAATCTACTATTTAACAACAAAAACAAAAACATTAAAAACGCGTCTCAGTGGGTGGGAAGATCATGGCCTCTAAGAATTCAGACCTAAGGACAGGCACCCAGTGTCCACGGAGCAAATGGTGAAGGAGCTGAAGGAGCCTTGACATGGAGGAGGCAGAAGCAGAACGTTTTTAAGGTGATGTAAAACTATGAGAGAGGAATCGTTTTCAGACATGAGAAAATACATGTACGGCCCAGCAAACACACCCACCAGCACGGCTGCGGGAGCAGGGTGAGTAAACCAGCATGCCCTCAGAAGAGAGCAGTGGAAACGTCCTGGAACCCCACTCTGGAAAGCAGGTGCAAGAAAGCCTCCAGAAAAACTGAACGAACACTCCTGGCACAGTACCTTGGGCGATTCTTGACTCAGAGAAGTTTAAAAAAGCTGCAGGCAGCATCCTGCAGGTGCTCCTGAGCGAAATGGGAGTTTCCGGGGTCCTGTGTTGGCCTCACCGCTGCTTCCCAATGGTTTCACCTTCAGTTATGTGCCTGCTTCTCTGTGCCCAAAGCTTCTCATCCTAACTCCACTGTAATGCCTGGGACGTCAGGGCAGGACATCCACTGGTCCCCACCATGGGCCACCTTGCTGGGCTCCGTCACATGCACCACTGCACCGAGAGGGAACTCTCAGTGTACTCATCTGTTCTCACACTGCTCCAAAGAGCAGTTCACCTGAAACTGAGTGATTTACAAAGACAAGGGGTTCATTGACTCACAGTTCTGTAGACTGTATGGGAGGCATGACTGGAGAGGTCTCAGGACACTGTAGTCGTGGCAGAAGGTGAAGAGGGAGTAGGCACATCTTCATGTGGCTGGAGCAGGGGGAGGGGCCACACACTTTTAAACAGCCAGATATCATGAGAACTCACTCAGTATCATGAGAGCAGCAAGGGGAATCTGCCCTCATGAGCCTACTACCTCCCTCCAGGCCCCTCCTCCAACATTGGGGATTACAATTAGGCATGAGACTGCAGGGGGCACAGATCCAAGCCACATCACTGAGTAAGTGGTATATTTCATGGAAATAGAGGTAACCCGTCAGCCCAGCTAGAGCCCAAGGGGGCACCCCCAGCACGCTCTGGAATTAAGATGAGAGGGGAAGGGCTTCCAGCTTGATCCTCTGTGTTCCGATTCACAGTCTAAGTCACGTCTCAATATGCTGCGTCCTGGCCCAAAATGCACTTGGAGAGGCTTCCTCATCATTATTTTGTTTTTTTTTTTTAATGTTAAATATGATCATTCTAATTGGAAAAAATAAATGCATGTGGATTGTAGGAAAGTGCATATTTAAAAGGAAAACAGAGATCATACTGTATGTAAAATCTCGTATTCTGCATTTTTCACTTAGCATTACATTGTGAGAGTTTTTCCATATCATTAAGTGCTTCTCTAAAATGATTTTGAATATTATGCAATGGTCCTTGAAAAATATGCATGATTATTAATTTTAAGTTGACTTATTTTAAACTATTCTCTTGATGAATGTTGAATGTTTTCCCCCAGGCTTAATAATTTTTAAATTACAATTTATATTCTTGGTAAAATCCTTCGTATCTATTTCTGATTATTTCCACAGAGGGGAGAGCAATAAAGCAGAATTGCAGAGCCAAAGGAGGTAGCCCTTGAGGCATCTGAGACGCGCTGGAAATCTGCACTCTGGAAATTTCACACAAGTGGACACACTCGTGGACAAGGTAAGAGAGTGGTTATTGATACTTATTTCTACTTGGCAATTGGAGTATTGTGAATTTCTGGTCTTTGCCATTTTGACCATTAAAACAATGGCAGCTGGTATCAGGCTGTGTGTGTTTGGCTGCAGTGAGGCTGCACGTCTGTCTTGCGGGAACTGGCTATGTGTCCGTCTGCCTTTCCAAGCTGCCTGTTTGTATCCATAGACCACTGTCCTTCCATAGAGATCCTTTTTTGCTATTGCTTTACAAATGCTCTTTACATATTGAGATATTTAATAGCCTTTGGGTACTGCATCTTTTTAAAATATTTTCCCCAATTTGTCATTTGCCCTTGTCTATTTTTTACTATTAAAAGACAAAAAAATGTTAGGTTGTCAAATCCATCAAAATTTTCCTTAGTGTTTCATCTTTGATGTCATGTTTACCAAATCTGTCTTCACATTTAATCTCTACACATAAGACATTTTCTTTCTGTAGTTCTTTAAGATTTTCTTGTTCTTCATTTGGAGCTTATTCAAATTCATGGTGTGAGTACAAGTGCCAAAATGTATTTATGTATTGTTCACAATTAATTATTGCAGCAGAATTTATTGAATAATTATCTTTCTCCACTGATTTAAAATACGTTCCTACATTAAAGAATGATACATAGTTTGGTTCTATTTCCACCTCTCTGTTTATGCCGCTGCACTCCTGTCTCTTCCTCACTCAGTGCCACACGTCCGAGTTGGCACAACCTGAATCAGTATGTTTTCAAGTGAAGCAGAAGGACCTCCCTTTATTATTTCTCTTACTCATTTGTACTTCTGTATCCAGTTTAATATAACTTGGTTAAGTTTGCAAAATTACGTTGACTTTTTACTGGAATTTCATTCAATTTATTAAATAATTTAGGGTGAATTGACATCTTTCAATATATATAATGACTTTAGGATTATGATATGCTTACTTTATATCTGTTTCCTCTGTAAATATTTGCTTGATAAAGATATTTTTTCATAACGTATTTCAATGTATTTCATGTTTTGTGATTATTCTGAAGTTTTTTCCTTATTGAAAATATATAAAAATTATATCAATTTTTGTATATGTATTCTGCTAATTGCCGTCTAAATTGACAAAATAGTTAACTATTTTGAAATTTATTTATGAAGAGAGAGGTAGAGGAGAAAATCTTACTATTAAAAATAATATTTTCGCCTTACAAAGTTTTAGATTTTACTTATCTCCTTGAAATGCTTCGGATCATCAAGTCATCATCATTAATGCAAAAGGAAAAGTAGTTTTAAAAACGTTTCATGGACTCCACCATGCACAGGACATCCTTTAAACCCTCCTGCGCCTTGGGGTGCATTTTTGTTATCTGTATTTCCTGTTCACTCAGATACTTGTTCTGATATTCTTGTGTGGAATATGACCTTACCTTGAAGGGGAATGAGAAAAAGGGAGAGAGAGAGGGAAGGAGGGAGAGAGGAACTGGATACATTTTATTAATGTTACTGTTTTTTTAGGGGTAAGGGGAGTGATGGGTCCTTCTTGTCCTGTTCGTGGAGAACTCTGTGCAGTAAGTCAGATCTGCGTCGCACACAGCACAGCCTTTCCTAAGCAAAGATGAAAACCATACGGTTTCCTTTAGTCTCCAAGGCATCGACGTGCCCAGGGCACCTGCTTATCTTTTGGTTTTGAGCTGTAAGTTGTCTTGGTTAATTGAAGACTTCCTAACATTGTTAAAGCAGCGTTTTAGGGCAGGTGGACTTGAGCACTGACCTGGAGCCTGGGCACCAGAGTTGATAGTTTTTCCTAAATTGACAACTCTGTGAAGCACCGTAACCCCATCCGGCACACAGCCGGTGCCCATAGCTCCTGGCTGTGGGGTGGCCTCTCCTGGTACTTGCTGCCTTCCCGGCACGTGGTGGGGCTGCAATGCCTGGCCCTCTTTAGGCGAGGTGGGCTGGATGGCAGGTGTTGCTGCCATGTGGAAGACTTGCTTGCTGGCCCGAGGCCCTCCAGGACTCTGCTGTCTTCTGGGGGGAGCTGGCGATGCTCAGAAGGCCACTGCTTCACGGGCCTGGGGTAAGCAGCCCCCACCCCACTCCAGTGAGATCCTGTGGACACATGCCGTGGGCAAGGCCCAGGATCCCTGTGGCACTCCCTGGGATGCTGACTGTCCGTCATGGAGGCAGCCAACTGCCTGTCTGACTGGTGCATGAAGTTGTATCAGAGATTTTAACCAAATCCATGAAAGCCCCAATCCAGGGAAGCCCCGATTCACCTTATTGGAGGTAGAGCTCCCATGAATCTCTCAGTGAAGTGACAGAGGCTCCCCCGAAGATGTCTTTGCCCTGATTCCCGGAACCTGTGAAAATGTTGTGTTACCTGGCAAATGCGGCTCTCAGATGTGAGTCAGGTTAGGAGCACAGATGAGAACACTCCCCCGGATGCTGCAGTGGACCCATTAGAAGCATGGGAGCCCCAACCATCACCTGGAGAGCGGAGGCAGAAGGGGAGCTCAGAGGCAGGAGGGTCAGGACTAGACCCATTGTTCCTGGCGTGGAGGCTGCAGGAGGCCGTGGCCGGGGGAATGGGCAGCTGTAGGCACTGAGCTCAGCCCCGAGGACGGCCAGCAAGGCAATGGGGCATCAGACCCATACCTGCAGCGGCAGCACACTGCTAGCCCACCCCAGTGAGCCTGGAAGCGAATTCTCGCCTTGAGGTTCCGGGTCACAGCCTACTGGGCCTCGATCTCCACCTGGGGAGACCCAGAGCAGAGAGACCATCTGAGCTGTCAGACTTCCCGCCTATAGAAGCGTGCGGTGACCCATCTGCCTTGCTCTAAGGCACCGCTTGTGGGGATCTGCAACAGCACCTACAGAAAACAGGAGCCGACTGCCGTCAGCGCCGATCACCATGCCACCTGTACTTGTCCTTTAAAGCCAGCACTTCAAAGCCAAGAGGCAGGACAGCCCACAATTAGGTTTTCTCTCCTGAGGAGACAGTTTCGGCAGCTGTGTGGCAGATGGAGCGGGCATTGCATATGGAAGGACTGGCTGGGAGGGGACCGAGGAACCCAGGGCAAGTCCAGGGCTCGGGGTCCAGTGGTAGCAGCAGAGAAGGAGCAGGACAAACAAAACCACCCCCTGTCCTGGCAGGAGAGGTGGCAGCAGGTGGCAGCCAGTGGGACTCAGGGAGTCATCCCTCCTTACCCACAACACTCACTTTCACGCTAAACACTCTGGTCCCAGACACATCAACCCAGGAGGTCATTTTCTTGGGTTCACCTTGCATGAGTCACTGAGGTTAGAAGGACCTAGGGCCCAAATGAGGGTCAGGCACCCATTTAGGCTGAGTCTTTAGGGAAACCGTGAGGGGGCTGGACTTTAGAGAAAATATTCCAATCAACAGAGTGAGAAGAAAGCATTGTGGCCATGGGCAGACTCTGCCCAAGTGAGGCGTGGGAAGAGAAGCTCCACTGACTTCTGTTGGGAACATTTTTACTCTCCCCTGAGGGGTCCCCGATCCACCCAACTGCACATGTGCCCTCCTCTCCATGCTCTGGTGTCACTGGCCCATCTTGACGTGCCCCCCGCCCCCGCTCAGGTGAAATCAGTTGAGCCTACAGCCCTTAAGCCCCTTCCTATAGGACAGCGTGTGCAGTGCAGATGGCCCTGCCTTCCTCTCTGCGCAGAGCCTTGTGCTGGGCGTGCGCTCACTGCCTGCAGATTGGTGGCCCCGCTTCCTTCCTGCCACGGCTTCTGTGGACCCCTCTGCCCAGAATGCTGTTCCCTCCACAGGGCAAGCGCAGCATAATACTGGGCTCTAATGCCGCACCGTCCCTCCCAGGAAATCTTACTTGTCACCCCAGTCCCACAAGGGTTCCAGCCCAGCCTGCAGCTGGACGCAGCCACCCGAGTAGCCTAGGCAAGACCAGCCGAGGGCCACCCAGCTAGCCCACGTCTTTGTGAAAAATAACACATCCTTTTCAGTGGCTCTGTTTCGAGGATGGGTTGTTATGGAGCAAATCCTAACCAGCACAGTGGGCTCACCTCTGGAGAGAGAATGGTGTGGATGAGCTGGTGAGTGGGACGGTCTGAGCTCCTGGAATCGCTGCAAGTTGACATCATTGACTTTCTAGCAGGTTCTCTCCTACCAGCTGATGCCCCTGGCTCCATCAGAAGCACAGCTGAATCAGAAACACATAACTTGGCAGCCAGGTGTCTCTCCAGACGCGTGCGGAGCTGCGGGTGAGACTTTAGATGGCACTGACCTTGCTGGTGGAGCACCAGGCACGCTCTGTGACTCCGTGACGAGCATCTCTCTCTGCAGTGTAAATGGGACTGGACTGAAAAGCTCCACGGCAGCCAGGTGCTGTGCAGAGGCACTGCACTGGGACACTGGAGCACCCCGGCCCGGACCATCCTTTTTCTCAAGGCTGAAGGCTGTGGGAGTTCTGGCACAGCAGGCCACATGTTCAGCCTTGCAGAGCCGGAAGGGAAGGTGTGTGTCGCATCCAGCTCTTCCCACCTATTGCTCCTAGAGAATACCCTGCCTGAGCTGGGTTCAGGCAGGTCCTGGGAGAGCAGTGGGTTCTCTGCTCTTAGAAGCAATTCACACTGTTAATGCCAATTAATAACTGATTAGCTTAACAGTGCTTGCAAAGGCCCTGAAGGTCCATTTCCATTCTGTAAACACTTACATCAGTAATAGTGTCAGCTCTGCAGCCCAGAGGATGAATGAGGCCCTGGGGAGTTCAAGCCCTAATGGGGAGAGTTAATTTGTTATGCTCAGTTAGCCTCTTTGCATTAGAAAGGTACATAAATGTGTGCATGTTTAAAAGCTGCCTAAGCATATCTACACTGGGGAAGGAAGGCCTTGCTTATACTGGCCTTTTCCAGAAGAGTTTAAATTTTGACCCAAGGCTGCACCCAGCTCTGGAACCTAAAGTGTGAATCTGTGCTAAGCTTGTTCAGTGTGATGAGCTACCTAAGCAGGTCACAGGCCACATGACGTGACACTGACCCGGGACTCGAGGGCAGGGGAAATCTGGCCTCAGGACAACAGCAGTGGAGGCGGGTGTGGGGTACGGGGTTGCTGATTTGTCTTCTTAGCATAGGAACAAAGACGTTTGCTGGATCTGGACCCCATGCTCTGAAGAGCTGAGGTGCTCCAGGGTGAACCCCTGCACTGGCCATCAGGGGGCGGATCCATCCGGATCCCACCCCCTTCTGGAGAATGACAGAGCGGCCAATGCTGTGGCCCTTGTCCTTGCAGCCCCGCGAGGAAGTTATTCAGGTTGGAGAAGACAGTTCCCTCCAGCTGCATGGTGAGGCGTCCAGCTGTCAGCATGCTCAGGTGCTGGTCCTGCTGGCCTCTGCCCCCACACTGTTAGTCACCTCTTTCAGCAGGTGAGGTGGGGTGGCAGGTGGCCAGCCTCCTCTCAGTGGCACTCCCACGGTGGTGTGGTGTTGGCAAGCCTCACTGCTCTGGGATTCCCACCCGCCGGCTTCCTGCTTCCTCTGGTGGCTGGCTGCATGTGCGTTTTCATCTTTGTGAAATTCCTCGTTGTGTCCGTTCCCTGGGGCTGCTGCACAAACCAGCACAGACTGGGCAGTGGGTTGTCATCTTTGGTAGTTCTGGAGGCTGGAAGTCCCAGGCAACGGGGTTGGCAGGGCTGTCCTGCAGGAGAGGACCCTTGTTGTGCCTTCCCGCCTCCGTGCTGGGGGCAGGCCTTGGAATTCCCTGCTGTGCAGAAGCATCGCCCCGGCATCTGCCTCCATCTTCACAGGCATTCTCCCTGTGTGGCTCTGTCCCTTCGCCTCTTCTTATATGGAGAGCCCACACTAGATGCAAGGCCCCCACCCCAGTGCAACCGCACCTCAACTAATTACATCTGCAAATACCCCACTTCCAGATAATGTTGCTGTCTTAGGGCCTTTGTTCTGCTGTCACAGAATGCGGTGGACTAAGTGATTTACAAAGAATAGTCACTTCCTTTCACACAGTTCTGGAGGCTGGAATTCCAGGATCCAGGTGTGGGTACCTGGTGTCCGGCGGGGGCCTTCTTGCTGCGTCCTCATGTGTCGGTGAGGAACGGAGATGAGCTCCTGGTCAAGCCCTTTTGTAAGGACACCCGGTCCCTCCAGGAGGAAAGAGCCCTCTGGGCCAAACTGCCTCTGAAAGGGCCTACCTCCTGAACACCATCACCTCACCAGCACCGCCATTGGAGAAGAGGAGACACACTCACACCATAGTAGTGGCATTCACAGGAACCAGGAAGGACATGTGTGTGGGAAGACGTGACTCAGCCAGCCCAGTGCACGGGTGGATCAGCCTCTTCAGGCTGTTGCTTTAGGTCAGCTGTGCACTTAACGTTTCTTCTGTGACTGGGCTGTGGGGGATGGATGACGCTGTGGGAAGTGGAGTGGGGGATGGGTCCACGCCATTTGGCTCTCCCTCCCTCCTACTGCCTCCCCACTGCTTTGCCCTGTCTTTCCACAGTGGCCCTGATTGTCTCAGCCCTGCACCTGCACACTCCTTCCAGCCTTCCGTTGCCACCCTGGCCTTATGGTCTGGATCAAATGAAGTATTTTCTGACTGATCAGCATTTCTGCTGAGATGAATTAGTCAACTAGTTATGGCAGGTAGTATGCAGCAAGAGAGAAATTAACTCCCCAAATCAATCCCCTAAATTTGCAGCAACAGCAGTTAAGGCAGCTAATTCCTATAAACCCCCAAATAAGTTGTGGCTATCATGACTTATTCCCAGCCCCATAACAGATGGCTGGAGGTTGTTCCAGGTGGGACAGTTCTTTTCCAGGTGGTGACTCAGGGATCGAAACTTCTTCTGTCCTGTGATCTGCCATCCCCCATAGGTTGCTCCGAAGGGCACCAAGATGTTGCCTCTATTCCAGGCAAATGGAAAGAGGGAAAATTCATGGAGATGGGCATTTGGAAGGTATAAGTCACTTACTTTTATGTTCCATTGTACCTGCTGTGGAAATCCCCACACCAGGTACTGGAGAGGTGGTGTTGAGAAGACAGATCTTACCCAGTCCTCCTGGACTTACAGGATTGCTGGGTTCATGTCACAGTGCAGTTGCTCACGTCAAAATTCCATGAATGCCAGTTTTCTCTCATTTTTTCTCAGTCTAGTTCCTAGCTGGAATTTCTATATCCAGCTGAAATCTTAATCACAATAGCATTAAGTTCAACATATTCTTTCTCTCAGTGTTTCTTCAGTCCATTTTCTTGTTGCCACCAGAATGACTGTAGCAGCCTCACAGCTAATCTTGCCTCTTGATTGGCTGTCTTCAACTCTGCACCACCTCACCAGCAGAGCCACACTAGTAAACTGTAAAACAGATGGGCGCTGGTTTCCTGTACAATGATTTTCCTGGTGCTTACCAGACAAGGTCCAAATTCCTTAGGATAGAATACGAGATCCTCTGGAGGCAGGCCTCTGTCAGTGTCTGCATCCTTGTCCCTCAACACCCCCCTCACCTCTCTTCTTCCAGCCCCATACACACTGCAGCCATTTCCACAGAAACACTCTTGAATGCACCACCTTGCTTGTTACCTCTGTGCCTTCAAATATGGTTCCTCTCTCTTACCTTCTTGGTGAACTCCAATTAAGTGTTTACATTTAGTTATTACTATTAATATTATTATTATTTTGGAGATGGAGGCTCAGTCTGTTGCCTAGGCTGGAGTGCAGTGGCACAATGTCGGTTCACTGCAACCTCCACCTCCTGGGTTCAAGCAATTCTCCTGCCTCAGTCTCCCAAGTAGCTGCGACTACAGGTGCGCGCTGCCATGCCCAGCTAATTTTTTGTATTTTAATAGAGATGGGGTTTCACCATGTTGCCCAGGCTGATCTCGAACTCCTGAGCTCAGGCAATCCACCTGCCTTGGTCTCCCAAAGTGCTAGGATTATAGGCGTGAGCCACCATGCCCCGCCTGGTTTTTATTTTTATCAAATATTAAGCATGCATATAGTTAAAGGGTTAGGCCATTCTCTAGCATTTGCACAAATCACAAAAGTCCCTTGCCTCTCCTACTCTCATTTATCCCTCCTCAGACACAAGCACTTTGAACTTTTCTCTCTGATTCTTTTGGTATTACATTTCTAAATAAAAGTGTTTAGATTGCTACTCCTTAGGGTTTTTGTTTTTTTTTTTTCACATTTATTTATTTTATTGCATTTTAGGTTTTGGGGTACATGTGAAGAACATGCAAGATTGTTGCATAGGTACACATGTGGCAGTGTGATTTGCTGCCTTCCTCCCCATCACCTACATCTGGCATCTTTCCCCATGCTGTCTCTCCCCAGCTCCCCACCCCCAGTTCATACTATGGAAAAGCGAATTGGCTTTCTTCCACCATCCACCACCATCCTCCCAGTATTACAATGCTACCTTATTTTAGAAATGTTTACATGGCCGTATCTATGTAATATAATTCACAGTTAGTACATGCAGTGTGCCATGATTGCATTTCCTTCATGCACAGATTTCCTAGAATTAATCATTGTTTTTTAATCCCTTCATTTTCTATGTACTTATAACTACAATCCAAACTCTAATGATCTAATTCTTCAGTTTTTTCATGTGGACCCAGTATTTTATCATTTTCATCTTCTTGAAGAATCTCTCCTTGAGCCTCTAAGCTTTTCTCATCTAGACTTGTTTCCAGTTTCTCCTTTGGCACATATAGCTTCCTGGGATCCCACACCACATTATCTAGTGATTCCCTTTGCCTTTCTCTTGTCTTGGATCACTTGTTTGCTGGAATATGTGTTTGTCCCTTTTCTGATTCACTTACTCTTTTTGTTGGAGCACATCCTTTGGTAGCTTTCTGATAAGATGTGCCCAAGAGGTAAATTTTTTGAGAACTTATATATCCGAAGGTAATCTTTATCTTCTTTAAATTTGAGATTTGGGATAGATGTGGAAGTCCCAGAAGAAAACAGTTTTCATCCAGGGTTGTGAAGCCATTTCTCTACTGTCCTCTAGCTTCCTTAATTGCTGTTGAAAAGGATGATGTTGTTCTTACCCTTATTTCTTTTTTCCTGTGTTCAGGAACCCCACCGAGCAATATTCTGATGTAGATCTGTATTCATCCATTGTTCTGGGCAATTGATGGGCTTCTTTAATTTGGAAAATTATGTCCTAGAAATTTTCTGGAATTACTCTATTGATTATTTCCTCCTCTTTGCTTTCTCTGTTACCTCTCTGAACTCCTGTCATTTGGTCACTGGACTTCCTGTATTAGTGCTGTGATGTTATCTTCCCTTCCTATTTTCTATTTCTATACTCCTATTTCTATTTTCTGTTTCTTTGTTTATTTGCTATACTTTTTAAGAGGTTCATTTCACTTTATTTTCTACTCTCACTTCTGAGATTTTCGTTTCTGCCATCATATATTTAATTTCAGTCCAAATGGTCCCTTTTTGTAGCTTTCTGTTCTTGTTTCTTTGATGTAATATTTTCTCTTATCTCTAGTGTCTAAAGATACTACTGATAGTTTCTATAAAGTTTGCTTCTTCCCATGTGGTGTCTGATTTACCTGAGCAAATGTGTTTCTGCTTGTTTATTCCTATGTCTGCAATTTGCATGCGAGCTTTTTGCTCCTGTGTCTGATGCCATTTGGTTCCTTGCTCCTATTTAAGAAGGAAGCACTAGAGTGCCAACTGGGTGCTCTGGTCCAGGTTTGAATGATTGTGAAATTTACTGTAGGGAAGTCAACTTCTCCTGTAAGTTGAGGGGCTTCAATGTCAGTAATTTTAGGTCACTTTTCTTTCTTGAGTCAGATGCTACAAGCTTTCAACTAGACTGCGTTGTTATGAGGACCACGCAAGGGAAAGAGCTGACAACGTCAACGCGCACTGACTGTTTCCTGCTTCCGTGGTGGTGCCCTACGTGCAACTGCACTGCAGTCCCCTGCTTTACCCCTCAGAGGTCACATCTCTGGCCTCCTGCTGGGTGGTGGGGAGGGCATCCTCCCACCTGCATGCGTTGAGAGTGGAGATCTAGTACTTTGACACTTCTAAAGAGATTTTTGATCCATCTGCCTGCTTTGATTTCAGTTTGATTTACAGCTCTCAAAGGTCCCTGGCACTGGCATCACTGGCCTTGAGAGCCTGTCCTGTGGAGTCAGCTATATCAGCTCTCCCGCTGCTGGCCGAGATGCAGCCTTTCCTGGTCTTCCAAATTCGTTGTCAATCATCTATCTACTCTCTATCTTCCAAAATTGTGCTACTGTTCTTTTCTCTTCTTTTCTCTTTATCCTGATGGGTTTGTACCTTTGAAGGAAGCCCTGACCTATCTTGGTGGGGATTTGGAGCCCCGTTCAATCTGCCATCCCTACAGGAACAAAGCACAGCCTCACCCCTCCTTTGATATCTCCCACAGTCTCCCCCCAGCCACCTGGCAAAATCAACCGCTTATCCTTTCGTTGTCACCTCTGACTTTGATCACGCTGTCTAGGCTCTGTCCTCAACCAGACAAAGTGCTCCTTGAAAGCAGGGACTGAGTCAGTTTGTTTATCCCCAGCGACAGTACAGTGCCTGCCATTCAATCCATCACTCCCTCATCAAGCATGTTATATATGTGAAAGTATTGGGAATTCAGATATAAATGAGACATGGCTGCTGAGGTTGAGAGGTTTGCTTCAGTATTGCAAGGCTGTGGGTGGAAACATACTTGAAAGGTATCATTCAAGTAACTTGTGTGTTTGTGAGTATATGTGTGTCTATTTATATACACATATATGTGTTGAAACCTATGACAGCCAATAAAATTTGTCTAACAACTGATAGTCATTGGAATACTGACCCCATTTCCAGAAGCGTAAGCGGCTGTGTGTGCGGCCTTTGTTCATCACAGTCACCATGTCACACAGTGTAACAATCACAGTCACCATGTCACACAGTGTAACAATGTCACATGTGAAATATATGTGTGTTTGCTCACTGACCCATTGTCTATACCTTTCGAGAAGACAGAAACAAAGGTGAAGTAAATTTGTGTAGCCAAAGTTATTTCTGTATTGATTAAATTCCATGCTGCATGTAGCAATCAAGTCTGATTCACCCTTTTCCCCTCTCCACACCAAGCTCATCATTTTCTCCCCATGGACAGTACATGCTAAAGATTGACTAAATATTGAATACATGGATGGATGGATGGATGGATGGACGGATGGGTGAATAGATGCTAGATGGGTGGGTGGGGGGGTGAGCGACAAATGAGTGGACGGACAGACTTCGAGTTTGAACTAAAGATCTTGAAGTAGGGGCAGCTTTATGAAAATTAAATGACATGATATCCTTGGATACATTTGGTAAACCCTAAAATTATATACACAAATTAAAGTGTTACTGTGAGATTTGTATTCTTTATTCTGCACCTCTTCTTGAAAACATTGTGAGGCTCCTATGAGGTCTTCATCCTGGTGGATTTTGACTCCAGTGGGTCTGACCCACCCACCTGAACAAATGGGCTGGTGATCCCCTCCTCTGTTTTCTCTGGACCTCAAGGACGTGAAGTGGGAAAACGGGCCAACATTACACTCACTCTTTTATCCCACAGGGCTGAAGTTTACTCAGCAAGAGAGGACTGCAGAAAAATCAGAGTTTTGTTTATTAATCATTTCTATATTATTCTTTATCTTATATGTCTGGTATTTTCAGCTAACATTAGCTCCAAAATTCATCTTGTCTGAAAGAAAGGAATCCTTAGGAACGCTAGGCGATTCTGAGTGTTTAAGCTACAGGCTGGATTAACCACACTGAGTCCCTGGCCGAGGAAAGGGTGTGGAGAGCTGTGCTGTCTTCTGCCTCCTTGACTTCTAGACCAGTTCTCGGCGGTTCTCAACCAGGGTGGGGCCGGTTCACCCCAGGGGAATTTGGCAATATGTGGAGAAATGTTTGATTGTCACCGCTGGGATGCAGGGGTGTTTGGTGTCTGCTGTGCCAAAGGCAGGAATGTTCCGAAGCATTTTACATGCATGAGATTTCTCCTTCCCTCCACCCCAAATACACACACACACAACAAAGAATTGTCTGGTCCAAAATATCACTAGAGCAGGTGCGGAGAAACCCTGGTCCAGAGGCAGTAGAAACAGCCAAGGGCCTGAGAGGACCGTGAATCACAGAAAAGAAAGGGGATTTTAGTGAGAAAGTGGCACGTAGCGCACCGAACTTTTCAGGATCTCCAAGGAGCATTCCGCCCCCTCTCCTTGCGTAACCCCAGAGGAGTGGAACAATGGGTGTGGATTGCCGCCCCTTCTCTTCTCTTAGGAACTGCAATCGAATAAGACAAAACAGAAATGCCCTCTTGCTGGAGCAAAATATCAAGTTCACAGAAGGCTACGCTGGGAAAGAAAAAATCAAGAGCCGCGTTGCTGGTGCCTCCTCAAAGAGGAGAAAGCCGGGTCATTTCACTGCAGCTGATCCACACTTTGTGTATTTGGAGTTGTCTGATTAACTTGCCTTTCTGGTTAGAGAAATCTGCCTTACTGTCCGGTGATGACTTCCTTTGAGAAGCATTACTGGAATTAACTCACTGTCCAAGGATGGGAGTAAAATGCTTGGATCTTAAACAGGGGGGGAAATCACCATACTTTACCAAAAATCTAAAGTAGTCAGTAAAATGATGAGTGGTGGAAGAAGGGCTTCCGAGGGACTCTGGACAGGTGACGGAAACCAGGGATGGCTTTAATTGGCTCTTTAATCATCCCCTATTTTTTTTTTTTTTTTCCTGAGGGGGGAAAAACCCTTAAAACAGAAAGGTTAATCTAACTATACATTTTAGCTTTTAAAGGCTCCATTACAAGACTGATTATGCGAAAAGAAACATACCTGCGGCACTGCAGCTTCTAGATGCATGTAATGATTCACTTAAAACACCGTGGTCAGGATTCTCTCACATTATTTCTATGTAAATTGGATGCTTCACAATTACTATAATATGTGTGAAATTTCACTTATTATTTCTTTTAACATAGAAACTTTTATCACTTAACTCACTGGACAGAATATTTGAGCCATTTGCAATCATTAGAGCATTTTTGTTTGGTCAAACCCTTATGGGATTATACTTCGGAAAAGACAGAGTGAATTATATTCATTGCAAGAAAATAGCAATTTTAAATATATAAGGGGCACCAGGAAACTTTTCATTTTAGTGCAAATTCAATATTATATCTTACTTCTTTTTACAGCGGGGTAAGCCTTTTATCTTTAAGCAATTTATAAAACCCAGCAGGTAATGGGAGTGAGTCTTGCAGGGAGAGATGAGTCTGATAGATAAATACACACTTTGGAGACAGAGGGGAGATGTGATATCCTTGGATTTAAGGTAATAGCTTTGTACTTTGGAAGTTTTTCCTTGTGATCTCAGTGGAGGTCACAGACTGTTTACTAACGTCTCCCGAGATTGGCGTGGAGCGTTTATACGAACTCTCCGCCCCCAGCCCCCCAGTGCTCTCCTTCCATAGCTGGGCAGAGGCCTGGGCTGCCTGCGAGTGAGCTGGAGTGACGTGCCCTCCCTCAGAAAAGGAATGCTCAGCTTACCTCTGCTGGGCCAGCTGGCTGCTCATGGGCCCTCACTTTGGAGAACATGCAATTGTTTCACACAGATTTGAGGAAGAAAAAATCAGAAAAGAGAAGAGGCATTACTAGCTATTAAGCTGACTTATTTTTGTGTGGAGGGGCCCTGTTTATGCAGCTAACCCATGAGAAAAACACGACTCGGCATCTTTGGAAGAATCTTTTTCTGCCTTAGTCATTTGGGAGGCTTTTCTTAACAGCAGAAAAAAAAAAAAAAAAAAAAAAAAAAAAAAAAAAAAAAAAAGAAAAACAGAACACAAAAACAGCAACTAAGTGGACCTCTGTACAGATACATCCTGAATTTTAAGACAAAGTATAGGCATGTTTGTTTTTAATAAGTGATCGAGAAAATTAAATTTAAACCTCAATTAATGTCTAGCTATGTAAACACATCAAAATTATTGAGGCTGGTTTATTTTTTCCTATATTTTGTGTCACTTTAAAATGAGATGATTTCTGAGTGACAAGATATTTATTTCCCGAATTTTATTCTCCAAACTTTTAACAATTAAAGACAAGTTGAAAACTTTCAATTCTTTGGAGAACACTTACATATGGAATAAGAATTATTATTTTTATTTGGATCTTGATTATCTTTTTTTGGCTGTATTCCTCAAAAAGAAGATATTTACATTCTCTCAGAAATTGAATACAGAAGTTGTAATTTCTCTATTTATGTAATGTTACTTCACATTTTATTAGTAATCTTTTTAGACACACATAGGAAACTGAAATATGCCATGTAATAAACCCACAGCTGAGTATTTGTCTGTATTTGTGTGTGTGTGTGTGTGTGTGAGAAAGAGAGAGAGACAGACAGACGGGGGGAGAGAGAGAGAGATTTAGAAAAGAATAGTAACATTGTGTTTTTTTTATCTGGAAGTTAACTTGCATAGACACTATTGGAATGATATCAATGCCATAATATTAATAGTGAACCATATAATGGGTCCAACTCTGTCCTATAGGTCGATGTTTACTTGTAAACAAAAGATGGACCCTGGAATTCAAGGTCAAACCATGCTCCAGGGAAGACAGCGTTGGCAAAGCCCATGGTTCCTCCAGCTGGGTGGCAGCCACAAGCTGCAGGTACCTCACACACGGGCAATTTAGGTCACGGGACTGCGGGTCTTGTAGCCTCAGGAATGAAGGATGTGCACACACACGTGCATACACAGAGATAGCATGATTCCTGCAGATGCCTGGAAGAAGGGTGGCTACCGAGTACTGGGTAAAGTACACTTGATACATAGTAGGCGAAATAAAATGCATAAACATTGCATATTTGCTCTTCCTTTGCTCTTCGGTAGAAGCGAATGCATTGGAGACGCTGAGACTGTCTGCAGACTTCCAAATAGAGGTAGACGCCCTAAGAGAGCTAAAGAAAGAAACCTGAGAGACGGACACTGCCTACCCGCTTTGGGTTGAATTATTAGAGCGAACTATTTTATACATTTAAAACTGATAATGTATTCATAGCTAAAGCAGAGGAAAACCTGGTGCATTTTTTTATTCCTTTTTTTTTAGCCTGCATATTTTCAAAGACCTCCTATAGTTCACATTATAATATAGTTAGTTGCTACAAATAATCGGGGGTGATTATAGGAAAACTGTCAGTGTCTGCTCACGGTCTGAAAAGGCTGCAGCAAATAGCTTTTCTCTTTGCCATGGAGACTGGGGCCTGTTTTTACGGTTACTCTGGAAACCGGAGGCTTTCTGTTGTTCGTCCTTTTCAGTTACTTCAGCTATTAAACCCTCTGGTTGAGACAAAAGGAAGGAGGTATGCAGACATGTCCTCGGAGAGAAAATCTCTGGGCCCGAAAAGAGCAGAATTTGGGATGAGAAGGAGGAAAGCAGTATCTGCCCCTCTCTCATTTTCATAGGGAGGTGGCCGCCCTGCACTCTATGGGAAGCTGCCTTTGAAACTTAGGATCCTAAACCAGGTTAGGGCAGCGCTGCCCCCTCCCTCCTCCGCTGTCCTTCCCTCCCCAAAAGATGAAATGTGCACCCCGCTGTTGCTGATGCGCCCAGAAGTGGAGCCTCCCGCGGAGCCCAAGGCCTCACCCCTCCCAGCACCCAAAGTTCCTCTGGCTACAGATTCAAGGACAGCACATTTCAGCACAAATGCAGGGTGTAGCTGACTCGAAAATGCAAGTTTCTGATGCCTGAAAACAATGCTATGATTTCATGACGCACATTCGCACATGGAGAGACTGTGCATTATAGTTTGCTTTGTTTTAAGAAACTGGAGCCAAAAATCATTAATATCTCCATTATATTAATAGGTCCAATAATAACCTAAAAAGATGAAAGACATTGAGTTGTCAAATATTTTGCAGAAAAACGGAAAAAGTGATTTGGAATTTGAAGTTATACACAGAATCCTGGGTTATGGGCAAGCTAGGTGGGTACCTCTCTTCCTTTTTTTTTTTTCTTTTTCTTTCAAATAAGAATGCTTTTTCACCTTAGGTAACTGTTTATTGTTGCCAGCATTTATGTTCATCTTGCCTTTTGGTTAAAGTGTTCTCTCAAGGAAAAGGAATTCTCCCTGGAAGAAACAGCACACGAACTAGACCCCAAATAATACGCTTCCCAACAGACCTGTCCCTCCTGGCCTTGTCGCAGTGACACTGAGTAACGCTGAACTCCACACGGGCCCCGTGGCAATGAACTAAACTCCTCTCAGCCAGTAAAGTATTCCGTTATCCTCCATTTGAACAGTTAAATGCGTCCCCCAAAAATCCCCACAACTGTTTCCCACCATCTGCCCATTCCCAAGGGTCCATCTGTCAGCAGAGTTAAAACTAAAACTCTTGGTCTTAAAAGTAGCAAGCAAATTAATAACAGTGGGTATTTGTTAACAAGAAGCACCCTTAAGAAAAAGATAGGGAGAAAGAACTCTTCATCCACTCACTGCTGTGCAGAGGTTTTAGTTATTTTGGATTGAAATGCAGAGCAGTAACATGGCCAGCAGGCCACCGCCCTCCTTCCCCATCCTCCTGGGGCACAACAGAGAGCTCCCGTGCCAGGCGATTCCCACAGAACAGCTGGCATGGGGGCCAGGCAGGAGGGCACCTCATGTCACACCAGGAGCCGCTCTGCCCTCTCAGTTCCAGTACATGGAAAACTGCAATAACAGAAACTTTGCTGCAAAGTAAAAATTGCAAGGCCGTCCGCCTGGGAGGCCGTCACCAGCCCTTCAGGGATGCTCTGGGGTGGCGATGTCTTCCCAGTGGCCCTGTCCTTGCAGTATTCGGATTCTCAAGAGGGGAAAACAAAGGATTCAAGATGGCAGCAGCGCTGCACAGAAACGCAGTGCAATATCCAGTAGTCCTGGGCCATCCTCATACGAAATCCTGTTGATTTCTCTCCAAATGAAAATTCTTTGGGAAGTGCATGAAAGGTGACTGGCCCTCATCAAACACATATTTAAAGAGATTTCTGATCCCAAATGGGCACCATTAAGAATGTCTAATAATCGTAAAAGTAGCTTTGGTTCTGGAAAAACATAAGTGTAAGGGGACTAACAAAACAGTCCGTTCCCCCCACCCCAATTTATGGTGTCTTCTGGATAATGCCGTTCATTCATTCATTCATTCACTTACTCTGGCGATATTAATCCGTGCCTGCTATGTGTTAGAGCCTTTTTCTGGTGCGGGAAAGGGTGTCATGAGCAAACTCAGGCCGTCTGTGGGGAGGCTCTCTCCAGATGCTGTGCAGGGACTGCGCTGCCGTCTCTATCGTCTGGAAGGAGCAGAGGCAGGGAGGAGGAGTTCCGCTGATTAACTAACCTCCCGTCACGATGTACTGAAAATTAGATTGACCCGGGCACATTGCACTTGCTGTATGTCCCTTTTCTCTCCCCGTTGTCTCTGACCCCTCAGGATTCGAAGAGCCCATGCCCTGTGTGAAGGCCGCCTTGTCTCAGTCCCACGTGAAGTTGCGGTGTCTATGCAGCTGCTTTTGCCCTGGTGATGATGCTATGTTTTGGGTCAACTTCAACATGAGGCTTATGGCTCAGTGTGCACGTTTTCACCTTGATATCATACCACACACCACTCTTTTAAAGATTCCTTTTGTTTCGGCCTCATTATTAAAATTGTAATTGAATTTTAGTTGACTATAAGTAAATTAGTATTTTCTGTAACTTTGTCAAAGTACATTGTTTCCCTAAGTGAATTTGGTGGCTGCTTCAGAGATGCATATAAATTCTTAATTTGAATTTTTTACTATTGTTTGAAAATGGTTATGTAATATGTATGTCCTTTGTGTCACGTCAGACATAACTCTAGGGGTTTATATTTTAAAGGCTGCCATCTTTTATAAATTGCTATTTGAAAGCGAATTGTTGCTCCTTTGAAACTTGAGTTTTCCAAACGCTAGCTTGTCATCTATCAGCCTGAATGCCAGATTCATGCTGTAATTTTGTATCAAATTCAACCTTCCATTAAGAGGAATTCCATGGCTTTGCATGTGTTCAGGAATGCCTACGACGGACTAGTCACCCTCATATGCCGCAAATGCCAAGTTCCAAGACAATCCCGCTGACTGTTATGTTTTTCCTGGTCACCCCACAGCTAAACGTGAACCTTTTCCACCTGATTCATGGCAGGTACTTCCTGTAAAGCTGATTTGACAGCTAAGAGTAGTGTGTCTATAGTAGACACTAAAATAGACTTTAGGCCAGGTGTCATGCCTCACAGCTGTAATGCCAGCACTTTGGGAGGCTGAGGCAGGAGGATGGCTTGAGGTCAGAAGTTTGAGACCAACCTGGCTAACATGGCAAAACCCCATCTCTACTAAAGTACAAAAGATTAGCCAGGTGTGGTGGCAGGCACCTGTCATCCCAGCTACTCAGAAGGCTGAGGCAGAAGAATCACTTGAACCTGGGAGGCAGAGGTTGCAGTGAGGTGAGATTGCACCACTGTACTCCAGCCTGGGCAGCAGAGTGAGACTTGGTCTCTAAATAAGTAAATGAATGTAAATAGTATTTAATTTTATTGTCATTTCCGTTCTCATGAGTTTACGTCTCATCTTCTTAACTAGACATTAACTCCTTGAGGTCAAGTCTTCTATTCCAAGCACGTCTGTGTCTCCTACTCCTGTCCCCATCTCCATCAGTACATGGTGTTCTGCCCTGCTCAAAATATTTTTGTTGTTGTTATTGACGTTGAATCATCAATACTGGCTGACGTGCATGCCTGAATTGAAATCACTTCTAATTTTAGAGGACACCAGGTTGGAGCTGTAGCCCAGCCCTTCCCCACAGAGGCATTCAAGCGAATCCCATGGGTGCCACTTTTGGTCTAGCATGTTTGCGTGTGACGAATGACTCATTGACACGGGGAAGACTCACAGGAGAATGTGCCTAGGACAGACCCGGCGAGACTGTGGCCCACATCTTGCAGTGCAGGGAGCCAGGAATGGCCAGGGCAGCCAGGGCTCTGTCCTGGAGTGTGGGACCCATCCACTGTGTGAGCATTCTCCTTGGGGGCGCTGTCTATTCCCCTTCCCTTTCTCCACTCCCATTTTTCTGCTGTGCTGACACTGATGCTGAGCAGAACCTTGGACTCATCCGTCTAACCTGCTTCTTTATGGGGCAGACAGACCCCATCACATCAGAAACTCAGCACCTCGCACTGAAGGGGTTATTTGTAATGGGGGAAGAACTGGCCAATGTTGCAGGTCGTTCATTTCAGTTGCATATTAAATAATAGGATGCTCTCTGGGACAATAGGGCTTTTCAGAAAATATAGACACAGTTTACGAAGATTTTTAAAAATTTCATTTTAAATAGAATCCTGTATTTTCTCCTGGCTTTGTAACTTGTGCAAAACATATCAAAAATATACAAAGTGAATGAACAACCCTGAAAGCCACAGATGTGCAGGATTAATCTGTATATTTTTATGCAAAGGCCATTTTATGCCAGGACAGACAATAAACACATCCTTTTTCCTCCTCTCCAGTCTATTATTTGAATGGCTTCAGTACCCAGAAATTGTGTGCATTAATAGGTTGGTTGATCTAGTGGTTTATTCATTTGTCTGTTTGAGCCATAGACAATTATTGGGGGGAGGCTCTGTAGGGAGATTGCCTTTGATGATTTTGTAAATACTTTGTTTATGTAAGTTTTATTTATTTTTGGGAAAGTACACAGTTTTCCAAGAGCCTCTTTGAGGTCAGAAATACTAGAAAAGAAGTGTCAGATATGAGAAGAGAAGGTCAAGTTAAGATTCAGAAGTCAATTCCAAAATAAAACGTTACCCCAGGCACATGCACATGTGTAGAATGATAGAATGGAATTTGCCCAATATCTTAACTGGTCTGAATACTTCCTAGAGAATTGCTGTTAGTACAGAAAAATCTGGACTTTTCTCCCCAAACACTTCTGGGTCTCTCTGACTTGCCACTTCACCGAATGCTTTTGGGCTCTTTTCCCCTGAGTTCTGACAGTGTCCTTCATCAATCACCAAGTGCACACACACACACACACACACACACACACACACACACACA
>NW_016107329.1:10037904-10115363 GCF_001604975.1 Cebus imitator
AGGTTCAAGGTGAACGTTCTGAGGCTGCATTTGTGGCGTTGGAGTTTTGAAGGCAGGGGCTGTATCTGCACTACCACCACCGAGGAGCTGGGCTCTGCGTCCCCCACGGACCCACTGGACAGCAGAGGTGGTGGCAGGTGCAGGAGAACACACCCACTCTTTGAGTCCACATAACTGGCACTTGAAGAGATACACAGGTCTGCAACTCCTTCCCACAATTAAACAAGAAAGCCAGATGAAGAAGCCAGGTCGATTCTAAAGAAAGCCTAGGTAAGGGGGAGTTTTGGCGATAGCTGTTTCATGTAGCTGGCAGCCACGGCGCCACACACAACGCTTTGAAAAGGACAAAGAGTTTCCTTCGTGTTTACACTTTTTATTACTATATAAGATTAGGTCTGTTGCACACATAGAAGAGAAAGTCATTTTATTTTACACAAATCAGCTACTTAAAGTAAATTGAGATATATAGAATTTAGCAATGAAATGAGTGATTTGATGTGAATAAAAGAGGTGGTGTGTTGTAAATCAACACTGACAGCCAAATGGGGAAAATTGACAGAGCACTGTAATCACTCCCAACATCCACTAAAGTTATTGATCCAGAACCTCTATAATCCCCTTCACATAACACAAGCAATTTCATATAATACCTGTAATAACGGCACATTCAACTCAAGTAGCCATCTGAAGCATTGCATGTAATGGTGAAGCAGGCCTCTGCTGAGTAAGTGTAACAGCTAGAGTACAAAGCGCCAGTACCTCTTGCCTTTCACAGGTAACAGCCTCCGATAAGAGCTAGTTTAGAAGAAAAACAGTTCTTGATGCCAAGGGAAATGAGCTATTAATTGCTGGCTTGCTAAATATGTTGTAAAAGATGGTGAGCGGTGGATGCAACATGGGGAGAATTTAACTGGATTTGGGGGTTGATAAACTTCTTAGGTTATCCACACGCCTGCTATCTGATGTTAATTACAACAGAGGGAAGACAGCTGACGGGCGTTTAGCTGCCGGGTCATTACATCCTTCCCAGGTGTCTTTCCCATGCAATGTTCCTCCAGGTTTACAAGCTCCTTCTCGCACTGATGGATTATTCTGCAGCCTTATCAAAGCTTTGCCAGCTCCTCATTAATATATAGAGCAAGCCGCACTGTTCTATATATCATTGTCTTCCTCTTGGGGAGGGCTAATCAGTCAGCCATTATCAACCAGTCAGCAGAAGGCAGGCAATCAGACCTGACAGCAAAGAATCATGGGAGATCAGGGAAGGTTAAATGAGGCTGACAGTTGTGATAATGATGATTATACTATAAATTAAGATATGATGATAAAGGAGAATAAAAGACACAATCTGAAGCAATATTTGGTTTAACATGTCTCTCTTTTTCCTTACTGTTAAATGGCCATAACATTTATCACACCGAACAAGAATGGACGTTTAACTACCATGATAAAATGGGACAGCATCAGATTGAAAACCCAACAAGTTGTGATTACAATGTCAGGCACTTTTCCACTGGTTGAGAAAAAAATGGGAGATAGAGCATATGTTATAATCATTCATGCATTATTCTGTAGAATGAAAAGAAAATAGATCTATTTTAGAAATGTCTTTCAGCCTTCTAGATGGAAAACCAAAGGAAACAGTTAATATATTCTTCTGCTTCCAAGATCATTTTTATCAATGAAACAATAGGAAGTTAAGTGATAGTTCCTCCCATCATGCCTTCTCCCTGAAAATGTATGTTTATTAGTAGCTGATTCAAAGACTGCAAAAGCGAGCTCCGTGAATGTCTCCTTCCCTGTTGAATTTTGAAATAAAGCCAGCTAAATCAACCAAATAGTTCCTGTATGTGACTTTTCACAGGCTTGCAATAAAACAAAAGTGAGTCACAATTTACTCTGCTTTCAAAAATTAAGGAGTAAAATACCAGCACAGCGAAACAGATGATTAAATTGCCTTTACTGATACATTTCTTTAGGTATAGAGGCTGTAAGCTTTGAAACCTGAAAGATTCTGACAGCTCTGTGTGAAAAAAAAAATGAAAAAATGGGGTCATATGTTCCTCTACAAACTCACATGTTGAATCTCATCATTTCTGACCTTTAAGCTTACTACACATGCGAAGATGGCCACTGTCATCTACAAAGAGCATATAACTTTCCCAAGATTCCGACAATACCCGTGCGTTACGAACTCGTTTATGTGGCCAGGCCAACAGATGATATGTTAGGAATTCCAGTGAAATTTGCATCCATTGAAAGGAAAACTTGGGTTTTTTTTAATCTTGTTTTCAATTTTCTAGTAAAATCAGCAGTGGAGGAAAAAGAAGCCCCTTAATTCTCATTCATCTTCTTTGAATATTTGTATTTTAGCTGGAAAAGGGAAAAAAAACAATTAGAGTTGAAAATATTCCATTTTGCCCTTTTCTTGTTTTTAAATTTCAGAAGCTGGGAGGTTGGGAGAACAAAAAGTTTCATGGTCCATTCAGCTGCGTCTGGTATTGATCGGTGCATAGGCGAGATCTCAGGTTGCATTTTTTTTTTTTTTTGTAATGAATATTTGTCCATTTAGCCAGGGTTTCTCAACCTCAGCACCACTGACAAATAATCCTTAGTTGAGGCAGGGAGTGTCTATCCTGCACATAGTGGGACGTCTGGCCACATCCCTGGGCTCCGTGTACACAGATGATGGTAGCACCCCCTGCCTCCACAGCGTGACAGCTCAAAGGTCTCCAGACAGTCGAATGTGCACTTGTGGAGGGGTGGGGGCGTTTCCAGTTGAGAACATTGATTTAAGCCAATACAGTTAGCATACCGCTAAACGGACATTATTATCAATTGCTCTGTGGCATCTTCCAGTGAGGTCAGGGGTCGCCCTTCCCCTGTGTGGCACAGAGGCAGTGTGTTCCAGCACCTGGCTCTAAACGAACCTATGGCCAGTGCTCTTTAAAGCAGCGTATTTATTACTTGATTTCTACTATTTAGCAGCCGAATGAAAAGTCTCCATGTTTATCTAACTGTGAAAGGAAGTTGCCAGGCATGCTTTATAAACCTGTCAGTCGGTCAACAAGACGTAAGTGAATGCCATGGTCCGGCACTGAAGTTCTCCCATAGATACCACCAAGAAGGTAGTTCTGGGGACTCTAAGAAGGGCCAAGGACACATTCAAGCATTAGCGACAAAAGGCACTTCCTGTATATCCGTTAATTGTGATATAGGACCATCTACTCACATGCTGTGTGTATCAAGTTTTCATCATACAGTTACACATTTTACACACAAGCATTCATGGTCAAAGATCACTTTGCTGCTTCCTTTGGAAGGCTTATTGCTTCAGAATCACATCCACGGTCTTTATGAAGATGGGGGTTGTGCTCGGCCATTTATCCTCCCTGTGATCAGGCCTGCACCAGGCTTTTATTAAACAGGCGGAGCTGTCTGGCTTTGAGCTCCACGGCCTTCCCTGGGGCTCCTGGCAGATCAAGTACATGCCAAGGGCTCGGTCTGGGGAGGACAATGCAGTGATTGTCTGAACTTAAGATATTTTGAGATGGCATCTTTCTCCCAAGACCCGGGGTGTGCCTGGTGGGGCCTGGGGACAAAAAATCTGGAATGTGAGTTCTGCTCTCTTTGGGGGTATTTTGGTGGATGTTGGAGCAGAGTTCTCTGTCTGGGTAGCAGCCTTCCCCGTCAGGTACTTCAAGGTCATCTCTACCACCATCTGTACGCATGCAAATGATGGAAAATGATTTACAAAGCCCTTAGGATTTAGGGTCCTGCACAATGAAAACCAAAACATCCTCCTTCTTCCTGGTAAAAGGAGTCGTAGGTGAGTTTCACGTGCCTTCAAAACACCCCGGATGCGTCTGCACACCCAGCAGCTGCTTCTGGGCCTGCAGAGGCTCAGAGAGCTCTCTCAATCCATTTATAGTCTGGCACTCGGATGTGCAGTTTATCATTTGGCGGTCGGTGCTAATTTTGGCACATAAGCCGCAGGCAGAAAAATATCTTGCTCCTTAGTCCATTTTATTAACTTTGTTTTGTTCGCTTGAGCCTAGCACTGTATTAGCCTCTGAATAATCCCAGCTGTACAGGTCGCTCCCAGAGAGTGAATGAGAGGCTTTTCCGAGAGCCCTGCTCCCTGCAGAAATGATTGTACCTCTGCCTGATTGTCACTAACAGAAAATGAGAACGAGGAACATTCAATGCAAAGTAATGTGTTCTGTACAATTACTGGATTAATAATTTTATTCCATTACTGTGTGGGGAGAGAGGACATCAGCCTGAAGATCTGCAATTCTAGGATATTTCTAAGCGTCCTGTTAAAAGAGTGAGCAAGGGTCAGGAAACTTAATTATGCTATAACTAGATAGAAATTGCCAAGTGATAAAAAGAAACATCCAGACAGATTCAGCAGGAAATTACAGCTTTAATAATATAGCATAATGCCTACTTCTATACAATTATTGGAGAGACCCTGAATGGTTCAGAATAACAGGCTTAGGTTTCTAGTAACTACCAAAAAAAAAAAAAAAAAACCGCTGAAAATGACATTTTGCATCTTGCTGTAAATATTTTTTCCAAAAAAAGGAGTATTTGATCATCAAAAATCTTATACTCACTTGCGATCGGATACTATGGTCACATTGACATTTTGGAATGATGAGAGGGTTGGATTATAAGGGGTAATTTATATTTGCAAATTAAATTTCCAGCATTGTAAAAAAAATTTATATATATATATATATATATATATATATATGTATGTATATGTATATATATATCTACTGCATTTAGTCTTTCAGAAAAAAAAAACAAAAAAGCACATCAGTGCATCATGGAGGTAAATTCAGATGCGCGTCAGCTCGGGGGACTGCTGGCAGGTGCATGACTGGCAGGTGTGTGACTGGCCACCTCCCCACATCCTGCCCCCTCTGAGCTCACATGGAGGTTGATGGGGGAACAGTTTACTTTTCAATATATGCCTGGGGAGGGGGAGATTAAAGAGGAGGAGTGTTGATATTGATAAGTGGGGATGCCTGATAGCTCTTCTATGATTTCAGAAACGAGGAAGGGAGAACTTTCTAAGGGTCGGGATAAGCGGTGCCTAAAGTGAGGCAGCTATGTTTTGCAAACATGACAGGCTGTCTTAAATATCAGAGCCTCACCACTCACAGACGCAGGCACGTGGCGCTGCGACCCTCCTCCTCCTTGTGTTTGGCCCTTTTTTCCTCTCTTCTGGGGAGGGAAAAGCCATTTCTTGTGCTCGCCCAGGAGAGCCCAATGTTTCATTTTGTATTCTGAGGACGCAGATTAATCAGCCAGCTCCCTTACCCAGAGATGGCCATTCTGCCCAGAAATCTGCATATCTGCATATTGCTGTTCTTCTCCGAATTTAATTTCCTACAGGAACTGATATTAATCACCCTGTTTAAACAGAGGGGATTTGGGGTCTATACAAATGTGACATTTTTTTCTTGCAGAACTTGCGGAATATTTTTCCTTTTTTTCCCCCAATTTAAAGGGACAATGGCCTTACTAGCTTAATCCTAAAGAGTTGCTGTTATTGCATTTTATTTTTATTTGACCGTTTATTATTTGGATGGCAACAGTGAACACAGATTTCACTTCTTAGACTTGAGAAAAGCATCCAGTCAATTTGGAAGTAGAAAGTCCCCTGTATTTCACCAACCATGACTTGGTTTTTCTGTGAGAAGTCCCTTTATCTCTCAGGCTAAAGCAAGGAGAAATTCACAGCAAGAGCAACAAAACCTTCTAAATAGCCTGGCTGTGTCCCTGGCTGATTATGTATAGGAAAGTTAAATTCATTGGTGGCCAGTGTCCCTGCCAGAGTTATCTGGCATATTTTATTCAGGCTGCCTGTGGTGTGGGGTGCCCGGGCCGAAGCGGGAGACAGTCGCTGAGGAAAAGTGTGGCGTACATGGGGCTCGTGCCAGCTGGAAGCAGTGGCGCAGCTCTCCTGAAAATGGAGGCTGTGGTCCGGGGTATTGTTGAGATCGTGCCTTGGTCTCTCTTGGCCACCGAATTTAATTTGGGTTGGTCTTTCTTTCGCTGGGCCACGTGCGGTGGCCTTGGAGACCATCTGGCATGTGGGTAGGGACAGGTTTGAAAGCGTGTTCCATGACAGAGGAGCTGTACAGGTCCTGCCAGCCCCCTGCCAGCAGAAGCGCCTCCCCCCTGGACTGCAGCGAGGCCAGGGGCTGGGTGGGTCACTCTCACAGAGGTCAGAGCCTGGGTTTTGGACTTTCAACGCTTGCCACCATGATTAGCAATGTGAAGTGAGGATCCCTTGTTGAGAGGCATTCCCAGGGGCGGCGTCTTCCCTTACCTCCCGCAGGGTCAGAAGGAGCCTTCCAGAAGGGAGCAGAACTTCCACAGCTCTGAGTTCACACCACCAGTGGCCGCATCACTTACAAACCAAAGAAGAGGCAAAACCAAAACACTGCTGTCTTCTTGCTCGACTAAAAACAGGATGTTTCTCACATTAAATGTTTTCTCCTCAAATTCGTGTATGCCACAAAACGGAAACTCAGAGCTGGTTTTGGAGTCACCGCAATGAAATGGCTGTGGCGAGAGTGAGACGCCCATCAGGCGTGGGGTGCAAAGGCCTGGCGTGGAGGCGCAGAGATTGTGGGCCTCCTGCCGTTCTCTCTGAACACCTAGGCTGCTGGATTTTCCTCGCCCATTGTAAATCACAAGGGTATCACCCCAGGCAAATAGCGGCTTAGATTGTTTATCTGCCTGTGCTAATAGCATTTTATTTGAAGCCTTAAAAGTCCCAAGTGGCTTAAAAGGGCACTATTACATGACTTCACTTTTTATTGCAAAATGACAAGGTCCCGTTTCATTTCCTTTGGCTTTGAAGTCTTAATGCTGCTTGGCTGACAGGGCCACGTCTTTTCCAATTTAAACTTTAAGCAGGATCCCCTTGAAACAAGACGCTTTCTTCTGCAAGGAGTGAGGACCAGTTAACAACTTGTGAAAATCTTGTTTTCAAGGCAGTAATGTGGCCGTCACCAGCGTGGTGCAGCTCACTGGCTGGTTTGTTGCCAGCCAGTAAGAAAAAGGCAATAACCAGTTTGATTATGCGTTTCTAATTCAGGGAGCATATCTGACAATATTGATGGATCTTCATTTTCTGCTAATTATTCAAAAATAAAATTTCCCATTGCCTACCCCGTACCCTGACATCTCTACATGCACAGGAAAAGCGTTGGAAAGCTGCACATTCTTTGGAGCAATTGATACATTCATTCATTAAAAAGCAAAAACTGCACCCAAATGTTGGCATAGCTTCAAGCAGAGTTCCGGCCTGGGGAGTGTGTGCAGGCCCCAGGGCAGACACAGCCGGGAGGGAGGGGAGGTGGTGGAGGAACAACCCCCATACCGTTGGCGCCATGCACTGTAGGACCAGAACCCAACAGGTGTGGAGGAAGCAGAGCTGACGGCAGAGTTTGCCTGGCCTGGCCTCTGCAGAGCCGCCTGGTTATCTTGCGCGTGTGTAGACAGAAAACACCTGTGATCATAGAGCAGCGGCAATGAGGGAAACATAAAGGAAGCTCTTTCAGACTGGGTTACAGATCAAAACTGGTTGGGCCTGAGAAAGTTAAGGAGAGAGTGTGTGTGCATTCGTACACATGTATGGGTGTGCATGTATTGGCGTATGTGTGTATATGTGTGTAATGTGTGTATAGGTGTGTTTGCAGTGTCTATATATGTGTGTCTATGTGTTTATGCATGTGATATCCATGTGTGTATATGAATTTGCATATGCATGTGGTGTCTATGCACTTTTATGAATGTGTGTGATTGTGTGTGTATGTGGTGACTGTGTGCATATATGGATGTGCATGTCTGTGTGCGTCTGGTGTCCATGTACGTGTATACATGTGATTGTGTGTATATGTGGTGTCCATGTGTGTATTTGTCCATGCGCATGTAATGACCATATGCATATATGTTTGTGTGTGTGTGGTGTCCATGTGCATATGTAAACGTGTGTGATTGTGCATGTGTTGTCTGTGTGTACGTAACTGTGTGTAATTGTGTGTGTGTGCATGTGATGTCCAAGTGCATAAATGGATGTGTGTGATTTTGCATGTGATATCCATGTGCATATATAGATATGTGATTGTATGTGTGCATGTGATGTCCATGTGCATATATGGATGTGTGTGATTGTGTGCGTGTGATGTCCATGTGCGTATATGGATGTGTGTGATTGTGTGTGTGCGTGTGATGTCCGTGTGCATATATGGATGTGTGTGATTGTGTGTGTGCGTGTGATGTCCGTGTGCATATATGGATGTGTGTGATTGTGTGTGTTCATGTGATGTCCATGTGCATTTATAGATGCATGTGTGTGTGCATCTGGTGTCCATCTGCGTATATGGATTGTGTAATTGTGTGTAATTTTGCATGTGATGTCCATTTTCACATATAGATGTGTGTGTGTGTGTGCCTGTGGTGCCCAGCTGTGTATATGGATGTGTGTGTTTGTTCATGTGCATATAGCACGTAGTGTCCATGTGCGTATGTAAATGTGTGTGATTGTGTGTGTTTGCATGTGTTGTCTCTGTGTGTATATGACTGTGAATAATTGTACTTCAGGATTAAATTAATGCACATTACTGCCATGTCACAGTTTCTAGAGAAGTTCCCTAGGTCTTCAGCTGGGTGCTGTAGGAACAGCCACCAAAGAGCATTTCTCTAATACCTGGGACTTTCAGGGTGCATTTGCCCTCGCCATGTGGCTGGCACTCCCTGGAGCTGTGTGGCTCAGCAGCCTGGCTTAACACACCAAATGTCAAGGGAAATGAACTCCTAGCTCCATACTGAGGATTCTTTCTTGATATTGCAATGGTGCCTGTTGGTAAAATTTGACTTTAAGTGAAGCTGCAATGTTTGAAGTCACACTGAGCTCCTGGGGCAGCAGAGGGTCTGGGGTCTTTTATCCTGGTAGTGGTCTCCAAATTCACCCCACAGACCCTGCTGTGGGTGACAAGAGCCCTCTGGGATCCATTCCACTCGTACAACCCATACTAAACGATCTTCATTTGCCTGGGTCAGTGGGATCCGGACAAAAGGGTGGCCCCGGCCCAAGAACTGCCCCAGCTGCAGGGCATCTTCTCTGCGGCTGAGCTCTGAGGTGCTGGATGCACCCTCCAGCTGGCTGGTTCCACTGTCGCTGGCCGCAGAGGCAGCTGCTACATCTCAGGAGAGCTGGTGTTCCTCATGCCCTTCCTCTGTGCCAGGTGTGATGCTGAGGCTGGCCATGGGTTACCTCGCTCCATTTCCACAGGAAGCCTGTTCCATAGAGAAAGAAATGGAAGCTCTGGCAGTTTAAGTGATTTTCTTAATTTGCTAGAAAGTGGCAGAACATGGATTCGAACTGAGGCCCGTGACATCCGAGCCTCCCATCAGTCATGACCGCATTCCTTCTTCATTGGTTGTTGAAAATTAGGGCAGATATGGAGAAGTGAAATTCTTGTGAGAATCTATCACTGACCCAGACGACACTTGACTGATGCCCTTTGCCGGTCTGTCACAGACTGGCTCGCCCCGTCGCGGCTGTGCATTTAAACCTGCATCCCAGCTGTCTGTGTGCGGGGAGAGGGGAAACAGATTATTCCTGCACCCACAGTGAGGGAAATAGGAGCAGCATCTTTGAACACCAGTCCCCTGGTATGTGCAAAATCGGCATCCATGTAGAGATTCCATGGTGCCCGGGCATGGCTCCTTCTTAGGAAAGCCAGGATATCACTGTCAGGAGGTGCAGACACACAGAGCTGTTCTTTGCTTTTATTTCCCTTTTTGCCTTGCAATTCTATTTATTTTATCCAGAAGCCACTAGATAGCCCACTCTACAGATACTGGTGTAGGGGAGATGTTTGTCAGAAGAAAGGTAATTGACGGTAAATGTCAAATATTAAATCCTATCTGGTTATTACCCAGCGTATTAGCTATGTAAGTAGCTTAACAATTACAGCTGTGATTGACTAGGTGGGAACCAAAATCCTAAACATCAACTGCCAGAAAGGTAATTATAACACATTAGCACCTGCTTAGACAAGATTGACAACTCCAGTCTCACATCTGCTTCATATCACTTTCATACTTCTCATGCATTTTCTTCCCTTCTGAATGGAGCAACATAAGATTTCCTGGAGGATAACAAAAACCCCACATCCATGTGATTCATCCACTGCAGTCTTAATGGCAGTTCCTCGTCTTTGGTCATGGTTTCCTGCTGACACATTTACAACTGAATGGAATGCATAAAGATGGGCTTTGGGGGACCAGGCAGGAGCAGTTGTGGTACATTTCCAGCAAACATTCCTGTTTACATACTTAAAACACATACACACACGTCTACATTTCCAGCATACACGTGTGTGTATGTGTTTTAAGTATACCTTTCTTAAATATGTCAAGACATATCTAAGAGAGGCATATTCATATACTATAGGGCTTTATATGCCTGTATACCTGTCAGATTGAAATGTACAAGAACATTCTACAGCTGGGGGGCAGCATTAGCAGTCCTCGGAGACAGCACACTCATCCCCAGGGGCTCCTGCGGACCCAGGTGGCAGAGACAAAGGGGCATAGCACACACCTGCCTCCCACTTCCACACAGAAACACCTGAGCAGCACATTGAATAAAAGGAGCTGGGTCATTTTGTGGCTGGGCTATATCTCTCTGGAGCTAAAAGGCATAGAGTTCTTGCCCATATATTAGAATGAGGGTTAGAAATTCATTTTAATAACTTCCTATCACCTAAGCAATTGTTCTTCATTGTCTGATGAAAATTGTTTTGTTCTTTAATATTCTCACTTTCTTTTCCTAGGGTAAGAGTCCAGGGAAGATTATTTCTGCCGGATAATATTATCATCACATGGTTAATCTTTCTGACTTAGCTGGGTGAATCCACCTGAATTCCCAGTGAGGGGGCATCAGACAATTAGTCAGATGACCACAGGATCAAACATGCAGGAAGCAGATTCTTCTCAGAGGTGCATATTTATTCAGTAATTTAAAGATACACATCCAGCGGGGCACAGTGGCTTATGCATGTAATCTCAGCACTTTGGGAGGCCAAGGCAGGAGGATCACTTGAGACCAGGAGTTCAAGTGACACTCCATCTCAAAATAAAAAAATAAATTAAATATAGCCAGGCACGTTGGCTCAGGCCTGTAGTCCCAGCTACATGGAGGGAGGTGGAGGCTGGAGGATCCCTCGAGCCCAGGAGTTAAAGGTTATAATAGCTATGATGGTGCCACTGCACTCTAGGCTGCGTGATAGATCGCATGACTCTATCTCAAAAAACTAATCACTAAAATAAAATAAAAGAAGGCATTTGTTTATCTATTCACCCCCTATCACTCATATATTCTTTTATTTAACAAGCTTTATTGAGCACCTGCTATGCATCAGACCCTCAGCCATTGCTAGACAGGTGTTCATACGAGTGAGCATAAAAGCTGGTTTCTGACAGCATGAGTTCTGGAAAGGAAGGCAACATTTCAACAAATAGCTACAGCTCAATGGAAGGATACTACAGGGAGTTATTAGAACTCATTTGGACTCTGGAAGGCTTCACAGGAGAGAAATCTGAGCTAGATCTTGGAGGAGGAAGACGATTTTCTGCAGGTGTTTAGAAGTTGGTGGGATTGGGGATCAGTATTCCAGGGAGAAGGAACAACCTGTAAAAAGACACTGACATTCAATTAAGTCAACTGCATGCTCAGAAAACACCAGGAAGCCTGGCCTGGCCTGTGTGTCAGGGATGCCCTGTGGTTGTGAAGTGGAACTGCAGGGCAGGAGAAGAACGGTGTCTGGGACTCTGGGGTCTCTTCCTGTCCAGGAGGCGCCATGAGAGCACTTTAAGCCAGGTGAGAACTGGCCCAAGCTGTGTTTCCTAAGCTTTACACTGGGTGCCATGTGCAGCTCTGCTTCAGGACAGAGCTGAAGTTGGAGGGCTGGAGCTTGTGGAAATCCAGAGGAAAGGTGTGGGCAGTGGTGTGCAGCGGGGCAGGAGATGGGAGCAGGGCACTGACCACAGAGGAGTGAGGGACAGAAGGAGGCTGGGAAGTGCACAGTGTACCAGAGAGAAAATTCTGGAATGCCCCCGGCCTCTGGTGTTGGCCACTGGATGAAGAGTGTGTGTCAACAGGCCAGAGTCCAAGCCGTGGAAAAGGTCTGGGATGGAAGAGAGCATTTGGCTTTGGACACGTTGAGCTTATCGTTTTTTTGTTTTTGTTTTGTTTTTTATTTTTTGTTTTTGCTTTCTGCTTAATATATAATGATGAAATATAATGATTAATTCTTGTTATTGATGGAAACATTAAATTTGAAAACCTAAAAACACATGGTTTAGTGCCAACGTTGTAAACAGGTCATCTGTTTCCTAGAAATGGAGGCCACAGGACAACATGTGTAAGACGTTCTCCTTCCGGAAGTGAGAACACAGGACATGGCGACTGAACTCAGAGGTGGTGCCCGGAAAGCAGGGACAGATCCGATGGTGTCCTGCACCGAGGGCAATGGCCAGAGCCTTCCGTGTGGGACACGTGGCGGGGGTCCTGGCTTCAGCTAGTCCATCCTGTCGTTTCCACGGGAGGCTCAGGAGGCTGCCCCTCCCCAAGGGCACCACTACTCCTCTCAGTCACAGGGCACAGGGCCCTAGAACATGAGGCACCACCTGCCTGCTTCCCATGCATCCAGTCCTCACTCAACAGACACATATTGAGCACATACTGTATGCCAGGTATGCTTCCAGGTACTGGGAACTCGGCAGTGGAGGAAACAGACAAAACAGTGCCTTCCTGGGCTTCTGTCTGGACGGGCCAGGGTAATTAATAAGCAATGAGAAGATGTGAGAGCCACGCACCGGGGATTACAGTATCATGAGCACAAGACAGCATGGGGTGGGGGTGCCTGGGGAGGGGTTGCCACCTCATGCTGGGATGTCCAGGTGGCTTTGGAGAGGACCTGAAGGGGGACAGCAAGGGAGCCATGTGGTTCCCACACCCAGAAGGTGCCCTCCTTGAGGTCCTTTGTGTTAGTTGGAGTCAGGGGGCCATCTGGGGGGCCACAGGCTCTCTGGACAGCAGCCTCTGGCTCAGCCTGGTCCAGGCCCTGGGTGGGGGTCCTCGTGTCCAGCTGTGATCTGGTCCCTGTCCATATAGAGTTTACCACATATGAGGAGAAAGAATCATTGAACAGAAATACAAATGAGGTGGGTGTCTCTGGGGGAGGAGGGGCTGGGGGCACCTGCAGTCAAGACCCCCAGTGTCACCTGGGCAGTCAGAAACTGCAGCCTTGGAAGGTGCTACCTTGACTGAATCCTGAGAGGTAAGTTGGACTTAGTAAGGCAAATGAGTCATTTCCCTCACAAATGTAGCTTCTAAAACCTTGACTTTTTAAAAATCGTCACAATCAAATAAATGATCTTTACAGTAGTGGTCAAGCTGATAGCATAATATCAGCCTTGTGAGTGTGAGTCTACATCTGCAGGAAAGGGACTGGATTTGCAAGTACAAAAATGAGTTCGTGCAAAAACAAAGCCTTGCCTTGTGCTTGCTCTCCTATCGAAATTATGCTGTTTTATTGCAGAAGAACATACCTAGAGAATAATTAAAGGAAAAGATTCTGTATGCACATGCTATTAATAATCTTTATGTTAAGAAGGCATTCATTAAATAAGTCCCTGATGTTCTCAGGGCACAGTTTTGCTGGAATAAGGATTACCTAAGAGTGAGTATGGGTTCCTAGATCGGTCTGGTTAAAAGATACAAAGGAGGGGCACTGTCTTGATTGAAGAGTCACCAAATCCAGGCTAATTCTCAGGAAATTTGCCTCTGGACCTGGGAACACGGGGCCCGGGAACTGACCTGAGCGATGGCTCCTGGGAAGCAGGGGCAGATCTAGTGGTGTCCTGAACCAAGGACCATGGACAGGGCCCTCTGTGAGGGACTCGCATGGGAGCAGGTCTTGGCTTCAGTGCATTGTGGGCTGCTTTTGTCTACATGCACTGGGCCCTCCAGGGTTGCTTCAGGGTGATGACCTCCTGTGGAAATCATGGAGCCTCCTCCCAGGGAGAATGATGATGGGGGAGGCAGCAGGTATGAGCTCCCAGAAATCCTGCTCCTTGGGAAGGAGGCTAAGTTGTGGAGCCTGCACCTCCCAACCTCTGATTCTCCCTCTGCCTGAAAGGTGCCTTGGGCTGGAGGTAGATGTGCCCTCAGCTCAGTCAAGCCCATGGTGCTGAAAGAAAAAAATGTAGATGTAGACACACCTGCACTCCATCCAGACACACAGAGTGAACATGATTCTTAGGACATGGAGCATGTTGTCTATGTTTAAAAAATACATGTGAGGCCGGGTGTGGTGGCTGACACCAGTAATCCCAACACTTTGGGGTTGAGCCAAGGTGGGAGGATCACCTGAGATCAGGCAGGACCAGCTTGGCCAACATTATGAAACCCTGTCTCTACTAAAAACACAAAAATTAGACAGGTGTGGTGGTGGGTGCCTGTAATCCCAGCTACTCTGGGGGCTAAGGCAGGAGAATTGCTTGAACCCAGGAGGCAGAGGTTGCAATGAGCTGAGATTGTGCCACCGCATTCCAGCCCAGGTGACAGAGCAAGACTTCATCTGAAAAAAAAAAAATGTGATTGTCTTTCCCCTCTTTTTCTGTTTAGTTGCTCTGTCCTTCATGTTACATTACTGCTTTCAGTTATGTTCTCAACAAGTGGTCCTGCCTAAAATTGTGTGCACTTGGTTTTTGGCTATTCATACTGGGCACTGTAGAAATCCAAGAAGTTGCTAAAAGTAAAAGAAGTAACGGCTCATGAAAGCAAAACAGAATCCTCTCTTAGATACGAGAGAGTTAGAAATTAGATTTGGGGGACATGAACCGTACAGACACCCAGTTGTGCAAAGAATCATGACTCCCTAGCAAAGACCCCATGGAGCTCACCATTGGTGAGCCTATGTTATGTGCCCTGTGCCACTGAGTAGATGTGATGAACGGGGTCCTCTACTATCCTCATCTTCACATTGAAATACTCTCTGGATGTTGCTTTACTGTCTTGGGAGTATAATTTGCAGGTACGCAGCAAGTGAGATGCAGAAATTAGCTAAATATTGACTATGACAACAAAGATGACAATCAAATTGCCATTACTAAAAATGCATACAGCAAGTAAAGAATCTGGCCAAGGCAGACGTTGTCAGGACAGGGATGGAGGCATATTGGGACCCTCTCTTTTCCAGTTGCCTGATTCTGTACACGTGGAAACGCTGCTACTTTAGGAACTATGGTTCTCACGCTAGAGGGGAATAATGCCAAGAAATCAATAGCAGCTCCAATTGAGGTTGTTGCCACGACAGCTCCCCATCTCTTGTGTCAGTTATTTCTGAGAAATGATCCCACTCTTGATCATGTCTCTGAAGGAGAAGATTGGGAGCCCCCCCCCCGCCCCGATGGATCCTCGCAACCACCATGTCTGCCCCAGCAGTGGCCCAGATGGTCTGTGAAGATGTGCAGCGCTGAGTGTCCTGTGCGGCTAGATGCTGAGCCTCAGGGATCTGCCGAGGGACAGTGGTGGTCATGGGGGTGGAGAGGTCCTGTATTTGTTCAGGAGAACATAGTGAGAATAGAGATGATATAGAACAGGAGCGTGAGAAAGAAATATATAAGTAGGTTCTTCCAAAAACAACAGCAACAGCCTTTAAATGAAAGTGAAGACCAAGTTCGCTCAGGGTGGCCACATACATCCCGTCTCTGGACTCCACCAGAGCTCTGGGTTTCCTGTTCCTCACGCCTCCCACCCTTGCTGTCAGCCCCCTGCCTCTCATTTCCCCAAGAGCATGCAGGGAGAAGGCGGTAAGGCGGAACTCTGAGTGACAGAGTCCACATCCTACCTGAGGTCTCCTGCTGCTGCCACAGAGCCTGCACTTTGCTGCAACCCTTCCTCTCCCTGAGCTGACAAACTGCTGTGTTCTGACTCACAAATCACCCTCATTTCTTCTGCCCAGTACCTGTGGTGAACTGCATGGCTTCTCCCTGAGAGGTAGATGTCCTGAGCCTGCAGTGCCCTGTGTCTGTGTATGACCCTACTTCCCACATGAGGAACAGTGGAACATTTGAGGCACCTAGAGATGCCCCCTGTGCTGTGCTGTAGAAATGGTCACCCAGAGCTAAGTAGGAGACAGCCACACAGCGGGCTTCAGGAGAACCTGCCCATGGGTTTCCTCCTCACTCCACTGTCCTCTGCTAACCATGGGTCTGTTTGCATGCCTGCAGTGTTCCATTTTCCAAAACATCCTGTAAGTAGAATCTTGCAGTGTTGTAGCCTTTTGAGATTAGGTCTTTTCACTTAGCAAAATGAGTTCAAGATTTATCCGTTTGTAGCATGAATCAACTTTGTGCCTTATTGTGACTACTATCAACACGCATGTAAAACTACAATCGCATTCACAGTTTTTTGTGAAAATAAAAGTTTCGAGATTCACTTGGGCAAATACCTAGAACTGGGATTGCTGGGTTGTATTGCTCAAGTATATTTAACTGCATAAGAAACTATCAAACTGTTTTAAAAAGTAACTGTATACATTCTCATGAGCAATGAATGAGAATTTCCATTTCTCTGCATCCTTGCTAGCAATTGCTGTTGCCAGTCTTTAAATTTTTATTCATTTCTTTTTATTTTAATCATTCCAATTGATGTGTAGTGAGCAGTATCTCATTGTGGTTTGAATTTGCATTTCCTTAATGACAACTGATGTTGGGCATCTTTTTATAAATGTATTAGCTATTGATATATCCTCTTTAGTAAAGTATCTGATCAGGTCCTTTGCCTATTTTTTATTGGGTTGCTTTCTTGTTGAGTTTCAAGTATTCTTTATATGTTCTAGATAAAATTAATTCAGCAGATGTGTGACTTACACATATTTTCTATCAGGCCTATAGCTTGTATTTTCATTCTCTTAATAAAGTATTTTTCACCAAAGACAAATTTTTAATTTTGATGAATTACAATTTACCCATTTCTTTTTTATGTATCACGCTTTTGGTGTATATCTTGAAACATCTCATAAACTGTGGGTCAAACAGGCTTTACTCTAGAAGTTTTATCATTTTACATTTTATATTTAGGGATATGAACTGCTTTAATATAAACTTTTGGATGAAATATAAAGTGTATGTGAAGATGTATTTATTTGAATAGGAACGTTGAATATTTCAAACAACATTTAAAAAATGATCTTTTCTCCATTGTTGCTGTGATTTTGCACAAAATCAGTTGGCTATGTTTTTCTGGGTCGATTTCTGAACTCTATATTTTTGTTAATAACACACCATTATGATTACTATACCTTGATAGGAATGCCTTGAAATTGGATAATGTGAAGTCTTTGTTTGAATCATCTTGGCTATTTTAGTTGCTTTGCCTTTGTACATAAATTTTAGAATCAGCTTGTCAATATCTACAAAAAAAATCTTTGTTTAATCTTAACACCTTACTGATAAGTTTTTTGCTCCATGAACATGGTATGTCTTTTCATTTGTTTATGAAATTAATGTCCTTGATTTCTTTCATTGGTATTTTAAGTTATTTATGACATACAGATCCTGAACATATTTTATTAGATTTATACTTACGTACTTTACTTTGGGGTGTTATTTTTAAATAGATATTTTTTTATTTCAAATTCTGATTGCTTATTGGTGGTATCAAGAACTCAGCTGAGCTGGAGAGATCTCAGCCACCAGGCACAGAGTAGCTTCCTAAGACAGCAAGCCTCTTTAAGAAGGCAGGACAGAGTCAGGCCTCTAACCACAAACTGCCAGAACTGAGCAAGAGGATAATGGGAGAAGTGCTGGCTGCCTGGGTTCTATCTTTGCCCATAGAATGGCATAAAGAGAGGGTCAGATAGTGTAGATGTGGAGGTCGCTTCCCAGCCAAGGGACCCTAAACAACATGTTCCTGTTGTTTAAGGACCTGAGGACTCAGAGACAAGGGGAAAGAGGAAGGAAGTCCTCAGAGGGGAAAAGACTGAATGCTGAGAGTGGGAAAAAGGGTCTTCCAGGTTATCCCTCCTCCCTCCAGATAGGGATACGTGGGCTAGAAATTCAATTATTTATGAGGGTGGCTGGCTGGGGGCTGAGACACTGAAGGCAACTTCCCTGAGACCCTGCAGCACTGGCTGGCTGTGCACCACACCCACTGTGAGAGGGCAACGTCTCCCTGGGCCTGTCAGGTGGAGCCTTTGCCACCTCCCAGGCTGGCCCCGAAGGATCACACAGAGGAGTCTGGCCGGGAACTGGACAGCTTCCTCTGCTGGTAGAAAGGTGGTTGGCTTTGCGTGCTGCGTTGGGTCCTGTAACTTCGCTCCACTCACCCCTTAGTTCTTAGTAGTTTTTGCTCTTAGGAGTTTTTACACATTAAAAAAAAATTCTATATAGACATGTCATCTGCAAATAGAAACAATGCTATTTCTTCCTTTCCAATCTGTAGGCTTATATTTCTTTTTCTTGCCCCATTACACTATGTAAAACAATACAATATTGAATAGGAGTGTTGAGGGTAAAGGGCTTAACCTGGTCCCAATCTTAAGGGAAAGAATTGGGGTCCACATCTCTCTATGATGTTAGGTGCAGGTGACAGAAGGTGCCCTTTATTAAGATAACAGAAGTTCCCTTCTGCTGCTCCTTTACTGTGAGTCATGACTATTCCATTTTATTGATTGCTTTTTCTGCATGGATTGAGATGATCACATTGTTTTTCTTTCATGCTCTGTTCATGTGTTAAATTATATGGACTAATTTTCCAGTGTTGGACTAGCCTTGAATTCCTGAGATGAACCCCACCCAGTGAGTTGTGTTCCATTATCCTTCTTATATATTGCTAGTTTCCATTGTCTGTTTTCTATTTTTTTATCTGAATTTATTTCTTTTTTCCTTTTTTCCACATTCTCTTGTGTTAATTTGGCATATTTTTATGAGTTCATTTAACCTCATTTATTGACTAGTTACTTATACCTCTTTTAAAACAAGTTTAGTAGTTGTCCTAGGACTTAAAATATGTATCAATCTACTTTTACATAGTTGTCTACCCATTTTTGTGGCATACCAGGCCATTTCAACAATGTTACCAATTCCTCCCTTCCCTCCTGTGTGCTATTTTGTTATAACATTGACTTTTATAGATGCTATAAACACATGACACATTACTACTATTTTCTTTTTCTTTAGACCAGGATTAGCAGCTTTTTTTTTTTTTTTTTTTTAAATAAAGAGATAAAAAAATTTTTTTCGAGCTAATTTTTTTTTTTTTAGAGTCTCACTCTGTCATCCAGGCTGGAGTGCAGTGGCAAGATCTCAGCTCACTACAACCTCCGTCTCCCAGGTTCAAGTGATTCTCCTGCCTCAGCCTCCCTGGTATCCAGGATTATAGGCGTGTGCCACCATGCTTGGCTAATTTTTGTATTTTTAGTACAAACGGGGTTTCACCATGTTGGCCAGGCTCGTCTTGAACTCCTGACCTCAGGCAATCAGCGCCCCTAGGCCTCCCAAAGTTCTGGCATTACAAGCATGAGCCACCTCGCCTGGCCAGCAGCGTTATTTATTAAAGGATCAGCTATTAAATATTTAAGGTTTTCCAGGCCATATGGCCTTTCTTGCAACTACTCAATTTTGTTGTTCAGCATGGGAACAACCATGGATCATATGGAAGCAAGAGGGTGTGAGAGTGGGTGTCAGTGGGTGTGAGAGTGGGTGTGAGTGACTGAGTGGCTGTGAGGGGGTGTGAGAGGGTGTGAGAGGGTGTGAGTGGGTGTAAGAGTGGATGTGTGAATGGGTGTGAGTGGCTGTGTGAGAGTGGGTGTCAGTGGGTGTGAGAGTGGGTGTGAGTGACTGAGTGGCTGTGAGGGGGTGTGAGAGGGTGTGAGTGGGTGTAAGAGTGGATGTGTGAATGGGTGTGAGTGGCTGTGTGAGAGTGGGTGTCAGTGGGTGAGAGTGGATGTGTGTGAGAGAAGGGGTGTGTGGGTTTGACTGGGTGTGAGAATGGGTGTGTGTGAGAATGGTCATGAGTGGATATGTGAGTGGGTGTGAGTGCGTGTGAGAATGGGCGTGAGTGTGTGAGTGGGTGTGAGGGTGTGTGAGTGGCTTCGTTAGTGGGTGTGAGGGTGTGAGTGGGTGTGCTGCTTTCTAGTGCAGTTTCATTTCCAGAGACAGGTGGGCCAGACTCAACCAGCAGGACCCTGCTTTAGACTTTATTTTTCTGATAAAGTAAACGATGGATTTCAATTTACCTTCACTTCATCTGTTTCTAGCGTCCTTCATTTGTTTTTGCAGATTCAAGTTTTAGTCTGACATATTTATTCCGACTCAAAAACTTCTAACGTTTTTTTGTAGAGTACATCTGCTGATATTGAATTTCCTCCAGTTTTTGTTTTGTTTTGCGTTTGAGAACGTGTTTCTCCTTCATTTTTGAAATGTGAAGTATTTCTCTGAGTATACAATTCTGGATGAAGCATTTTCTTTCTCCGGTAATTTCCAGGTGTCGCCCATTGTCTTCTTTCTTCTGGCCTCTGGTTCTCCTTGTCTAAGGAATCTTCTTTCTCTGGCTACCTTGAAGATTTTCTCTGTGTCTCTTGTCTTCAGCAGCTTAATATGATATCTGCAGTTTGTGTGTGTGTGTGTTTTTGCTCGTGTGTGTGTGTTTTTGCTCGTGTGTGTGTGTGTGTGTGTATTACCTTACTTCATGTTCTCTAAGCTTATCGGATCTGTGTTTGGCGTTTGCCCCTAATTTCTAAGACGTCTTTGCCATGATAACATCCAGCATTTCCTCTGCCCTGTTCTGTCTTCTTGTTCTGGTTTTCCAATTGTTCATAGTTGGGATGTCTTGATGTGGCTCCCAGCTCTTGGATACTCTGTTCTAATTGGATTTTTTGTTTTGTTTTTTTCTTATTCCTTTTGCTCTTGTATTTTAACTTAGGTAATTTCTCTGACCCATCTTTGGGTTTGCTGACTCTACCATGCCTGTGTCAAATCCACAGATGTGTCTTTCAAGCACACTCTTCATCTCTGTTACGGTGTTTGTTTTATTTCTAGCATTTCCATTTGATTTTTTCTCATGCTTTCCATCTCTGTGCTGAAATTCCCATTTGATGTTGTATGCGACCCACTTTTTCTGTTACAGCCTTTAACATACTAATTATAGTTATTTTAAATTCCCTGACAGATAGTTCCAACAACTGCTTCATATCGGAGTTGAGTTCTGAAGATGGCCCCCTCGAGAATGTGCTGGCTTTCCTTGTCTTTTTATGCATCTCATGATTGTTTTTTTCTTGAAAGCCACATGTCTAGAGGTCAGCAGAGGATGAGAAGGCTTCAGGCCTGGGCATGGGCCTGCCTTCTTCCTGCCAGGCCTGCAGTGTGAGGACTGCTTCAGCCTGCTGAAGACCTAGGGGTTGTAATTTACTGCTGCTGCAGCTACTCTCAGCTCACCTGGGCTTCACATTTCCCACGAGGTCGCTTGGGGAGGTGCTGGTGGGGAAGGAGAGTGGGCAGAGAATACCTGGGTTCAAGTTCAAGCACTCCCTCCCCTTAGCTCTGCCTCAGGACTGGTGCCTGGCAGCCTTGGCTCCTTCCTAACCCCTCTCAGTATTGTGCTGTTGTTTGTACCCAGAAGCTGTGAGCGGTGGAGGTGGTTTCTGCTCTGATGAGGCTCCTTCCTGGGGACCCACCTCCCTGGGTTTGGGGAGCAGCCTTCTCAGGGCTCCTGGCACTGCCCCCAGTAGCAGTTGTGGATGGAGAGCTTTACCTGGCCCTCCTCAGGAGTAGCTTCTCTAATTCTGCTCCTTTCTGCCTGTCTGATCAGGAACAAGGACAGTTGGTGTTTTCTCTAGGTTGTCTTCATGGTCCTGCACACCCTGAAGGTATATGTGAAACCTCATGTCATGTTCTAGAACAGAGCTTCTGGAATCCTGGTGTGTATCCTGTTCACTCTGGAGTCTCTTGAACTGCAGACTGATTGATGACATCTGGATCCCACCCTCCATACAAGCTCCTGGGTGATTGAGTGGGTCTGGATCCCACGCTCCACACAAGCTCCTGGGTGATTGAGTGGGTCTGGTTCCCACCCTCCGTACAAGCTCCTGGGTGCTGCTGCTGTTGCTTCTCCCTGGGCCACACTTCAAATATAAGGCTCTAGAGGAGCTGAATGAAATGCACAAAACCGCATTTTATCATTTTCTAAAATTGTTTTTATCTTAATTTTTAACAAAAGGCACTAGCTCAGTTTGTAAGTTTCAAATTAGTGTCACGTAATCTACTCCCCTGACCTTAGCCCAAGGATTTCCCTGCAGTGCCATGAGGGCAGGAGCCTAGCCCACCAGCCTGGACAGGGCCTGGAATAGAAGCTCAGTATTTATCAGTTGATGAGTCCTTGAAATACTAGAATGGAAAGAGAGATGAGTTGAGGAGGTAGGCAGGACCTCAACCTGTGCAATAAAATCCCACTTCTTTTTGGTTACTTTTGTAAGCAGGAAACCATCACTACGAGTTGGCGCCCTCCACACAGTGCACAGGGCAATCCTGGGCACTGCAGATGCTCTGTATGGAGCAGGAAGACCGCAGCATGGTGGTTTCACTCTTCTTCCTTCCATTTTTTCTCCTGCCCAGCCCCCACTGTATCCCCCAAATGACAGAGGACAGATTTGCCCACAGGGGCTGGGACAATGTCTGACACCTTGCTAGATGGCCTGACATTTCTCAGAGGCCTGAAGACTCCTCAAAGTGTGGGGGCCCCGGCATAGTGTCAGCCACACCCGGGGGGCTTCTGCACGGCTCTTCCTGGGGGCATCTCATGGTCCTTGTGTGTATTCAGCCCTCTCATTTTCCAGCCAAACCCTGGGGACTGTCCCAGTGAATCTTTGCGGGAGGGTTGGGATGGGCTTGGCAGTGCTCTGGGCCTTTCTGGATCTGGCCCTGCCACGCCCTCCCACAGATGCGCAGTGGGACCCTTCCTTCTGCATCTCATGTGGCTGTGCTCGCGAATCATAGCACCAAGAAAACCGTGTTTGTATGCTTTCGTTAACTCTCTTCTCCTCCTACTACAATATTTTTGGATATTCACTAAAATGGGAAAATAAGTAGATTATACTGTTCTGATCTTCTGCTTGAGAGAACAGTCCAGGGAAACCTGACCTCCATTCACTGACCCTTGATATTTCCCTTATTTTTTTTTTTCAGAGGAACTTGTAATCTACTTGATTTCAGAACTGTGGGCATAAAGTCACCCTCTGAGAACATTGTGACCCTCCAATAAAAAGAGCATAATGTGTGTTAACCCACTTCAGCTACTCACCCATCAGCCAACCTCATGAGCATGCAAGGCACGGTGTTAAGACGAGGCTGTCAGTGGTGACTGCTGTGTGGTCTCTTCTGCTAATGACTTGGGATCTGTTGGGATCCTCACACACTGGTCATTTGTGAACATCTCAGTGAGGTGGTTTGGGAGTGAGGGAAGGGGGCAAGCAGATGGTCCAAGAGTGTTTGGAAGGTGCAGACGAGCAGTGACAGTCGAGGCATCCCACCCCTTCCTGGAGTAGAATGGAGATTAAGCTTCAGTCATGCAAGGGAGGGCAAAGGATGTCATGTCTGAGATCATAGCTGTGATCTTCTGGTCTCCTTGCGTACTGTGTGGCACTCATGCCATCTTCATGCTGACTCATTTGTATACCAGGACAGCCCTATGCAGCGTTGCTACACTGGAATTCAGTCCAGTGGTGTTTCATTTACCGTTGGCAGGTGTACGTCCATAATGGAATTTGGCCCATAGTGTTCTTTTGCTGTTATATTTTCGTTAGATTTCAATGACGGGAAAATGATGAGTTAATGGTATAATTGGGTGGCTTTCCATCTAAGCATGCAGGACCTAGAAATTTCCTTCTCATTGCCACGAAATGCACAAAGCCCTCAAATCAAGTAGAGTACATTACTTTGCTTACGCCCGAGCTGATGTGCTGTTTACCTCTTTGCGTTTTCACACACGCGCCATCTGCATCCCCCATGCACATGTATAGAGGGCTTATTTGGCTTTGATGGGATGGTTCCAGTGGACAAGAAATCTGCTGTTATTTTATGTTTATTTTATTATTGTTGTGGTTACCTTTTATGGTACCTGAGCCAAGTACTGAATATAGATTGCTTTAGCTAATGTGGCATTTTTCCAGGACCAGTTAAGTTCCAAGAAAGAGTCCGATGGTGACAAAATAAATGCCATGAGGACTTCTCCTACGTTGTTCAGATGTCCCCACTGTTGAGCTGTGGTGGGAGAGGACTGGCCTCTGGAAGTGACAGGTCTGGGAACAGGCCCCTGCTAGAAGGGTGGCTCCGGGTTCTCCCTCCCTGCTCACGCTATTCAACATCTTCCCTGAAAACAGTGCTTACAGCTTAGTTTGCCAAATGCACTCACAAAAATAACCTGTTTGGGTGCTGGGACACTCGAGTCAGGCAGTCCCTATGCCCTGCATTGCATAGGCTGGAAATGTGGCTCAGGAAGGGGGAATGGTTCCTCACGTTCCCCTGGTGAAGCTCCTTTGGGGAACTGCTGTTGCAGAGGGTGCCGTGAGCTCCTCAAGGCCATAGAATTGTTAGTAGCAGTCAGCCACTGGCAGAGCAGATGCTCACTCAGGAGCAGCAGAACAGCGGCCACCTGCCCAGACATTGGTCTCTGTGCCCCGCCCCAGTCCCCTCCTGGGTCATCCTGTTAGCGGGATGCTCACAGGCTCTGCTGGCTCTGAGAGGAAGCGGAGTCTGGTGCTGCTGCAGCACGGTTCACAGGGTGTTCAGGACACAGGAAGATGTCCGGTGTGTCTCAGGGCCCACAGCTGTCACAGGAGGGCCCACAGCTGTCACAGGAGGGCCCACTCAGTGCACCTTCTAGTTGAGAATCTGCCACATGTTGTTCTAATTTCTTTTCTTTTTTTGAGACAGGGTCTCACTCTGTCTCCCAGGCTGGAGTGCAGTGGTGCAATGATGGCTCACGTCACCCCTGACCTCCCAGGATCAAGTGATCCTCTCGCCTCAGCCTCCCAAGTGGCTCGGACCACAGGCACATTCCACAGTATCTGGATAATTTTTGAAAAATTGTTTGTAGAAATGGTGTCTGGCCATGTTGCCCAAGCTGGTCTCAAACTCCTGGGCTCAAGCCATCCTTCCACCTCAGCCTCCCAAAGTATTGAGACTACATGCATGAGCCACCGCACCCAGCCTTCTGCTCTTAAAATACCATCATTCATAGGCAACAACAGCAGAAGAGATAATTTAAAAGCAACAGAATAGAATTGGACTTCATCAAAATCAAAACCCGCTATGCATCAAGAACACAGCAACCACAGTAAGACAGAGTCAGCAGAGGCAACCCAGGGAGGGAGGAAATATGTGCAGGTCATATACCTGATTGGGTTAACATCCAGAATATGTAAAGGACTCCTACAACTTAACAACAAAAGCAAACACCTCAGCTACAAAAGGGGCACAACACTTGAGCAGACATTTCCCTGAAGAGGATACATAGGTAGCCAATAAGCACAGGGCAAGGTACCCTGCAGCACTCCTCCCAGGGAGGTGCAGACCGAAGGCCCATGAGCTGCCACCTCACACCTGCAGGGATGGTGACTATAAAACAAAACCAAGCGAAGTGTTACCAGGTTCTTGGTGTTTTGAACAAAGAGTTGGACAAAACACACAAACCAATGAAAGAAAAGCACAGGTTTATTGAAAGTACACTCCACAGAGTGGGAGCAGACTCTAGCAAGCAGCTCAAGAGCACCAGTCACAGAATTTTCTGGCGTTTCAATATCCTCTAGAAGTTTCCCATTGGTTACTTTGTTTACACCCTATGTAAATGACGTAGTGGCTCACAGCCAGTCTGATTGGTTGCAGAAGATAACCAACCAGAGGCTAAAGTAGAATTATAAAGTACACATGAAGACTTGGCCTGTGACTGATTTCAGGACAGAGGTACTTTCAGTTTTCATCTGTGATGCAGAAAAAGTGTGGGGGGTGTTGCAAAGGGTGTAGCCTCTGATCCTTTTGCCACTTTGGATTTGGAGAGGTGGGGCTTTTCTTTTGATTCAGTTCTAGGAAGTCATTGTGAATCAGCCTTAGGGTTCCCTGCCTGCAGACCCCATTCTTCTGCTTCAAAAGAACATAACAGGTGTTGGGCACATACAGAGAAAGAGGACCCCTGTGCACTTAAAGTGAGGCTATAAAATGGTGCTTTGTTATGGAAGGCAGTATGGCAGCTCCTTAGAAAATCAACTGTAGAATTGGCACACAACCCAGAAATTCCTGTACTGAGTGCATGTCTAAAAAAAAAAGAAAGCAGGAGCTCAGACTAATATTAGTTCCTAGGAGCACTATTCACAATTGCAAAAACATGGAAACAACCCCAATGAATGAATAAACTAAGGGTGGAATATCTGTACAATGGCATGTGATTCCGCCTTAAAAATGAAGGAGATTCTGAACACAGGACCACACGGAGGAACTTGGAGGATGTTATGTAACATGAAATAAGCCAGACCAAAGGACAGAAACTGCATGGTTTCACTTACATGACAGACCTGGAGTCATCAAATTCATAGAGACAGGGAGTAGGCGGGTGGCTGCCTGGGGCTGGGGGAGGGAATGAGGAGTGAGTGTTTAATGGGGAGGAAGTTTCAGGTTGGGAAGATGAGAAAGTTCTGGAGATGGTGGTGGTGATGGCAACACTATGTTATGTTACATTACGTTACGTTATGTGTATTTTACCTCAATTTTAAAAAACATCTTGATGGTGCTGGCTATTGGGCATGCTTTCTCAAAATAAGACACCTATATCTTGCCAACACAGGGCTTTTTCTTGGGTGATTGCAATTCATGTCTTATTAAAAAAAGAAAAAAAGGAAAACATAGGATACACAAGATTCTCAGGTTATTTTGCTCAGATTTTTCTGTAAGATATCCTAAGAGTTGCCTCAGACTTGGATTATTGCTTTCGGTATGGAAACTATATAAAAATATGATAGTATCTTGGGTTGGAAGGAACCCTAGGAGGTCATGCTGCATCTCTTCGGTCTGCAGATACCGTATCACTTCAATTACCCCAGGTGGAAGAGAATTTATTCTTCTTAGGAAAAAGAAGAATAAATTTCAATTTTCAGCTTTTCACTGACAGGGGAATGTTCTTTATAGCTCCTCCAACGGACGCTCCTTTCAAAAGAGCGTCTGCAGATGACCTGCCTCGACTCACTCTCTCCTGGGCAGGTGGAGACCCAGGGGCAAATGAGGCCACGTCTTCCTCATCACTTACAGGCCCAGGAGGGGCAGGCATAGTTCAACTGTCCTCTCCAATCCATGTATTAATCCACCTGCAGGATTCTAATGTTTTCCATCTCCTGCTCCACCCCCATGGCCGGGGAGAGCTCCAGGTGGAAGCATCTATAAGATGAGAGACCGAAGCTCACCTCACTGCCTTCCCCTCCCCCCTTTCCCTCCTGCCTCCTCCAGGCACCTTTCCTCCCAGTATGGTGTTCTCTGGAGCCCTCCTTTGTGAGCCTGGGTTCCTTGGGAGCCCCCCGTGACCTTCTGGAACCCTCCTGTGCCTACATATTCCTCTTTTGTTGTGTTCCTTGCAACAGGACCCCGTCTTCTAGAAAGGCTTTGTCAGTTGTAAAAATAACGGAGCCAGTGCATATGTGATGCAGTTATTAAAATAAAATTGGACTCGTATTCTGCTGCACTAGAACACTTCCAGAATCACCAAACTGACCACTTTTATCTTCAGTGCCAGAGATCCCCTAACCTTCAGAGGCAGGCAGACACCATTTACAGTATAGTCAGCCTTTCGGTTGGAATTCACCTTCCGCTGAGCCGTGCAGCAAACAGACATCTGGCTTACAGACTAGGGCGAATGCAGGCTGCTGACAGCCTACAGATTGTTCTTTCCAGGGTTAATATCCGCCCGCATTATTTCATTATCTAATCACGGATCAAAAAATGTTTAGCTGGAACCGGAACTGATGCTTTGGGCGACACAACAGTTGGTCCTCCTGGTTTGTCACTTTAGCTGTTGTACTGTTGGTGGCCGTTCTCTCCAATCCACTTGTTAATCCCCCTGCAGGATTCCAGCATGCACAGCTCTGTGGTGAATCAGGCACCATGCTGCAGATGAAGAAACTGAAGCTCAAAGAGATTATTTTCCCAAATAACCACGTCTTTGCCCTGCAGCTCCACGGTACCATTATAGAGTCAGTACAAGCACAGGAACTCCACGGCTAAAATAAAGTCAAGGGTACAGTCGGGCCTCTCATGAGGGTCCTGGGGCCAGAACAACAGGGAAGGACAAGATCAGCACCCTTCCCAGCCCTCCTGACTGTGCAGGACCAGTGTCGCCCCATTGCTTGCTTGGCTAAGCTGACGGCCCTAACTACTGAAAGGAGATCCAGAAAAGTGGGTATTGATGTAAAGATTAAGTGAGATGCCATTATAATACGCAGCCTATAGTTGAACTGTTTAATCTGCCATTGCTATCTGTCACATTGCTCCATGACTGAAAGCAACTGCATTACCAATCTATAAAGCTGGAGCTGCTCCCTTGGTGATAATTGACCAGATTTGTATTTCTATTCATGGGGTTTTAAAAAGGAGGTAAAAGTGGGTTGTGTCCAAGTGCAGCATTTGATTGTGTTAATAAATGTGATAATCAGGTTTGGGTGTACAACAAAATGCCTCCCACAAGTAGCATGGAAGCCCGCACCGCTGGGGGCTTGTAACCTGATGAAACCCCAGGCCATTGTCCCTGAATTACTGCATTTATTGTACAAGAATTATTTCAACTGTATCCACTGGAATTATTTGTTCTAAAAGAAAGTTTTAGGCGAGGAGTCATTTAAGAAAAACACATTCTGCTTCCTCTACCCACACCCTCCCTGTCAATCAGTGCCCTGAGCATCGGAGCATAACTGGGCTGCACTCCCCAGAATCACAGGAGGGGCTTTCTGGACTTGCGGTGAGGGTCTGCAGTGCAGCCACTGAGCCCAGCCTGGGTGGAGGCAAGGCCCTGTAGGTGGAAGGAGGTGGGAGGGACAGGGTTCTGTGACAAGACACACAGAAAAAGGGGGCCATGCAGACATGGAGGGTTCCGGAAGGTCACATGGTGGGGGCTCCCAAGGAACCCAGGCTCACACGGGAGGGCTCCAGAGAATACTGCACTATGAGGAAAGGTGCCTGGAGGGCGGCAGGAGGGAAAGTGGGGAGCAATCGCTGTCTTCAACCTTAGCTCCAGCGACATTGCTCAGCTCATGACACCTTGACCATTTTACCTGGCACTCAATCCAACTGCTCACACATCAGAGGACCTGAAATGGGACTGGCCCGCAGTGAAAGGCGTCAGGTGTCAGAGCAGCCAGACCCTAGTTTAGAGCTCTTCTCAGCCACTCCTACCCGCGTACTCTGGGGAGGCCCCCAGGCTCTGGATATTAGCACTGTATCTAAGTGCTGCTCATGTCTCCATCTGCAGAGGGAAGCTCATGCTACCCCCATGTGTGTTTCCTGTGCAGGTTCGAGATACTTCCAACAAAGCAATCAGCACCCAGAACAGCCTTGCCAACACCAGGAAGAGTTATTAATATTTATAATATGGACTGCAACTTTCTTCCTTAGGTTTTGAATTTTGGAAGTCCGATTTCCAACTGGGGTACAGCAGAAGTGTGCAACTGAAGTGGGTTATGTGGGAGGAGCTGGTTCTTTGACGTTCACCCTCGTGTGGTCTTAGACTCACTCTTGTGCATTCAGGCATCACTGTCTGCTTGAGGGCCGGGACAGCAGCGCCAAGGGGAAGCTGCTAGCCCATCAACAGCCCATCGTGTCTGTCGTAGCTCGGCCTGTTGGGACGGTGGTCACTAGGGGCCTGTGTCACAGAGCATGGGCATGTTTGGAGACACCACGTACACCCCCAGAGCATCTGCAATTACTTTCTTTACATGAACACCTGTTTCCTGAGAGCCTGTCCACCCCTCCACCCTGAAGCTCCCCAGCACCCTGCAGCCCACACTGGCTCCCAGGCAAGGACCCTCAAGGCTTTTCTGGAGGTTGAGGGAAATGAATTCATGAGCAGCAACTGCTGTCCTCAACCTTTGCTCTGCTCCTCTTGGGCGGCCTGAGAGCTACAGGAAAGCCTGTCTGCCGCGTGGGCTGGCTTAGGCTCTGCTCCCAGCTCCCTTTGCTCTGTGTTCAGACTCCTCTGAGAGCAAATGGCAAATAACTGGAGAACACTTTGCAGCCTCCTGCAGGGCCCCTCCCGCCATGCAGAAAGCACAGAACGCAGGGCCTTTTTGGCAACTGATCTCCTGTCTCTATTTCTGTGGCTCCTATCACCATGGTATCCAAGATCCCGGCAGGCATGAGGCTAAAAACAGAACCCGGGGGTGGGGGAGTGTGCCCTTTCTGACTTCAGAGTTATGTTCTTCAGGGAACAAACTAAAAGCAGAAAACTGACTCCCTCCTCCCCGCTGGGCACCCCAGAAGGCTGCCTTTCAGTTCTTAGGGTGCAGGGGTGGTGAGTATGCCTTTGAAGTGGGAGAGCACCCCAGGCCTTGCAACCCCAGCCTGGGTGTCTCTCAGAACCTGCTCAGAACCTGGGTGCCTGGATTCCCACACCGTCCACATGCCTCTAGGGTTGGCCAAGAGGCCAGATGCTGTGCTGGTCTGGGGGGGCAGAATGAAGGCAGGACCCCCATCCTCAAGCAGAGGACAGGTCATCTGAATGAAGCCTCACGGGAAGCCATGGCTGAGTCAGGTGAAAGGTGCCAAGTGACTGGCAGAGCGACTACAAATGCATTAGAGGGCCCAGGAGGGGTCCCAGATGGCTTCATGGAGGGAGTGGTCCTGGCTGGGCTGGGTTGTGCCTGAGAAACGGGACAAGACTTTGGCAAGGAGAAAGGAGGTAGAAGCCACGTGGAGTGAGAGGGTAACCTCCTGGGACCGGGGAATCGTGGTATCGCAGATGCAGCCTCCATGCCCCACCTAGGGGTGCGCCTTTCAGCAAACACTTAAAGAACACTCCCTGCCAGGCCCTGAAGATGCAAATAAAGGCAGAGTCAGACTTGGGGGCATGGGGGTGTCTCAGTGTGGGCTTGGTTCTAGGCAACGTGGAGCCAAGGAAAATTCTATTGAGGGATGTCACTGACCAAAAGTTTTTTAGTGTTTTACATGTGGGGATTCAGTCACCAAATATTCTTGTGATGAGGACGTATTTCCAGCAATAGGTTAGCGGCTAACACCACACACAGAAATGCCTTTCTGTGTACCATATGCACTCATGGAAATTCAGTTTAGTTTTCTCATGTGAGAAGGCCTGTCTCCAGGCAAAGTCTACTTCATAGTTCTTTATCATTTACAAAGCATTTCAGACTCATGGTTTTGGTGGATTCTGGGTGGTGTGGCTGGCGGGTGGGTATTCCCAGCGTGGTGGATTCTGGGTGGTGTGGCTGGTGGGTGGGTATTCCCAGCGTGGTGGATTCTGGGTGGTGTGGCTGGCGGGTGGGTATTCCCAGCGTGGTGCATTCTGGGTGATGTGGCTGGCAGGTGGGTATTCCCAGCGTGGTGGATTCTGGGTGGTGTGGCTGGCGGGTAGGTATTCCCAGTGTGGTGCATTCTGGGTGGTGTGGCTGGCGGGTGGGTATTCCCAGCGTGGTGCATTCTGGGTGGTGTGGCTGGCGGGTGGGTATTCCCAGCGTGGTGGATTCTGGGTGGTGTGGCTGGCAGGAGGGTATTCCCAGCTGGTATGTGGTGGTCCAGACCCCGTTCATCTGATGTCCTCCTCTGTGAGCCGAGGGCATGTGAGAGCAGGCCCTCACAGCAGCACCCATGGGGTCTAGTGGCTCGCGCTGTGCTGGGAAGGAAGGGAACCTCATTCTGAGTTGACAAGGTGGGGCTTGTCAGGCTGTGCCCAGGCCCTGCGATCCAGGGCTCTCCCTTGAAGTCACACCTTGCAGATGACCTTGGACCTTACAACCCTCTGTGTTCCCTCATGGGAAGCTATCACGTTCTTCACTAGCTTTTGGAGGAAGGTTTTATGGACTGGCTCCCCTAATGCTACACGATTGTCTGTACTTTTTACTTTCACATTTTTTTAACCTTGGAGCGTTTACTAACTGAAAGAACCCACGCAGGTTGAGTTGAAGGCCCCGGGGTGGCTCTGATCCAATGCGACTGCTGTTCTCTTGCAGAGGGGAGTTGGGGCACAGACATCCATGAAGGAAGGCTGTGGAGGTGAGGGGGAGGATGGCCCCCTGCAAGTGGAGAGACATCTGAGGCCATCAGAAGCCTGGGAGAGGCAGAAACATGCTCCCGCGCAGCCCTTCTAGGACCCAGCCCTGCTGATGACTTGATCTTGGATTTCTGGCCTCCAGAACCTTGAAACAATAAATACGTGCTGTTTTGAGCTGCCCGGTTTGTGGCACTTTATTATGGTGGCACAAGAAAGAATACACTGACTTAAGTTCCGTGACACAACCCAGGTTGGTTCGGAGCCAATTGACTCCTTTGGTCACTTAGAAGAACATTTTATGAATGCTTCGTGAGTGTATCTCTCACATTTCCATTTAAGAAACCTCTTAAAGGAAAGAGGTGCCCTGTGTTCAGAACGCATTGCTGCAGCCTCTTAGAGAAAATGACCATATACAATTGTGATCTCTTCCTCAGCCAATCAGCATCCAGCAGGGACAGCACAGGATGGAAGCTGGAGCTTTCTATGAGCGGCGACAGGGCCGGCTTCTCTAGGAGCTTCCCATGGGCAGTGACAGGGCCGGCTTCTCCATGCCTTTAAATTTCTGATCTCTCATCAGCTTAAATATCTCCTATGTGATAGCTTTTCATCAAATCTGGCTTTATTCCGGCTTTGTTAAAGTGTTCAACTATGATCACTTTCAGTTACATGTCTTGGAAAGCCCTGATAATTAGATTTAAATCGTAAAATATGCTAATGCATGCAGATAGTAGCATGATAAAGATTTCAAAGGCAACTTAATGTATTATTCCCTTGGCAGAAACAATTGAGTGCTGTGTAGCTGATGGGCCACAGGCCGCTATGAGACACAGGAAGGTTAACTAAGAAGAGCCTAAGAACCTACCAGAGCTGTGCCTGAGAAGCCAAGGGCTAGGATCGCTGTTAGATCCAGCAATCGATTACCTTTTAGTTCTGAAGATCTTTCTGAATTTGTTCCTTGCCATGTGCATGTGTCCGTTTGGTGCTGCGGAATCTTCCAGCCGCGTGTTTACTGAGTGTCTGCTCTCTGGAGTGCACGCCATCAAGTGTCGGGGGCATTTCAGAGTTTCAGCATGACTGCACCCTCAGAAAAGAGACAACAGACGTACAAGTAACGCCTGCTGCGTGTCCTGGCATTCCTACACTCCGGGATGTGTGGAGGGAAGGAAGAAGCAACTCAAAAAGCAAACCGTCTACACCCAGGGGAGTGGACGTGAGCCCCACTGGGGGCCACACAGCAAGGCATGGCCTCCCTGGCACCCCTCTTGCTCCACCTCCCAAGCAAGGAGACGGCCCCCCGGGGTTTGGGGATGTGACATCACCAGGCCAGCAGGTTTCTGGTGGAAGAAGCAGAGGGACCGTAGGATTAGGAAGGTGGCTTGGTACCCTGTTCACCACCTTTAACTGAGAGGGACTACAACCCATGTGAGGAGATCTAGAATTTTCTATCATCTGGTTATGAAGTTTCATGAGAAAAGGCTCATGAGGGTGGGAGACAAGGACAGTCACAACTCACACAAAGATGGAGCTGGGAGAGTGCCCGGGGCTGGGGCATCCAGGTCCCCTCAACTCGGCGCCAGCTCAGGACGGCTGCGCTGGTGGCCTCATGGGGTGTGCTGAAGGAAGTGGACTCCATCTGTAATTTTGCTGGCTTCCTGGGTGATGTATGGCAGGGAATCAAGTCGTTTTTGTCAAAGAAAACGGGGGAGAGGGGTGCTGTGTCAGCTTCCTAGCCTGGGAGGATGTTCTGGGCCACTCCAATCACAGATGCGGACTGGGGTTAGTCTCATTCACTCATTCCACAAACATTTATGAAGCTAAACGAAGAAGGATCTTCATGGCATTCCACACAAGAACTCACTCCACCCACGCGCGGCTTCCCCGGCCACCCCACATGCAGTCCTGGCCACCCCGCCGCCCTGCCTCCCTGCGGTCCCTGCACCTGCTGCATGCTGCAGGGTGCCCTGCTCTCGTGCTTGGGCTCTGCTGGTCACCACCCTGCCAGTCTGAGCAGAGGGCTCAGGAGGGATGGATCCGTGTCTTGTACACAGATGGGACCCCAGTGCTTAAACAGGTCCTGCCACATGGTACGGACCCCATCAATGTTTGTGGAATGAATGCAAGACGAATGGGGAGAGAGTTGAGATTCTGTGGCTGACTGAGTGTGCACAGGTAGGGGCAGCTGGGGGAGGGATGCTGACGCCTGCCCTGGGCCCGCACACCAGCATGGTCTCTGGTCATGTCAAACTGAGCTTCAGATTCAAAGGAACAAATACTGGTTGCCTTGCCTCATGTTTATTAGGCAGACATTTCCCAATGCATAGCTCTGTTTTGGGAGCAGCTGGACACATTAACGGAAACTATCAGCTGTCTCCTGGAATCATTTAACACATCAACATTTGACATCAACAATCGGTGCCTTGGAGCAGCAAGTCGGGGCCCTCAAGGGTTTCTTTCAAAGTCCTTTCCGTCGGTGTCCGTTCAGATTGTCTGACTTCCTGTTGAGCTAGAAAGGACAACTTTAGAAAGTCACTTGCACTGATATATGGACCAGGGACTTCCATCTTTTTTTTTCATCCTTTAAATAAACAATTGACAATATTGTTTTGATGTGTTAATATCCTGATTTCTTCTAAATACATTTTCTTCTCTTCATTTCATGAAAATGATCAGATCTGACCATGTCATGTCCTTAGCAGGTATGCAGGAAGCACTGGGTGACTGGGTGCTCCCTGGGGCAAGCGTGGTCTCCCACAAGTTCCTCGAGATGCCTGGGTCCTGTGGTCATCTGGGTGAGCGAGGGGGTGAAGCCAAGTGTGAGGAAATGATGAGCTGTGGGATGTAAGTTACTGAATTCTGGGGTTTAGAACAAGTCCCTGTGCAGCCTGTAGGACTCAAGCCGTTGCTTTAATTTGCTACAAATCTTTCCATGTTGCCTTCTGACCAAGCGTTGATTTATAAAATTACTTTTAATGACATTAGGAAACCGAAAAAGGTTTTGTTTTTCAGACATGGCTGTGATCGTTTTGAAATGCCTGCCTCCCTGTTAAGGTTTAATTATCTGTTATGAGTAGCATCTGTGGAATTCATGATGCCCAACTTGTTTTGGAATAGAAACCATCAAATATTTTGGTAGCAAGAAAGCCAAGTGATGATAGCTACATCACACAACTCTGGGCTCTTCCTCTCATCAAAAGACACATCACGCAGCATGTCAGGGAGGAAAACAGCACAGAGTTACGGACTGATGACCGCCTTGCATGGCCTCTCTCCCTTCATAGGCTTTTTTCAGCAATGTTGCCTCATGGAGCACACACACATGCACACACATGAACATGCAGGCATGCACACGCACACGCGTGATCATGCAGACACACACACGTTCTGGCCTCAAGAATGCTTCCAGCTCCTTCAGGCACCTGAACTCCAACTGAAACGTCACCTTCCGCTGGAGCTGCCATCTCAGGAAATTTGCTCCTGCAGAGTCAGGAGTCTCCAAGCCCAATGGCGCTTGTCTCCATGTTGAGAAAGTATTTGAATTTCTCCCCAGCTGCCTGGCACCTCTCCTTGGAATGATGGTGTTGAACGCTGAGGCTCCACTCACTTGAAAGCTCTATGGTTCATGCAAAGTTTGCTGCCTTCTGCCGTGGTGATGTGGGTTGGAACACCGCTTAGTGTTCGCCTCCCTCTTTCCTGTCATGGCTCTGTAAGCGCTGTCTCATTAAGAGTAATGTTTTCTCTGTCATGGGTATTCTGCTAGAGCTGTTCCATCTCCAAATATGTTTTTTTCCCATATCCACATGTCAATCAGCAACTTGTCTTAAGCTTGAAAATGATATTAGGAGAATTGCAGTCACTAGCACTTTTAACACCAAAATTCAACTCTTCCAGGCTCAGAATGACTGCAGAATAAATGGTTGCATTCAAAGTTGGGCCACATTGCAAAGGCAGGTGCCCAGGTCATTCTAGAGTAATCTTGGAAGTTGCAAGTCAAGTCAATTTGGTTTTCTTGAATGAGTGAAAACCCAAGCTTTTCCCCCCAAGTCTCACTGAAGCCTTGGGCTCACTTGTTTAAGCTCAGGTTAGCGATTGGATTGGACACATTTTCTCTGGACTTGGGCCCCTACAACTTTTCCAAAGAAGGAAAGATCCCAGGTATGCATGGAGAGCAGCAGTAAAATGTGGGGATGGTTTGCACGTGTGGAAACAAGAGAAAGGGATGGCCTGGAGGGCCCGAAGGACCAAGAGTCTCCGGGGAAGAGGATTCTGTAGACATAAGGCTGGGTTCCTTTTAATTTTGGGTGGCTCTAGGCCCAGGGACTATGCCTGCTTAGCTTATTCCATAGAAGGTTCTCACGAGGCAAGGCTCAGGTGCTCGGCTTTGCATCTTGCACAGGCTTGGAGGGTGGGCAGGACTTCAGGGAGAGACCCAGCCACAGCTCAGATGAAATGTGCCGAGCTGTGCCCAGGCCCTGCGATCCAGGGCTCTCCCTTGAAGTCACACCTTGCAGATGACCTTGGACCTTACAACCCTCTGTGTTCCCTTATGGGAAGCTATCACGTTCTTCACTAGCTTTTGGAGGGAGGCTTTATGGACTGGTTCCCCTAATGCTACACGATTGTCTGTACTTTTTACTTTCATATTTTAACCTTGGAGCATTGCTTGGGGCAGGTGGCACCCAAGCTCCAAACAGTGGCAGACGGAGTTCCAGGCGGGGTCTGTGAGGCAGCTGTCAGGGCTCAGGGCGTTCCCACAGGTGAGCTGGGGTTACTGGAGGTTGTGAGACAGTGGGGAAGAAGGCAGTCTAGTGACAGGGATGGGGCCACGGTGCTGATCTACAGGGTGCAGGGCTTGGTTTGGAGGAAGTGGGGAACTGCTTTACTCCATGCTGCAGGACTGGCAAGAGCCAAGACTCGGATCGTATTACCTCCAGGAGGAAACGTGGAAAAGGCCTTCAGAAACAAAGTGCTCATTTAGGGCCTGGACTCAGGGTCAGTTCCTGACGTCTGCCTGCTCCCCAGTCCCAGGACAGTCTGTTGCAAACCTGGGTTAGGACCCATGTTTCGTGCTTGCAAGCCACAGATGTGCCACGGAGGATGACTGAGTTTGACCCTAGGCCCTCAGTCTCAGCCCTCTGGCCCAGGACTCTGGCCACCTCCTTTGTCTCAGGCTGTCCTTTCTGTGACCACACCCTGCGGACCAGGGACTCAGCCCTGGGGACTGGGAGAGTCTCACCATGGCTGGACTGCTTGGCTCTCACTCCAGCTTAGGTGGAACCTGGTTGGCCAAGTAGCCTTGGATGCCTCAACCTATAAGACTATCCAGAAGTTGCTGGCGTCATCACCAGAATAGCTCTTTACATTTACAATGGCCAGTTCCAGGTTTTTTCCCAGGGCTGGAGCAGAGGGGGCTGTCAGGAGAGGGAAGGGCACCATGGCCTCACCCTGGAAGCACCACGGGAACTGTGGGGCTGGGTCTTTGGGTGAGATGTCATTTTACAAGATGGCTCTTTCCAGAAAGCCCAGGTGTGTGTTTCCTGGTGGATTTGTGACACTGGAGTGTGAATCTGGTGGACTTTCATGTATTTCTTGGTGCATTGATGATGCTGGAGCATGAACCTGGAGGACTTTCATGTGTTTCCTGGTGGGTTGCTGACGCTGGGGTGTGAAACTGGAGGACTTTCATGTGTTTCCCAGTGGGTTGGTGACGCTGGAGAGTGAACCTAGAGGACTTTCGTGTGTTTCCCAGTGAGTTGGTGATGCTGGAGAGTGAACCTGGTGGACTTTCATGTGTTTTTTGGTGCATTGATGACGCTGGAGTGTGAACCTAGTGGACTTTCATGTATTTCTTGGTGCATTGATGACGCTGGAGTGTGAACCTGGAGGACTTTCATGTGTTTCCTGGTGGGTTGGTGACGCTGGGGTGTGAAACCGGTGGGTTTTCACTTCTGGTCTACAGTCTAGAAAGCAGGAATTAAGGAGGAAAGGGAAGGAGAAGAATGAGCTATGAAAACTCAGTGACGACTTGGTAATGACAAAGCTGACAGAAGTACAATGACAGTCACAGCAAACACAGGCGTGGTTCCCAGAGGAAGGGCGCCGATGGGTCTGGCAGTGAACGCGCCACAGATCCTCAGCTTAGAGAGAAGCATTGGTATCGGTGAGTCAGGATGACAGGCTCCCCACGGGACTGGTAAGCACAAAAGGTGTGTGCTTGTGCCGCCTGACTTTGCACTGCCCCAGAGCGTCAAGGAAGCCAGGGCCCAGGCCTGGATCTCGTCTGAAAGAGGCCATTGGAGATGGGGGGCCAGATGTGCCAGGAGGGAGGGACCTCAACCAGCTGGGACTCAACAGGGCATGGACGGCCACACACAGTTGACCCCGCCCCGGCCCGCATGAAGGGGCCTCCCTCCTGCATTCCATCCACATCCACCTGGGCAGTGGTGGCCCAGACCTCACACCAACCCCCACTGGGGGAGCCTGGAGCCCCTCCCTCCATGGGAGAAAGTCCCCTGGGATGCTGGCCCCTGCAGACAGAACCACGACAAGAGCACATGGGCTATGTGTCCAAAGACAAATCGGACAAAACTGGCATTCCTGTCTCTCCGATACCCTTAGCAAGACCCCGCTTTGATCAGTATCAATATCTTGAAAACGGCACGATTTGTGTACAAATGAAATACAAATCCGAGGTTCATCGCTCCCCTGATGAGGCTCCCTCAGTCTTCCCTGTTCCTCTGAGCACAGGCTCCCGGCCTGACGCTGACCTTCTGCAGTACACCCTCTGCCTCCCCTCCCTGCATTTCCTTGGCAGTCCTTTGGGAACGGAGCAATCTGAGCTACAGTTTGTGACGGATCTCCTCCACACCACCACCTCCTCGCGAGCGCGCCGGAACCATCTCAGGCGCATTTTCAGTTACGGATCCCCGTGCAGCTGGACTCTGTTCCTTTAAACGCTGACAATGGCTCTGGCATGAGGCTGATGGTTATCTCCCACCTCTGAGTCTCATTCCCGGCGACCCTGCGCCTGTCATTACTTTAGCCACACGCCCTTTCCCATTTCTTCTGCCTAATCTCATTATCTTCCCTTTTTCTCTGCTTAATTGCATTCAGCACTTACCCACTGGCAGCTCATCCCTCCCAGTGACACGGTCTCACCTCTGTCTTTGTTGACCGGCCCTGACGAACCACTGTCATTATCAGAGGTCCACGCCGTCCTGGCGTCTCTTCTCTTAGGACTAAGCGGGCCCTTTCCACTCCTTACCCCCTTGCAGCCTCCAGCAGCGCCCAGCGCCCATTCCCAGGCCCCGTTTCTCCCTCCAGGTCTCAGCACCTCTTCTTCCTGCACTGCCCACGTCCGGGCACCCGGTGCTACTTCTAGTTGAATGTTTTATAAAGCTGTGGAATGGGGCATCCTAAGGGTAGTTACTTCTAGTTTTTTCTTTCTTTCATGTCTTCAAAACAAACCAAAGGGAGAAAAACCCATTTATTAAGCCATAGTCTGTGGCATCAAGCACGACAAAGCCGTTTATTCTGAGCTGATCTCAGTGCCCATTGCTTTTACCAACAGGGGCTGGTCAGTTTCCCTGAGATGCTATTAACTACAGCAGCAGAGGCTGCAGGAGCTTAGCCCCGGCATGTTGCTCCGTGTGTGTCTGCCGTGCCTGTGAGTGATGTGCTCTTGTGTGTGTGTGTGTGTGTTTCTCTGGGTACGCTATCTTCATGCAGTAGAATCTGAACACTCATTTCTATGCACCAGGAAATCTGCCTCATCCAGCTGAAATAAATACGCCCATGATCCTTATCTTTTCTGTAAGCCCTAAACATGGAAGGCATTTGCTGGTGACTCCTGAAAGCTGCACATTTCACTAGCCCGGGTGTTTCCTGCAGGGTCTGGGATGGGAACTGCTCCACCCACAGGTCCGTCGGTGGCCGCATGTGCTGATTTCCCAGTCGCCCATGTGGACGCCACCCTGGCCTCCTTCGCCACCCTCGTTCCTCCTTTGGGAAATGCACGTGTTGCCCTCGTCTGCTCCAGCCTGCTTTGTGAAAGATCAGAGAAAATATTAATTGATTTTTTAAAGAAATGAATGATTGTCGCCCCATTTCAGAATCCCCATTGTGTCCCTGGGCGGCCTCTGGCTCTATAAAGTTGTACTAAATTGCGTGACTTTAACTGCTTCACGGGGCCTTCCTTCGTTTCCAAGCATGACTTTCTCACCTCTTTTTAAAACTGTTTAAACTTCAGTCTGAGATAATTTTCTCATTTTGCTCTCTCCCGGCACTTCCTACTTACGGGTGCCCTTTCCTGAGGAGTCATCGTTTCTACGCTGGCTGTGTGTAGATGATGATAATGCTTAGCATTTATATGTGCTGTTCATCTTCAAACGCTCCACAAACTGGGAGGTTTCATTGTCTCGCCCTTTCAGGCACCGCTGGACCGGCCACTGAGGCCCAGACACAGCCCTAGGGGTCCAGGGAGGACAGTCCCCCCATCTCGCTGACCTCCCGGCTAATTCTACCTGCAGGGGCCTTCTCTGGGAAGGAATGAGGACGGCCATGTTCTCCAGAGGCTGATGGCAGCGCACACGGAGCATTTCACCCCATTAAAACCGCCGTCAAGCCGGGCGCGGTGGCTCACACCTGTAATCCCAGCACTTTGGGAGTCCGAGGCGGGTGGATCACGAGGTCAAGAGATCGAGACCATCCTGGTCAACATGGTGAAACCCTGTCTCTACTAAAAATACAAAAAATTAGCTGGGCATGGTGGCGCGTGCCTGTAATCCCAGCTACTCAGAAGGCTAAGGCAGGAGAATTGCCTGAACCCAGGAGGCGGAGGTTGCGGTGAGCCGAGATCGCGCCATTGCACTCCAGCCTGGGTAACAAGAGCGAAACTCCGACTCAAAAAAACAAAACAAAACAAAACAAAACAAATAAAACCGCCATCAATTCCTAAACCCCACACCCCGGTGCCATTAGCGGGAAGCCCGGCACACTCCACACAGAGGAAGATGGAAAACAGGGGGGTTATGTTGAGTGTCCGACTTGCTTCCTGTGACCGGTTAGGCCCGTGGGGAAAACGAGCTCCCCGGCAATGCTGGGCAGTCATGACCCGGGCAAGATGCTGTTTCACACGGTGACCAGTTTCGCAGTTAACAATGATCTTCCCTCTGGCAGCCCCGGGGTGCAATGTCTATGACAGCCTCGTGAATCCCGTTGGAGTCGCTGCAGATGAGGCTGCTGAGAGTCATTTAATAGCTTTTCCTGTAAGAATTCAGGGCAACATCACAGTCAGAGATGGACGGTTAAGAACAGATGGTGGTTTTGGAGTGCTTCAACTTATGCTTTCTCTAGGGCAGTTTCATTTCCAATAAATTTCATGTCCTCTTTCTGGAACCTTCTGATACCTTCCACCCTAGGACTGTCTTCCCCAGCCACTAAGGACCGTGTTCCTTATATTTCATCTTCATTTCTATTTCTAAATTTAATTTTTAGGCCTTGAAAATAAGTAAAAGCCTTCAACCCAGCTTCCCAGAAAACCATTTCTAGTGGCTACTTCCGTGACACCTCTTGAGCTACATTAAAAACAAGGTTTGTGCAGGCGCGGTGACTCACCCCTGTAATCCCAGCACTTTGGGAGGCTGAGGATGACTTGAGCCCAGGAGTTCAAGACCAGCCTGGGCAATACGGTGAAACCCCATCTCTACTAAAAATACAAAAAATTAGCCACTTGTGGTGCACCCACCTGTAGTCCTAGCTACTGGGGAGGCCGAGGTGGGAGGATTGGTTGTGCCTGGGAGGTGGAGGTTGCAGTGAGCCGAGATTGTGCCATTGCCCTTCAGCCTGGGCAACTGAATTAGATTCTGTCTCAATTTAAAGAAAAAATAGGTTTATTTAGTAATTCATCAGCTGAAACTTCAATCTACTGGGAAACATTCATTCCTTTGTACAGTACAGTGATATTGACAAACATGTTGATAATCTGAGACAGACATCAGAATCACTAAAGAAACAGTAAATTATATTGAGACAGATTTTATTGCCAGCTGTATCTTTACTCTAACAACTTTGAAATTAACAATTCAGTTACAGTATAGCTATGACAAGCTTATTAACCAAAATTACTTTATGCCTACCTTACTGTGTAAACTCCGTGTACCCTTGAACAAATAAATGACATCATGCTCTTCTAACTTGAATATTTATTTATACCAAGTATGTGGCTATTCCAGGGAAACTGTGATATAATGAGAATATGTAGGGCTCAGGAGGTACTGCTGATATCAAGATAATCAGATCTGGATGTCCTAATGCTTTTGTGGCCCTGGAAGGTCACCTAGTTTGCAGGACACAACAATCAGATGAATCATTGCATATGACCTGTGATTAAATTGCTTGCAAAGACTATAAGTGCATTGCAAAGTTTATTGATTTCTCAGAAAATAATAATTATCTTGACCTTGTGGCTCTCAAATGGCATTAAATAATTCTTCCCAGCAGAGGCAATGAGAAAAGCAAACAGGCTTTCTCTCCCAACAGGAATTTGCTAAACTTTCCTTTAAGATACTGACCGACCCTATTCACTTGTTGGCCACACGAGGAGTGATGTTGAGATGTTCTTTCCCAATGAATCTTGATTGGAATAGGATTATCTTTTCCTACAGATTTATCCCCAGAACTATGAATGTTTGTGACAAAATGTTCTCAAATTTTAGTTTCATTCAAACTCTCAGTTAATACTGAATCACGGAAGTTTCACTTAAGGGCAAGGCCAGACACCATGCAGTCCTCACGTCCTGTGCTACTCTAAGAGTGTGGAGGTGTGCATACATGTATGTGTGCACACACGTGTGTGTTGCTGTTTTGAGCGGAAAGCCGGGAAGCCGGTTCACAAGCTTCTTTATGATTTCTCCTAAGCAAAAAGAAGGGAGATAAAATAGCTATCTTTGGAGGGAAAGCAGAAATACAGTTGCCAATACACAGTCCCACCCCAATAGAGTTAGCTAGAATCACTGAGTAATTCTACAGTCAGTATGCAGGAAGCTGCTGACGCGAGGCCCCTGAATGAGAGGAAGAGGGTCCTGTGAACTGCGCGACAAAGGAACTCTGGTGTCGGGCGGGCTTTCCAGAGGATGCGCACCTTGACCTGGGGTCACAACGAATCCACAGGAGGAGACACAATAACAGCGGAGACCCGTGGAATGTGTGTGCAAGGGTGAGTGTGCAAGCATGCCTGCCTTTGTGTATCTGTGCAAAGGGAGCATGTGCACATGTGCAGATTCATTTGTGCTCGTGTGCGTGTGTGTGTATGTTTGGCAGGTGTGTGTTTGCATGTGTTTGGCATGCATGTCTGTGTGTGACGGGTGTGTGTTTGCATGTGTTTGGCATGCATTTCTGTGTGCGACAGGTGTGTGTTTGTGTTTGGCATGCATGTCTGTGTGACAGGTGTGTGTGTGTGTTTGGCATGCATATCTGTGTGTGACAGGTGTGTGTGTGTGTTGACCATGTGTGTTTGTGAGTGATGTGTGTGTTTGTGTTTGGCAGGTGTGTATGTTTGTGTGTGTGTTTGCCATGTGTGTTTGCGTTTCACAGGTGTGTGCGTGTGTGTGTATGTTTATGTGTGTTTGGCAGGTGTGGATGTTGATGTGTATGTTTGGCATGTGTGTTTGTGTGTGTCTGTGTGTTTGGCAGGAGTGTGTGTTCAGCAGCTGTGTGTGTGTGTGTGGCATGTGTGTGTTTGGCAGGTGTGGATGTGTGTGGCATGTGTGTGTGTGTGTCTGGCAGGTGTGGATGTTGGTGTTTGTGGTGTGTGTGTGTGTCTGGCAGGTGTGGATGTTGGTGTTTATGGCTTGTGTGTGTGGCAGGTGTGGATGTTGGTGTTTGTGGTTGTGTGTGTGTGTCTGGCAGGTTTGGATGTTGGTATTTGTGGCGTGTTTGTGTGTGTGTGTGACAGGTGAGATGCATGTGTATGTCTGTCTTTGTGTGCCTTGGTGTGCTTGCACACACTTGTGTGTGCGTGTGTATGTGCATGCATTGTGTGTTGGGTGTGTGCATGCCTATAGGTGTGCAGCAGGTGGCGTACGATCAGGCTGGAGGCTGAGCTGGCACAAGGCCCTAGATGGAGAACCCTGATTGCATCCCCAAGGTCAGAGGATCAGAGCAGCAGGGGCCAGGAGAGGGTGTGCACTGCTCCTGGGCAGGGCATGGAAGCCACATGCTGGCCCCAGGAGTTAGCTGGAAGCTTCTACAGCTCACTCCAGTGTGCTGGGAAAACATGGTCATTTTTCTGTGTCTGTGGCTTGCAAAAAAGCACCCCAGAAGAGTGGAGATGGGCATCCCTTTGAGATGAATGCTTTTTGTTTAATCCCAAGCTAAAGTCTTGGAGGCCTGATTGAAAGACCCCCCAGGTTGTTTACTTCCTGCTTGGTCCACCCCTTACATTAAACAAACATCAGGGACCGACCGTGTGCCAGGTCCCACCTGGATGCAGGTGGTGCTGGGATTCCCAAAACAGAGGAGTTCTTCTCTAGAGAGACCAAACAAGGAAACAGAAGGTGATCGGAGCTTCAGGTCCGTGCAGTGGAGCTGAGAAGGGCAGTGCCGCCCACGGCAGCTCAGGAGGAGCAGAGAGCAGCTCTGGGTGCAGTGAGCCGGGCAGAAGCCCTGAGCACCAGCACATGACCTGCGACTGGAGCAGTGAGGACCGCTTAGCGTGGACAGCAGCGGCGGTGACAGCATGGAGTAGAAGCCCCGGCAAGTCACACGTCCTGCGGCAGCAGCCAGCTCCGGGTATGGGAAGGTCGGTAATGAGGCCACTGTCTGCTCGGCTTTGAAAGCTTCTTGATATTCACCTGATTGCAGAAAGACTTGGGTGAATCTATTGAACATTTTTATCCCTGCCTGAGAGCAACAACTGTACCAGTAAAATGCCTGACACCCTCTTAATACACACCCACCTCATCCTGGGGGTTCAGGCAGCTGCCACGGTCACCTCGAGAGCGTCATCCACCCGTGTGCTCAGGTCAGGTTCTCCCTGGCAGCGTTCCGCCCACAAGGAAAGCGTGCTCCATGACTGAGTAAATAATGTGCGTGGAAATAGGACGTGCAATATGGAATTGAGACTGACGATAATAACGCGTTTGTGACTGCTTTTCCCCTCGACCTCAGACCTTTCTCACTATCGTATGAAAGCGAGTGTGTGTGTTAAACATGCTCACCGCAAGCCCGCCTGGGAAGTGGCTAATGACGTCATAGGAGGAGTGAAATGATGTCATAGGAGGAGTGAAATGATGTCATAGGAGGAGTGAAATGACGTCATAGGAGGAGTGACGCACTTGGCGTTTGCTGAGTTTGTGACCACGGCCGGCCACCCACATGCCCCAGGCGAGGGATATTTTCTATTCATTAGTAAACTTTCGGTATAATAGCTATAATAAGTCTATCAAGCTAATTAATGTGTTATCATTCAACAAATTGTCCAGCACCTGCTAAGTGTAGGCCCCGCCTCAGACCCAGGGAGGGAGCAGTGAACAGAGCCGGTAAAATCTCTGCTGTCACAGAGCTTCCCTCCCTCCAAACCTCAACACCCCGGTGGGGAGCTGCTGCTCCTATCCCAGATGGTGCTTTCATCTGTAAAATCATAGGAATAGTAACGGAGTTAAAAAATAAGTAATGGTAATGGTTTAATAGTATTATCAAATGCACTAGTGGTAGAGTTACTGTAACTATGACTTTACAGACAAAGGCACAGATCTGGAGACATGAAGGAGCGTGCTCGGAGTCACACACTCACTCACCGGAACGGCCACTTTCCCGGCCACTCAAGACCGGGGGTCCGCCCGGTGCTGAGGCCATGAGGCTGTGATGGGAATTACCTTCTGTCCCTCGGGATTGCTGCACCCATGTGCAGAGAGAATGTGGGGCTGCTGGCCACCCTCCAGCCGGGCCTTACGCCCACGGGAGACGGGAACTGCCCCCGGGGACACAAGAGTGAGTGTGAGTGTGTACTGTGAAGACGCAGGAAGTGGGTGTGCACCTCACCCGAAGCCTGACCACGGGACACAGGGAGTGAGTGTGAACGGCACACTCATGTTATTGCAAAGACGCAGGAAGTGGGCACGTGCCTCAGTCCAGGGCTCTTGTCACGGATGAGGTGCGATGGCCCAGGAGTCCAGGGCAAGTGCTATGAGACTCCACCTGATTCTCTTGTCTCTAGTGCAGAGGTGGCGCACTGCACATTTACCTGCAGTGTGAAAAGAACAGAACCTTTCGAGGGAAACAGCCACATCAGACTAACACGCCGAGGAGCCCAAGGAAAAAAGGCAGGTGTGTGTCACTCCCTGAGAGAGCTGCGTGCCTTCCCTGCGACGGGGGCTTGGCCCATGAGCATCTTCTCATGGGATAATTCAGAACCGTTCAGGTTTCCCCTGCCTAATTATTCCTGGTAATTAGATACACAGAAAAAACGCGAGCCTCATGTCTCTCAGGATTCTCAGGAGTTCTGCTTGGGTGAATGGAAGCCTTCTCAGACTACAGAAATGAGTACCCAGGAGGTAACGCGGTCATGAGACACTCTCTGCTCAGAGGCAGAGTGCATGGCGAGGCCAGTTCATGCGCTTTCAGGATCAGAAGCCAGTGTCCCTGTCCTGCAGAGGCAGATGTGGCCCCGAGTTCTTTCTCAGCAGCCCTTAGCTGGTTCCACCGGGATCCCTGAGCATGGACGGGGTGTCTCCAACTGCGCTACTCTCCTATGCCTTAGAGGCTTAAAGCAACACATGTTTATGTGGCTCCTTGCCCTGTGGGTGGGCAGTGTGACCTGGGGTGGGCTCAGGGTCCACTGGGCCTGGCTGCCCCTCTCACGCATCTGGTCAGGTACGGGGGGCCTGGCTCTCCATGTCTGCATCTTGGCAGGGGCCCCCACCCCACCGACTCAGCCTCAGGGCCCTGTTCTCTCAGCCTCCAGCCAGCTGGTCTGGCTGTTCACAGGCAGTAGGCAGAAGGTCACCTGTGAGGAGCATCACACAGGGCCCTGGGTCCCAGGGCTGGCATAGGGCGTCTGCCTGGGTGACCTTTGCCCGGGTAGGAGCCAAGGCCTGTGTATGGTCAGCAGCGGACATGTCCCATAGCCACACACTAAGCATCCTGGGGGGACCGGGTGCTGTGGGGTCTCCCTCCTGCCCCACCCTGTGTTTCTCCCCCAGCCACAGTGTCTGAAAACAATGTCCCTTGGGCTGCCATCTTTATATGGGTGTGTTATTTACATGATACCATGACCTTTGGTTTCCTGGAGCCAACTCGCCTCTCTCATCTTTTTCTGTTTGTTTGTTTTGGAGATGGAGTTTCCCTCTTGTCGCCTAGTTGGAAGTGCAATGGTGTGATCTCAGCTCACTGCAACCTCCGCCTCCCAGGTTCAGGCAATTCTCCTGCCTCAGCCACCTGAGTAGCTGGGATTATAGGCGTGTACCACCATACCCAGCCGTTTTTTGTATTATTAGTAGAGATGGGGTTTCACCATGTTGGCCAGGCTGGTCTTGAACTCCTGACCTCAGATGATCCACCCACCTCAGACTCCCCAAGTGCTGGGATTATAGGAGTGAACCACTGTGCCCAGCCTGCCTCTCTCATCTTGACTGCGTTCAGGACACACTCGGGTGTCCTTGACAGATAATCCTAAAACATGACCTGATTCCAAGTCCAACAGGCTTTGGCCAAAACCCCTGGAGGCAGATGTTTTCAGAATTTGTGAGATTTCAGAATAATGCATACATTGGCTGCAGATATTGCACAGGGTCTGAACGACCCTTCCAAATAAAATCCATTAATATTTCTATGTTAAAATGTCCAGTCTGCACACTTACTGGGGTACAGACTAGAAATAGCCTCCATAGTTCAGCGAGGTTCTGCTGCCAAGCGAGTGGTCAGCCGGCGCTGACCCCAGACATGTGACGCCTGGTCACCAGCCGCCAAATGAACAGCAAGGCCTTTGTTCTCAGGACCTCCAGACCTCAGAACTGCAGATAGAGGGTTAGGACCTTTGGCAATTTCCAGAACAGACCGTCAGCTCCTTGAGGGCAGAGCCCGCTGTGTCCTAGTTACATTGCTCTGCAGTTCAGAGCAGTGTCTGAGGCAGAAACTCCCAACAGAAGCTTGGAGGCATGAACAAGCTCGGCTTTCCCTGGAGGGGGCTCCTTCTGCAGGGTGCCGGTCTCTCCTGTCTGAGGCTGGAGTGAAGTCTTATTAACTTCACTTTCAGCAGATAACTCTTGTCACCTGGTCCCGTAGTCTCTTCCTTGCTGAGGGCTTAACGCCCCTTCAGCACATCCCTGAAAACCTGCAGACAACCACAAAATGAACAAATTGCAAGGGACACGGCATAGGAAAGTGAGGCAGGTGATCCAGGACTTGAGAAGGAGCTGGGAGACCCGGCAGCAAGAAGCTAGATGCCTGCGGGTCTTTCTCAGACCTCACCGATGACAGTGCCACCCACAGCCCCGCCGCGTGTACCGTCCCGGAACTTTGATATTTAATATCAGTTTTTCTAAACATCTTCTGAGCGGCCATTCGGGAATGGATACTATTCTTAGTTCAGGGATTCCCGGTGGAGGAGGCAAATTTATGCAAATTGATATTTATGATGCACATAATTGAAAAGCAGCTTGAACAGATGCTATGGGAACATTCCAGAAGGAGCTATCCCTTCTGCCCTAGGTAATCAGAGGTGCTTTCACAACAGAGTCACTTTAGAACTAGACTTTAAGGCTTGTATAGGAGTTTGCAAGTCAGGTAAGGGTTCAAATGTTTTTCCAAGTCAAGAGAAAGGTATGCAGAAAGATTTTAAACCAGTGTGGATGCTTGAAGCATGCCAGGTACATAGAGACAGTAGTTGGAGGTAGTTTAATATACAGATTGAATACAGAACTAGATAAAAATATAAAACATGTCTAAGCCTAAATAAAAATTATTTTTAAGTAATCTGACGTTGACTCAGTAAAACTGCCAAGTGACATGAATAATATAAAAAATATTCCAGTCTTTGTCCCAAATAGCAACAAGTAAAATGCATTCCAGGACTCTGATGTGCCAGGAGCTCTGCTGTTGCCTGGTACATATTAGCTCACTGAATCCTCATCACAACTCTAAGGGTGTGTATGAAAATCGTAACCACCCCTGATGAGCAGATGAGGAAACCGAGGTTCAAAGAGGCCAAAGTTTTCCAAGGTCACATAGATGGGAGATGACCTGGGATCTGAGCCAAACCCTTTGGCTCCAGAAGGAACACGATTCTTACCAGGGTATCAGCACCAACACCACACGCAGGTCCTCCAGGAGGACAAGACACACCACGTCCTAGGTGCCCCCTCGACCCCAGAGCGAGACCAACAGTACCAGTGGTGGGGGAGGAAGGAGGGGAAAACAGCGCCGAAGCCCTCGACTGTGCGGCCCATCTCGCCCCAGGATCACAGCTTTAGAATCACTGTGTTCTGTTAGTGCAGGTGCGTTTTCCTAGAGTCACGTGTGATGTGTAGAGCCATGAGAAGGTGACTGACATAACCACACCCTGCTTTTCCTGTGCCAGCGTGTGTGTCTGTGTGCACATGGGTGTGTGTTAAGTTGGGACGAGGCAATAAAGAGTGATCCCAGAAGAGGGTCCACAGGAGCCCTGGGGGAGGGAGAAGGATCACCGTGCACAGTGGTTTCTCTGCCTATTTTCCTGGTTGCTGCAAACACATGTACACTCGTCATCCAATGCAACTTCCGGACTGTGGAAACGTTCCTATTCCGCCTCTGACCTGGTTAATCCACACACACGGGTCCCGGTGGGGCTTGAGTACTTAAAATGTGTCTAGTCAAAGTGAAGAATGCAAGTTTGAGTGAAATTTTAGCTCAGATTTCAATGTAAAGGATCACCGAGTGCTGCCGACCGACCGCCACGCTCTCCGCCCTACTCTAGAAAAGGAGCTGTGAGGACGGGCCTGTGTCCCTCCCCTCCCTTCATCCAGCCTGAGGCTTTCAACACATGTTATACTAAATGAAGAAATCAAAGGACAAAGGCCAGAGCAACATGAAGAAGTCCTGAAGCTGTCAGCTCGCAGCAGTCCGTGAACGCCCAGGAGGGCATCTTCCCAGCACCGAGAATTTACTCTCTAGAGAAAGAGACGGGACGGGCGCGGTGGCTCAAGCCTGTAATCCCAGCACTTTGGGAGGCCGAGGCGGGTGGATCACGAGGTCAAGAGATCGAGACCATCCTGGTCAACATGGTGAAACCCCGTCTCTACTAAAACTACAAAAAATTAGCTGGGCATGGTGGTGCGTGCCTGTAATCCCAGCTACTCAGGAGGCTGAGGCAGGAGAATTGCCTGAACCCAGGAGGTGGAGGTTGCGGTGAGCCGAGATCGCGCCATTGCACTCCAGCCTGGGTAACAAGAGCAAAACTCCGTCTCAAAAAAAAAAAAAAAAAGAGAAAGAGACGGACTCAGTGGTGAGGAACTTGTTGTTGCTTCTGGATGATGACTCTGTCCCTCACACGTGTCCTGAAGACTTTTGGTTCACACTACTTCCTATCTGTGCAGCCACTTGGGGCCCTGAGGTCCTTCGGATGTTCACCGGCGGGAGAGGTGGCGTCCTGCACCATCTACTCTGTGCTCAGAGTCTTCTGGTGTCTGGGCTCTGCCGGCCAGGGCTGTGGCCACCCTGTTCTTGCCAGTTTGCTGCTTTCCACAGAGCTGCCTCCTCCCCTCCCACCTCTCCAGGATGAGGTCGCATCTTTCACTCAGAGAAGCGCCCCAAGAACCTCTGCAACACTTGCCCTTTCAGCTCCTTCAGGCTTTTCTGATTTTAAGATATCTGCTTAGGATGTGGCAGCCACGTTGACATCTGTCATTGTGGGTAACTCACACTGTCTTGTCATTGCTGTCATAAGGAAAAACATGTTGGTTACCCTTTGTGATAGACCCTCGCCTGTGTGTGCAGTTGTTTTTGGCTACTGTGCCCCAAGGGAGCTCAGGCAGCAGATACCCCCTGAGCAGCTGGGTCCTCCCTGCCCAGCGAGTGCAGGGGGAGATGGCATGTGCCTCATCGGGATGGAGTCTCAGGGTCGGAGGCCAGTGCTTGACACAGAGAACGTCATCACTGGAAGAGCTGGGCAGGCAGAGCCCCAAGGCCACGTCAGTCACAGTTAAGCGACGTTGGGCAACACTTCGTTCCCAGTGAAAACTCCCAGGCAGCCTGGGCAGATCCCACATCTGGGACATGGGTGACAAGGTGGGCTCAGTGCACCTTCACATCAGTCACCCTGGCCCGTGTGCCCACCAGCTGCCCCAACATGAACACTCGGCACGCAGAGCAGGATAAATAGGCCCAGCTATGCTGACTCCTGGTCATGCTGCCCAGGATGGGCCACACTGCCTGTGTCCCCAGGAAGCCAGGTCTCCTCGGTGGGGCCTGGAGGGAGGAGAAGGGAGACAGCACCTCTGAAGGGCATTTCCAGGGCCTCCTGCCTGCTCCGGGCTTGTCGTGCTGCTGGCGTGGCCCAGGGTGTCAAGGCCCCACCTCCCCTCTTCGTGTGCTGAGTCCGGCCCCTCCCTCCCTCACCGAAGCCCCCCAAGCCCGCAGAGCTCTGAGAGTGACAGGGCCTCCGTCGGGGCGCTGCGAGGCCCTCGTGCTCACAATGGCCTGGGTCTGGTGACTGGCAGCTACTTTCCCGAAGCTTCCCACTGAGCTATTGGTGAGTGTGCTTGCTCTCTGCAATTTTAAACTGTTCCTACCCTGAATATTAATAGGTAAGGTCCAGTATGTGGAAAAAATAATGGCATTTAAACCCCTTAACATGGAATCTGCCTACAGGGAATGATTCTTAAGTCTCCCCAGAAAGCTGTTAATGTAGGGGTAGCTGAGCCGGGGGTGAGGGTTGCATTGTTCCCTACTTCTCCGGGCACATTCCTGTTCTCTGTTCAGCAGTATCAGGCCTCACTTCCATGCAGAAGCTGGGAACAACCCCACTCTCATTCAAAGAAAGCCTGATCACCGTTCCGCCTTTTCCCTTTATCCATCCGGATACATTCAGGCTATTACGAGACTTTTTTCTTAAAGCTTGTCATGAGAGAGGGACAATTTGGAACGAATTATTCCTAACAGATCATTTCACACATGCACATATAATTATACATAACAGAGCAGTTCACACACCTCCACCTGAGATATAAAACAACACTTGCTTTCAATATGATCTCACTGTGTAATTTTTTTAAGGTAAACTATCCAGAATGTAAGAAAACATGTTTTGTTTTGTTTTGTTTTTTTCTGGTTTAAATAGGTGAGGCCTTATCTTGCGGCCTGCATCATGGATAGGATTAAACTCCAAATGACAGGTGTGTGTCGTCAGGGTGAGGACACTGATCAGGACAGAAGCCAAGGCTGGCCCCCAGTCCCTGCAGTTGAACCCAAGGGCTTCTGCTAAATTCCACCTTTATTTAATCCTTAAGAAAGTCAATCCTTGGGCTGGTGCAGTGGATCACGCCTCAAATCCCAGCACTTTGGGAGGCTGAGACAGGCAGATTACTTGAGGTCAGGAGTTCAAGACCAGCCTGGCCAACGTGACAAAACCCCATCTCTACTAAAAATACAAAAATTAGCTGGGCATGGTAGCAGGTGCTTGTAATCCCAGCTGTTCGGGAGGCTGAGGCAGGAGAGTTGCTTGAACCTGGGAGGTGGAGGTTGCAGTGAGCTGAGATGCTGCCTCTACACTCCAGCCTGGGTAACAGAGCGAGACTCTGTCTCAAAAATAAAAAATAAACAAATAAAAAGGAAAAGAAAAATGAATCATTGGATTCCTTGGGTGCATTGGGGACGCACACATCAGCAGGACTCCTCCCTGCGGATCCACCATCCATCCCCTGGCTGAGGGTCCATCCGGCCCCCCTTCTCCCTGCTTCCATCCTCTTCTCTTCGGGAGGAAGCCGCTGTGCACAGCCCACACTCAAGGTTGGGGTTCTGCTCTTGTCCTTCAAAGTGAAGTAGCTACATAAACTGTTTGCAGTTCTGCACAAGAGATGTGCCTCTTCTCCCATTTAGCAGTTTATTCTATCATTATTTATGTCCAGTCAGACTTATGGGCCTAGGGTCATTTGCTTATGATTTCATATCTTAAAAAAATTACCCATAAATGCTCCCTATGAGGTATGTGGCCCACACTTTAAAATCATCTGTCTTTCACTGAAATACAGCAGGAGTGTAAGAGATGCTTCCTAGATAAAAGTATACATTGATTTTATTACATTCTTTAGAATGAAATATTATATAGTTAATGCCACATAGCCCCTTCCGTAATTTATTTTCTTTCTATATTTTTAATTTAGTTGTTGTCTTGTGACTTAAAGCTTGCCATGAGAGAGGGACAATTTGGAACCAATTATTCCTATCAGATCATTTCACCCATGCATATATAATTATACACAACAGAGCAGTTCACACACCTCAGCCTGAGATACGATACAACACCTGCTTTCAATATGATCTCAGTGTGTTGTTTCTTGTGAGACAGGATCTTGCTGTGCTGCCTCGGCTGGTCTCAAACTCCTGGGCTCAGTGATCCTCCTGCCTCAGCATCTCACGGTGCTGGGATTACAGGTGTGAGCCACCATGCCCGATTCCTTTCTGCAGTTTCATTTTAACCAGCTCACTAATTTATTCACTCACACCATTAAAACTAATCTTGGGACGTTTTCTTGATATTTATCTTTTTCTGACCTATAATTCAGTTGCTCTTTTTGGCTCTTGACACTTATGTAACTTAGAAATAAACCAGCAAGACTTGACCTTGTCAGTCCATGTCTCCCACCCACGGTAATGCGTTCTTGGTGACGGAATTCAGGATGGAGCAACACAAGCGACATGTGTCTGCTCAAAGCCGCACACCCGGCCAGGCAGACTCGCCATCCCGGAGCTCACAAGCCGAGAAGTAACTATGGTAATTTTTTGCAGGAATAATTGCCGGAGAGAAAACGAAGCAGTAATGCGAAGGCACTGTGGGAAGGATGATCGTTTCAATGAGGGCAACCAAGGTCTTTCTGAGGAGATGCTGGTGCTGTTGTATTAATTTCAAAGCCATTGTACTATTCAGTCCCAGGATGAGGTATTAATATATAATCTCTTTATACTGGCAATTGTAGAAATGCACATAATTTGTTGGTATAGCATAAGTGCTGCAGATATTTTCCACTTATATAATAATTAGCAGCTTTGTAGTGTTTACTCACATATGTTATAACATGTTATCACACTTCCTCCTTCCCTCGCCATGGGGAAGCATTCACTCCACCGCTGTCCACCCTGGGAGGCTAGCCCTAACTTGAGAACCTTCATTCCACAAGTCACACCATCAACAGCACCAGTCAGTCCATCTGCACAAGCCAGCCCACCAATTTCAAGCTCTGGAGATGCAGAGGTTGACTGGAAGGGCGCCTCCCCCTCACAGAGCGCATGCCTGGTCTCGGGGGAAATTGTCCTGTCCTGTAGGGAAAATAGGAAGGGAATTCTGAAAAGAGAAGGGCCAGTGATGTCCCACTGCTGCTGGAAACTTCTTAGACTTCCTACATGACTAAGGTCAGACAAATGTCCCCACAGACAATTATTGAGTTGCTTTGACTCAGGAGTTCTCAAAGATGGCCCACAAATCCCCCAGGGTCTTTGGGACCTTTCGAGGTGTCTGCAAGACCAAAACTGTTGGTGAATAAGTCAGGGCCAGGTTCCTGAGCCTGTGACCCAGGCAGGCATCCAGGATCCTGTGCGTAGAAGGAGCTATGCTTGTTTTAATGCTCGGCTTCTAGTCTTCAAATTCTTGATAAATTTTGAAGAGCCCCCACATTTTCATTTTGCACTGAGCCCTGGAAATTATGTAGCCAGTCCGATGGTAGTATTAAGACTTAAGACTTGCGGTGGACAGGGATCTAGGAGGGCCCTGTGATTCCTGCACCCTGTACCCTGCTGCAGGCTCCCTGTAGAGTCCCTTCCCTTTGAGTCAGGGTTGGAACCAGGGAATGATGAGATATCACTCCTGTGATTATGTGAAGTGGCAAAATATTGCAAATGTAATCAGGGCCCCAAATCAGTTGACTTTTAATTCATCAAAGAGAGATTATTTGGCATGAGCCTCACCTCATCAGGTGAGCCCTTTGAAAGCAGAGCTTTTCTTTGGATTCTCTTGGAAGGAGAAGGTAAATAGCCATGATGTGAGCCATCTACAGGGAGGGGTGCCTCGGAGTTGGGAGTGGCCCCAAGCTCACATCTCTCAAGAGGCCAGGGTCCTCAGTCATCACCCAATGAGCTGAGATCTGCCCACTGTCCATGTGATTTTGGAAGCGCACCTGAGAACTGATGAGTGTCACAGCCCAATGCCACTGTGATTGCAGCCCGGGGAGACCTGCAGAGGATGTGGCCAAGCCTCAGCCACCCATACAGAGGCCATGAGATGGCAACCATGTATTGTTTTAAGTCAGTACATTTGTGGAAATTTGCTGTGCAACAATGTTACTTCAACATGTGTTTTTTCATTGACTTGGCATTTGCACCAATGGCACCAAAGCTTCCGCCAAGTTAGTGGCACCCGACTGCTCCAGGAGCCGCTGTAGGGGTCCCCAACACGCGCTTGCAGGAAGAAAGCCACTTTCATGTAGGGTGTTCTGGGTGAAGCAGTGAAAGGTTGTGAAGTAGTAGACCCTGACCCTGTGCACTTGTCTTTCCCACATCCCATGTGAGGGTGGGGAATGCAAGCTGCTGCAAACTGAGGGACGGAGGCGCACACGTGAGGGACGGAGGCACACACGTGAGGGACGGAGGCCCACACATGAGGGACGGAGGCGCACACGTGAGGGACAGAGGCGCACACGTGAGGGACGACGGAAGCACACATGTGAGGTCGTTCTGGCTGGAGCTGGCACTGTCCACTCGCCGTGAAATACCATCTTTGTCTGGAAGGATGCTTGACAAACAAACACTGCGTATTTTCTGAAAAACATCACTTCAAATGCAATAACTGGCAGTATTCGCTGCCAGTAATAAATTTTCAGCATTCAAGTGAAAATTAGAATTTTGGAAAACATACCTGCCACGATGAGCTTGAAATGTTTCCTTACTCAAAGACTTTTCTGATGAGATTTGTGGTATTAACAAATGTAATTTTCAAAATATTGTCTAGGCTGGATGAGGTGGCTTACACCCATAATCCCAGTACTTTGGGAGGCAGAGGCAGTAGGATTGCTTGAGCCCAGGAGTTCAAGGCTGCAGTGAGCTATGATCACACCATTGTACCGCTCCACCCGAGCCTCGGCGACGGGGCAAAACCCCATCTCTCTCTCAGCTCGTCTCTCTCTATGTGTGTGTGTGTATGTGTGTGCGCGCGCGCGTGCACGTGTGTGTATATAAAATTTAGCGAACCAATATTGTTTCAATGATAGTATCCAAGTACAAAATCATGCATGCAAACAGATGGATGGCTTATGATGTAACAGAATAAAAAGGTAACTCATGTGGCTTTAGGTTCCACAATTAACCTTGTAACAATTGCCATGAGTAGAGTTTTGTTGTAGCTGCAAAGAATATCCATAATTATTGGAAAAGGCTATAAAAATACTCATTCCCTTTTCACGTTCATATGCCAGAGGCTGCTTTTCTTCCTATACTTCACCCAAAACAACGTTTTCAAGAGATTGAAAGAAGCTGTTATGGTAATTCAGCCGACTTCTATTAAGCCAGATATTAAAGAGATTTCTAAAAATGTGATACCATGTTGCTGTCCTCACTCCTTTTCAAACAATAGAGTTACTTCTACACAGATGTTCACCAACTTGACAACACTTCAACTTAAGATTTTTCCACTTTGGGATGGTTTAAAGTGATAGGCACTCAGTAGAAACCATACCATGAGTACCCATAGGACCATTCTGGTTTTTTACATTAGTTCAATATTCAATAAATTATTTGAGCTATTCAACACTTTATTATAAAATAGGCCTTGTGTGAGATAATTTTGCCCAACTGTAGGCTAATGTGGGTATTCTGCGCACCTTTAAGGGAGACAGCTAAGTAAGCTGTGATGTTCAATACTCTAGGTGTATTAAATGCATTTCACTTACAATTTTAATTCACAACGGTTTCATTAGGCTATAACCCCATTAGAAGTCAAGGGGCATCTGTAATGGGTTTATTATAATCATTTTTAAATTAATTAAAGATGGATATTTAAATTTTTTCCGTGCCTTCTTTCCACCCTGGTAAGTATCAATAGATATATTCTGCAGGGGACAACCAAGCTTTATGTTTCTTATTGATTTTTATAGTGTAAAAAGTTCTTCAGACAAAAAAGTTGCAGAAGCTCTAATGTCACCCGACCTCACAGTGCATTTGTTTTGGGTAGGTGGGGACAGGAACATGTTAAGGTTGGTCAGGGAGACAGTCATTATTCGTTGAACTTCAACCTCTCCCAAAAAGTTATGTTGAAGTCCTCACCCGCAGAACCTGTGCATAGGACCTTATTTGAAGATAAGGACTTTACAGAGATAATCAAGCTAAAAGGCGGTCTCTAAGGCAGGTGCTGATCCAGTGTGACTGGTGTCTTACAAAGAGGGAAATCTGGACACAGGAGCAGAAAGAAGACGATGTGAAGACACAGGGCGAAGACGCCGTCTAGCAGCAGAGGAACGCCAAGGCTTGCCGGCCAACGTGGGAAGAGGCAAGACGATATTCTCCCCCAGGGGCTCAGAGAGGGCATGGCCCTGCCGACACCTTAATTTTGGACTTCCAGCCTCCAGAACTGTAAGATGATAAATTTCTGTTCTAAGCCACCTGGTTTTTGCTTTGGCAGGACAGCCCAGGGAATGAAATCCACCCTGCACGTGGGATGGGTACTTGTATCCACAAGCCACTGAGGCCTCCAGGATGGACAGGAAAGGTGGCGTCCTATCCAGCCTGCATGTGGAGTGGGTATCTGTGCTCAGGAGTCACTGAGCCTTCCACTCCAGCTACCACTTTCCACCCTCCAGGGTGCACAGGAAAGGTGGCATCCTATCCAGCCTGCATGTCAGGAACCTGAGGATGAGAAGGAAGCTCTATGCCAGAATCCGTGGTTTCTCTATTTCTCTGTGTGGCCTCCCTGGAAGGGAGGGTCTGCCCCAGCTCCATGGCATCACAAGACTAAGACTGACTTTGGCTAAAAACACTCAATTTGCTGATCCAGAGTTTATCCTTTAATTGTGGTGTGAATAGCAAGGAGGGAATTATTATTTAATCGTATTGGCCAAGTACTTAACCAAAAGTTAGTAATTATTCATTTTACTGCTGATCATTGAGAGTTGTTGCTGTCCATCAGTTTCATCACTGAATGCGATCATGCGATTCAACAGGCAATAGAGTTCCCACTGTACGGGGGCAGAGGGGAAGGGTGGCCAGGCAGGGAAGGTGACTGCCAGGATAGAAACACAGACGGGAGGCCTGGGGAGTTCAGCACACGGGGCTGGTTGGAGCGAGCAGGAAGCCAAATGGGAGAAGAGGGGACTTGAGTTGTACTCAAGGCAGCAGGTGTAGGATGCCAGGAACTGGGAGAAGCATTGACAGAGTCCGCCCCACTCTGAGTGGCATCGGGAGACCTCAGAGAGGATCAGCTATCAGCGGGGCGGGGTGGGGCTGTGGCCTGTGGCAGGTGCATAGGACTGGCCCATCGTCAAGCCCTTTGCCGTTCTCCCCATGGATATGTTCCAAGCAGCGTCCTGGCTGAGGTGTGTTTCCCTGGTGCTGTGCCGGCGCCTTTTTTCCGACTCTGACATTTTGAGGTTGCTGTGCCTTCCTCCTCCCAACCCCCAGCCTTGGGAACCCAGAATTTTCTGGTTTTTTTTCCTTTTTTTCTTCTAAGAAAGTCTGTCTTTCAAGCAAGATTCTGAAAATCTTTTAGATTAATCTGTTAATGATTCTCCTCAGGGGAAGAGAAAATCTCATTTAAAGTGACTGAAAGTCATGGCTCTCTGAGGACAGACTGCGGCAGCCTGGAAGAGGAGGAGCCCCGTTTCATGGGAAGAGGGTTTCCTCCACCTGCAGAGCCACGTGGCCCCCATGCTGGACACAGGCTGGGAGAAGAAACACTCCCCCAAGATACACTCAGCTCCTGGGAAATTCTGCCTTCTCCGCTTTATTCTCACAATTTAGGCTAAAGTAGGTAACTCCCGGAATAAAGGTCTTTGGTGCAGAATGATGGAAACAGCCTGGGAAGTGGAACCCGGAGGAGAACAGGAGCCCCACCCAGTGTGAGTCCCGGGCCGCGCCCACCCCGTGCGCTCGCTGTGTGACCCTCCATCTCTAGTTCAAAGCACGTGAATTGATTAGGAATCCAGAAGTTTACTTTTCTCCACTTGGCTAACAGTGCCCACATGACCTGACCATGAGGCCCCCAGAGCTTCTTGCAGGGGTCGCTGGGTCTCGTGCTGCTGCCAGGGCCAGACTGGGGTCTGGGGAGACACAGCCCCCGGGTCCCCCATCAGGCGGTCTGCACAGGGTCTGGGCTGGCTGCTCTGTTGGCTGCTAGGCCACACTCAGCCGGGTGTTCCATGATTCTGTCACAGGGCCGAAAGCATGGAAGTGACATGGCGTGGGGGAAATAATAAGCAACTGATAAAATTGGAGAAGCTGGTTGATGAGGTGATTCTCCCTGGTGATGTGTGTGAAGTGCAGGAAATCCAGCCGTCCTTTTGTGCAGTACGGGAGCCGCTCTCACAGTGGACGAAATCTTTCCACACCTGACAATTAACTTACAGAAGATGAGTCGCCTCTCGGGTATCCAGAGGGCAGGTGGTGCCGCCGGAGGTTTACCCGGGGTCCCCTTCCTCCTCCTGCTGGCGCCTGCCTTCACTCCACCTTCCACACAAGAGCTAATCCCTCCTTCCTGCTCGTGTGCTGCAGGAGTGCTTCGTTAATGCACGGCGAATTTCCCAACCAATCACCCTTCCCGTGTCCCGCCCAGTGGCTGTGTTGATAACAAAGGCTGGGAGAAGTTCGGGAAACTGCCAAGGTTTACAGAGGCCACAGGTTGTCCCCTGAGAACTGACCCCAAATTCTCATCTTACAGGTTAACACAGACATTTCTCTTGGCTGCTTCCTCTGCACTAAAGACAAGAAAATGAAATTCAAACCCTGTAATCCGGGTACTTATGAAGCGTTTGCTTTGGAACACATCGATAATCTCTGTGTTCTGAAGTTTGCCTTTTTAGATTAACTGTCTATTTCAGCCACCCATTCTCCTCTTTCTGGAGACAGAATCCAGCACTGACTGTTTACTTAGCCGCCACATTTTCCTCTTGGTTGAAGGAAAATGTGTCCGGCATGCGTGGAGAGCCACAGAGGATGCCGTATGTGCTAAGGAGCATGCTGTCTGTCAGTTTGGGGATGAGCTGAAGTTTTGGTCACCTGTGAATAGATCCTCCACAGAGGACAAAGTCACTGAGGGATTGATTCAGCCTCATGGCTCAAAGGGCCTCGCCCACCTTCTACAGCCTCTAAGCAGCTCAGGGATGACATAAGTGCAGGAATACAGGGTGTGGGCCCCTCCAGCCTTGGAAGGCCTCTTAGAGAGGCCAGAGTTAAACTGCTGAAGCCAAAATCAACAGGAACTGAAAACCTGCCTTGCACCCTGTACGTCTGCACGTGGTAGTCCTGCTGTCTGTGGTCTAGGCTGAGCACTGAGGTCAGTGGCTGTCGCCAGCCTGAATGCATGACTGTCCTTGTCCTTAGGCTGTGGGTCATGGCTAACCAAATCATTAGGCTCTTGATGGCTTGGGTCCAGCTGGTTTGCTGTGAGTTGAAGTGTGTACTGCTCTCATTTGGCTCAGCCATGGGGACTCTGGTTAGATGGACCCTGATACTGCGCACGCCCCGTCACAGAGGATGAGATGAGCCCTCCCGTGTGCTTTCCGTAGCATCAGGAAATTCAACCAGTTCTACCTCAATAAGAAATCTGATTTTAGTTAGTATGGAAGGAAACTGAATAACCAGGGTGTGGGAAGGTAGGGTGGTTTCTCAGATCGACAGCATGGCTCTGCCCAGGTGTATTTTCCAAGCAATAAGCTTCCTGAACCGTCTCAGCCCTGGTGTCTTCCCATCCAGTGACTCAAAATCAGTGCCGATCATCTTACCCAAACGAGGTCTCTCGTTGATGAGCAGGAACCTCACAGCGGGGGGGGAGTGTTCTCTGTGGACTTTCCACATGGGTGCTTCATGGATGGGACTTTCATGGGCACTGGTGACACTGAGGAGCCTTCACGGAGAATAGGTTGCACATGAATGTTGAAGTAGGGCAGATGATGCTGTTCTTGATGAAATTTTCAGACCATTGAGAACAGCATTAGAAAATGCTGGAAAACAGCAAAAGCCTGTAGCCCAGAATAAGAGAAGGAAAAATGTCATCAAAGGCCTATCTTGGGCCTTGCAGGAGCCTCAGAAGAGCAGGGATGCCAGTCAGACCTTGCCTGGATGGAGGGGCGCTGCCAGAGGGCGGCGCCCAGAACACCAGAGGAAGGACTTTCACGGGGACCACGGCCCGAACACAGATGTGCAGCACAGCATCCCAACATGGGGACAAGGGCCAATGGTAACTGTAAGGCAGGAAGAGAGGTGCCAGAAGAACGTGGCATGCGGGGCCTGTGGTGTAAAAGGAAGGGGGAAGCTCTGGGAAACACCAGGAGATTTGCACTTACAATGAAACCTGAGATGTTAGGGAGGAAAGTCGCGGCCACACACATGCTGTGAATGACAAGAGGAGATGCTTCTGCGTGCTTGTTGTAATACCAGTGAGCAAATGAAATCCTGCCAGATGAGCTACTGGTCTTTTTCAGGGCCCACGAGTAGCTGGGGGAATCAGTACACGAGTCCTCCATATCGAGACTAGCGGTGTGAGCATGTTCCTGAGTGGCGGGCATTTACCGCCTCCTGAGAAGACTCCAACCACTCGTCCAGCTCGGCCTTAGCCGGACTTCGCTCCGTACCTGAGGTCGGGGGGTTGTGGGTACAGGTGGGAGTGGGAGAGGAGCTGGGGCTGGCAAGGGCAGGGCACAGCTCCAGGATCACAAGCCCCTGACAACTGGTCCTCAGCCAAAGGAGCAACGCATGGCCTAGTAGATGTCATAATTACGGAACTCCAGTTCTTGCGCAGTGAGCCTGGCAGTGAGCTCTCGGGAGAGACCTGGGAGCTGACGTGCAGGACCAACCTCGGTGCTGCTCAGGCTCCTTGCTGGGCCTTGTCTCCTCACACACAGAAGAACTGCATGTCTCAGCTAAGCCAGGCTGGGCTGGTGCTGGCAGGACGTGGACAGGTGTGGCTCCCGCGTGGACATGCTGGGGACCTGGAGGGCGGGAGTGCCCACAGCACCTTGCTTACCGCCTTGATGATCCGGGGAGCATCTGCTGACATGGGGCAGCCATGAGACCAAGTCTCCAGAGGCTGAGCCAGCGTGGGAAGCACAGCTCTGACGGCCATCTTGGCTCTGAGGTTCTGACCTTGGGGCCACTGCAACATAACCAAAACTCCCCTGATCAAAGCAAAACACCTGTGTCGTTCTCCTTTTGGGGAAGATATGTTTGCTGTGAGTTTCTACAGGGCCCACCTGGGGACCAGCTTGAGGCTGGAGACCTCCCAGAGTGTGACGCTTAAGAAAAATCTGCAAAGAATGTCTCTGTGGCCTCCTGTGGAGATGATACTAAGGTCATGACTGCCTGCACTCATTAATGCAGAAATCCACACATTTCCTCCTGGCCTCTGCCGCGCACCATGCGTGCACCCAGGACCTTGCATCTGGCAAAAGGCAGGGGCATTTCACAACGAGTCAGCAGCACGTGGCACACACCGTGGTTCTGGGACCAGAGGGTCCACGGCGCAGGCTGCCTGGTGCATTCTCTCCCACGGCACTAGCCGCATGGGCAGAATCCTGGGCGTGGCCGCTTCCCAGTCCACCAGCCTTGGCACTCTCTGGACCCACACAGGAATGGCGGGAGAGAGGACATGAGAACATGAATACAGCAAAGTGCATTCTCGTGCAGGAAAACGGAGCTCACACCTAAAAAAGAAAGCCGAGGGTGCCAGCTCTCTGCAGGCTTCCAAATACTGGAGCGTGAAGCCAAGTCCCCACACAGCCAGCCTGACTGCCAGTGGCTTTCCAGGGAGAAGAGGCTTCCTGCTGCCTGGACTCAGAGGCGCTCAGCTACCTGGACCCAAAGGTGCTCAGGTGGAGCCGGGGGCAAGGACCGGGTTGTCCGGCCCCAATGCTGGCCTCAGTGGTGTGCCTTTCTCTCTAGCCTCTGAGGCTGGACCCAGTGCAGCTCAGTTCTGCAGTTGCAAAAGCGTCCTTGCTTTTCTTTGGGCGAGGCTATGGTGTTTCAGGGGTGAGGATCCTAGAGGACACCTGGGCTTGGCTCTGCCTTCTCTCGCTCTGGCTCTGGACAGGCTGTGCCATGTCCCAGCTGCAATGTGGAGATGGGATGCCTGGAGCCCTGGGACCCATGGGGTGATGCACAGGCTCATCTTCAGTGAGCTCTCAAGAATGTCCTGCATCTGTGCTCCTGGCACTGAGAGCCCAGAGCCCAGCAGACGCCCCACTTTCTGGTAGGCAGCGTTGAACTGTCCGTAGGCACCAGGGCAGCCTGATTCTGCAGGGATGGCTGACACCATCGCAGGTGTGTGGAGCCTTATGGGGACAGAGGCCATTTGAGACCTGAAGCAGCTTCCAGCTTGTCTGGGAGGTGGGCGTGTGCCGGGCTGTGCACCAGGGAAGCTTGCCGGACGGTCCCCAGCAGCTCCTCTCACATCCTGCAGTCTGGTGATGCCCACACTTGGCGGGCCCTCCGCTGGGGCCCCTGTCATCTGTCTTGAAGAGCAGCCTCTACAGGGAGCCCTGAACCACAGCGTGGGGGCCTTGATGGGACCGGGGACAAGGCTGAGATCAGCCCCCCTTTTCTTCCTGAGTGAGCTCAGGGCTTGAAGTGAGTCATCACTGACCAGGAGCACACGCTCTGGAGGGGCCCGGGCAGCCGTAGGCACCTGTGCTGTTCTGGACCCACAGCCCTCACCCTGCGCCCAGCTCCATGGCCTCTGGCAGGGGCAAGGTCACTGCGGGCGGGGTCAGCACAGCTCCCACCCAGTGCTCTTTTGGTTCAGTGTCACAAACACTCCCCATGCAACCAATGCTGAGTCCTGAAAGCTTTTTTAAAAAAAAATTTCTCCCGTTTCTTTTGAAACGTGACATTCAAATTTGAGATAGGAGCAGAGATCAACAAACCCTGTCAGCGTTGTCAACCAGGTGTGACAGAGCCGTCTTCCTAAATTGCTGCTAATCTGCCAAAGGCCTCTCTCTCTGCAACCTCCATCGTGCTGTTTGCTCACACACTGTTAACACTTTAGACTTCGCCCTCTGAGGTGTCACTGTGTGCCACTTAGTAAGGAGAGCCGTGCGAGCAGCCTCCAGCACGAGGATTTGGGGAGCCGGAGAAAGCTGATTAGCTATTCAGGGAGAATAATCTTATTGAGAGTAGTAAGAGCCGCATGAAGAACGCGCTTCCCTTCCCAGGAACAATCTCCTCATTATGTTGTCAAGCTTGCTGTTGAGTTCCCCCCTGTGCCATTAAGAAACCGTTTTCCATGTTAAGAAAGAGATTTCCAGATTGTGATGCTGTTTGCTGATTTTTTTTTATTGTTTAAGGAATCTGTATGTATCAAACCAAACATTAGATGACTCATGTGCAGCATAATTATTTGAAACGAGGCACTCTGGACCGGGTGGCTTGGGTGGGGAGGAAGGGGTGTAAGGGGCGCCGGTGGCCAGGCGGGAGCAGGCGGGGAAGATTAGAATTCCACATCAGCGCGCCGCACTTTCACCTCCGTGTGAAATACAGTTGCAGATCGATAAGGCTTGATGGGTGAGGAGCGGGCGGAGAGGAGGTGCCGCTGCAGGCTTCTGAGTGCAGCAAACACTTCACTCCGTCGATGCTCTCCGTGGAGAGGGTACCAGAAGTTTGAGCTGCGCACACACCTGCCCTCCTGGACCCCTCTCCTGGCTGGAAAGGGAAGAATCTCCGCAACAGGAAATGTGTCCTGCCCCGAGAGGGGCTCCCAGGGGTGTGAGCGGCCCCAAAGGCTCGCCCTGCCCCCAGGCCCACCTCTAGTGGGGAGGCGTGAGGGCGGCTGGGTTGGCATTGTTCCTCACTGGCGGGCACGGGGTCTTCCAGCCGTTGCCAACCAGCTAATTTAAATAATGAACAGTAAGGAGCTTTTTCTTAATCTCTGCATGAGCCAGGGCACAAGGCGTGGGTGTCACAAGATTTCACGGGAACGATTCCCATCAACACGGGAAGGCTGACGCCAAGGCCTGTGCCTCGCGCTGCGCGCACAGCAGTGGGGAGCGGACGCGCCCGCCAGGGCCGCACGTGCTCCTCCTGGTGACTCAGACGGTCGGCGTTCCTTTCACCACCGTGGGGCTTCAGGCTGACTGTGGCAGATGCCGTAGTTAAGCAAATTGGCATGGAGGTGTTCGGGAGCTTTGTCTAAAACCTCAGGTGTGTTTTACAGAAGTGGAAATTATTGAAGGGGCTTCTTCCTTAGGCAGCAACCTGCATGATAAGGTGACTCCATCTTATCCAAAAAAGAAAGCAAGTTTCAAGGCTTAGACTCCATTTGCTGGTAGCCTTTGCTTTTTGGAAGGTTCCACCAAATACCCAAGAGCTCCGAAATATGCCGTCAGCAGGCCGCCCCTCACGGCCCTTCCTGGGAAGGTGGCTGCCCACGGCGCAGCTTCACCAGCCTTGGTGTGACTGGGAGGGTGACTGGAGGCCCCCATCTCCAGCAGTGGAACTCTCATGCTCCCTCAGCCGGCTCCTATGTCACTGCACTGTAGACACTGCTGGGTGCCCGGCACATGGAGGTGAGGAGGCAGGTGCAACCCTTCCTCGTGAAGAGCTTATCTTCCGGCGGCAACAGCGCCATGAGGGAGCCAGCGTGCCTGCCTGTGTTTGCAGGGGTGTCGGGGCATCCTGGGGAAGACAGATGGAATACTCCAATTGTGGAGGCCAAGTGAGCTCCTTTGTAGGACACGGGAGAGGGTGTATGCGGCCCAGTGCCTCATCTGCGCTTCTCCTAAAGGCTGCAGGAAGCTCCAGAATAGAGCCTTGGTTAGTTTTCACTGGCTTAGTGTGGGGTTGGTGCTAGAGAAGGAAGCCTGGATGAGGGGCCTGGCGACCCCCACTCCGGCCCAGGCCACAGAGATGGAGCTCCTGGTACTGCTCGGGGAAGGAAGGCGGTGGACTTTGGAGTAGGATGGCCCCCAACGTGGTGCTGGGCTGCACATCCAGAATCAGCACCTAGGCAGCATCTCCAGTCTCTGCCCAAAGTGCAGAGCCTTCTGCTGGGGCGCAGTGGGGGACAGCACCCTCGACGTGGTGGGATTCGAGACTCACCAACAGTGACCTCCTCGGTGTGACCCTACAAGAACTCACTGCACCATCAGTAGGGCCAGACCCTGCAGCAGGCATCAGGGAAACAAGTACCAGTAAAGCTTTGTGTGTGTGCAGGGAGTCAGAAGTAAAGCTTCCTAGGCAGGTGGAGGCAGAGCTGAGCCACCTCGAGCAAGTCTCTGCTCTCTGAACCTGGGCTCCCGGTGATAAAGAATAACCTGCATGTATTGCAGGGTTGTTGGGAGGCTTAGAAGAAAGTGCCTCCACATAGCAGGGATGAATAGTTGTGCATTTTCTTTAATCATTGTGCATTCTTCTTTCAGTGTGCTCACAGTCTGAAAGCACTGCCTAAATGCTGGTTTCCATTTTATTTCTTCTCTCTCTCTCTCTCTCTCTCTCTCTAGTGCCACAGTGACAGCTCACTGATACATCAAACTTCTGGGCAATCCTCCCACCTTGGCCTCCTGAAGTGCTGGGATTTTAGGCATGAACCACCGCACCCAGTCAGTTTTGCTTTGTTTTGAATGACAGTACATTCACAAAACTCAAAAGGTACAGGAGAACCTCCTGGAATTGTGTTTTCTAATATGTCCATTTGTGAAGCTGAGCCCCTTTCTCTTTTTTAGTTGGGGATTGGGACAGAAAGCCAGACAGGGGGCTTACTGCACATTGAAAGCTGAACCTGGGAAGGGGAGGACACTCCCCCAGCAACGTCCCATTGTCTGATTGTATGAATCAGCCACATGCTACCTGAAGAGTCTCCGGCTGATGGATTTCTTTCCATGTTTCGCATTTACCCACTGCTGCAATGGGTATCTTAGCACACGCACATCTTGCACATGAGTCAGTATATGCAAAAGATAAATTTCCTGAAGTGCAATTTTGGGTAAAAAAGAATATGCATTAATGATAGGCAATTGACAAATGGCTCTCTGTAGATTCCATTCTGGCACATGCTCCATCAGACCCTATGAGAGAGTCCACCCCCTCCCCCCTGCCTTGTCACCAACCCAGTGGCCAGCCAACTTTCTGATCTCTGCCCACCTGAGGGACAAGTCAGTGGAATCTTGTTGTAGTCTTAATTTGAGTATCTCTTTTTATGAGTAAAGTTAAGAGTTTTATGTGGAAGAGACATTTGTATTTTCTTTTCTATAAACTGTCTGCTTGTTTTTCTCGGCAATGTATTCTGTTACATGGCTGGCCTTTTGCTTATTGATTTGTGAAAGTTCTTTATCTACTAGACAAATTAGCACTTTATACTATGAATTCAAAAAAAAATACATATATATATATACACACATATATATATATATATATATTATTGCACTTTAGGTTCCTGGGTACATGTGCTGAACATGCAGGATTGTTGCATAGGGTACATACATGGCAATGTGGTTTGCTGCCTCCATCCCTGTCACCTGTATCTGGCATTTCTCCCCATCTTATCCCTCCCAAACTCCCTACCCCTGCCGTCCCTCCCCTAGTCCCCCCTAACAGACCCCAGTGTGTGATGCTCCCCTCCCTGTGTCCATGTGTTCTCATAGTTCAACACCTACCTATGAGTGAGAACGTGTGGTGTTTGATTTTCTGTTCTTGTGTCAGTTTGCTGAGAATGATGGTTTACAGATTCATCCATGTCTCTGCAAAGGACACGAACTCATCCTTTTTATGGCTGCATAGTATTCCATGGTGTATATGTGCTACATTTTCCCTGTCCAATCTATCATTGATGGGCATTTGGGTTGGTTCCAGGTCGTTGCTGTTGTAAACAGTGCCACAATGAACATACATGTGCATGTATCTTTATAACAGAATGCTTTATAATCCTTTGGATATATACCCAGTAATGGGATTGCTGGGTCAAATAGAATTTCTATTTCTAGGTACTTGAGGAATCGCCTCACTGTCTTCCACAATGGTTGAACTAATTTACACTCCCACCAACAGTGTAAAAGTGTTCCTGTTTCTCCACATCCTCTCCAGCATCTGTTGTCTTCAGATTTTTTAATGATCACCATTCTAATTGGCGTGAGGTGGTATCTCAATGTGGTTTTGAATTGCATTTCTCTAATGACCAGTGATGATGAGCATTTTTTCATATGTTTGTTGGCCTCATATGTGTCTTCTTTTGAAAAGTGTCTGTTCATATCCTTTGCCCACATTTGAATGGGTTTGTTTTTTTCTTGTAAATCTGTTTTAGTTCTTTGTAGATTCTAGATATTAGCCCTTTGTCAGATGGGTAGATTGCAAAAAAAATTTTTCTCATTCTGTTGGTTGCCAGTTCATTATAATGATTGTTTCTTTTGCTGTGCAGAAGCTCTGGAGTTTAATTAGGTCCCATTTGTCTATTTTGGCTTTTGTTGCCAATGCTTTTGGTGTTTTGGTCATGAAGTCCTTGCCTACACCTATGCCCTGAATGGTTTTGCCTAAGTTTTCTTCTAGAGTTTTTATGATGATAGGTCTTATGTTTAAGTCTTTAATCCATCTGGAGTTAATTTTAGTGTAAGGTGTCAGGAAGGGGTCCCGTTTCTTCCTTCTGCACGTGGGTGGCCAGTTTTGCTAACACCATTTATTAAACAGGGAATCCTTTCTCCATTGCTTGTTTTTTTTCAGGTTTGTCAAAGATCAGATAGTTGTAGATGTGTGGCATTGCCTCCGAGGCCTCTGTTATGTTCTATTGGTCTATATCTCTGTTTGGGTATCAGTACCATGCTGTTTTGATTACTGTAGCCCTGTAGAATAGTTTGAAGTCCGATAGTGTGATGCCTCCAGCTTTGTTCTTTTTGCTTAGAATTGTCTTGGCTATGCAGGCTCTCTTTTGGTTCCATTTAAAGGTTAAGGTGGTTTTTTCCAGTTCTGTGAAGAGGATCATAGGTAGCCTGATGGGTATAGCATTGAATCCATAAATTACTTTGGGCAGTATGGCCATTTTCACAATATTGTTTCTTCCTAACCATGAGCATGGAATGTTTTTCCATCTGTTTGTGTCCTCTCTTATTTTGTTGAGCAGTGGTTTGTAGTTCTCCTTGAAGAGGTCCTTTACATCCTTTGTTAGTTAGTATCCCTAGGTATTTTATTCTCTTTGTAGCAATTGTGAATGGGAGTTCACTCTTGATTTGGCTCTCTTTAAGTCTGTTACTGGTGTATAGGAATGCTTGTGATTTCTGCACATTGATTTTGTATCCTAAGACTTTCCTGAAGTTGCTTATCAGTTTCAGGAGATTTTGGGCTGAGACGATGGGGTCTTCTAAATATACAAACATGTCGTCTGCAAATAGAGGCGATTTGACTTCCTCCTTTCCTAATTGAACACCCTTTATTTCTTTTTCTTGCCTGATTGCTCTGGCTAGAATTTCCAATACTATATTGAATAGGAGTGGTGAGAGAGGGCATCCTTGTGTAGTGCCAGATTTCAAAGGGAATGCTTCCAGTTTTTGCCCATTCAGTATCATACTGGCTGTGGGTTTGTCATAAATAGCTTTTATTATTTTGAGATACGTTCCTTCAATACCTAGTTTTTTGAGAATTTTTAGCATAAAGAGCTGTTGAATTTTGTTGAAGGCCTTCTCTGCATCTATTAGATAATCACGTGGTTTTTGCCTTTGGTTCCATTCATGTGATGAATTATGTTTATAGATTTGCGTATGTTGAACCAACCTTGCATCACCAGGATGAAGCCTAACTGATCGTGATAGATAAGCTTTTTGATGTGCTGCTGCAATTGGTTTGTCAGTATTTTATTGAAGATTTTTGCATCTATGTTCATCATGAATATTGGCATGAAGTTTTCTTTTCTTGCTGAGTCTCTGCCGGGTTTTGGTATCAGGATGATGTTGGTCTCATAAAATGATGTGGGAAGGATTCCCTATTTTTGGATTGTTTGGAATAGTTTCAGAAGGAGTGGTACCAGCTCCTCTTTGTATGTCTGGTGGAATTCAGCTGTGAACCCATCTGGATCTGGGCTTTTTTTGGTTAGTAGGCTATTAATTGCTGCCTCAACTTCAGCCCTTGTTATTGGTCTATTCAGGGTTTGGACTTCTTCCTGGTTTAGGCTTGGGAGGGTGCAAGTGTCCAGGAATTTATCCATTTCTTCCATGTTTACTGGTTTATTTGCATAGAGTTATTTGTAGTAATCTCTGATGGTGGTTTGTATTTCTGTGGAAACTGTAGTGATATCCCCTTTATCGTTTTTTATTGCATCTATTTGATTCTTCTCTCTTTCTATTTTATTAATCTGGCTAGTGGCCTATTTTGTTGATCTTTTCAAAAAAACAGCTCCTGGATTTATTAATTTTTTGAAGGGTTTTTTTTCTGTGTGTGTCTCTATCTCCTTCAGTTCTGCTCTGATCTTAGTTATTTCTTGTCTTCTGCTAGCTTTTCAGGTTTTTTGTTTGTTTGTTTGTTTTTGTTTTTTTTTTATCTTGCTCCTCTAGCTCTTTCAAATTTGGTGATAGGGTGTTGATTTTCGATCTTTCCTTGCTTCTCATGTGGGCATTTATTACCATAAATTTTCCTGTAGTCACTGCTTTAAATGTGTCCCAGAGATTCTGGTACGTTGTGTCTTCATTCTCATTGGTTTCAAAGAACATCTTTATTTCTGCCCTCATTTCATTGTTTGTCCAGTCAGCATTCAAGAGCCAGTTGTTGAGATTCCATGAAGTTGTGCGGTTCTGAGTTAGTTTCTTAATCCTGAGTTCTAATTTGATTGCACTGTGGTCTGAGAGACTGTTGTGATTTTTCATTCTTTTGCATTTGCTGAGGGGTGATTTACTTCCAATTATGTGGTCAGTTTTAGAGTAGGTGTGATGTGGTGCTGAGAAGAATGTATATTCCGTGGATTTGGGGTGAAGAGTTCTGTAAATGTCTATTAGGTTTGCTTGGTACAAATCTGAGCTCAAGTCCTGGATATCCTTGTTAATTTTCTGTCTTGTTGATCTGTCTTATATTGACAGTGAAGTGTTAAAGTCTCCCACTATTGTTGTGTGGGGGTCTAAGTCTCTGTGTAAGTCATTAAGAACTTGCTTTATGTATCTGGGTGCTCCTGTGTTGGGTGCGTATATATTTAGGATTGTTAGCTCTTCTTGTTGCATTAATCCTTTTACCATTCTGTAATGTCCTTCTTTGTCTCTTTCTATCTTTGTTGGTTTAAAGTCTATTTTATCAGAGATAGGATTGCAACACCTGCTTTTTTTTGCTCTCCATTTGCTTGGTAAATCTTCCTCCATCCCTTTATTTTGAGCCTTTGTGTATCCTTGCATGTGAGATGGGTTTCCTGGATACAGCTCATTGATGGGTTTTGACTTTTTATCGAATTTGCCAGTCTGTGTCTTTTGACTGGGGCATTTAGCCTATTTACATTTAAGGTTAATATTGTTATGTGTGAATTTGGTCCTACCGTTTTGAGGCTAGCTGGTTGTTTTGCCCGTGAGTGGATGCAGTTTCTTCATTGTGTCGATACTTTTACCATTTGGTATGTTTTTGGAGTGGCTGGTACTGGTTGTTCCTTTCTATGTTTAGTGCTTCTTTCAGGGGCTCTTGTAAGGTAGGCTTGGTGGTGATGACATCTCTGAGCAATTGCTTCCTCATAAAGGATTTTATTTCTCCTTTGCTTATGAAGCTTAGTTTGGCTGGATATGAAATTCTAGGTTGAAAGTTCTTTTCTTTAAGGGTGTTAAATATTGGCCCCCACTCTCTTCTGGCTTGTAGAGTTTTTGCTGAGAGATCTGCTGTGAGTCTGATCGGCTTCCCTTTGTGGGTAACCCGACCTTTCTCTCTGGCTGCACTTAGCATTTTTTCCTTCATTTCAACTCTGGTGAATCTGACAATTATGTTCCTTGGGGTTGCCCTTCTTGAGGAACATCTTTGTGGTGTTCTCTGTATTTCTTGGATTTGAATATTGGCCTGCCTTGCTAGGTTGGGGAAGTTCTCCTGAGTAATATCCTGAAGAGTGTTTTCCAGCTTGGATTCATTCTTTCCGTCACATTCAGGTAAACCTATCAAACGTAGATTAGGTCTTTTCACATAGTCTCATATTTCTTGCAGTCTTTGTTCATTTCTTTTTACTCTTTTTTCTCTGATCTTGCCTTCTCATTTTATTTCATTGAGTTGATCCTCAATCTCTGATATCGTTGATTTGGCTATTGAAACTTGTGTATGCTTCGTGAAGTTCTCATGTTGTGTTTTTCAGCTCCATCAATTCATTTATATTCTTCTCTAAGCTGTTTATTCTCGTTAGCATTTTGTCAGTCCATTTTTTTCAAGGTTCTTAGTTTCTTTGCATGGGATTAGAGCATGTTCTTTCAGCTCAGAGAATTTTGTTATTACCCACCTTTTGAAGCTTGTATTTGTCAATTCATCAGACTCATTCTCCATCCAGCCTTGTTCCTTTGCTGCTGAGCAGTTGTGATCCCTTGGAGGAGGAGAGGCATTCTGGTTTTGGGTGTTTTCATTCTTTTTGTGCTGGTTTCTTCCCATCTTTGTGGATTTATCTAACTGTGGTCTTTGTAGTTGGTCACTTTGGGATGGGGTCTCTGAGTGGACATCCTTTTTGTTGATGATGAAATTATTTCTTTCTGTTTTTTAGTTTTCCTTCTAACAGTCAGGCCCCTCTGCTGTGGGACTGCTGGAGGTACACTCCAGACCCTGCTTGCCTGGGGATCACTTGCAGCAGCTGCAGAACAGTAAGGGTTTCTGCCAGTTTCTTCTTCTGTTATCTTTGTCCCAGAAGGATACCCACCAGATGTCAGCCTGAGCTCTCCTTTATGAGGTGTCTCTTTGGTTATACGGGGGTTGGGGAGTGCTTGAGGAGATAGTCTGTCCCTTAGAGGAACTCAGTTGCTGAGCTGTGAGCTCTGTTGTTCTGTTAGAGCTGCTGGGCAGGTACATTTAAGTCTGCTGCACTGGAACTCATAACCGCCTTTTTTTCCCAGGAGCTTTGTCCCGGGAAGGTGGGGCTTTATTTATAAGTTCCTGACATGCTGCTGCCTTTTTTCAGAAATGCTGTGCCCAGAGAAGAGATAGCCTAGTCACAGTCTTCCAGCAGAGGTGTTGCTAAGCTACCATGGGCTCTGCTCAGTTGCTATATGAACTTCTTTGTGGTTTTGTTTATAGAGGTATAGTTAGAACTGCCTCAGTAATGGCAGTCTGCCTCAGTAATGGTGGACTGTCCCTGTAATGGTGGACTGCCTCTGTAATAATGGTGGGCTGCCTCAGTAATGACAGACTGCCTCGATAGTGGTGGACTGCCTCAGTAATGGCAGATGCTCTTCCTCCCATAGAGCTGGACTGTCCTGGGTCCAGCTGTACTTGCTGTGAAACTCTCAATCCAGAGCGTTTCGGATTGCTGATCTTTGCAGGGGTGGGACCCACCAAGCTTTTGTGCAGAGACCCACTGCACCAGCTAAAACAGCCATGCTGGAGACTCATGATGCTTTTCTGCCCGGGAATCTCCTGGTCTTTGGGCAGTTAAAAACTCATTTGGAAATGCAGTGATCACTCACCCTCTGCATTTTCACTGGGAACTGCGCTACAGAGCTGTTCCTATTCGGCCATCTTGGATCCACATTCAAATATTTTGATCTAGTTAGTTATTTATCTTTTCTCTTTGTCTCTGTTTCTTTTCACAATTCACAAATTTCAAATTTTTATGTTAAGCAAAGATTTCTTAAACATGACACCAAAAGAAAAAAAAATGATAAATTGAATGTCATCAAAATTAAGAACTTCTGGCCTTCAAAAGATACTGTTCAGACAATATAAAGACAAGCCACAGCCCGGGAGAAAATATTTGCAAATCGTATATCTGATAAAAAGACTTGCATCCACAATATGTTAAAAACTCTTAAACTCAATGATACAAAGACAAATGAGCCAACAAAAAATGGGCAAGAAATTTCAATATACACTTCACCAAAGAAGATGTAATCATGGCAATGTGGCTTTCAAAGGATGCTCAGCGTGGTTAGTTGCTATGGACCTGCAGATAAAAACCACAGCACGATAGAATGACACCCACATGCATGGCCACAATAATAATAACAAACGTGAAATAGACACACAAGCTAAGGGTGGAGATGGAGAATGGGGCAGCCACTTGAGAAACACCTCAGCAATTTCTCTAACACAGTGACTAGAACTGATCACATGGCCCAGCAGTTCCAAAGACCCCTATGGATGGTGCTCAGACAGACCAGGAGGAATGAAGAGCGTGTCCATACAGTGGCATATGCATAAAGTTCACAGCAGCCCAAATTGCAAAGTGCCCAAATGTCCATCAACAGGTAACTGGATAAGCAAATGGAGGCCTATCTGTGCAGTAAAATGCTACTCGGGAATAGAAAGGAGCATACTAATGATACTCACAACAACATGGATACCTCTCCAAATAATTCTACTGAATGAAACAAAACAAGATATAGTATACACTGTGTGATGCTGTTTACAGAACATTCTAGAAAAAGCAAACTAGTCAGTGGTGACGGAAAGAAGACCAGAGTGGGCCTGGGGATGAGGGAGCAGGGTGGGGCGGGGCTGGAGGGACAGATTGCAAAGGGCAGGAGCCTTGGGGAAGTGACAGGTGTGTTTATTGTCTTGACTGTGATGGTAGTTTTACAAGTGTATATGTATAAAATGATTTTCCCTCAGCATATTAACCAGACAGAGAATCTCAGATAGAGGTAAAAACTATCAAATCACTTACTTTATATATGTAAGGATTAGTGCATATCAAATACACCTCAATAAAGATGTTCAAAACCTGAAAAATATACATATGAAGCAGCAAACTTTTGTTTTATGATGCTAGGTTTTATGATTTTTTTTCCTCACTCCAATTATGAAAAAAAATCTTTTCCTACTTCTAATATTTTCTGTAAGGTGAGGCAAAGATTTCTTAGGGATGGCATCTAAGGTTATTTCACTGTTCACATGTAGAACTATTTCCTCTGAAATTTGTTTGGGTATACAATGTAGACTAGAAATCCAGCTTATTTTCTTCCAGGTGGGCTAACATCATTGCTTGAAAATGTTGATGTATTCTTTGCTTATTTAAAATGTCATTTTTATCAGATAGTAAATTCTGTGTATATTTGCTGCTGTTTCTGGACTTTCTTTTTTCTATACTTTTGTCTATTTTTGTTCCAATACCACATTGTTTTGCTTATTGTAGCTTTTAAAACATGCTCTGGCTGGGAGCAGTGGCTTATACCTGTTATCCCAGCACTTTGGGAGACCGAGGCAGGTGGATCACCTGAGGTCGAGAGTTCAAGGCAAGCCTGGCCAACATGGGGAAACCCAGTCTCTACTAAAAATACAATAATTATCCAGGTGTGGTGGTGGGTGCTTGTAATCCCAGCTACTCAGGGGCTGAAATAGGAGAATCACTTGAACCTGGGAGGTGGAGTTTGCAGTGAGCTGAGATCGCGCCATGGCACAGAGATTCTCTCTCTCTCTCTCTCTCTCTCTCTCTCTCTCTGTGTGTGTGTGTGTGTGTGTGTGTTTGTGCTCCAATGTTTAATATGCTAAGGGAATATCACTTTTACTACTTTTAATTTTTAGAATCTATTTTTGCTGACTTTTCCATGTGAAATTCAGAAGCAACCTATTTTAGTTAGAAGATCCTACTTGGCTTTCTTGAAAGGTCATATTGCATCAAGTGCATTAAATGGTACAGATTATTTCATGGACAACTAACAATTCATCATCCCGCCAGTGGTGAGAACATTCAAAGTCCTCTCTTATGGCTGTTGTGAAATGTGCCAGGCGTCGTCGTTCACCACCACCCTAATAACCACAGATCCTCAGGACTCACCAGCGCCCTCACATGCCACAGATCCTCAGAACTCACCACCCTCACGTGCCACAGATCCTCAGGACTCACTACCCTCACATACCACAGATCCTCAGGACTCACCACCCTCACGTGCCACAGATCCTCAGGATTCACCACTGCCATCATGTGCCACAGATCCTCAGGACTCACCACCCTCACATGCCACAGACCCTCAGGACTCACCACCGCCCTCACATGCCACAGATCCTCAGAACTCACCACCCTCACATGCCACAGATCCTCAGGACTCACCACCACCCTCACAGGCCACAGATCCTCAGAACTCACCACCCTCACGTGCCACAGATCCTCGGGACTCACCACCGCCATCATGTGCCACAGATCCTCAGGACTCACCGCCCCCTTTCAACTGCAACTTCATCCCTGGCCAGCAGCTTCTTCCACCCTCCCTCCACCCGTCCGCTCTGTGTCAGCTGGAACTGCAAATCCCAAGGCCAGCTTTTGCTTTCCGGGACCTCGTGGTGTAGAAGGCGCCTCCTCAAGGAGCAGTAGAAAGCGGCCGCAGAAGAGGCCCTGGATGCTCAGTGTCGGAGCTGGAAGAGGCTTGCCTCTTTCCGAATCAAGAAGGAGAACCAGGGGAAAAGAGATCCTGACCTCCAGTGGTTCCATCCAAGACAGGGCCGGGTGGAGGGCCTAGGCAGTAGGGGACAGCGGTGGGCAGGAGCCTACCGACCCCTCAGGTGTCCAGGCTTTCAAGGAGCTTCAGAGCTAACCGTCCTCGTCCACAGCGACCCACATCTTCCTCCCTCCGCCACGCCCCCTCCCTCCGCCACGCCCCCTCCCTCC
>NW_016107329.1:10115705-10125745 GCF_001604975.1 Cebus imitator
CCTCCCTACGCCACGCCCCCTCCCTACGCCACGCCCCTCCCTCCCTCCGCTACACCTTCTTCCCTCCCTCCGCCACGCCTTTCTCTTTCCACCGCGTGTGGTTTTCAGTTATTGACTCCCTGAGGCACTGTCCACGCCCACTGGTGGGAAGCCTCACAGTCAGGGTGGTTGGAGGTGACTTCCACTGGGCCAGAAAGACGGATCCCAGGCCTTCTGTGCTTACAGCCAGTACTTAGCCGGACACCACTGCACGTCAGCCATTCTGTGTAGCTCATTCGCTGTCTCAGCAAGTCTGTGAGACAGGCACGACTGCTGTCCATTTCACAGATGAAGAAACTGAGGCACGGAGAGGTGAAGTGACTAATAGTTGAGCTGGATTTGACCTAAAGCATTTTAGCCCCAGGGTCCTCTCATCAGAAAGCTTTTTGATCCATTATCATCCATTTAAAGTAACAGAAGGAAAGGTTCTGAGGCTGAACATTCCCAGGTGGGCATGGCAGGGAATGTTCTGGGTGCTTAGCCACTCAGAGGCTGATTAGGAGCAGGTGGGCATGGTGGTGAATGTGCTTGGTGCTTAGAGGCTCGGAGGCGGCTTTTCTGGGGAGGTGGGCAAAGCTGGAGCGGGTGGCCTGCCCCTCACAACTAAAGTGGTCCAGTGCCATAGCTTCACATGGCTCATAGCAACCTCTGTGTCACCAAATCCTTCTTCCATGTATGGACTTATTTTTTCAATGCTCCAGGCATTGACCTGGGAGTGCATGTGGTCAGCAATGTAACATAGGGAAATGAGCCAGCTACTTGCCCCAAATGGGTATTCTGTGGGTAGAGGGAAAGCATGCAGAAGCCAAGCAGGAGGGCATGGGAAACAGCTTGATTTCCTCGTGTACTGCGTTGTGTGGACCCAGCTGGGATGGGCGAGCAGGATGGGGTCAGGGCACTATAGCCAGGGAGACAAGGAGGCCCTATTCACCTTTGCCAGGGCTTTGCCTATTCCAAAAAATGGTCTTCCTGAATACAGAAAGCTAAGAAGAAAGGAAGGAAAAGAAAAGAATTGAATCGGAACAAAACCAGCCCCTTGTACTTCTCAGAATTGCTGAAGCGTCTCAGAAGGTCTCACCAGACACAGGTCTAATTAATAAGGCATTACACATCATTCTAGTAGCACTAATCTTGCCCTACGCTATGAAAACCCTGGTTATATAAAGCTCTCAGAGTAAGAAGAGGAGGAGAGGTGAAAAGCTCCGTTGTCATACCAGACCTCATCATCCACAGAATGAAGATGCTCCCCACAGACGCACTCAGCATCATGGAGGCAGAGTGTGGCTTTTCTGGGGGCTAGCGCCCTCCTGCCTGGCTCTGGGAATGTCTGCTTTGAAGGCTGCAGGATCTGATGAGGTGGGGCTTTATAGACGCTGCAGCCCTCATTCCTTCTCTCCCTGACACTCTCTGAAGCACACCTACTGCAGAATGTCTCTGTCCCTTGCCCAGAGGAAAGAAGGGAGTGGATTAAGTGGATGCAGTGCCTGTCTCTCGTGAGCTGCCTGCTTGTGGATCCCAGGTTCTCTTCCTGGGTGAGAACCACAGGAGGATAGAGGTTGAAGGCCGGAAGAGACCCTTGGAAACCCTCAGTGCCTCCAGGTTGTGTGCCCCGGTGCCCTCCACTCCTCCCACCCTCAGGGCCTCTGGGCCGTGTGCCCTGGTGCCCTCTGTTCCTCCCACCCACAGGGCCTCCAGACTGTGTGCCCCGGTGCCCCCTGCTCCTCCCACCCACAGGGCCTCTGGGCTGTTTGCCCCAGTGCTTTCACTCCTCCCATCCGCAGGGCCTCTAGGCTGTCTGCCCCCGTGCCCTCCACTCCTCCCACCTGCAAGGCCTCTGGGCTGTCTGCCCCTGTGCCCTCCACTCCTCCCACCCGCAGGGCCTCCAGGCTGTGTGCCCTGATGCCCTCCGCTTCTCCGACCAGCTCCTGGGTGCTGTTGTGGTTCCTTCCAGCCCATTGAGACTTGCTCATTGCAAGTACTCCACTAAGACGTCACTGGCGGAGAGGACAGAGGCATTGGCTGTGACCATGGTGTGTGTGGCTTCACCTCTTTGAGCTGATTCTTCTGTGGAAAGGCTTCATCCCACCACCCTGCATTTCTCTGCAAGCCCTGGGAGCTCCCACCAGGCTGGGGTGGGCGAAAACACTCCATAAACCAGAGGGTTCCAAACGAGGCCAAGGCAAGCATCCTGTCTCCTACCTGAGGCAGGTACTGGAGTTTCCCCGGGAGAGCTCCTGTGTCTCAGCAGATCTCACGAGAATTCACTCACTATTCCTAGGACAGAACCAAGGGGATGGTGCTAAAGTGTTCATGAGAAATCCATCCCATGGTCCAGTCACCTCCCACCAGCCCCACCTCCAACACGGAGATTACATTTCAACCCAGGCTTTAGAGGGGACAAAGTCCATGCCAGGGGCCCTGGTGGCTTTCTTGGGTGAAATGTCAGCCTGGAAGCGTCTGTGCTCACTCGTCTGCTCCAGCGACGCCTCCTCATCAGCTCCCACAGTCCCCACGACCCATGTGTCCTCAGCCCTCTCTGCTTTACTTCCCCAAGGGGCACCCACCACCCCTGAAGAACATGCCTACGGCTTCTCTGTAGGGAGAGATGCATTTCCCAGGCAAAGCATAAGCTCCAAGAGGGCAGGGGATTCTGCTGGTGCCCCTGGAATGGAGTGGATCACTGGGATGTGCAGGTGCCTGATAGAGATTGTTAAAGAAAAAGACGGAAGCGAAAGAGAGAAAGAAGGAGAGGAGGGAGGGAAGAAGATGGGGAGGAGGAAAAGTGAGGGAGGAAAGGAGAAAGGGAGGAGGGAGGAAGGGGAGAGGGAGGGAGGGGAGGGGAGGGAGGAAGGGGAGGAGGGTAGAAGAAGGGAAGAGAGGGAGGGGGGAGGGGGGAGGGAATGAGGGAGGAAGAAAGGGCAGGAGGGAAGGAAGAAGGAAGGGAGCAGAGGGCAGCATCTCAGGGGCCAGGCTGCTGGCACCACACACAGGGGGCTGGTGGGAGCAGCTATGCATCAGCGCCCGGCTGCGTGTCAGCCCATTTCAGGGTTCAAGTTCATCGACTCCATCAGGGGACTCCAGTGTGCAATTACAGTCAGAAGTGCTTTTCACTAAGGTACATAATGATTCATGCTGAGAATGTAATTAAAATGTTGTGGTAGTTTAAAAATAATACTCTATTAGGATAATACACCAAAATGGCTAATTCAGAATGAGTGCTTCCTGCTTTGATTGCACTCCGGTGAGTTCTGTGCATCAAATACTTTCATCTGAAGCATGATGTATATAAATGCATCCCTCGGCTGTGCACCGGACTCTGGGCGGGTGACATTTGAGAATTTCTTTGCGCCGCAGAAGTGTCTGAGAGCAGCATCGCGTGCTGACTCTGGTTTTTGAAGTTCCGGCCTTGGATGCTGCAAAGATCCTCTAAATATCATCTCTGGATGGTCCCTGCAAAGATCGGGGCTGGACACCTGCCTGGCAACCTTTGCCTCTGTCCTTCTGCAAATTGCGTGGGTCAGGATCCTGAGTTCTGAAAGCATACAGAGCCCCACACTGCGAGAGTGGAGAGGGGTCTCTCTGGAGCAGCCCCGGTGAGGACACAGGCAGTTTACGCCCAGACTGCTGCTTCCCCCAGGCCCAGGCAGGACAGCTGGGATCTGTCCTAGGACGTAAAGAGCTGATGTGTGCTTCTCTTACTTCTTACAAGGTCTTGAAACAATGATTCTCTGCCCAGCACTGGCTGTAGTGACCAACACGCGCCGAGAACTTACTCCAGTCAGGGCCCTGGACTGGCAGTGTGAGCACTGTCCCTTGGCCAGGCACAGGCACACTTGCTGGGCCCTCCTGAGAGTTTCCAACTGGGGAGGTCTGGAGAGGGCAGGAGGAGGGTCTACAGCTCCAATGGAGGCCCAGGCTGCTGGTGGGGAGCGCCCTGAGGACCTGCTGCCCAGACGGCACCTATGAGATTCCCTTTAAACTGAGGGTGCGCCAGGCCTTGTAGGGCCCAGTGGAAGTTAGTATTGTTATTCCTTTGTGCTAATAAATAAAATAAAATAAAAAGGACAAAGAGTAAATTGGGAACATGCTTAGGCTCCCACACTGCAGTGACTCCCAGGCCGGAGTCCTCACCTGGCTCCCTGCACGTGGGCTGAGCATTTCACATAAGCAGAGGCTGCGTCCTGGGCCACAGCTCCTGGCTGCAGCAGGGCTTCCCAGGGTGGCTGCCCCAACACTCCACAGGCCGGAAGGCCAAGGCAGCAGAAACAGACTCCCTGACATTCTAGAGGCCAGAGGTCCAAACTCCATGGGTAGACAGGGCCCGTTCCTTCTGAGGTCCTGCTGGGAACCTGCTCCAGCCTCTGTCCAGCCTCTGGCGGTTCCTGGTGGTCCTTGGCTTGTAGGAGGGTCTCCGCCTCTCTGCCTCTATCCTACCATGGGCGGCCCGTCTCTGTGTCCACCTCCTCCTCCCGTGACACCAGTCATGTGGGATTAGCGCTATCCTACCACAGGACAACCTCGTCTTCACTTTACTCATACCGGCAGCCACCACCTCGACAAGTGTGGGTGAATTCTGAGGTGGTAAAGAGAACCCTCCCCTGCGGCGGGTGCTGACAGCCCAGCCAGCTCCCTGTGCCAGTATTGACCAGAGAACTTAGTGTGGCGGGCGCTGGGCCAGCCCCGCACTCCTGCCAGCGCCAGCATCTCAGCCTCTATTTCAGAGCTGCTTGTTCTCATACTGCCGCACTTTCTCAGAGAAAGAAAGAAAAAACCCTTTCCAGGTGGGCAGAGCCTCCCCAGAACCAGCACCCTCACGGGCACCCTCACTGCAGGCACTAATGAGCTCCTGGAGCTTCAGGCTCAGCAGAGCAGAGGCGACTAAAGGAGGGGTCCCACCAGATCACGGCTGAGCAGAGGGACACGGCTGCCCTGGAGACCACCCTTCTGCCAGCAAGCACGCCACAAGAAGAGACTGAGGCCGGCACCGAGCCAAGCCCACCTCAGCGTTCCCTGGCACCCCTTCTGCATCTCCCTAGCACCTGCCAGCCTGACCGTGGGTTGCGCTGTGCCTGGCCTTGGGCCTTCTCCTCGGCAGCGGCTGGAACTCCTGGGAGAGAGAGGGCATGCTGTGTTGCCACGTCTCTGCACTCACGGGGGAGATTTTCATAGAGTCGTATTCAGAGACAAGAAGTGCAGCTGGCTTCTTTGCTGTTGGTTGTTGTTGCTGTTGTTTTGCTTCGTTTTGAGAAGGAGTCTCGCTCTGTGGCCCAGGCTGGAGAGCAGTGGCACCATCTCTGCTCACTGCAACCTCCACTTCCTGGGTTCAAGCAGTTCTCCTGCCTTAGCCTCCCAAGTAGCTGGGATTACAGGCACCTACCTCCACAACCAGCTAATTTTTGTATTTTTAGTAGAGATGGGATTTCACAATGTTGGCCAGGCTGGTCTCGAACCCCTGACCTCAGGTGATCCGCCTGCCTTTGCCTCACAAAGTGCTGGGATTACAAGGGTGAGATACGGCGCCCAGCCAGCTGGTTTCTTAGAAATCATTCATTCACACACCTGAGGTAGGTCGAGAAGACTGATGTCCTAGGAGGCGTGAGTAGAGTCCTGTGCTTCCTAGGGTCCGTGGACTGTGACCTCTGACCATGTGCGTTGCTGTAGGCCTGTCATGGCAGTGGCGCCGTGTGTGGGAGGAGGGCACTTCCATTCCAGACAGAAACAGAACCATGAGATGCCCAAGCCAGGGCCACAGCAGTCAGCGCACACGCCCTGGGGGCTGAAGGGCAGGACCTGTGGGTGGGTCCAGGAATGGTATGGCGCCGGGCTCGGAATTACAGAGGCACTGCCCGGCTCTGCCTGACAGCTGGGGGAAGGGAGGCAGGGTCTAGGTAAAAAGTGATGTTGATGATCGCTTCGCGGCCCAGGCATTTCTGTCCAAAGGGTGGAAAATACGTTGCAGAAATAGCCTTTAGGCCAGCAGTCACCTCTAGCTGTCAGCGATACTCAGTGCCCCACTGTCCCCCGCCTCCACTGGCCCCCACACCTGCTGTGCTTTCTCCAGACGGGCACAGCAGGCTCCGTTCCTCTGTGTTTCTTCTCCCTGTGTGTCTGGTCTTATCCCCTCGGCCTCCCTGGAAAATGCCACCAGCCCAGCCTGACACTCAGATGTCTCTAGGTGCATTGTGGAGGGGACCTGGGGATTGTGGCCAGGCTCGTTATTTCTGAAAAGAGCTTTCACTCCTGGGGTGGCCGAGCTGACCAAGGAAGCCTGAGCGTGGCACGGCGGAGCAGACCAAGACAGAGGGCAGCGGTCACTCTGCTCTCGCCGCCGCAGCTCTACGGGTAAAGGGGGCTTTCGTGTGTTTTCTTTCTGTCTGCTTTGTCTTGGAAGGAGAATTTCTGGATTCAGTTTTGGTTTGTTTTGAAGATGAATGTAGAAAGAAGGAAAAATCAGAGGTCAGAAAAGATGGAGGCAAGTCCATCTGCCCACCAGGCAAACTGCTGTGAAACTTATAAATATTGCACCTCGTTCTCTGTGAAGCTGCTCTTCTTGGAGGGGGCCTCGGGTTCACGTGCACTTTCTGTGCAGTGGGGGACCGGCTGGTGCCTTCGCAGAAATCCGCCGTTAAAAGGGAGCTCTCAGGAGCTGTGCAGAAATGGGCTTCTTCTACCTCTTCCTGCCGATGTAACATTAAAGAGAATTTGGGGGCTGGTGGAAGAGCCGCGGTCTCTCATCATTCACCTTGAAGGAAATAGATTTCTGGGGAGGAGCCGAGTTTTTTCAGCTAGAGAGTTGGCCTCTTTGCTCCATGGAAGGGAAAGGCCATTTGACTCCAGGAGTGAGCCTGGAGCAGCTGTGCTGTTTCATGGGTAGAGAGGGTGGCAGGGGTGGTGGGGGCACCTGCAGGGTCAGGGTGGTGTTCAGAGAGTCCGTGATGTGCCCACTGCTACGGGCAGGTGGAGCCAGAGCCACACGCCAGGTCGCCTTCACCTCTGAAGCTGCCCCCCACCCCTGCCTGCCCCAAGCCTGTCTGTCCTGTTCTCTCACAAAAGAAAAGACCTTGCCCAGTGCAGAGGGCGGGAGCCCAGCCACCTGCTCTTCATTAAGACCAGTAATGACCGTCGACATTGTCCTCAGCATCAGCATCATCTGCTTCCTGCACTAAGCAGGATCCTCACCCCAGCCAGGAAGCAGGTAGTGTCATTCTTACTTTACCAGACAGAGCTGAAACTCAGGACTTTGAAGTCACTCTCCTGGGAGCACACAGATTTCTTGAGTCAACTGGAGACTTGGGTCGGCCTGCCTCAGGAAACGTTGCCTGCAGTCTCCCTCCAGGGAAGCCCACCTGCCCCCCGCACCCCTCTCCGTCCCTCCTCCCCCCATTCTGCACTTTGTGTGGGTCTTCTGGGCTCTTTATTGATGACAACCGCACAGAAGAGAAAGACATCTTTTAATATTTATTCGTCGATGCCATCCTTAATTCAAAGAGCAGGTGAATCAGAAGGCTTGCATTTCTCCTAGAAAAACTCATGTTTAAAATATAATTCTTTGTTCTTTCTCTGTGGACCATGGAGCCCAGCTAGGATGCAGGTTGGCTGAGCTTCTGCAAACACACAGGGCCTTCTGATCTGAGGGTGTGAGTCAACGAGATAACTCCACCCACTAATTGTTCATCTTTAAAGGCTGAACTACAGCTGGGAAAACATTGGCACACACAGGCCCACGGCCACAAGGCGGCTGCAGCCTTTATTCCAGCTCACCTGCTGGGGTGCTGCTGAGAGCTGGCCACACTCACTGTCACCTGCCACACGCTAATTCCCGGTCATTCACTCAGAGATTCTTCCACCTGCCTGAGGAGGGGTACTAGTATGCTTCCCATTTCACAGACGAAGAAGCGAAGTTACCTGCCCGGGTTCCCACCCTGGCCAACGTGTGCTCCCGGGCACCCGGCTGCAAGGCCTGGGGCTGCTGAGGAAGAGCATGACAGGAAATGAGTCAAGAGAGACACCCCGTAGCTTTGCCACATCTCATCCCAGAAATGCTGGTGAAAAGGTGAAAACGAAGTCAACCAATCAGTAAGTGACCGTGCCGCACACACAGAGGAGCGCCCTGGGTAGGCAGCGTTTCCACTGGACCAAGTGAGCTGGCTGCTGGTTTGGTGCCCTGCACGTACAACCAAGGTCATTACTGTGACTCCTCGGGAAATTCCCTCACCATGAGCTGGTGGTAAGGGAGCCGGCTTTGCCCCGCCATGGAAGATCAATGGCACCCTTCAATTTGCTTGAATCTTGGTAGAAAAGTACCTGAAACATTCGTCATCTTTGTCTACAATAATTTACTGACTCGTACTGGCCAGAAGATCCTCCTGTAGACTCATCTCCCTCCTGCTGTGAGACCAGAGAGCGGCTCAGGCCCTGGCTGCCCACCCACCCTCTCCCCCACGCTGCTCCCTTGGGAATCAGCAGAGGGCCCAGGCTTACTTTTAATGCTGTCTTTGTAAACAGGGCCTTTGAGAGTATATTTGTGAGCCCGTCTTACATAGCGCTCACCACCTTGCCTCCCGGGTAGCTGAGAACATAGGTGGGTGCCACCATGCCTGGCAAAGTTTTTAATTCTTTGTAGAGATGGGGTCTCGCTACGTTGCCCAGGCTGGTTACAAACTCCTGGCCTCAATCAGTTCTCTCGCCTCCGCCCCACAAAGTGCTGGGATGACAGGTGTGAGCTACTGTGCCTGGCCACTTTCTGTTCTTGTCTTTCAGTCTTTCACTGACCTGGTATTACTTTACTCATTGCTTTATTTTCAGGCTTTCTTTATTCTGTTAAGGATGTTTCTTGCCTGTTCATCTAGACTAACAGTTTCTTCTTTGAAGGAAACAAGTCAGCCTGCTGGATGTAGTGACATGGCTGATTACCTGGTTTATTGCTGTCATTTTTAAGTTTATTATTAATGCTCTCCCCTCCCTGCACCCGCTGTGGCACCCCAAGGGCGGGGCTCATGGGCTGAGTGGGTCTCTTCCCAGGTGCCACGCTCGCTGGCTGTCTGCGCCACAGAGGAGAACCCGGATGTCAGCCCTGATCCTCTCCTTTTGCCGTTGATTTGTTCTTCACTGCCACCACTTTTACAATTGTTCTCTTCTTCTTCCCACTGGGAGATTTCCCTGAACACCCTGCTAGGGGGCTTTTCTCCTCAGCTCCTCCGGATCTGCGGGGCTCCAGCCTCTGCCTTGGGCTCCGCTGAGATGTGCTCAGTAGGCTGCCCCTCCCCTGGAGCTGCTGTCCTGTAGGGCGGGAACCGGGCCCTGTCCCCTCCTCTCCCACGGCTCCCATCACACGCTCTGAGCAGGTTTTCTTTCCCATACGCTACAGTCTCATTTAGGTCTCAACAGAGCCCGTGCTCTACTTGAGGTTATCTAGGGAGTTTTTTCCAGTAGGAAATTGGGCACTGGCCATACAGCAAGGCACGTGCAGGACTCAAATCTCTATTCTCCCTGTCCTTGTTCAAGCCCCTGGCCTCGACCTCTGTCTCCAACTGCTGTTTCCTTGGGTGTCCATTCCCAACGCCTGCCTGTCGGCTGCTGCAGCTGTGATGTCCTGGATGGACAACCCCAGGAAAGCGGTGGGGCTCTGGCCTTGGCAGCCCCTGCCTGGCCCCAGTCCGCCCGAGGTCTCCTCGCACCCAGGGTCAGGAGTAGAGAGCACAGCTGCCACCACCTCCCTCAGCTCCTGGGCCCAGGAGACCCAGCCCCTCAGGCCCTGTGGCCTCCATCCAGGGGTCTCTGTCCAGACTCTGTCCTGGTCTCTGTCCAGCTACAACTGTTGCAAGAGTCCTCCAGTGCCCATCCCAGGCTCCTGTCAGGTCCAGAGTGGGGGCAAGAAAGCCCTTCATTCATTCCTAGGGCCCAGCAGAGCTGGGGCCCACCTTCCTCCAGGCCCACCCCCACCCTCCCTCAGGCCCGCTCCCTCCCAGACCCACCCCCACCCTCCAGCCCCCTCCCTCCCA
>NW_016107329.1:10126044-10179234 GCF_001604975.1 Cebus imitator
CCCACCCCCACCCTCCAGCCAGCTCTCTCCCAAGCCCACCCCCACCCTCCAGCCCCCAGGAGCTGCTGGGCTCAGAGAAGCACTGGCTGGAGCTGGAAGGGGAGGAGACAGGCACAGCCCTCCCGGCTTCCAGAAGCCTGTTGCTTGGCTCATTCCACAGGAGCCCCGAGCCACTGCCATTAACAGGACAATCACATTAAGGGTGTTCCTGCCAAGGCCTCTCGGAAGTAGTCAGTCACAGCTCCAGATGTTCATCTACTTTCATAATCCCTCTGTGGATTAGGATGCAGGAGAGGGGCAGACACAGGCTTGATGAGTCACAGTCGGCGCTCCTGACAGCATTCGTGCTGTTTACACTTGCCCTATTCGGCTCTGCCAAGCAACCACGCGTTTTCACTACATTCTCCCCACGAGCCTCATGACTCTGGCAAACTTGGCATGCTTGTTTCTCTTTTTCAGGTGGGAAAATAAATGCCTCAAGAAGCTCCACAGATTGCCCCGAGACGCTCAGGAGGTAAGTGCCGGGGAGCCCAGGTCTGGTGGCGCCGAAGCCTGCTGTGTCTTTGTAGCGTGTTCATGTTGCAGCTCTCTAAGTGGTGGCTGCCTGTCCCCTGGACTGAGGCCCAGGAGGACAGACGTCCTATGCGTTTTCTTCACCATGTGGCCCTCTGTAAACACTAGTGAATGAGCAACCACCTCTCCCACGGAAGAGCCTTTCTTCCATCATTTAATGACCAGGGTGTCCCTCTTTGTCATCTCTGGCCACTTGCTGGCTTTGCCCATGAACGTGGGATGAGCAGAGGGAGGCGTGGAGGTGTGGGGGGTTAGCGAGTGCTCTGAGGATGACGCTGGTGTGGGCATCATGGACCCTGGGTCTCATGGGCAGAGGAAATGGGGGTGGGCTGAGCTCAGGGAGGGCAGGTCTGGGAGAGCTGGCTCAGCCACCTGGCCGGCTCTCCCATGAGTGGCTTCAGCAGAAGCCCTGGCTCAGCCCGGGACACTGAATTGGAATGCAGACATCTCCTGGGGCATTCACAGGTGGGATCCGCAGACCCCAGAGGGCAGAAAGGGTTGCTGCACTGACAGAAGGAGCCAGCAGGTGCGATGGCAGGAGGAACACAAGCTCAGGATATCTGGGCATCGTAAAGGGAGCCCAGCCCAAGCCCATCCTGCAGGCTGAGCCCTCGGAGCCTTGTGTAAGGAGGTCGGGGTGGGTGGAGTCCGTGGGGCCCATTGTGAGGAGGTCGGGTGGGCTGAGCAAAGGGAACCGTAAGGCACCAGAGCCTGGCACAGCTCTTTGCACGCTCTCCCCACTCCTGGGCATCCGTCCGTGTCCATGGGGGCTTCCAGAAGACCCACCCTGGGCCACAAGCCAGGGGCCCCCCCACAGCTCTCACCCCCCCACCTGACACACACGGCCAGTGAAGTGAGTTCAGAGGTGAAGGGAGGCCTGGCCGTTGATAAGACGGGATGGAAAAGTTCTATTTTCTCATTGTACGTTTCCTCCCGGGGGGAGAACGTTTCAGAAAGAGTAATGATTGTGATGACAAATGGATCTTAAGATGAGGGCTGGCATGTCTTTCCTCATCAATTTCTATTCTTTGGGTCATTAAACCCTGAGTGTGAAGTGGAAAGCTACTCACGGAATGGAGGTGGACCTTTGGGGCCATGTAGGGGAGGCGACCCCAGGCCTTCTTAGCATCCAGCGATAGCAGTGTTTTGTCAAATCTTTGCACATCTGCTTACAAAATGGTTTTTAAAGCGGCCTGCAGCTTTGACAGGACACACTCGTCAACCCACGTCCCGTCTGCTCTCCAGGCACGCGGTTTACCACGGCTGCAGTGTGTGGACCTTGCACACATCATGTATCCAGAGCCCTCTCTGCCATGGGCAGCAGACACGCCCTGGGCAGCCGCTGTAATGTGTCTGAACAAAAAGGACATCTGATGGTCACAGAGCCTGGGCCTCCTTTTCTCGTAAAAATCCCGTGTCCATGCTCCTACAAGCATCTGGTAGTCACCTGGCTGGCACCTCTGCAGAGCTGGTGAGAAGCAGCAGCTCCCCTCACTTGAAGCCCCGCTTGCCATGCGTTGGCCTCACCCCTGCCAGAGGTGCAGGCCCTCCCTTGACGACTGGCACAGGATCTGTGCCCAGCCCTGTCAGCTTCCTCCCATGCTTTGGCCCACTGCCCTCCCCCTCCCCCCCAGGGCTGGGCAGGAAACACTTCTGGAGAAGGTTCTGTTGGCCTCAAGTCACCCATGTCAGCTCCCTTGCTTGAATTTGAGTTGAATTCTGGGAATGGCTCAGGGCCCTGGATCCCTGCGTCACCCTGTGCTGTACGTTGTGCTGTGTCTCACAGGCTAGGTGCTCCTGGGGACCCAGAGCTCAGGCTGGCAGCTGGCCTCCAATGGCATCCTCCACGCTATGTTGGGGCAGTGCTTAGGCAGGCAGGAAGCACCTCCAGAAGTGCTGGAAGGAATGTCCTCACAGCTCACAGGAGACCCCTAAGCTTCCTCAGCCATCCCCCAGAGAACCCTCAGGCATTGTCTTTGGGAGTAGCAGGTGAAGTCCTAGGGTTCTCCTTGTGTAACCGCAGGCATCTGGAGTCACGACTGCTGCCCTATGCCACCCTAAGGCACGTACCCATCACCAGCAAGCATGAATGGCCCCGTCTTTCCCTCCTTTGTAATGTTGGGGTGGGTGGCGGAACAGCCACATGTTTCATCAAGGTCATATGCAAACCCAGGAAGTCCTCAGCGCAGCAGAGCCTGACCTCCTGATTCACCTGCTACTGTCTCCTGAGGCCTCAATAAAATGATAGTAGGGAGATTTTTTTTTTTAAAGGACACAAACCCAGGACAGAAAATGGTGGGAAAGAAGCAATAGGAACACATTTGAAAGCTGCACAGCAGATACATGAGGAGGGACTGACTTAGCCAAGGTGAGCTGCTGGGAGCTGAGCCGCAGAGGCCATCACGACCCAGAGGACGTGGATTTATCCTGGGATCTCTAGGAGGGTAAGGGGCAGGGCTCCCAGGGGTCCAGATGGACAGTGGGATGGGAAGGCTATTTCAGAAACAGATGTGTGGCCAGGTGTTCCTTCACCTCCAGGTAGCCCACCACACCCCTCTCAGGTGGAGGCTAGAGGATGGGGAAGAGACTCCAGATGGAGGGCACTGGGCAAGCCAAAGGCAAGAGGATTCAGGGTTTCTTTGTTTTCACAGGATGAAGGGGGGCTGTCCCCTTTTTTGGGTGGTTTCCCAAGTCACTGGCTGAAAGCACGTTAGACCCCTGGCAAGAGGTTGGAAGATTCCTTTTTGGGGAGACTTATGGACTCAAGAAAAATGATTATATACATTTCCAGAGATTTAAAAACAAATGACAGACTAGAATCAAGGTTCATCGGTTTTTTCAACAGCAATGTTTGATGCCAGGAGGTAATGGAAAATCCTCTCAAAATTTTATGGGAAAAGTACTTTTCTACTAGAATTTTAACCCAAATCAACAAACTATCAATCAAGACAATTTAGACACAATTGTTCAAAAATCATATCTCTCACTCTTTCAGTGAGGTGCTGGGAGATGTACCCCATAAAATTAGACACAAAGACTTGGGATTCAAGAAACCAAGAATCCAAAAGGAAAGAGGCAATGGGAATCCCCAGAGTGAAAGGGAGGGGAAGCCAAGGAGTCTGGTGCCAAAGAGGAAAGCAGCCTGCAGGAGGGGCTTCTTCCAGGGAAGATTAAAACACAGAGGGCTTTTTAGGAGGAGATTTACAATTCTGACAGAGATTTTAGGGCTGAGTTAGTGATATGTATATGAAAAATGACTTCAATGAAAAAGCAATTAAGTTCAGGAAAAATAAACTAAAAAAAAATCTTTAAGGAAGAAACCAAAATTATAGTACACTACATGGCTCAGCTGTCAGTGATATTTACACAATGTCATGACATTTAATTGATCTGCTGGAATATGGATCTGTTCAGAAGTTACAAACAGAAGTGGGTATGTGGGGGAAGAAAGACCTTGATAACAAGTAGGGGTGTGGTACAGAAACACTGAATTCTCATTTTTCATTATATGAAGTTAGTAGCCAAAACTGAACTAAAGAAAGTCAGGAAATAGAAATATGAGCATGCTATTTAGAAATGTGGGGACAAACAGATGCAGCTTTAGCTTTTAAGTGGATTGCCTCTGGGGAGTGGAATGAACACTGCCCTGCAGATCTGTTGGTGGGTTTTTGTGATTTGTGTGTGTGTGTAAGATGGGAGTCTCACTCTGTCACCCAGGGTGGAGTGCAGTGGCACGATCTTGGCTCACTGCAGCGTCCACCTCCTGGGTTCAAGTGATTCTCTTGCCTCCACCTTCTGAGTAGCTGGGATTACAGACATGCGCCACCATGCCCAGCTAATTTTTGTGTTTTTAGAAGAGAGAGTTTTCACCGTGTTGGCCAGGCTGATGTCAAACTCCTGACCTCAAGTGATCTGCACACTTTGGCCTCACAATCTGTTGGGTTAACAGGCATGAGCAACTGCACCGACTAGTCGAGTGCAGTAGTGAGAAGGGCAGAAAGAGTAGAGCCTAGTCGAGATTTATTTTCTTGTTTTTATACTGTTTTAGATAAAGGGTCTCACTCCATTGCCCAGGCTGCAATGCAGTGGCAAGATCCCAGCTCACCGCAGCCTCAAACTCCTGGCTGTAAGCAGTTCTCCCACCTCAGCCTCCAAGTAGCTAGGACAACAGGCATGTACCACTGCACCCAGCCTGGGCTTTTAACCTAGATAAATTAAATGTGTAACTGATTTTTAAAAAAACATCTTTTGCAATTTAAAGAAAGAATGAAAGGATGTGCTGAGTTTCTGGCACTTTCTAGCATTCATACAATTGATGGGTATGAATAATTCAAGACCAGAAATGGGTATTTTTTTGCAATTAGGCTAAAAAAAAAACTGATTTTCACTGCATTATCTAATTATTCCCTATTCCCTAATTATCTGTGTGGACTTTGCAATAATTGGAAATGGTAAAAGATGAGATAGAAAAAAGTCAAGATGTATGTGTAATGGGCTGTAGTGCTGTTTCTGGTCTTAATTAGGCAACAAGAAAAACTGTGTCTTTCCCTGAGCAGGGCTCTGCTCCTCTAAGCTGTATTCTCTATCTAGGTGTCTGAGTGAAAATTCCACTCAGATAGTTCAAATGAATTCATGCTCAATTTAATGCTGTTTGGAATACCTATTTAACCAGAAAGGTGATTTCACCTCTTCCGTTATCTCTGCTTCTCACCTGAAAAGAGTTATGGTGTTGGTCCTGCCCCTCGAGTTGCTGCCTTGGTCCAGCCGAGGACCACGCAGGAGTTCCGCAGGAGTCACCGGGTCTGAGTCTCAGACACTGCCAGTGCTCTTTCCTTCATGTGCCCTCACCCGCAGTCACTGCTCCACACAGTTCCTGGGGGGCACAGCCGCGGGGGCCTGTGCTCATGTGACCCTCGGCGCATCCGTCCCCCTCGTCCCAGTTTGCTCACAGGGCCAACCCCAGTCTGCAGTGGGGATCAGTGTCAACCCGGGAAGCACAGGGAGCACCAGGCAAGCATGAGGGTCACTGGCCTTCTTCACTTTCACTGTCCTTGGTGTCACTGTCCAGCCCCTGCTTCTCACAGTGGCTGTGCTTTTAAATGAAGAGACACATTTGGGTTCCGTGTGGCTGAGCATGGCCAAGCTGGCAGGGCAGTGTCCCAGGAGCTCAGTGGCTGTTAGGACCCTAGCAGAGGAGGCCGATGGCCTGGAGAGGCACGTGGTATGTTCCTAGGCCTCTTCCTGCACCCAGATCTGCAAAGAGAAGACCCAAGGAACGGGCTGAGGGCAGACCTGACTCTGTGCCCTCCTGAGATGGAGAAGCCAGAGCTGGCTCCACAAGTGCAGAGTCCAGCGGAGCCCTGGAGCTTCGGGGGCAGCTTAGGAGCACAGGTGGGTGGGTGGCGCCTGATGGGGTTTGAGTTGGTCGCACTTGCCAGACAAGGGCCACCTTCTTTTTCAATAGTGGCTCCCCAACCCTGAAGGGCCGCCTGTCCTAGGCATCCCTGACTGCATGAGGGCACTGAGGTACGGGAGCCCCATGACAGGAGCTTCGGCCACCCCAGGCTCCACTAGGTACCCGGGACACCAGCAGGTCCCAAATGTGAGGGGGGGCTGGGGCTGCCGTCCAGGTCCCATCCCGCCTGCCGGCTCAGGGCGGCCTCACTGCTGCCAGGTGACTCCAGCTATGCTCTGGGGGTGACAGAGCGGGGAGCCCCACCTGGGCATCACAGATGTGAGGGGGAAGCACCCTAGAACTCAGCTGGCCTCCATGAGGGGGGCATCTTTGTTCAAGCCAAGGCTAGCGAGGGTCTGATGGGTAAACTGAGGAAATGGCTGTGCTCAAGTCATGAGTGGGGCAGGATCTGCTTCCCCCACGCTGGATGGAGCATGGGACCCCAGAGCACCAAAAAGTGAGTCTAGGCCTCCCCGACACTGGATGAGCCCTGGGATCCCAGAGACCACCAGAAAGTGAGTCCAGGCCTGAGTGTGGTGCAAGGATGTGAGCCGAGAGGGACACGCCCCTCCCAGGCGCGCGGGGATGTGCGGGCAGTTAGATCAGGTGCGGGGAGGGTCAGCGGGCCAGGCTGCCAGGTGGCTGCCGCCTTCCTTCCCCACACACGCCAGTTTCCAGGGGAGATTCTGTGAGCATTTTGGTTCCCCACGCAGCCCACAGCGGGTTCTGCTCCCAGGTCCTAGAGAGAGCCCATGGCTCTGGTCAACAAGAGAACATGCTCCAGATGAGGCTGTGCCTCCTCTTCTGTGGCTTCAGGCCTGCACACTCTCTGCCCTGTGGCCCCATGTCCATTGGTGCAGACAGTCTCTGTTCTGATTAAAATATCACTCCTGTTCCCTCCAGAGAGCATGGCTTCCCCCCAGTGCCTTGGCCCACAGACCAGGGCATCTCAAACTGCGGCAGCCGCCAGAACACCCCGCAGGATTTGCTGAGACTCAGGGTCGGGACCCAGCCCCTGCGTCTCCATCAGAGGACGCAGGTGCAGCGGAAGAACTCGCTGAGCTTTTGAGTTCCCAGGTGATGCTGATGGTGTGGACCTGCCTGGGGACTGCTGGCCAGGCTCGTGCGGAGATGGGACAGCAGGAGATGGCACAGGGGGTTGCAGTTGTCCATAAATAGCCTCAGATGGAGCCAGCATTCAGCTTAGATCTTCCCCCTCCTGGTAAACAGGGTTCGAACCCAGACACCTCCCCCTCCATCTCAGAAAGGCGCGTCTGAGCCCCGCCAGGCCCCCAGGTGCTGTCCTCTGCCCGTGTGCAGCCTCAATGCCATCTCATCTGGACCTTTGTCAAGAAAGTGGTTTTCAATTAGAGCCTGTGCTGTCTGCCCGCCAGGGCACTCACCCAGGCGGCCGAGCGAGAGGCCCATCTCTCAAGGGCCGGGTGAAGCACCTCGTCCAGATGTCAGCATGCTCCATCGGTGGCTACAGCGGCCGCGTCCTCGAGGTAGCATCTGTGTTGCAGTGAGAATAGCATTATGCTTCCCTGCTGGATGGGTCCTCACTGAGAGACTCAGGGAGCCAATTCCCCCTCACTCCCGGCCTATGGGAAGGAGGGAGCGCTGGCCAGGAAAAGCAGGCATCACTGCAGCAGATCACGCCTCTTCAGGCAGGCCTTCCTCCGGCGCTCAGTGTTGGATGCGGGGAGGCTGTAAACGTGCCCGTGTCCTCCAGAGGGTGGGAGCCTCCACCATCCTGCAAGCCTGGTCACCAGACACCCAGCAGTGGCACGTGCTGCAAGAGGGATTGCAAAAGGACAGAAAAATGAATAGAAAAATAGAAGGCTTTTCTATATTTGACCATATAAAATATAAGTCTATGGCATTTCAGAGTCACCCAAGAGTAAGAAACGTGAGGCAGGCTGGGCACGGTGGCTCACACCTGCACTTCTAGCACTTTGTGAGGTCGAGGCAGGTGGATCACCTGAGCTCAGGGGTTCAAGACCAGCCTGGCCAACATGGCCAAACCTGGTCTGTACTAAAAATACACAAATTAGCTGGGCAAGGTGGCACATGCCTGTAATCCTAGCTACTCAGGAGGCTGAGGCAGGAGAATCACTTGAACCCAGGAGGCCGAGGTTGCAGTGAGCCAAGATTGCGCTGATGCACTTCAGCCTGGATGACGGAGTGAGACTCTGTCTCGAAAAAAAAGAAAGAAAGAAAGAAATGTGAGGCAGAAAGAGAGGCAGTGTTCCTGGCCAGGCAGAGCCTGGACTGGAATCCTGGGCACCCTTTCTCCTGCTGTTCTGAGGTCCTGGCCTCCCCTGGGGTGGGGGGGTGGGGGAGTGGAGGGGTGGGCGTCAAAGGCAGGTGTGTGCACACTGGAAAATTTCCCTCTGGAATCCTGGTCTTCATTGCCGCATCCCTGGTGAGCACCCCTGCCAGGAAATCCATCAGAAACTGCAGCCACAGCGCCGCCTCTCAGGGCTGAGAAGCCCTTGTGGTGTCCCAGCCAACTCAGAACGCCCATCCCAGAAAGGAGTGGAGGCTGCTGGTTGTATTAGACCAGAAACAGTGAGGAAACAAGCTCCTTTCATTTATGTGATTTCTCACCCTCTGTTTGCTCTAAACCTGAAGCTAGATTTTGAGGTTTCTTCAGGCTCCCTTTTGCAGACGCGATATACCATCCTACATTTATAAAGCTCAATTAGGTACATACACTATTTATTTGACTAACATATCATGTCTGTAATCACACCATGATGGTAAACATTTCCGGGGTATCGGTAAAGCAGCTGGTTGATTTTACAGATCTGATAATCCGGAGAGGAAAAGGCAAACTAACTATTTTATTTCACGCTGTGATCGCCCTTGTTGAGGAGGACATGAGATGCTGAAGCTTTCAGTGCTTTTCCTCATTCCTTGACAACTTTGTCCATCTTTATTGCACATTTAATGACTGACTTCTGTTTCCATTAAGATACCAAATAGTAAAGATTAATTTCGTTCACATATTTTTATAATCTCCTATCTAAACTGGCATATAATTTGGAGTGACAAATGGCACTTTTCAGATGAAAAAAGACACTCAAAAGGCATTTAAAGAAACTGTGTTGACTGATTCAGTGCAATTTTTAGGTAAAATTTCCCTCATGATAAACTCCTGTCTCTAGACCTGCTGTGTATAGAAGGAAACATCAACTTTCTCCACTGTCCCTGGAAAATCATGTGTGACCACTCCGGGTAGGGTCACATCAGCGAGAGCCCCAAAGCGAAGCTGGTGCAGGGGTCTGGGGGCACCCCCGGGGGGGTGTTTGCGCTTCCTGCCCATCATGGGCACAGGCCTGTGCAAATCAGAGTGGACCGTAAGCCCAGCCAGCCTAAAGACATCTCACAAGACCCGCCAATACCTCCACCAATGATCCCGTCCCCAAGGCTGCAAGGCTGGCCCCATCAGTCCAGCGGGCTGCAGTCTCCCCACCCTGATTTTGCATTTTAACAAGTCAGTGGTGGGCCAGTGTCAGAGGACTGTGTTGGTCATTGAGTCACCTGCTGGGCATTTTGTGTTTTGTTCCCTCCTGTAGTTCTGGAGCCTGGAAAAGTGCCTGGCATACAGCAGGTGCACAATAGATGTTATTGCCAGTCATTGCCTCAGAGCACAGCCCGTGTGCGCAGCCCACAGGCAGCCCCCTTCTGCCTTCTACTTCCTTGGAGATTCCTGCAGACAGCGGCCAGCCCTGGGCTTCCCAAGGCCACCCTGTGTTTGCACAGAGGCAGCTCAGGGCCCGCTGTGCCGCCATGTCCCACCCCAGGGGACCTCTTCTAGCCTGGAGTAAAATGTCATGGCTAGACCTCAGTGGATCTGATGTCCACGTTCAGCACAGCCTCCCCGGCCCGATCTGCACTTGCCTCGTGGGAGGGGTGTGAGCTGCTCCCTGCCCCGGCTGCCAGGGCTCCCCCAGCTTCCTGGCCCCTGAGTCGAGCCTTGGGCCTCCCCTCTGTTCACTCAGGTGTCATGGTTGCAGGAAACAGAAGCTTGCCCATGTGATCCCCACATACTTGGCTGGTGGAGGCGGTGTGGAGATGGGAATGGACAGAAGAAACCCAGGCTTCGGCCACTCAGAGGAACTCGCTTGGAAGGCAGGAGGGCCGTCAGGTCAGAGCCCGGCCAGCCTCAGCCTAGACTCTTGGTCCCCACCAGCAGTGCTCCTGGGCCCCCACGGTGACTCCCCTGAGAACCCACGGTGGCTGGGGGTGCCCGCCGTCTGGGCTGGAGGATGCGCCTGGCCAAACTGGGCACCAGGGTCTGGGCTGGTGCCAGGTTTCATGGCCACTTCCCGCAGCCACCCTGGGGAGGATGCACACGTGTGGCCCCCAGCAACATCTCCACAGCCAGCGGGCAAGGCTGTTCCTCTGGATGCAGAGACGCTGCAGAAGGCACAGAAAACAAGGGTCCTGAGACAGCAAGGGCAGCGTAGGCAGCATCGGGGAAGCCTCCAGAAAGGGAAGCTGCTGAGCTGGGGGCTGCCCTGGAGGGCTCCGTATTAAAACTCTGGTTTGCAGCATATTTTAACACCTCTGTCTTGTTTATGGTCTTAGGAGCACTTTTTAAACAATAGCTTCTGTGGACCCCAAAAGCATGTACTTTGGTTTGGCTTCTAAAAACTCAGATTTCAGTGGCTGCATCATGTAATTTGTGTGAGGGGAACTCCGAGCTTCATCCTCCAAGTCTGCAAACGTGATGGGAGAGGCAGGAGCGTGGCCTGAGGCAGGCGTCCCTGACCCTGGGGAATGCAGAGGAAGCGGGTGGGAACTGTCGGGTCAGAGCTGTGACCCTGGAGACCTCACAGAGCCAGTGAAGCAGGGCCTGGGACGTAGCCTGCGGGACACCTGCCATCTCAGCATTGCACACGGCACACGGCCCAGACCCTGACCAACCAGGAAGGCGCAAGAGCGCCCTGGGCATGTAGGTCGGCTCAGGCACACGCCAGGCAGCAGACAGCCTGGATCTGTCCCCACAGACACTGCTCCATGCTGTGCCCAGGGCATTGGCACCGAGGCCCAGAATTTCCCCTCCACTCCTGAACCTGAGGCCGAAGAAGGCAGGAAGCCAGGCCCGAGCCGTCCACCCGGACATAAGGACAGCAGCCGGCTCAGCCCCTTCCCACTCAGGGCCAGTCCATGGGGCCCCCTGGGAAGGAAGGTCCAGCCCAAGGGGTGGTTCCTGCCCTCGGACCCAGGACGTGCCCTGGGTTCCCCGTTCAGCGTGATACCCGCCAAGGGGCTGACCCATCAGCAACCGCACAGCCTCCTGTGCATCGTTTGGGTCCTTGCCCCTTTCAGCCCTCCAGGCGTGGCTGCCTGGAGCTGCCTGCCCTGAGCTGCCTGCCGGTCACCGCTGTGCCACCTCTGCCCAGTGTCCTGCCCTTCCCACTCCAAACTGTGCTTTGGTCTGTTAAGTGGGCTGTGGTGTGAGCGGGAACAGCCACTGAGGGGGTGACGGCCACCATTCCCCTGGTGGAATCTGGCGCAAGACCATCGGGAGAGGAGAGGTAGAGTTCAGGGGCTCTTCCCACACCCCTCAGGTGGGCCCTGGACGGATGGGACATAGACGAGGGGCCGGGTTTTCACAGATTGAGGGGCTGCGGACGAGGCTGTGCCAGGACGGTGCAGGCCCAGGCGGGGGCCGCCCGGGAGAGACTCTGCTGTCGCTCACTGCCTCGGATTTGCCACAGAAACCGGCTGTGGCTGCCAGGTATGGTTGGGGCCGAGCCACATGTTTTTCTGAATCCAACATCCCTGCCATCCGGGACCCACCCACCAACGGGAGTGAGGGAGGTTCCAGATCATTCAGGCAAGAGCAGGCGCTTGGCCACCACCTGGCCCTACAGGCGGCCCCTGCCCACGTGGCTGTGCCTGCCACGTCCACACCGCTGGTGGATGCGCTCACTCAGGCCTAGAACACTCTCCACATTCCCCGCCTGCTGGGGACCTCTCTTAGAAAGTGCCAGATACCACCTTCTGTGCGGCCCCTGAGCCTCCTCTGGGCACACGCCTACTGGGTGCATGCTGCCAGCCTCAGCTCCGCATTCCGCCTGTGCCTGCCTACTGGGGCCCTGGCCCATTCTTGGGCCCTGGGCTGTGTGTTTGTCTGCCTGAACTGCCTGAAGGCAGAGGCTATGCTGTGTCTGCAAAACAAAAACAGAGCCCTGCCCCGCCTGACTGAGCCCTGCCCCGCTGCTCTCTGGCACCTTGCCCTCCTCCCAGTGCCCGATCTAAGGCTGCCAGTGCCCCAGTGCCCTTGCTCTCTACCCACCTCGACCAGTCCGTGTGTTCCATGGGGTCCGCCGTCTGGACTTTGCGGTGCTGCCGGCCCCTCGCAGAGGATCGCGTTGCCCCCTCCCTGCACACATTGCACTTGCCTTGATTCAAATCCTGCAGCGACATCACATTCCACTCAGATTAAAAGCAAAGTTTGCAGCACTGGTCTGTGGCCCACGTGGTCTGCAGGGTGGCTTCCCTCCCGGCTTATCTCCTGCCATCTCCTCTTCGCCAAGCGGCTCTAGCCACCAGCCCGTGCCCCAATCAAGACCAGCCGGCCTCTGACTCACCCACTTCTCCCCGAGAGTCTGGGCTGTGGAGTCCTCCCTGGTGTCTCCACGAAAGCCACACCCCCGGTCGGCACCCCCTGCCCTGTAGCTCACAGTGCACGTCCTGCACACAGGCCTGGCACAGCTCTCTGTGCCGTCCATCCTCCCACCAGCGCAAACTCGCTGCCATGCAGGGATCTCGGTAACCAGGCCTTTCCGGACAAGTTCACCACCACCCTCCTCCATGTTGCTTCGACTCTCAGGCTGAATGTGCCAGTGATGCGTTGTGATCATCAGCACTGATGATTTTTGTGTGTGCCATGCATGATGTGTAGTTCTATGATATTTACACCTGTCCGCTGAGAGCCAGGGCTGACAGGCCTGCATCCGGCCTAAACCGTCTTTGCATCTAAGTCCTGGGTTCTGCTGGGCTTTCCTTCTTTGATCCGATCTGTCTCTGAGCCCAGTGTCCCAGGCCACAGATGCATCTCCATGGGCAGTCAGACACGGAGCAAGCAAAGACCAAGACAGAGCCATGCAGCGTGGGCAGGTGGCGGGCGCTGCTGGTCCTGGTACCAGCTGGGGGACAATCCCCCTGCAGAACCTGGGACCTAGGTGGTCCCAGACAGCACCTCTGACCCCACTACCCAGGGCGTGGGCAGCTTGACAGTCACTGGGGAAGCATCACCCGCCCAGTCCTGGAGGTTGTACGTTGGCAAATTTGTGTGTGGTACCTAGATGGCCGGAAGCTGGAAGGAGTGTCTGGTCTAGAGGCTCAGACGTATCTGAAGAACAACACAGGTGTGGATCCCATGTGATAGGAACAGCAAGTTCATGTTCCACAGAGATGTCATAAGGTGCATCCGTGTACAGTGCTGTTGAGAGTAAATTTAATGTGATGACTGCACTCATGGCTATGAATATGATCAACGTCATTTCCACAAAACTGCAAAACTTACAGCACGGTTTTGTTCTGGGCCACGGACGCCACTGCTTTGACTGAAATAGGAAAAGCCACAGTGCAGGCATTCACTACAAATGATAGTGGTGGTGTGAGTCGGGGGCAGGGCTCCGGGGAGGGACACGCCAAGGCATGGGGGCTGGGGCTGGCTCCTCGGGGCTGGAGAGCTGCTGCTGTCACCCTTCTAGCTCCCGGGCCACTGAGGTCATCCTGGCTGCCCAAAATCAGCCACTGTGGGAGTGTTTACACTAGAGAAATTGGGGAACCCTACAGATCAGGAAAATTTCTTGGTCTTTTTTTTCCCCTTTTTGAAAACCAATCGTCAAACATTTACCACCACGACACTGCCTGCGTCCGGCCTAAACCATCTTCACATCCACGTGCTGGTTTCTGGGGCCTTTCCTGCTCGGGTCCAATCTGCCTCTGAGCTCAGCATCCCAGTCCACAGAGGGAGAAACTGAACTTGAGAGAGACCAGAAGCTTGCCCGAGGTGACACGACGGAGCATGCCAAAGCGAAGGGAAGACAGACCCAGAGCGTTTATTGCTGTGCTGGCCTGGGAGTGCCAGATGTGAGAGGTCTCCATTCAGTATCGCTTTACTTTTGGAATCTGCGATTGTGGAGCTCATGTGCTTCCGTGGAGTTGCACTTTATATGAAGTGTCTCAAAGAGGACACTTGCAAAAATTATTAGAGGGTTTATCATTCAGTGTTGCCCAGCTATGGTGGTGATCACTTACTAGCAGTGAAAACATTCTCCCGATCGTTCAAAACCATCTCTGGACTGAGAAGTATGCCATATAAATATTTTATAGGTGTAACTCAATTAATCTCCACAGAAAAGTATCTGTTGGATGCATGTAAGCATACTGTTTAAATTGTGCATCTTCATTTCTTCCACTCCAGTGGCTGTGACTGCGGAGAACAGACTCTAAAACCTGCAGCAAAGGGCTTATTCTTTTTTTATCACCTGTCAAACTATTGCTGTGACGCCCATATGTGGTGGTGAAACATTGTGATCCACAGCTAGCTAGCAACGAGATGCCAAGTGTGAGTTGTGCTTTGAGTTTAGGTAATGTACCAGAAAACACGGCATGAAAACACTAATTTTCTCAATATATATTAGTAGACACGGTGTTTACCAATGAGAAGTGAAGATGTTTTTAAACAGAGTTTGTTAACTCCAAGTCTCGGCCAAGCTGCACAAGGGTGTTCTCTAGCTCGTGTCCTAACACGAGGATGGGGGTCTCCCCGAGGCTGGCAAGGTCTTGGTCACACCACTCTAGCCCACATATCCCAGGGAGTGTTCCAGGCCACAGGGAGCCAGCCTTGAACATAGCCATCCCTTGCCGCCCAGGCACCTCCAGATTCCTAGGATTGGGTCGGACATAAATAGCTCCTCCCATTTCCTCCAGCCCGTGGCTACCCAGCCTTCCACCAGTCACGCACCCCCAACTTGGGAAGTGGGACCTCCACACCCATGCACCCTTGAGCCAGCCACGCTACTGAAGGAGAGCAGTGAGCTATTATTAAAAACGTGTGTCAAGCTGTTGAGCAAGGAGCTAGTTTAATTTAATTTATCTGGCCTATAAAAATAAAATAAAGAGAAGTACGCACTGTGTTATTAGCAGCCTTAGATGACACTGGCATTCAAACATTTTATTATCTTATTATTGAACAGCGTCTCCAGCAAGGGCATCTTTGTCTCTTTTGCCACACTTAGGAAACCTATTCTTCAGTTTTAAGGAATAATTGTTGTCTAAGAGCCTGAGGAAAAGATGGTATCGAGTGGATTCTAAAAGTGGTTGATCTGAATGTGGTCGTGAAGAGCTTGCTGCAGCTTCACCCTCTGTGCCTCTCCGCTGGGCTGCTCCCCAGCTTTCCGTGCCATGGTTAGCCCCTGATATTTAGTGGGCTTCGTACGTCGTGAGAGGCGTATAAAGTGTACTTAATTCATTGAATCCCGTTCAGATAGAATTCTCTTTGCCTTCCTGCTCAAACCCTTTAGATATTTTCCAGTCTGACCCAGTTCTTTGGGTCCTCAGGACATCACTGTGAAGTGGGAAAAATGTATCCAATGTCTGGGTACGTTTCTGATTGTCGCAGCTGGGAAAGTGCGCCTGGTTTCTAGTGGGCGGAGAGCAGGGATGCTGCTAAATGCCCCACAGCACTCAGGACAGCCCTCGAAAACACCCATCCGACACATGCACTGTGCAGAGACAGAGAAACCTGGCCCACCTCTCCCTCCTGAAGACCCCAACAAGACCTCACCTTCTCTGTGACGTGCCATTCATGACTCCGGCCCCGTCCTCCCCATTACTGATTCATTTGTTCCTGTTTTCATTTGGTCATTTGCAGACATATCTCAAGTAGCCATTTGATGCCTCTGTGATGCTACAGATGTGAGCATGGCATGGCCCCATGGAGGATTCCATAGTCCAGAGAAGAAGGCAGCATCAACCATACAATCAACATCAACCACACAAACAGCATCAACCATACCATCAACATCAACCATACGAACAGCATCATCAGTCACACTAACATCAACCACATCAACAGACCAACAGCATCAGCCATACCAGCATCATCACCATACCAACACCATCAACCATACCAACATCATCAACCATACCAACACCAACGACCATACCAACACCATCAACCATACCAATAGCATCATCAACCACACCAACACCAACAACATCAACCATACCAACATCAACTGTACCAACAGCATCAACCATACCAACACCATCAACCATACCAATAGCATCATCAACCATACCAACACCCACATCAAACATACCAACATCAACTGTACCAACAGCATCAAGCATACCAACACCATCAACCATACCACCAGCATCATCAACCATAGCAACACCAGTAGCATCGGCCATACTATCAATATCAAACACATTAATAGCATCAACCATGCCAACATCATCAATCATACCAACATCAACCCTACCAACAGCATCAACCATACCAACAGCATCAACCATACAACCAACATCAAGCACACCAACAGCATCAACCATACCAACAGCGTCAAACTTACCAACAGCATCAACCATACCAACAACATCAACCATACCAACAATATCAGTGTACTTTATCCATTAACTGATGTGATTTTACCACAACCACATCAGAAAGTCCAAATATAATTTTTTTGAGACAGAGTCTCACTCTGTCACCAGACTGGTGTGCAGTGACACAGTCTCAGCTCACTGCAACCTCCACCTCCTGAGTTCAAGAGATTCTCCTGCCTCAGCCTCCCAAGTAACTGGGACTACAGGCACGTGCCACCACGACCAGCTAATTTTTGTATTTTTAGTAGAGATGGGGTTTCACCATGTTGGCCAGGATGATCTAGATCTCCTGACCTTCCTATCTACCCGCCTTGGCCTCCCAAAGTGCTGGGATTACAGACGTGAGCTGCCATGCCCAGTCAGTCCAAATATAATTTTATTTTACAGATGCAGAATTTGGCACATAGACAATTGCAATAAATCAGAGTACCACTATTGGCATGTAAATAACGCTGTAGGATGACAGCAAGTATTCACTGAATTCTTTCCATGCCAAGAGCTGTGGGTGACACTGGGAGCACGAACACTGACATTTTAATGACATAATTCATGACAGCAAGAGGTGGTTTTAACATGATATGCCAAAATCCAAATAAAATTTATTTTGTAATGTTCATGTTTTAAAAATTATTTTTCAAAAACCTGACATTTTATTTTTAAAGGATAAAAATATTGCTAATTGTATTTATATTGATCTGTGGCTTCTGAAAAAAAAAATGGCATGTGTAATTGTCCCATAAGAGCATTTTAAAAGAAATGACAACATCTAAATTAAAAACCTATCCCTAAGGACATCAGCAGAAGCAATGAATTGATAGTGATGAATTTTGTTTCTCTCAAGTTTCTAGGGATATATTTCATGCTCTATCAATGATAATAAAAAAAGAAAATTAGCATTTCAAGTCATAAAAATTATTTTCCTCAGAGCCAGTACCACAATGTGAGTGTTTATTTTTACGTAACGGTTTAGGTGTGTGGTGGGGAGGTGGAATTAGGTAGCAATAAACACACAGAAAAGAACCTTATCAGCACTTTCCAATGTGGTAGCCGCTAGCCACTTGTGGCTTTTCAAATTTAAATTTGAATTTAATGTGTTCAAAATAAAATAAAATTAAAAACTCAATTCTTCCTCCTCACTGGCCACTTTTCAGGTGCTTAACAGGCCTACGTGGTTGGTGGCCACCATCGTGTGTGGGGCAAATGTAGGGTGTTTCTGTTGTCACACAAAGGCCTCTAGTCAGAGCTGTCCTGGGTACAAAGGTGTCCTGAACACAGCGCCATCCCCAATATAACACCAATCCACATACAGAGCGGTCCCGGACACAGACCCTTCCTGGACACAAAGCCATCCCAGGTACAGACCCTTCCTGGACACAAAGCCATCCCAGGTACAGAGCTGTCCTGGGTACAGAGTGGTCCCGGGCACAGACCCTTCCTGGACACAAAGCCATTCCAGGTACAGAGCTGTCCTGGGTACAGAGCCATCCTGGGTACAGAGAGGTCCCGGGCACAGACCCTTCCTGGACACAAAGCCATCCCAGGTACAGAGCTGTTCTGGGTGCAGTGCTGTCCTGGTACAGAGCTGTCCTGGGTACAGAGCCATCCTGGGTACAGAGCAGTCCTGGGCACAGACCCTTTCTGGACACAAAGCCATCCTGGGTACAGAGCCGTCCTGGATGGGTGTCTGTGCTTTCATTTGGCACCCAGCAGCAGCAGCAGCAGCAGGTCTGGCAGGCAACTCTGACCCTTCATGTAGCCAGCCATTGTGTGTCAGAGGCACTCTCTTGTGTCAAATGCCATTTTTGAGATTATAAACATTGTGTCAGGTTTGATGCCTTCAGAGAAAATTACTCGAACTTTATATGAGTGTGTGTTCAAATTTGGTTTTGAAAAGTTCGCTGACTCTGAACTGTTCGGTGAACCGTGAACTGTTCGTGAACTGTCCCTGAGACCCGGCAGCCATGCCCCAGGGTATGTAGCATCTGTGGGACGGGGCTGGACGGATCTCATTTCCACGCGTCTCCGTCTTCAGCTCTACCATGGCAATGACTTAAAAACAAAACATCACTGCCATCAGATGAGTCGAAACGCATGGGCTCCACAAGACTGTCCACAGGTTTTACGTGGACATGGTGTGGACTTGCTACAACAGGGCATGGAACCAAAAGCGGGAGTCCCTTCCTTTAGGAAACGCCAGTGTTGGAACCAACAAGTTGACCTGGAATCACTGCCCAGTAAGGAAGGAGGAACTGTTCCCGCCAATAGCTGCCCTCCTCCCTTCTGGACCTAAAAGTCCTCTGTTGAAGCTGGCAGGCCTCAGAGTTGTTAAGCGTGCTCTGAATGAAGAGACCTATTTGGGTAAGTAGGCTTTGTGTGAGCAACAAGCCTGTTTATTTACTCAGGTGCGAGCGGGCTGAGTCCAAAAGGAGAGTCAGCAGAGGGTGGTGGGGTAAGAGCTGGTTTTATAGGTTAGGGGTAGGCAAGGGAAAGTTACAGTTTAGGGCATTTTTTTTTTTTTTTGCTAGTTGCAGGGGTGGGTGTCACCGGGTCCACACATGTTGCAAGGTCAGTTAATCACGCCAGAGGGTCCAGTGTCACAGGTTGACTTATCAGTTGAGGCAGGAGCCATGGTGGAATGTCATAAGGTTGGTTAATCAGGCACTGCAGGAGCTAACTATTCCTCTCCTTTTGCAGTTTTCTTGTTATCTCAGAATTTCTGGCTCTGGGAGGCCATCTGGAGGTGTACATGTAGGCCACAGGGGTCACCATGGCTTGACTATGGTGTAGTCCATGGGGCAGTCAGTTCAAAGAACCTTGCAAGAGTCAGAGCATGTGGGCATCTGGGGTGGCATTTACCTGCACTGCCAAGGGAGTGATTCCTGAGCACTGACAGGAAGTGCCCGCTCTCGCTGTGGGGTCCAGACCATTTCTGATGGATGAGGTGGGGTGTTGCCTGCACTCGCTGGTCCTGTTTGCAGTCAGGCTTCCTGCTGCAGCAAGCCCCGGTGGGACCCACAGCCTTGAATTATGAAAATCACAGACACGGGAGGCAGCCATCACGCTGCAGAATGGGCACATGCTTTGCTCGGTGGTGCCTTTCACACCAGATCGCATGTGTGCCTTTGTGGGTGTTCTTGGGGTGTGCCGCGGGCCGTGTACCCCACGTGGGTGTGCACAGGGTGTGCCACGGGCTGTGTGCCCTGCGTGGGTGCACGCGGGGCGTGCTGGCTGCACGCAGCTGCTGGCTGCTACCATTCTGCACTTGTTTTGTTCCTCACAACCTCTTTGCACTGAAACCCAGATGCAAGTGAAATGGTCACAAAAGAAGTATCTGGGTTAAATGCGTGCTAAACAGGTTTAAAATTACAGCTCATTGTTTGGAAGCAGATGCAAGCCTCAAACAAATGCAAAACATCAATGCAGATGCAAACGGGAGGGCAATTTGAAAATTCAGTCCTAAGTGCCTGATACTGTCAGGGGCAAGACGGGCTGGCTTCGCTGGGGGCTGTGGGGCCAGCAAGGCCACCCCAGGAAGGACAGCGAGGGTGCTGTCTACTCAGCAAGGGAAGGGCTGATAAGAGCAAAATCCACACGGGTCTTTGGCTTCCTTACATTTCTCTAATTTCTCAAAAAGCAATGTTGATATTTCTGTTATCTTGGGAATGCCTGATAAAAAGCTTCAAGCACATTCCTGTGATTTCCTTTGTGAGTCCCTTTACGAGGGTACCCAGGAGTGTTTGCTTTCTCCATGCACCCAGAAGCTTCCGTGCTTTCAGCAAGGAATGACCCATATTTATCTTGGGTTGGCTTCATACACATTTCCTCTTTGTTTCCTCCCTGAATACATTGTGCGCACCAGTATTGCTCGCATGATTCCCAAGTCGCTAATGGCAGGCCCGTATTTATGCAGCTGGCCCTCAAGCCTGGCTTCATACACAAACACATGGAACATAGTACCTGTGTTTTATGATGTCCACAGCAATTACAGAACCTGGATCTGCTGTCATGGAGTATTCCTGGCAAGTTCTCCATTTTATAACTGCCCAATGGAGGCAGGGATCTAATGTTGATTATTGTGCACTCAGCATTTTAATAAGCACTTGACTCTTGTCTCTATGGGGTAGACATTGCTCTTTGCACTGACCAGTCAGGGCACTGCCGCTTGAGACAGTAAGCAGCTTGCCCTGGGCAGCCTGAATGGGAAGCAGAGGCCCCACCGGACCCAACCCCTGATCTGCGGTGGTCGAATCACGCTGACGCCTCTGCCCACCTGGAAGGAAGGGGGTCACACCACACCATTGGCAACTCATTCTTCTGTGCTTTAGTGTCAAGTCAATATTCGAAGAAAAAAAGAGGTCATGTTTTACTTTTGCTATGTGACTTTTGATTAATTGAATGCTTTCTTTTTTTATTTTTAAAATTTTTTAATTGACAAAAAATGCATATATTGTATACATGTTGTTTGGAAATATGTATGTATTGTGAAATATTTAAATAGGCTAATTATCATATGCATGATCTCATACCAGTTTTTGTAGGAGAACTAAAATCTACTCTTAGTAATTGTCAAGAATATAATACATTGTTACTAACAATGTAGTCACCACCCTTGTACAGTACATCTCTTGAACTTGTTCTTTCTGTCTAGCTGAAATGTTGTATCCTTTGATGAACATCCCTCCAGCCCTTACCTCCCACCACACCCCACAATCCCACCGCCCCAGCCCCTGATAAACACTGTTCTATCCTCTGCTTCTATGACTTCAACTCTTTCAGCTTCCACAAGTAAGTGAGACTGTGCAGTATTGATCTTTCTGTGCTTGGCTGATTTCACTTAATATAATGTCCTTCTGGTTCATCCATGTTGTCTCAAATGAGAGGATCTCCTTTTTTAAGGCTGAATAATATTCCATTGTGTGTTTGTGCCACATTTTCTTTACCCATTCATCCCTTAAAAGACACTTAAGTTGATCCTATATTGGCTATGTAGGCATTATTGAAGCAGGGCAGGAACCTGGGGGTGCAGACATCAATTCCTATGAGTATATGCCTGGCTTTGGGGCTGCTGAATCATATGGTGGTTGTATTTTTAGTTTTTGAGGAATCTCCATACTGTTCTCCATAATGGCTGTAATTTACATTCCCACCAACAGGGTACAAGAGTCCCCTTTTCTCTGCATCCTCACCAACACTTGTTATCTTTTGTCTTCGACAGTGGCATTCTAACAGGTGGGAGGTGATGTGGCATTGTGGTTTTAATGTAGATTTCTCTGATGATAAGCGATTTTGAGCATTTTTCATATACCTATTGAACATTTGTCTGTCTTCTTTTGGGAAATGTCTATTCAGATCTTTTGATTGCTTTTTGATTGGGCTATTTATTTTCTTACTATTGAGTTGTTTGAAGTTCTTACATATCTTGGCTATTAGCCACTTATCAGATGTGTGGTTTGCAGGTACATTTGCTATCTGTAGGCTGTCTCTTCACTCTGTTGATTGTTTCCTTTGCTCTGAAGATGCTTTTTATTAATATTTGGATGAAATCCCATTTGTCTTTGTTGCATTTGCTTCTGGTGGTTTTGGGGGTCATATCCAAAAAAAATCATGTCATTTTTCCTTTATGTTTTCTTTTATTAGTTTCACAACTTCAGATCTTACGTTGAAATATTTAATCCATTCAAGTCGATATTTATATATGGTGTGAGGTAAGGCTGTAATTTCATTCTTCTGAAGGTAGATATTTAGCTATCCCAATACCATGACATATATTCTTATTTCATGTAAGCTCCATAACTGTTTTGCCAAAAATACTGAAACTTAGCTCCTAGACCAATGGACTGCTTTAAATTTTCTTCCCCTTTGCTACTTACTACAGTTTAATATAAAGAGAAATCTTAAAATACCTAAGTGCTGCTTAAAAACATAAACCTCCCTACCTTTTGTAGATCATTCATACAGCTCCTCTTCCTGGGGAGAAAGAGGGAAGAGGTGGGTTCCAGAAGGCATTCTTCCCCAGCTATCTTCTGTTAATACCAGGCTCCTGATTATCGAGCTGGAAGTGGAAGGGGCTGTGATGCCATCAAAACTTATGAACTATTAGCTTCTTAACAATAATACACACTATCTGCTACTATTATACACAATAATTTATACTAGTGAGTTTCCTAACTATATTGACTATTTGATTTAACATACAATACCGATATTTTACTTATTCAATACCTAATTAAGATTCTACTGCAGGTCAGGCACCTTTCTGGGCACAGAACATAGAGCAGTGAACTGTGCCCTGTTATATTAACAGGGGAGGATGGCACTAGTGAATCAGCAAGCCCGAGGACAGCAGATGCACACACAGGCTTAGGCGCCACTGGAAAATTCAGAATGATGGATGGCTAACATTTTCCGCATGTGTGTATGTGTGTATACATATGTACATATACATACATATACATGTGTGTGTATACATACACACATATGTACCTCTATAGTGTGTGTATATGTGTATACACTAGTATATATTATTGTGTATTATAATAGCAGATGTTATAAAGAGATGAGATGGGGGGGGGAGAGAGAGAGAGATGGGGTTTTGCTGTGTTGCCCTTGCTGGTCTCGAATTCCTGGCCTCAAGCAACCCTCTTGCCTCAGTCTCCTAGGTAGCTGGGACTATAGGTGTGAGTCATCACACTGGCTTCACATTATATTTTTAACAGCACAGCCTTAATCTCAAGAGGCAACAGTGCTTTTCCATTATTATTTAACTACAAAGCATCGCAAAGTACTGTGTACCATGTGGCCTGGCCTCACCCTCCTGGCTCTGACCTGGTGTTTGCCTATCACTGTATCTGTGAAAAAGTCAGCCTTCCTGGCATTGACTGGCTTTAAAAAAGCATCTGATAAAGAGAGGATTACTTTTACTACCTAGAAAAATGTTAAAATAGGCGGGTGCACTGGTTCACACCTGTTATCCTAGTACCTTGGAAAGCTAAGGCAGGCAGATCGCTTGAGTTCAGGAGTTTGACACCAGCCTGGACAACATGGCAAATCCCATCTCTACAAAGAAACGGCTGGGCATAGTGGCCTGTAGTCCCAGCTACTCAAGAAGCTGAGACAGGAGGATCACTTGAGCCTGGAAGGTCAAGATTGCAGTTAGCCAAAATCATGCCACTGCATTCCAGCCTGGGTGACAAAGAGAGACCCTATCTCAAAAAAAAAAGAAAAAGAAAAAGAAAAATGCTAAAATATGTATGAACATAAAACTATATAGTACTATAAAAAGCACATTTTAGGCTGGGCATGGTGGCTCCTGTCTGCAATCCTAGCACTTTGGGAGGCCAAGGTGGGAGAATCATGCAGTCAGGAGTTTGAGACCAGCCTGACCAACATGGTGCAACCCCACCTCTACTAAAAGTACAAAAATTAGCTGGGTATGGTGGTACATACCTGTAGTCCCAGCTACTCAGGAGGCTGAGACAGGAGAATTGCTTGAATCCAGGAGGCAGAGTTTACAGTGAGCCAGGATTGTGCCACTGCACTCCAGCCTGGGTGACAGAGAAAGAATCCATCACATTTTTAAAAATCACATTTTATATTTTAACTTGAGTAATTACGTTATTCCTGTTAGATATAGTTAGTGAACCTCAAGTTTCTCTTCAAAGGCTCTGTATGTCAGCACATTCAGCTCTCTTATTCTTTAATTCTCCATTTTAAGGTTTAACTTCCTGGTTCTCTGTGCACCCTTGCCTCTAGTTTTGGTAAATAAATTCCCACCAGTTCTAATCAGTAGTTCACATCTGTACCCCTGATCACCTGCTCTGACCTGTTCCATAACTGTCCTTCCCACCAAACTGTCCACCCCGCCACTCTGGCTGGTACCCCTGCTCTCTTTAAAATAGCCAATTGGAATTCACTTAGACTGTGTGGTCCAACCATAGCCAATAGGGGAACAACACAGCAGTAGGGGCTACCTGCGTCATGAATAAGAACCCCTTCCCTCCCTTCCCCAGGTGCGCACTTGCCATTGCTCCATCAATGAGAAGCACCTTTCTGTAGAAGTAAATTGCCTTGCTGAGAAAATTCATATTCGAGTGCTACTCCTTTGCAGCACTGAAAATTTACATATAACATCCTACGCTGAGTGCTGTCATAACTTACTTCCAAATTTTGAGTGTTTATTGTTTCAGTGTTCTCCTTCACAAAATTAGCTCTGCTTTCTATGTGCTTAGTAACTGCTTTCTGGGCAAATATTCCTTTGGGGTGCATTACCATGTGCTAGGAACAAGAAAACAAAGAGAAAGCTTAACCTTCCCTCCTGCCCTGGGGCACCCGTGTCCCCTGAGCCTGGATAGGCCCCTGGGAAGGCAAGGGGAGTGTGGGTGCCCAGGAGGCTGGGGCTGTCTCCGAGGGCTGTTCCAAGCATGCATGAAAACATTCCAATAGCGCTTGGAAAGAAAACAAACATATTCTACAAAATACTTTTACAAAATCTTTAAAAGATGCAGAAATTCACTGCAGGGTTTGTACTGCTTTTGCTCCGTGGCAACCCTGAAACATGCTTTCCTTTGGAGGAAAAAAAAGGTGATGGGAAGTTGGCTCCACCCTATTCTTCTTACCTTAATTTCAAGGCACCTTGAAGAAAAAAATATACACTCTCCCCTCTGTGAAAGGAAAATCTTGGGGCCCCAAAATTACTAAGCCAGAGGAAAAAGTCAAACTGGAAACTGCTCAGAGCAAACCTGCTTCCCATTCCATTCAAAGTCATCCCTCCACTCACCGAGACAGATGCATATCTGATTTCTTCCTTTGGAAAGGCTAATCAGAAACTCAAAAGAATGCAACCATTTGTCTGTCACCTTCCTATGACCTGGAAGCCCCCTCCCTGACTCGAGTTGTCCCCCCTTCCTGGATGGAACCAATGTACTTCTTACACATACGGATTGATGTCTCCTGTCTCCCTAAAATGTATAACACCAAGCTGTGCCCCGAACACCTTGGGCACATGTCGTCAGGACCCCCTGAGGCTGGGTCATGGGTGCACATCCTCAACCTCAGCAAAATACACTTTCTAAATTAACCATGACCTGTCTCAGATTTTCGGGCTTCACGCCCCAAAATATCATTTATTTGAATGCAAAAGATCTCTAACGGGAGGAAAAGCATCCTTCTGTGTAAGAGACACAGAAACAGCATTTGTGGGGTCAGATTGCCATGAGGCCAAACCCACTCCACATTCAATTTCCCAAACATTTACGGAATGACTGCTAATTACCGTAGCACTGATCGGCTAGACCATCTCCCCTTAAAAATAAAAGCAGAGTGTCTGCCAATTACGCTAGCACTGATGGGCTAGTACATCTCCTCTTAAAAATAAAAGTATAACAGTTAGGATAAAAACATGGTTAAAAATTCATTGAATTAATTGCTAAACATCTTTAAAAATGTCAGCAGCATAGCCAATATTGAAGAGAGAATTTGGTTTCCTGGTCTAAAAACCCATGCTGATTACACTTGCCTGCACTTACCACAGAGATCTTTTCATGAGGAAACATTCCCATATGCAAAAGCTTTTGGAGGCTAAAGTTCATTGAATTCCCTTGGCCCCAGGTGGAGAGGGAGCGCCCTCAGGCACCAGCGCCAGGGGCCTCCCTCACTTCTTGGCGTGCACCAGTACCTCCCATTCCGCTCTTTATCCAGAACATGGCGTTGAGTCCCAGGACTTTGGGAAGCTGAGGCAGGAGGATCACTTAAGCCCAGGAGTTTGAGAACAGCCTGGGCAACAAAATGAGACCCCATCTCTACAAAAAAACAAAAAATTAGGCAGACATGGTGGCATGAACCTGTGATTCCAGCTATACGGCGGCTGAGGCAGGAGGATCGACCTTGGGAGGTTGAGGCTGCAGTGAGCTGTGATCAAACCACTGGATCAAACCTCTGCACTCCAGCCTGGTTGACAGAGTAAGACCCTGTTTCAAAAAAAAAAAAGGCCATCTCAGGTACCCTGCCTGCCACCAAGTGCCCTCTGCAGGGACCTGACTGCCCTGTGCATTCTCACTTACCAAACGGGGCTGGCTCATGGTTCATTTGGAAATGCTACAGCCCAGGGCTCACAATAAATAATGAATTGGTTGCCCATGAAGCCACTGAGGATGAGCACGTGCTGCTGCTCGAACTCAGGCCTTGCTGCAGACGACAGTGTCCTTGAAGGGAAGGGCTGCTGGCTTCTAGGTAACAGTGCCAATCCCAAGAGATGCTGAGCTTGAGGACCAGGGAAGGCTAACCCCCGGAGGCAGCTCGCTGAGCTTGTGGACTAGGGGACTGAGGGAGGCTAACCCCAGGGGGCAGCTCGCTGAGCTCGTGGACTTAGGGACCAAGGGAGGCTTACCCCAGGGGGTAGCTCACTGAGCTCCTGAACTAGGGGACTGGGGAAGGCTAACCTCCGGGGGCAGCTGGCTGAGCTGGTGGACTTAGGGACCAAGGGGGGCTTACCCCAGGGGGTAGCTCACTGAGCTCCTGGACTAGGGGACCGGGGAAGGCTAATCCCCGGGGGCAGCTCGCTGAGCTGGTGGACTTAGGGACCAAGGGAGGCTTACCCCAGGGGGCAGCTCACTGAGCTGGTGGACTTAGGGGCCAAGGGGGGCTTACCCCAGGGGGCAGCTCACTGAGCTGGTGGACTTAGGGGCCAAGGGAGGCTTACCCCAGGGGGTAGCTCACTGAGCTCCTGGACTAGGGGACCGAGGGAAGCCTACCCCAGGGGGCAGCTCGCCGGGCTCGTGGACTAGGAGACTGGGGAAGGCTAACCCCCAGGGGCAGCTTGCTGAGCTGGTGGACTAGGGGACCGAGGGAGGCTAACCCCAGAGGCAGCTGCATGTTTTTTCTCCCTGTGAAGCACAGCACAGGGAGGAACAGAAATTTCTGCTGTGACAAAGGAACGGTACCTCAGTAGGAAGCTGGCTGCAAATGCAGTGGGTCTGGAAGATATGAGGGCGTTCTCTTCATGGGGCCCCAAAACCAGTTTCTCTATACCTTGGATGTTTAAGATGCAAAGTTACCTGAGAAAAAAAGCACCTTGCAGGCTAAAGCTGTGCCTTTAATTCAGAAGTGTGAGATCCAGGACGATTTAGGGCAGGGGTCTTCAGTCCCTGGGTAGCCATCTGTGGCCTGTTAGGAACCGGGCCGCACAGCAGGAGCGGAGCGGCGGGAAGGGAGGGGAGCTTCCTCTGCATTTATAGCTGCTCCCATCACTCCCACTACTGCCTCCGATCAAGTGGCGTTCGAGTCTTTCTCAAAGGAGCCAAACCCGACTGTGAACAGCGTGTGGAGGGGTCTAGGTTGCCTGCCGTTTATGAGAATCTAACGCCTGATCGCCTGAGGTGGAACCGTTTCACCCCAACACCATCCCCCAGCCCCACCCGCCACCTGTGGAGAAATTGTCTTCCACAAAGCTGGTCCCTGGGGCCAAAAAGGTTGGAGGCTACGGATTAAGAATGTTGATGTGGCGGCATCAACCTGCTGGTCTTCAGTCCGACAGCCTGCCGGCACCCGATGAAGTCCACATCTGCAGAGAAGATGGGGCAAACGTGGGTGTGAACTGCCCCCTCCTGAACAGCAGGGGCACGTCCTGGAGCGCAGGCGGGGGCTGTGGGCCTGCCATGCCTCAGTTTCCTTGTGGTGTGGAGGGGTGCCACGGTTTCTGTTTCTGGGGCTGGGCAGCCCTCTGCAACCCTCCAAAGCCATTCTTCCTGGTCATGACAGTCTCAACACTGGAAGGAAACCACTGGAAACATATTTCCTGTATCAGTGAAATTGCAATTTTCCACAAAAGAGAGTTGGGCCCTCGGGGCCATGAGGACCGTGTGACGCTGTGCTGCTCTGCATCCTGTTTAAGCCAAAAGGTATCTTTTGTGAACCTTCTCCCGTCGTCACCTGGGGAAACTGGAGCGCCGTTAAACCGTGAGCTGTTTGCTGTGTACACAGTGCTAAGCAGAAAATTGAACCCAGATGACTGCAGAAGACACATTGTAGCCAGCCGTACGGCCCCATTATTCCTCCTTTATTAAGTCCCGACGTGATAAAGCGCCCGCTCCTCCCTGGGGTGTGGACAAGTGGATGTCTAGAACCCTTGCAGGGAGCAATTATCTTGATAAATAGCCCAGTGGACACGCAGCCTCCCCGTCCCCCGCCACCGCGCGCCGGAGTGCGGGTCCCACCCCACAAACAGCACTCGAGCCGTCACGAACGAGGCCACACAATACATCCAGGTATTAGCCACACAACTCGGGTCTACGGGAGAAAGGCTGAGACGCAAGAAGAGGTTAATCAATAGCAACCCCTCCTGAAAAACGTGTTTTCAAAAACATCTTCACTTCCCACACTCCACTTTCCATTAGCAGAGAGCAGATGGAGCCCAGACGCCGGTGTTGAACTCAGCCCAGGAAGGGGGTGGAGAGGGAGGATTTCTGGGAATTAGCAAAGTGCAAGGCCTTCTGTTTACACGTGGGCTCGGGCCGCTCAGAGCGCCCAGGGAATCTAACGTGCTCTAGGATGAAGGCGTTTCTCCAGTCTCCTCCTGCTTCACTGTTAGGCTCCTTCTGTTCCTGTAATTATCTTGTCCTTGAAATGGCCACAGTCTTCCTTCCAGGTGAGGCCGTGGCCAGCAGGCATGGGGGTGGCAGAGAGGGGCCATCGGCCCCCCCAGGGCTGGGATGAGTCAAGGGACATAATGACTCCATACAAATAGGTCAATGTCCTGGAAGAAAAGCACCAGCTCAGCACAGCTCACTGCTCAACAGCGAACCATCGCAAAGCCTCAGGCTCCTTATCCGAGCGCGGGAATAAAAACAGCCAGAAGCCAAGGCCAGTGGCCAGCGGGGATGCCACAGGCTTCCGTGGCTCTGTGGAGCTGTGTGTGCTCCATCACACCCTGTGTCAGACACTCAATATCTAGTACGGTGGAGGCGGCGGGGATGGAGCGGCTTTGATGGAGAGGGGCCGCAGAGACCGTCTTGGCCAGAGGTTTCCTTCGAGGGTGACTCTGTGTCTCCCGGGGGCATCTGGGACTGGGGGTGGAGGGCACAGAGGGCATGACTCCTGGCACACAGTGGGTGGAATCAAGGATGCTGAAGGGCTTGTGATCTGGGGCAACCCTGTCCAAAATGCCAGCTGAACAAACCACAAGCAAACCTCTGCATTTTACATGGAGAAACTGAGCCTCAGGGAAGTACAGTGGAGATTCTCAAATTGCTCCCAGAGAAAGAGCAGCTTTGGAGGGCAGACAGAGGGCATGAGGGCACCCAGGGAGAGCAGCTTTGGAGGGCGGACGGGGTCACGCGGGCACCCAGATGGAGAGGAACTGGAGCTGCATCTCCTAGTGCCTGACACACGCAGAGTCCTGAGCCCATGCGCCCGATTCATTGTTGTTGTTATTTGGGGCTTTTATGAGGCAGTCTTGCTCTGTCACCCAGGCTGCAGTGCAGTGGTGTGATCACAGCTCACTGCAGTCTCCACCTCCTGAGCTCCAGGGACTCTCCCACTTCAGCCTCCCAGGTAGCTAGGACCACGAACACATGACACCATGCCTGGATCATGTTTTGTTTTTATTATAGAGACAGGGTCTCCCTACATTGCCCAGTCTGCTCTCAAACTCCTGGGATCAAGCAATCCTGCTGTCTCACGTCCCAAAGTGCTGGGATTACAGGTGTGAGCCACTGCACCTGACCACCACATATCTTGCGAGGCGGTCTTACCACCCCAACATTAGTCACAGAACTGAGGCTGGAGACGTAGCTAATTTCACGGTGTCACACGGCTGGGAAGGGCAGAGTGTGGATCTAAAGTCCCTGCCCCTTTCACCAAAAGCAGACACTTCAAAGAAGCTTTTCCTATCTCCGTGTCTGCTCCAGGCCCAGGCTTGTTTTTAAATTAAGGCAGCAATTTCCTAAACCACCAAGATCAGGGCAGGGGAGTTGTGATGGTAAATTATTGACCAAACATGATTAGGAAATACAGCCTCGTATATCCGCCTTGGAGATTTAAAAAAAATTCCGTGAAGGTGCTGAGACCTCTGCAGTGAAGGCTTCATGTAACTTGGCGTTTCCACTCATCCTGTTAATCGTGAAAAGTGCTACGAGAAACCCGAGTGCCCGCTGTGCCAGTCGGCACTGACTCAGCCACAGGAACAGCAAAGCTGAGCGTGGTGCACACGCACGAGTGTTTGTCTCACGCACCAGAGATCCTCAGGCTGCGGCGCTGGCGTCTGGACAGCATGGCACCCCTGACCCTGCAAATCCTCTGAGTCACCTCATGGCCATGAGAGGGCTGTGGCATTGCCAGTGCCTCCATGCCATCCACATGCAAGGCCGGAGCGGGAAGCACGGCCAAGGGGACAGAGGGCGACGTGGGTGAGGTGCTGGCCACTTCCTGCATGGATGGGACACAGGCTGCGTGGTGCTCCTGCCGGAGAGCAGGTGCTGGGGAGTGTCACGGCAGTGGGGGACAGTCTGACCACCCCAGACAGTCTCTCTTCCCATGGAATGTACTGGGGATATGAGGTATTGTTACTATTGAGATTTCTATAACTTACTCTGTTTCTATTTATGTCAACATGGCATGTACATTATGTATGTTATTTATATTTGTAGGTGAGACGTTGAAGGTACTACAAAGCATGAGTGATGTGGCCTGGAGACTCCCTTTGTCCCCCCTGGGTGGAGGGGAGGGCACTCAATGTGTCTTCTGAAGCAGGAGCCCCCCAGGGCACTCCCGTGAGTGTTGGTGGTAGGTCTAGATAAGGGGATCCTGAGGCACTTCTCTGGGGTTCTCTAAAGGCTGTGCAGGCGGAACCATGCTGTGTCAGTGATGGGCTGCCACTGGAGGAAAGGGGTGGGCACAGCCCTCAGCTGCCCTGGAGGCCCAAGTGTGGACACAGTGGGGCCGATCCACGCGGAAGCTCCCAGCTGCCCTGGAGGCCCCAGTGTGGACGCCGTGGGGCCAATCCACGCGGAGGCTCTCAGCTGCCCTGGAGGCCCTGAGTGCACTCAGCAGGAGTTGAGGGTATCCTGCTGTTTGGAGCCAGATGAGACCCCCTATCCTTCCAGGGGTCTGTGGTGCCAAGACAAAGTGGGATCATACCTGAGGCTAATGTACATGCCCAGTGCTGCCTGGGAGTCAGGATGGACAGGGCTGCAGCCAGGCCAGCCCCGGGGGCAATTCATCCTGGCCAAGCCCCTTGTTGCCTCCTCCTGCAGCCTCTCTCCTCCTCCTTCCCCAGCTGCCCGCTGAGGGCATCGCCTGCCAGTCCTGGGAAATCCATGCCAGAGCAGGAGGAGGGGCAGGAAGATAAGTAGCTCTGAGCGTTGGGAACAGCACGAGGATGAAGAGGCTTCAGTTTCACTTTGTTATATGACTCGACTGTTCATACATGTTACATATGTGCATTTCTAGTGGCACATAGGACAGGGAGCGGAGAGGCAGGTTTCTTGAGGGAATCAGGAGTCCTCTGGAATCTGGAGCTCTGCTCTGGCTGTGCTGAAGTGAAGGTTCCATTGGACACTTGGCGGGGGGACATGTGCAGCAGTTGTGAGGAGGCTTTCCATGGGTGGTTAAGGAGCAGCGGACGGGGGACATTTCTGGTGGTCATTGGGGGACAGGGGACATGTCCAGCAGTCATTAGGGGATGGAGGGACTTTCCAGTGGTCGTTAGGGAATGAGGGATGGGGCCTGTCTCCAGCGGTCATTAGAAAGACAGCACAGCAGCCGTGGCTTGAGCTGCCGATCTGGCGTCATCAGTGCCGGGAAGCCTCTAGGGCTGCCTAGCACACAGCATGGGGTCTTCAGCCACCGAAATGCATTTTCTCCCGATGCTGGAGGCCTCGGGTCTGAGGCCCGGGTGTGGGCAGGGCCGGTTTCTCCCTGACGTGTGGACGCTGTCTTCTCCCAGGGGTTCCACCCGCTGTCCCTCTGTGCGTGTCTGTGTCCTAATCTTCTCTCCTCATAAGGAAACGAGCCGGATTGGCTTAGGGCCCACCCTCATGCCCTCATTTTTCATGAGTTATCTCTTTAAGGCCCTATCTCCAAACAGTGACATTCTGAAGTGTGGGGCTTGGGCCTTCAGTGCGTGAACTGTGGGAGGCGTGATTCGGCTGTGATGGTGTCTAGAGCCACGGAGTGGGTGGACACGGGGCCTTGTTCACCAGGACACTTCACCCGTCGTCACCTCCGTGCTCCCAGCACCCCTGTCCCCTACGTCCTCGGAAGCGGGTGGGTCACAGTTCTGGAACAGCGCTGCGTGGAGCTCACCTCAATTCCTCCTTCCTGCGTCTTGCTCTGGAGAGGAGGCTTTGCTCTCCATTGGCTTGAAAACTTATTTTCTGCCTTACCCCCTCCCATCTCAGGAAGTCTCCAAATCTATCGGAATCACAAGGCCTCCCTGGGAGCCGTGTCTTCATGCTGCTCAGCTGTCAGAGGCCTCTTTATTCCCTGTCCGGGGAGTGATGGGTTAGAAGGATCTGGGGACCTAAGTCCCAGCTCCCAGCGCGGCTGCCCCCGGTCCTCATGCTCCCTGCAGAAGGAGCCGCTGCACCCCCGTGACCGCCCCACACTACGGCAGCGCTGGTGAGAAGCAAATAGACCTGAAAGTAAGCACTGGGAGGCAGTCTCAGGTGCAGCCAATTCCTCTTTCACAGTAGTTACAGTCTGCAGGGACCCACAGACACTGCGTTAGCACATCCCAAGCCATTTCTCCAAAGGAAATCTGGGTTTCGGTTCCTGCCAGCCTCTGGTGAGCCAATCGCCATAGAACCTGACTTAAAGACACCTTATTCAATGTACTGTTGACTCGTTAACACTGACCCCGCACCCAGCAGCGTCGTGGCTGCCCCTGAACGAAGCTCCTCTAAGGGCCCACAGCGTCTCCTGCTCAGGACCCCACCCGGCACCAGGCACAGGGCCATTCCAAATAGCCAGGCCATCGGCAAAAAGTACCAAGTGTGGAACGCTGGGCACTGAGGAGGCCTTGGAATGGCCCTGTTTACAGCAAGCGCTGAAATGGGGTGGCAGTGTGCCCTGGCTCTCCGTCGGTGGGAGGGGCATGCATGTAGCTCAAGTTCCTCCCCAGTCTGCCCACCTCTGCAAATGACCACGAGTCGTTTTAGTGGGCAGGTGAATTCACAAATGCAGAATTCGTGAATAATGAGGATCTGCTAAATACACACCCTGGGAGATCAGAGATTTCTCCAAAGGCAGGCAGCCAGGCAGCAGGTCTCGGAGAGAGGGCTCTGGTTCATGCCCTGGCCCTGCCCTGTGACTGCATGGCCTTGCTAAGGTTCTTAACCTCTCTGTACGCCACTGTCCCCATCTGTAAGATGGAATGATTTACATAACTGCAGGACACAGTGTCAAGGTGAGGTTTGAGTGGCATCAGGCCTACAGAGCGTGCCAGGCACCTGAAGCAGCCTCACTTCTGCGAGGGTTAATTGCTGTTATTGCTGCTGTTTTCTTATTGTTGTCCACTGCTGAACCTCAGGCCCACCTCGGGGAGAGGGCTCGCTGACGGCCGTGTCCAGGGCGCTTCCACGCCTAAGCAGGCGCTTGCTGAAGACAGAGTACCTGATGTTTCTGTCCTGATTCAAGGACAAAGCAAATCTATGAATCTTCAGGCTGAACATTTTCCTATTTGAGATCTGAACTAAATATAGAGAGCCTGTTTCTAAATTTAGTACGATGAACCTCTCTGTTCATTCTGGAGCTTTTCACTGTCACCAACCAGCACTCCCCAGTGAGGTTTAACGACGCAGACCTTTGATGGGAGCTGAAAGAGAGTGTCCTCTATCAGGCCTGGGAGTCGGGGAACAGGACAGGAGGGAAAAGGCCCCGAGACCCTCTGCAGAGAGGACAGGGAAAGACTAAGTGAGAGGGGCGGAGCTCTCCCACCTGCATTTCACTCTCCCTGGCTTCTCCTAGGGGAAAAGTCATGTGAACCATGGTGGGGAAAAACAGCACTAACCAAAGAATCAAAAATAATGATGCATATTTGGTGAGAAGGTGACATGGGGTAGGGGCAACTCTGATTTGTCCTCGAGAGACATAGAAATCGCCGTGAATTTAATAAAAGACTGAGCCAAACAGCCTTTGGGAAAGGGACTAATCAGGCACTCATTGGGAAAAGCACTTACCCATTATGATTAGGGTTATCACCTAAAAAATAAGGAAAAGAAAGAACTGAACTAGAGCTGGTGTAATAGACAGATAGTCTACAGGAATAAAACCTTCCCTGATTTCTGCTTTACTATTCCTGGGGGGTGCGAGGGCAGGGTAGCTCTTACTCTCCTGGTCCAGAAGGGCTGCTGATGCTCCAGCCATCAAGTCATGTTCCTAGCAGCAGGATGGAGGGGACGAGAACAATAGCATACTCCTTCCCTTTTCAAGAGACTGTTCCGAGGCCTCATGCAACACACAACTTTTGCTTATACCTCATTGGAAAAAAACCTGGTCACATGGTCACATATAGTTGCAAGGTAGACCAGGAAATGTTGCAGCAATGAGCTCAGTGAAAAATTGTGGTTTAGTTAATTTTAGAAAAAGGGGAAAGGATATTTGGAAGGTAAATGAATTTTTTTAGAAAAAAGAAATGGGTATTTATTTTGAATGGCACATCAGGCACTCCTCAGAATGAAGACGTAACTAGGTGAGCATTCACAGCCGTCTGAGAAGGAATATGGCGCGGCCTCAGAAGCAACACAGTCGCGTCTCTGTGGGAGTTACGGGAGAAAGCACAGGAATGGGCTGTGTGGAAACGTCTGCAGTGACAGCCCCTAGGTGAATCAGTGACCACATGGCACCGTGCGCTGGGGAGGGGGCCGGCCTTCCTAACAGGACGTGGAATTTTCCTATTGGTTAAAAGAAGGACGAGGGCGGTGTTGACCTGTAATGGAAGTGATCACGGGAAGATGGCTCCCCAGGAGTAATGAGTGTGCTGCCCAGAGAGGCTGCTTTCAAGAGAGAAGCCATCCTTACACTCGCCCTGTGGCCCTGAGTCCTGAAGGACAGCCCGTCTCACACGGGTGTGCGCCACACGCGCAGAGGAGGGTTGTGCTGCGTCAGCGTCCGGCCAGGATCCACCGGGTGCTTCCAGCACCGATAAAAATGACCTGAGAGGGAAGACATGGAGATGACCAGAAAGAGCGCAATCCCAGATTCCCTATGGTGTTCGAGCTGTGCAGGGAGAATGACGCAGTGGAGGCAAAGAAGGCCATGGAGGTGGGACACAGGCGCAGGAATAGGGCACCAGGAAGACGCAGAAGCAGAGCCCCCCAAAGGCCGGGACACACAGCCCTCTGGCGCCCCGAGCCCTCAGCTTTTCCCCCCTCCACCACTTTCCTCTGGTCTCACTGCCCTACTAGTTGGATTTAGACTACTGTTGTGCTGGGAAATATTTAAAATCCAGCCCAGGGACTGGATGCGGTGGCTCACGCCTGTAATCCCAGCACTTTGGGAGTCTGAGGTGGGTAGATCACAAGATCAAGAGATCGAGACCATCCTGGCCAACATGGTGAAACCCCGTATCTACTAAAATACAAAAACTAGCCAGGCAGGGTGGTGCACACCTGTAGTCCCAGCTACTTGGGAGGCTGAGGCAGGAGGATCGCTTGAATCCTGGAGGCGGAGGCTGCAGTGAGCTGAGACTGTGCCATTGCACTCCAGAAAAAATAATCCAGCTCAGGGAGTGGGGTTGCCGATGTGCAGAAATGCCAGAGCATTTCTCTGGTGTAAATGCTCCCAGAGGCAGATTTCCTTCAGCCAGTGTGTCACTGAACTTGGAGCTGTGAAGAGTCACACAGTAGCTGCCACTGTGCACGGCGTCAGCCTTCCAGATAGCATGACTCAAAATAACCCCCATACCAGCATGGGCAACTTGGTGAACCCCATCCTGCAAAGCATACAAAAACTAGCCAGGTGTGGTGGCACACACCTGTAGTCCCATTACTTAGGAGGATTGTCTGAGCCTGGGAGGCAGAGGTTGCCCTGAGCAGAGATTTTACCACTGCCCTCCAGCCTGGGCAACATAGTGAGACCCTGTCTCAAAAAACAAATAAATAACCTCAAGACCACAGATAGTAGTAAAATGCTCTAATATAACCAGGAGGTAATACTTCCTGAATGTTTATTACCTTTTAAAAAAAATACCATTTATTTAATATAAAGTTGTATGGCTTGACTTTTGTTTTTTATAATGATGAAGTTCTGATGAGAGGCCTGGCTGCTCTGACAGCTTCAGAAGTATCTGTTCATTGGTGCTCTGAATGTATGTTCACTTATGTATCATCATACCTGAAGAAATGGCCTTCTTACTCCATGTGTGAAGCCTCTTCTCCACGGGATTAAAGTGTCATTAGTAACTTCAGCGCTTGTTAAAGAAGAGCTAGGTGAACTTGCCACCAAGATGGCTTTTTCACTCCCACCACCTTTGGTCTTCTCTTTGCAGGCCCTGCCATCGCCACAGTACAGCTCAACTGCGGCTGGAGCATCCTGAGCTGGCCATCACCCTCCGACCGCAGGTCCGGTGTTACACCATCTTCAAGGGTGTGTGGGGCTGGGGAGCATCCAGGAGGCCCAGGCCCAGTCTTCAGGAACCCAAGGTCTTTCCTCCGAATCTACCTCTGACCTCCAGAGCACACCCCAGTTGCAGGTGCTGGGAGTCAGCACCTAAGACACCTGAGGACATCTGCCTTGAACGCCAGAGTGGACTGAATCTTGTACTGATTTTGTGGGGATTTTGGTCTTTTGTATCCAGTGCACGCTGGTCCCCGCCACTGCTGGAGCCAGGCTGCTTGCCTGAGTGGCCTCCGCACCCTCGTCGCACCCTGATGGCTCTCTTTTCCACTCCAAGCTCACCACGCTGGGACCTGCACCACAGACAGCCACAAGACCACGCTTGCAAGACCGCATGGCTGGCTCGCCATTTCTGCCTTTCAGTGTCTGGGAGTTTTTCTTTTGTCTTTACTTGTTTATCGATGAATGAAGAGGAAATGAAGACTGATCAAGACCCTGCCTGGAAAGTTTCCTCAGCAAAGAACAAAAGCAAATCAAAAGGTTCATCCAGGCAAGGAGTTGAGGCTCTTCCCCTGTGCGGGAGGAGGGCAGGAGGATGTGGCCCGGGACTAGCTGGGCCCTGCCACCCACATGTCCTGAGAACTCTGAAGTATCATGCAGCCACAACGCAGCAGCCCAGGCACCAGCACCCATCCCCGCGCCTGGGGATCAGCGAATCTAGTTCACTGGATGGGCCGTCTGTGGGGAAGGGATGGGCCCGCAGGCCTGCCTGCTTAGCTAACTGAAGGAAGTCAGACCTCGTGCATGATGAACGCCAGGTTGAAACTCATCACAGCAAATGCCTAATCTTTGAGAACGATATAAGGTATTTACAAGGAGCTTATTAGATATTAGATGCACCTTTCCTAAACAAGGTGTTCTCTCACAAGGCTGATTTCTAGCCTCCTGAAGAGCAAAACCTGTCACCGACCCCGGAGCAGCAGGCAGAAGAGAAATTCCAAAATGTCCTGAAGAGTGAAAGGCTCTGTGGAAAAGACCAAGGCTTTTGCAGGTGGGGAGCTCACCACCATGGGAGAGAAGCCCTCACCTGTACGCCACAGGTGCCGGCCTGAGCCAGGGCTTATGCTGATGGAGGAGCTCACTGCCCTGGGGCAGAAGCCCCTCACCTAGAGGCAGCGAGTGCCGCCCTGAGCTGGGGCCCATGGGAAGCTTCTGGGCACAGATACACACAGACTTAGCCAACAGGGTCCTGCTGGAACGCTCTTGACATTTCTGGGATCTGGACTGTCCATGGGGAGTGACCAGGAGGGCATGAGAAACACGCTGAGTTGGGGCCAGGCGTGGTGGCTCACATTTGTTATGCTAGCACTTTGGGTGGCTGAGGAGGGTGGATCACATGAGGCCAGGAGTTCAAGACCAGCCTGGCCAGCATCACAAAACCCTGTCTCTACTAAAATAGAAAAGTTAGCTGGGCATGATGGTGCATGCCTCTAGTCCCAGTACTCGGGAGGCTGAGGCAGGGGCGGAGGAGGTTGCAGTGAGCAGAGATCGCATCACCGCTCTCGGGCTTGGGCTGCAGAGTGAGACTCTATCTTGGAAAAAAAAGAAACGACTACTTTGGAACTCACTGTATCACATGCATCAGGGCCTATTTGCATAAAACAGTTATTCCAAGCAGCAAACATCACCAAATGCGTGCACTGTCGCCCAGTGTGATGTTTCTTAGGTGACTGATCAATGCCAGGATGTGGAGGCCTGTGCTGAGCACGTGCTCTGTGCTGTGCGCCCCCCTTAGCCACGCCTTTTCCTTTCTTCCGCCAACTCTCCGCATAGCCCGTGAGTTTGGGGGGAATAATTATTTACCAAATTTTTAAATCTATTTTTTCTCCCACAATCAACACTGATTTCTCAGGTCTGAGGCTTGGGGAGCTTCATCACCCAGGCCACTGAACTGCACTCCTAGAGAGGAGGCCAGTGCTGTGAATGCTTCTGAGCCATTTGACCTGGAGCTGCCTTCTCTCTCCTACTAAAATCCAGAAGAAGAAGAGCTGAATAAACAAAGCTCTCCCAGACAGCACGGGGCAGTGGGCCTATTTCCTGAAGCCCCAGCGACCTCGCAGCTGAACCTTGCCAGCTTCTTATCAAGCTCTCAGCCCAAGAGCAATTAGCCGGGATCCACGTACAAGCAAAGGTTTTTTGGGCTTGGATTACAAATTGCCATCGTCTCTGAGAAGAGGAGAGGGAATCTGTTTGAGAAGGATGTTTCTCTGCGGCTGAGGATTCGCAGGCGCCCGCCAGCCCACCCCGCAGGGATCTTCGAAAGGTAAGGTGTGCGCAGGCTTCCTGGGTCTGCTGCGCAAAGGGCCTCTTCAGGATGCATCCAGGTGGATGGTTCTGTGGGGCACCTGCTTCCGTGAGGACGATTGTCTTGTGCTGCCTCGGGATGGGGGTTTTGTCTCCAGAACTCACAGAAAGTTGCTGCCATTTTCTGTTCCTTCCAATCTCCTAATTGCTCAGGTGAGGAGCCCTGGCTGCATGGCATATTCACTTGGGTTCATGAGTCTAATTGATAGAGAAGAATCTCACATGTTTGTTTCATGACTTAGAGCGCACAGGGCTCTGGGAACAAACCAACAGTATTAGGACAAATTGAGTCATAAAAAAGAAGAACGTTATAAATGGGATACAGTTCATTTTAGAAAGCATTTCAGTTTAGAGTACACAGCTTAAATAAACCAGCTTTTCCTGGATCTGGGAAACAATGAGGGCCGGAAGGTGTAGGGTCCCCATGAATAGCCACTGCCGCCTTGGGGAAAACAGAGCATCTGAAATGATGGGGGAAGGGATGTGGATGGGCCTTACACGTTCCACCTGGAACAGAAGGTCGCTGCGGTGAGGGGGTTCCCCTTGGCTCCCCTGCTGCAGGCACCCCCGGGCTCCTGCTCTGCTTCCTCGGGCTGGGGTCAAGGGTGAGAAGACCCCAGTATAGCCCTCAGACTTCAGGAGATGGATAGTGGGACTGAGATGGGTTCTCTTACGCTTTCACGATGGCAAACTTTTCCGAAGTCAAAGGTGGGAAGCAAAGCCTCCCATGTCTCCAGAACTGGCTATCATTTTTCTAGTTCTGTGCATTCTTGTTCAGTTGATAAAATAATGTTTAAAAGTATAAAGTAATTATTTTCTGGTAAAAGTGGCCATACCCAATACACTCGAAGCTTCCACACGGTACTGAGGCCGTGGACACTCTCAGAGGGGAATCTCGCTGTGTTTCCAGAGTCACCAAAATGATGATAACCTTTGACCCTCTAATTCCAGTCTTAGAAATTTCTCCTGAGGGAACAAAGCTAAATAATGTACATGAAAAGGTACATAATACCAGACTAATCGGCAAGAAAAGGGTGACGAGGGAGGCGTTTGTAAACAGTGGTGCATAACTGTTGGCTTTTGTTTTGAAACCATTTAACCATGTGGAAATCATGAATGACAATGAAAAATGACCAAGGCAGACACGGATGTGTATGGTACATGTGGATTACATGGATGAGAAAAATTAATTCACACAGAAAGGAAAGCCAGAAAGAAATGAGCGGTCTTTTTTGAATCTGGTAATGAGGTGTATTAGATATTTTATAGCAATTTTGGGTATATTTGAATTTGTGTTTAGCCTCTTATTTTATACTTTCTACTTATTCCACCTGTGTTGGGCAGAATTCCAAGTGTCCTCCCGTTCCTGGTGTGTGGGTGGGGCTGTGAACAGTGGGTGGGCGGCCACTTTGATTAGGCCACATCACCCAGGACCATCTTACAGCCTCCATGCTGCCTTATCTGAGAGGCCACGACCTAGAGAACTTCCAGAGCTGAGAGGAGCCCCCAGCCAACAAACAGTCAGAAGAAAATTAGATTTGAATCTTGGAACCTCAGGGAACTCAATTCTCCCTGCAGCCTGTGAGCCTGGAAGAGGTCCTGAGCCTCACATGCTATCACCGCCCCAGCTGCTGTGCTTACAGCCTGGTGAGACCCGGAGCGGAGGACCCAGCCCACCCACCTCCAGACTCGTGGCCCCCTGAGAGAGTGAGATGATGTGTGTGTGCTGTTGAAAGGTGCTAAGTTTGTAATGATTTGTCATGCAGTATCACAGCACACAACACAATACACACCTGCTTCACGGTTGTTTGTTTTTTCTTGAATTATTTTAGATTTGTTGGATTTTTTTCTCTGATTGTATTTTTCTCCCTCTACTGGTATAGTAGTTATTAACTGTATTTCTATTCCTTTAGTAGTTGTGGTTATTAACACAGAAAATTAACATACCAGAGTCTGAAGGTAGTCAATAGATTTAGCATTGGTAGGTGACTTTAGAAATAGAACAATTCCATTCATCTCCTTCATTCTGACTTTTATACTATTGCTGCCACTTATTGGTATCCAGCCTTGATTATTTTCCTTTTAACTTACTAGACATGATTATTACTGCTTTATATAGTCAGTGTTTACTTGGGTTCCCCATGGGTTTACCACGCTTCACACCTCCATGCCATCTTTCACTTCAGACCACACAGCTGGAATCACACACCCTTCTTAATACCACACTCCCCGTTTCTGGCTTTCTGCAGGTGCCTTTCATCCTCCTCTGCATCTGAAGGATGATTTAGCTGGGTATAGTATTTGAAGCAGTCACTTTCTGTCCATTTGTCAGGATATAACTCTACCTTTTCTGGTTTCCATTGCTGATGAGTCAGCTGTTGGTTTCTCCTTGTTTAAAGTAGTTTATCCTTTCTCATTGGATGCTTTGAAGACGTACTCTTCCTCTCATTATGTGCATTATTTTGCTGTGCTGTATCTAGGTATGCATTTTTCTTCATTATGATACTTATGAATCGTGGGCATTCTTCAGTCTGTGCAGTCTTATCTTCTGTGAATTATGGAAAATCTCAGCTACTGTTCATTGTCTCTGACCCAGCCTTACTCTTTCATTTTTCTTCCAAGATTATGGACAGATGTTTGCTACAACTAAATAATACCCTCTCTGGTTTTTAAGCCTTCTTTCGTATTTTCTGTCTTTTTGTTTCTCTGCTGCCTTCTCTATAATGTCTTCACATCTGTCTCTTCCAGGTCATTAACATTTTCCTGAGCTGAGCTAATCTGCTTTTAATGCTGTCCATTATATTTTTAATTTAATTATTATATTATCTTAAAAATTGTTTTAGGTTTCCAGTTTTCATGTGACCTGTCCTTTTACCCACATTTTAGATCTTTTTTTAAACATATTAAACAGTCTTTATTTTCTGTGTCTCATATTTAACATCTTCAGCTGTTGCCATTTTTTGGTTCTCTTTTAAAGTTTTCATCTCTCTGCTGAAATTTCCCATCTGTCCATGAATAGTGTTCATCATTTCCACTAATGCCTTTAAAGTATTAATCATAGTTATTTAAAGTCTCTGTGTGTGGTCTCTACCACACACAGAGACTTTAAACATGACTCCTGGGTCATATCTGAATCTGGTTCTAATGATTGCTTTATTTTTTAACAGTAAGCCTCCTCCGCTGCCTCCCTGCCTTCCTCCTTCCCCCACCCCCCATTTCTCTCTCTCTTATTATTTCTCTTACATGTTTGGTTGAAAATGATACAATATGTGGGGGCAATACTGAGTACATATTCATGCCTGGGAAACTGCAGGTCCTTTCTGCTTGGCCATTGAAGGCTGAGTCCATCTAGCTGGGAGTTGAGCTGAGTTTGGGATTTCTTGCTGCCTTCCAGGCACCACCAGCTGCAAATCCTCGTTTCACCAGAGGGGAGGGACTGCTTTGCCAGGTAATTTTTCTTGAGGTTTTCTTCATTCTCAGTTTTGGGCTTTTTGTTCTCACCATGCCCCATGCGCTTGCCTGTCCCACAGTAGCCTGCTGTGGTTCCCACACGGCTCCTGCTGGCCTTGGTGGGTGCCAAAGACCTTCTCTGTTGTCCTGGGGCAGATTCAGCCTTGGGCAGGCATGGCCTCCCTGGTCGGGGGAGGAGAGACTTTTCTCAGCCACTCTTTCTGTCTCTGGGCAATAGGAAATCTGTGATGATTCAGACCCAAGATGGTTTTCTGCCCCTCACCCAGGGGTAGAGGGATTTTCTTTTCCCTTCTTCCAGCCACAGTGGGTTTTCATCTGTGCTTTCACGGGGAGTGACAGGGTTTGCTGGAGAAGGGTCCAGGTGAGGCTTCCTGCAGACGCTCTCATGCCTGTGACTCCTGCAGGCTTTCTGATCTCACGTTAACCCACTCTTGGCTAAATTCCTCTGGCCTGTCTCTAACCAACGGGCAGCCCACCCTCCTCCTGTGTCCCAAGCCAGGTAGGCAACACTCTTGCCCATCTCTTCTTGCAGGCAGCTGTCTCTAGATTTCAGTCTAGTTGGATGACCTGCACCCTTGGCTGCATGAGTTCCGGGGGAAGACATGAGGGTGGGTCATCAGCTTTGCCTTGTTGACAGGCATGAGCGGCTGTCTCTCCCAGCTGTCTGGATCTGCTGTTCAGCTTCCAGCAACTGCTCACTATGGTACCTTGAACCAGTTTCTTCTGAGTGCACTCCATTTCTTCCCCAATCCTTTGCTATTCCAAACACCTCTGGGAAAAACGACGCCATTTCTCACACCTGTGAGTATCCCTGAATAAACACCTAGAAGTGGAGTTGCTGAGTTGGAGGGATGTCGCATCTGCAGTGTTGACGTGAGTTGCCACGTTGCTCCTGCAAACCCTGTAGGGGCCCCCGACACACAGCGCTCATCCGCATACCCTCACCATGCTTCCCTGATCTTTACCTGCCTAAGAAATAAAATTCGTTTCTATGTAGTTTTAGTTCACTTTTCTCTTATTAAAATGTGATCCAGCTTCCTTTCATATGTTAAAACTATTTGCATTGAACTGTACACTCAAAAATAGTGAAGTTTTGTGATTTTTTTTTACTACAATAAAAAGCTATTTACATTCTCCTCTATGAACTAACTAGTCATATTTTTAACCACTTTACAATTGATGTGCTGGTCTTTGTTCTGTTTCAGTTGTTTCTTCTGGGTTTCTTTGTAGATATTTTTCTAACATTGTATTTTCCTTTAAATAATATTGGGAAGTGTGGGCATTCTTGTTTTCCCCTTGACTTTACCAGAAATCCTTTACTCCTGTCAGTTAACTGCAGAGTTGGCTATTGGTTTGATGTGGTCAGTCTTTATTAGAAAAACATTTCTATTCCTACTTTCTTAAAAACATCTTTTTGTCATGAAGCATGTTGTTTTCTCCCTCCAAAATGTAATGAAAATTAAGATTAGCATTGCATTTAATTTACGAATTTGTTTCAGGAGAACATAGCTACATATGTTGCTGGCATTTCATCCTATGCATAAATGGGTTAAATATTTACTGCCAGTCCTATATACCATGGCCCTCCCATTCCCGAGTCACTACTTAGATTCTTCTTTCACTTAGTGAATCTAGATATTTGAGTATTTTTTCAGGAACAATATGTGGGCATATGCTTTCTGAATTCTTAAGTCAGACTATCTTTCTCTTGATTCCCCCATGAACAATGATGTGGCTAGACAATGAATTCCTAGCCCCAGAGTTTTACCCTCGGAATCCCGTAGTCCTTGCTCCACTGTGGCCTCGCATCAAAACCAGCCTCATGGTTTTTCTGTTGAATATTTTATAAGCATCTACTTGGTTGCCTGTCAACATTTTTATGCTTGGAAATCAAAGATTTAAGTGGGCTGTGTCTGCTTACAAGTCTTCCTTTTATTGTTTATTTTACTTGGTGCATGGTATGTCATTTCAAACTAAAGGCACATGTACCCCAGAACCTAAAGTACAATTAAAAAAAAAAGATTCAGGACTTCAGCTTACAAGTGCTTTCTTAAGTTGTAACTTTGACTCTTGCGTCTCTTTCACACATTCCAGCCTCTTCTTCAGAAAGCCCAGTCCCTTGCATGTTTAATGTTGGCCGTGTGTCCGCTGAACCCACTGCCTCCTTCCCACAGTGTTTGTGTCTTTGTTCATTTTCGTTACTTTCATCCTCTGTATCATTGAGCCAAGGTTCTACAGCTTCACCTGTGATTTCACTTTTCCAACACTGTTGGAAATTTTGCTACCATAGTATTTCTCTTATTCCCTTCTTTCCATAATTGTTCCAGCTACTGGATAAGACTAGCTGGTTCTCTTATCACATCCTTCAGCTCACGTTCGTAGACTTCATGTTGTCCTTATATTTTATGGAGAGAGCAAAGCAGGTATATAAAACTCCCTTCTTATTCCTGTAGTTCATCTTTTTCAAAACTATGCTAGTCTTCTCCCTCAAATATTAGGTTTGTCCCTTTTGTATGGAAAACTGTTTCCATAGATGCTGCACAGAGATTTGCTTCTGCTTTCTGTAAACTTGCCTTTGGGTCAGGGGAGGTTTACATCAGCCTGGTATTTACCTTGAGTATTGTCTCTTAGTTTGTTCACCATTGACCTGCATGCTCTTAAAATCCTGTTATCCGCTTTTAAGCCAGTAAATCACTTGATGACAATGCATATCATTTGTTTGGTAATCTAACAGCGTGGCAGGGCAGAGGTGCTGGGGAGGTGGAAACCTGCGTATTAGCAGCTCTGGTTTTTCAGTACGGATGTGAGGTTTTGGTGCTTCCAATCTTTCTACAGAATGTGGCTGGGTCTGAGTTTGTTACTGATGTTACCATTTCTCGCATCTGGCAGGATTGCTGTATTTCCTAGGAGGAAGCCTGTGCATCAGAAAGAACAGAAACAGGAAATGCTCTCACCACCCATGCTTGTTCTTGGGTCTTCTGACCGAGGTGTTTCAGATGCTCTGCTGCATAGCCATGAACTGTTCCAAACAGGAGTTCAGCATCTCTCCATCTAATAAGGAGACTTTTTTAATAGGTGAAGGCAAAATGGTTTCTGCTTGCATTCCATGCCATTGCATATCTTCTCAAGAAAATCAGCTTGGTGTTCCACTGGGTACCAGATACACTGTGATTGCTAAAAGGGTTTCAGAACTTCCATTTCTTGCTGCAACACCTTAGCATGTAGCAGACCAGCCTTCCCATCAAGAGCCTGTGGAAGAGCATCACAGAATTGGTTTGAAATATGCGTGAGGGCGTTGGAGAGCCACCAGGCCAGCTAGAGGTACAGGGCCAATGCCCTCACGCAACTTCCCAAGGCAAGCCCCCTGTTCTCTATGGCTCTTGCTCTGGGCCTTGGCTGATATATAAACACCACAGTCCAAGAAATGGAAACTCTCAGCAGAGCTCAGACCTCTGAGGAGCTAAGGGTGCTAAGGGGGAGCTAAGAGGAGCCAGGGAGAACTTCTAGAAGTTTCATGGAACTGGTGAGGCTAAAAGTGGAGGTCAGGTTACAGAGGTCCTTGTGACTGGAGGAACTAGGAGCCCGGACAAAAGGGGTGGACACAGAAGCGTAGGTGGTCTTTCAGCTTGAGGTACTGTGGAATCCTTGCCATTAAACACGAGAAGCCCAGCCGTGGCAAAGTGCCTGGTGGTCTCAGAGTGCTTGGGAGACAACGGTTCGAGTTCAGGGCCCACTGAGGAGGAATTAGGGAAACACTCTGGACTACTCCAAATCAATGTTTACTCAAGAGACCGGGAGTGGGGGTGCGGGGGCCGAAGGAGATTCCCCAACCTCATACACAGGCATTCCCATCTAGTAAGACAGCTGCACACAGCTTGGACAGCCAACAGGACACGTGTGCCTGAGGGCCGCTCCTGTGGCCAAAGTAGAGTCAGCTTCTGAGCTGACACTTCTGTTTGCAAAGCCCTCTAAGGGCTGATGATTTTTGGATGCCAACCATCTTACAACAGGAACTAGAAGAAAACAGGTGTGGTGGGAAGTGTTACAAATGCTTTGACTCTGCAGTGGGGATGCTCTTGTGTGGAGAGGCCGTGGCTGGGGTTTGATCCCAGCTCTGACACCAGCAGCTTTATTCCCCAGGGCATTGGCTTTCTTGTCTGAAGGGAGTGGGCTGACCAGCTCTCTCTGGAGCTCTGTTTGGCTCTGAATTGGGGTGCTGGGGACTGCAGTAGAATTAAACTTCATTGCTATGCATGCAGAGTGATGCCATCATTAAACTTGACATGAGGCTGGACAGTTAAGGCGTTGGGCTTGTATAAAAGATATCCAGATGTGGCGGATTTGCATATTCATGCCTCACTGCTATTCCCAGGGAATCTGAAATGTGGGAATTGTATTCACGCCAGTTGTGGGCCTGCAGTGTCATGGTGCAGGGTCTGCTTGCCATGCGGAGGAGCGCGTTGCACGGCCCAAATCCTGCGGTTGGCATTACTGTTGTTTCCTTGAACCTCCAAATCCCTGAAATGCCTCATCAGCCATCAAATACTTGGGAAATGTCTGTATATTTAGTGAAATCGGCAAAGTAATCACATTAATTTCAAGTGCAGAATGAAGGTAGCCTCAGCCACGGTGCAATTTAAGAGGTGAAAAAATCGCTTACATCCGGGAAAGCCATTGAGACGGGAGCATGCATAAATTGTGCCTACGCCAAGTTAGGTCCAGGGTGTGGGGGGCTGGCTGCTGGGCTCCAGGCCCAGCTGCCTCGAGCTTTCAGCTCCACCACCTCCTCAAGGCTAACCTACTCCAGTCCATGGTTGTGTAGAAATAGAGGCAGCCCATCAGAGGACAAATGCAGAGCCCCTGACTTGCTGTAACAGGGGGCCAGCCATCGTCACTGAGTGTGGAAGAGTCTCTCACACAGGCAGAGGATCAGGAAAGCTTCAGAATGGAAGACGGCAGGGCTCGGGTGTGCCCGCATGGAAGGCTGTTGGCCTGAGGACTCTGGCAGCGGCAGACTCGAAGCAGGCATCCTGTGTGGGCGGTGAGGGGTGCGTGTTGGCTTTCTCTGTTAGTTCTGAGTTAGAGGCAGGGACACAAGTTACAAAGTCCGGCTATAAACCAAGTGCTGAACACTAGGGGCCGAGCGTTATGGGGTGGCTGTCGGATTCCCTGCATGGATCCTAGAGGCTGGCAGCAGGCTGGCTTCCTGGGTCAGGTGCTGTGGGTAATGGATGGGTTCCGGGAAGGCTGCTGCGGCTGTGGGTCCGTTTTCCATCTTTCTGATGACCTGGCCATTGTCTGCTGGTATACTCAGTCTCTCCATTTGTAAATGTAGATGGTGAGACCAAGGTCTTTCCCAAAATTTTAGAGAAATCAAGATCGTGCCCAGTTCGGTCAACTCATTAAAGTATCCTAGAAGTCTTTGTAGGATGAAAGAAACACTCACATCCGAGCAGGGAGAGTGGGATGGCATTCTGTTCTCGTGTAAAGGACACGCACTCTAGTGGGTTATACGTGATCCCATAACAAAGGGGCAGAGGTCTGGGGGGCCTACACCCTGGGGACAAAAGACCAGACTTGAGGCTTCCAATGAGTTTTTGGGTGACGGAACCAGAGGGCGGGGAAGATGAACGAGCACCCCAGTCTACCCAGCACCCACCGTGCGGACAGTGTCATGTCCGAGCACACTTTGACGAATAACATGACTCGATTTTAAGATGACTTAACTTTGGTGAGGGTGTGCCCTGGAGAGCATGGACAGGAATATCGCAGTTACCGAAAGTGCATACATGGTCTTCCTGTCCTCTGTGAGATTGGGTTGCCCGAGGGCTGATGGGTAAAGCCCAGTTTATGGGCATCCAGAAGACCAGACAAGCTCTTCCTCAAAGAGGTCTTGATCCAGGGGTCCCTGGGAGCTTGGCCCTCAGGCGTCACCCTCAGCCTCTCCCTGGTGCCTTTGAAGCAATACCACAGCCCTCTTGGGGTGGCCTCGGCCATGCTGTGCTGAGCCACACAGGAGCTCGAGGGAAAGGAAAAGTCAGGGATTCTCATACCGTCTTTATTCCCAATTTTGATATTTTGTTTTTCACAGATTTTTCCATTGACATGTGTAAACACTGCATTAAGATATTCTTTTTCTCAGTGCCATTTTGCACCCAAGTGACTGTCTGGCCTGAGCCTGGTCCTGCCCGCAGTGTCCTGAAGGCCATGGCAGAATTCTGCGTCTCTTCCTCCCACTGACACTCCTCTATTTAATGTATGCGTTCCAAAGCCAGCTGCTCAGCCGAGCCCTGATGAGGGGGAAAATGCGCGGTTGAAAATCCATTGTAAGCGAGAACATAATGAAATACAAATCGAGCAATGCAATGTTGCTCCAAATTTTAGAAGCCACAGCAACAGAGAGACCCACTTAACATTCTGTTACTGGGGGCAGATGCCTTGCTGCTTTTGAGCTTGGGAAATGCAGGGGCTGCTAGACAGAGTTTCGGACACAGCAGACCCTGTTACCAAGTGAGAACAGAGCAAGATGGGTGGGTGCTGGCCACGTGGACCAGGAAGTGACAGCCACGTGCACAGGAGGCCACCCTGTCCACCCGGCAACCTCACTGCCCGATGCAGGGAAGCTGTTCCTCAGACTGAATTGAACCCTCCTCCTTGTGCGGCATTCTCGAGTGGTCAGTGGCTGCATCAGCAGAGGCCTCCTCTGTGCAGGGCACGTGGTAAAAAATCGATGATGCCAAGGGTGACAGGGATATTTCAAGGCCCTGGAAGGAGAAGACTGTAGAAAGAGCCTGATGGAGTGGGCACTGGTCTGTGCAGGGCATAGGCCTCTAGGAAGACTGGCACTGCCCCCCTGAAGGTGACTCTAGTGAGGGCCGCTCATGGGAAGGAGGCTCCCCGGCTGCTTCCAGGGGACACTGCAGCGTGAGTCCACTGGCTGCCGTGTAATGTACAGGATGCCTAGCCAACTTTGAATTTTGGATAAGCAATGAAGGCTTTTCTGGTCTAAGTGTGACCCAAATGGCGCACAAGCACCCTGTAATTGCACTTGCTGCCTCTGGCAACCCCAAGTGTCAAGGCTCTGAAAGCAGAGGGCGTGAAAGGCCCCATGTGCGTCTCCCATGCAAGACGGCTGGCAGCTGTTGACAGCCCAGGCGGGGACACTTGGGTGTCCCAGCAGGGCCTCAGGAGCCCAGGGACCTGGGTGGCTTTAGCTCCAGGTCTTTGTAATTTCCTAAGAAAAGCCTCCAAGTCAGAAAGAGGCAGAAGGGGAGGAGTTGCAGAGAAAAGGGAAGGGGATAATTAGAGTGTGGGGCTGCTTGATTTATGGCTTATGGGTAGAAACAGAAAGAGCTAGATAGGACTTACCTTAATTGTACATTGACTAATTGCTCAAAGATTTGTGACAGAGATGAATGCCGGTAAATATCTTTCTGGGCAAAAGCATCAAAGGTGATTAAACTCTGCTAGAATTAAGGACAATGCAACAGGGTTAAGAAAAGAGGGGAAAACATTAATAAGATAAAGGATTTTTCTCTGAAAACTTACCATACGCTTATTCATCATGGGTCCTGCATGCCACATTGATCTCTGATGCTTCACCTGCTAACTTGCTCTTTGGATGTTTTCCCTGTTCCTGAAAACTTTTGTTCCAGTTCTTTGGAAGTCACTGTGGAGTGGGGGTTTGGTGAAGGAAAGAGGTCTCCAGGGAGGTTTCTGTTTCTGAGACATGAAGTAAACACAGTGTGTCGGGAGAAGTGCAGAATTCCAGGGGAGGATGAAAACACCTCGCGAAAGAGGGGCGGGCAGGCAGGAGGCAGCAGCACCAGGGTAGCTACAGTTTGCTCATGGACACACATCTTTGGGACTTACTTCATGCCAGGGTCTCCAGGGAAGGATCCGGACAAACGTGCCAGGGAGAAGCTTCTATTTTGAAGGTCTTTCTTAGTGGCAAGCACCTGGTTCTGAACCTGGGAAGCTACTGCAGGATCCAATTTTGCTTTCATCAGGGTTTGGCGGTGAGCTTCCCGTACCACACGGCTGGCGGGTGAGGGCAGGGATGACGCCTCAGTGCGTGAACCATCCCCACAGCCACCCCACACCCCGTCTGCAGCAGCTCCGTTGACCCAGGTAAAGTGACGAACGCTGTGCCCCTTCATGAGAGGGGCCTTCAAAGAATGCCCCTGCCTTCTGGTGCTGGTGGCAGAAGTGGTCTAGGAAAGTTACTCCACCAGACAACAGCTTCGTCAACAATTTTGAACCCATGAGCTATTTCAATTTTTGAAACGTGTAATTTCTTGCATGTTCTTAGGAATACAGTGTTATTTGAGAATTTGGGGAGGGAAATTCTTAGGATATGCTCATTACAAGTGTTGGGATGTACCGTCATGCTTTCTCTTGAGACTAATAAAGGGAAGAAAAAGAACCCCTCAGCTGGAGTTGCTGCAACTCACATCTCTGGCCAGGAGACAGGTGCTCCTGCCTTCCTGTGTGCCGGAAGGTTCGAGGCTGAGTGGCCCTTCCAGTGTGGAGAAGTGAGTTTGATGCACGTTTCCTTCATGTCCGTTGGTTCGCAGGTATGAACTTGCTGAAGGCTGCCCCAGGAACAGGACTGATACAGAATCAGAATCTTGGTTTTATAGAAAATACAGCTAATAATCCTCTGTGTAGAAATTGGTTTGTAAGAATGTTGTAATATATATTATGTGTGCACCACTAATTCTTCTCAGAACAACTGTGAATGTATGTCTTTTATTTGCTGGGTTGTTTTTATTTGTCACTTATTTAGTTCAGCAATTAGAATATAAGCTTCAAGGCAAGAATGTATATTAATAATTATAATTAGGTTTCAGAAAAATTAAAGGCAAGTGAAAATAAATGGCTCCATCTCTAGAAGAAAATTGCTGCTTTGTTGTCAAGTCAGCAACGAGGCGTTAAGAACTGTAGACGGCTTACGACCCCCTCTTATTTGTGTAGTGGGAGATACAGGAGCAGAGGCTGTGTGGAGCTCCTCTGCACATCTGCTCCTACGAGGTGACTTGAACATTTGTTCTGTGTCTGGTGCCTGAAGTCTAAGCGTATTTAGAAGTGATATTTTAAAGACACTGGGCAAGGACTCAAAGCTGGCACATGGAAATGCGTGACTTTCTCTGGTATTATCCTGCTGACCGGTGATGCTGGTCTTGAAGATTCTCTGGGGTGCAGTCAGGAGCGGGCAAAATGGCAACTTTAACACATTATAAGATGGTCTGGAAGCTCCAGAGAAAGCAATCCCCTGAGATACTGGCCGTGTTCTGCCTTTTGGAAAGAATAAAAATCAGCCTGAAGCAGGCTTCTCTGGTTCAGCAAACAGGGAACCCAGCAGCTTCCTGGAAGCGCCCCCCCCGGAGCTGTGTGGAGACCGTAGTGGTGCTTGTAGGGGTGGCGGATTCTTTCTGCCTCCTCGGTGGTGACGAAACCATTTCACTTTCTTGCCTGAATAAGAAATGCTGCTGTCGTTTAATGCAAGTAGCAGGAGCAGAGCCCGGCACGGCAGGTACATGGTATCCAAAGACTCTGGAGAGAATGGAGTTTTCTTTGCTGATGCTTTCTCTTTCTGGAGTGTCTCAGAGGTGACTCTGTGCTTACCAGGTGACCTGTGATCTGTCTACCACCGGGCAAGCTGATGTCCACTCTGCATAAGCAAATAGCCCCTCCAGAGGGCCACTGGGAAACAGTGCTCACTGAGGGAGCCCTGCCAGGGACTCAGGAGACGGGTTTAATTCCTTGAAGACGGCATAACCCTGGCGAGTTGCTTGACTTCTCTAGGCCTTGGTTTCTTTATTTTCAAAACAAGTTTGGACTTGATCTTTTCTAGCTTTTAAGTTTTGCAATTCTATGTTTCATTGATATAAAAATGTATTCTAAGCTCAATATTTTTCTGACAGAAGTTCAGGCTCATTTTTCCTAATCACTCTCTAGAACCAGAATCCAAAAATTAGAGCACTTTGTGCGTGCATGTCCTCCTTCGACCAGAGTATCTGCCACCCAGCGCTGCTCCCGCGGGCAGATGGGGAGGGCCCCTGAGTTCCGTGGGCCTGTTACCCAGGACTGCTCCCGCGGGTAGATGGGGAGGGCCCCTGAGCTCCGTGGGCCTG
>NW_016107329.1:10180089-10197536 GCF_001604975.1 Cebus imitator
CTGCTCCCACGGGCAGATGGGGAGGGCCCCTGAGCTCCGTGGGCCTGTTACCCAGGACTGCTCCCGCGGGCAGTTGGAGGAGAGCCAATCCCACCTCCCACTTACTTTGGGATATGCTGCTGTGCATATGGCTGCCTAGAAAACAAGGCACTCATTACGATTAAGTTGATCCCATTACCAAGCAATAAATTGGAAATTGCAATGAAATGAGGTTGATTTCTTACTGGCAAATTTTGGTTCAGGGCGGAAAGGAAATAATCATATTTAAAGCTGCAACAGCTGTTTTACCCTTTATTATATTTTAAACCCTTTTAGAGAAATTAGTTAATTAATTTTAACATTGTTAAACTCTCCTTAATAGTGTTCCAAAATACCTAGCAGTGATTAATCATGATTGGAATTTTTATCAGTCATGATCTAATACATTTTCCCAAAAAGAAGATTTTATTGCACATTAAAATTAGTTCAAATTCTTTAATTGTAGATCTTAATCTTGTTTGAAAATATCATCTTTATCCATTCAGTGTCGTGTAGGAAGTTAGTGCTTCTCCTCAAAAAAACATTTTCAAACTTTGCTTGGATTCTTTTCTTCCTTTTTGCTAACCCATATCATTTAATTTCATGTGGCTTTAATGAGTAATTGTTTTCAACAGTTTCTAAGAGTTCCAGTCAGCAATATTTCATTCCAGAATAAAAGGTAATGATCCGTAAATTCCTAATGCCATATTTTTATAGCCAGTAAATTAGTCTTTAATGGATTCAATAAGTTCTGTGATGTATGTCATTAATTGTTAATGGTGTTTTAACTAGATAATTGTTAGGAAGGGCTGTTTATCATCGCCACCGGTGAATGACTGATCCGTAGTTGCAGTTCCGCTTCATATTATCATATCATGGAGCTTGTTTTATCTGGCTTTGTGTGCTGACAGCCCATCAGGTGCCCAAAATGCACAGACCAAGCGTCCCTTTCCCATGTTAGCATACCCTGCGCTGAGACAGTAACTACAGCCTTCCATGCAAATGTGCTTTATCTTCTGTATCAGTTAGCTCTCGGTCCTGTTATGCTGGGTAACACACCATGCCAAAACGCAGTGGCCAAAACAGCCATTGCTCATACTTACTGTGACGGCTGGTTTCACGGGTCACGCTGATGAGGCTGCAGTATCCAGTTACTCAGTCAAACGAGAATCTCATGTGACCTCGGAGATATTTTGTAGATGTTTTTCCATTCAGGGAACTCTATGTGGGTCGGCAAATTTACTTTTGGAGTTTTTGTAAGTTTTGGAGTTCTGGAGCAGTTGTCAAAACACTGCAATGAGCACATTCTCTCTCCTCTCTGTGTTTATGACTATTTCAGGTAGATGGTGTTGGATGCTACCATCAGGAGAAGTCAACAGTTATGTCTGCATGGAGATGTCGGGTGGGGAAGGGGGACACAGAGAGGACACGGCAGGACCCCCTGGAGGGAAGGGCATGGCTTTGCCAGTGAAGATGGATAAGCATTGAAACAGGAATTCCTGGCCACAGAAAAACCATGAGCAAATTCAGAGAAAATGATAATTGGTGATAAATGATAATGACTTCAGCTTAACCATGCCTAACTCAGCTGATACACATTCCAAATATTAACACTTGGGCATGGATGCCTTTGGTAATCTGTGTAATCTAGAAAAAATTACCCTTAAAAAATGTGCACAGGCACACACACATGAGACATACTTCCAAAGCCTTCGATAGCATAACACCAATTACAGAACCTGCAATTTTAAGGAGTTTATGGGATGCAATACTATCATAGGAAGGTATTTAGGAAGCAGAATTCATAGGATAATCGATCAGTTGAGCATGTGAGATCAGGGAAAGGGAAAAATCAAGAATGGCTGAGTTTTCAAAATTGATGGATGAAGTGGAGGCAAGGGTGCCGGCTGCCCCGGGGCACATGGAGAGCGGGCTCTCTGGAAGGTGAAGATTTCGGGTGGAGCCTGTGCAGCTTATCCATGTCCAGGAGGCAGGAGGCAGCTGCGCATCCCCACCTGAGACCCAGGAGAGAACTGGGCTCTCAAAACAGAAACCAGGCATCGCTAACACAGGCATGACTGGAAGTGTTTGGGATATTCCTGTGTGGCCTCAACGCTCCTGGGAAGCAGGCAGGGACTGTGCCAGGCCATGGGAGGCAGGCAGGCGAAGTGGAAGGACCTGCAGAGAGCAGTGTCTCAGACTCAGGATGGAAGGGCATGCTGAGGGCAGAGAGTGATGGGAGAGGCAGTGCCAGGGCGAGAAGAGCATTGAGCAGAGGCCGTGGGTTTAGCACAGAGATCACTCGTTTTTAAATTAAACCACTAAAGCCCTTTGGAGACACCTGCACTACTTGCCTACCCCATCTGCTCTCATTGGAATTGAGCTGAGGAATGGCAGCAGGCTCTGGCAGTGGGTCCTGGGGTCCCTGGGAGCAGGTGGAGCCTGGAGTTAATGAAGGGTCCCGGGGGCTATGAAAGGCATCCACACTCACCTCCCATTGAGAACCACTGCTCTTGCGGATGGTGTCATGTCCAGAGTTAAAATCCTGGACACACTGTTCCATGAAGTCCTCCTTCCTTGAAATTTGCAAGAATGGGATCTGGATTCCAATTCATAAAAAATACCCGTTCTATACCACCCGTGCAGAGAGTACCTTCTGGGCCCAGTGACGGCGGGCACAGCGCCTACACAGATTATCCCTGTTATCCGAGCCTGCCATCCAGAGAGGCTACAGATTGTCCTGCGATAAAACGCTGCTGCTGCTGAGTTACGCTAAATGAGTTATATGCGGAGTGGGGATGGAAAACCAGCAGCGCTTCGCTGTTCACGCTAATACCTAAAATATCCCTGAGCCCAGCTCGTGTGTTTCATAGATTATTGAAACGCAGCGTATTGTACTGCCAATATGAGAGAACTGGTATCATGGGGTGTCTAAGTCGTGCTCGCAAAACAGAAGTAACGTAGCTTTCCAAAACCCCGCGATTTGGGCAATAACCGGAAGTACTGCCGTTCAAATCAGAACAAATTCAATGAAGATAGTATCAGGTCTTGAAAAATAACCTCCTCATGTTATATGTAATAATAACAACAGGCACAAGAATCAGTGGAAAGGAAGGTTGACTAAGGAGTAGAAAAAACACAAAACCACCTCAACAGTATCATCTCTAGTTTCAAAATGCATACAAACTTTCTCACACATAGATGTTCATAGAGATCAAACATAATCACTGCAGCCGAGAAGCAATGCAGGTTGAAGAAAGGAAGAAATAATTGTCAGATTCATTCAGCACACTTGAGCAGCTACGATGGGCCAGGCACTATGTGAGGTTCCAGCACGCAGAGATGAGTCCTAGCTCATTGCTGCCACTGAAGAGCTAGCATCTTAATAAGTGAAATAACCTAAGGAAAGTATTTCAATGTTTATAGCAATCTATTGATCAATACGTCACTGTTCATCTCTCAATACTTTTCCTTCCTTAGTTTTTTAAAATTTTGTTTTTAATTTGTGTGTACTGAAGTCCACCCTTTCTGGTGTACAGTTACGTGGTTTTGGCCCATGTATATGGTCATGTACCACCACCACGCTCAAGGCGCAGAACCCTTTCACCACCCCTTGAAACTACCCCACTGCAGCTTCATGTCACACCGCCCTTTACCCTGATTCCCTGACAACCACAGGTCACATCTTTTCCAGAATGTCATATGAATTGGATAGTACAATGTGTAACCTTTGGAGACTTTTTTTTTTTTTTTTTTCTGAGACAGAGCCTTGCTCTGTCACCAGGCTGAGGTGCAGTGGCATGATCTCAGCTCACTGCAGTCTCAACCTCCCAGGCTCAAGGAATCCTCCCACCTCAGCCTCCCAAGTAGCTGGGACCACAGGCACATGTCACCATGACTGGCTAATTTTTGTATTTTCTGTATGGAGAGGGTCTCACCATGTTGCCCAGGCTGCCTCAAACTCCTGAGCTGAAGCCATTCACTGACCTCAGCTTCCCAAAGTGTTGGATGACAGGCTGAGCCACCACGCCTGGCCTACCTTTAGAGGCTTCTTTCTCTTGTCTTAAAACACTTGAGAGTCACCGTGTTGGTGCTTGTATGCTGCTCGGCATTCTGTGATGTGGTGAAATACACATTCCCCAACTAAGAACGTTTGGCTGGTGACTGGCTTTTGGTAATTATGGCAAGAGCTACTGTACACATTCATGTATAGGTCTTTGTGCAAACAAGTTTTCATTCCACTTAGATAAATGTCAGGAGTGGGACTGCTGTCTTGCATGGTAAGTGCATACCCATTGGAAGAAAAGATAGGACAACATATTCATGATCTTAGTTAGGCAAAGAAATAAGTCTTGGCAATGGCACCCAAAACAAGATGTTTTAAACAAAGAATATAAATTAGACTTTATCCAGATTAGAAGATTTTGCCATTTGAAAGATTGTGTTGAGAGAAAGAAAAGCAAGCCAAAGGCTAGGAGAAAATATTTGCAGATTATCTGACAAAGGACTTGGAATACATAAAGAACAGTCAAAACTCAACAATAAGTAGTAAAGAATCCAATAAAAAATGAGCAAAAACTAAGCATTTTACTATGGCAAGTAAGCACATAAATTGCTCAACATCAGGCTGGGCCATGTGGCTCACGCCTATAATCCCAGCACTTCAGGAGGCTGTGGCAGGCAGATCACCTGAGATCAGGAGTTTGAGACCAGCCTGGCCAGCGTGGTGAAACCCTGTCTCTAATAAAAATACACAAAATTTAGCCAGGCATGGTGGTGGGTGCCTGTAATCCCAGCTACTTGGGTTTGGGAGGCTGAGGCAGGAGAATTGCTTGAACCCAGAAGGAGGAGGTTTCATGAGCCCAGATAGCACCATTGCACTCCAGCCTGGGTGGCAAAAGTGAGACTGCATCTCAGAAAAAACAAAAAACAAGAAACGATGCTGAACATCATTATTCATCACAGTAATGCAAAATAAAACCACAAAAACAAACCACTAGCCACCCTTCAGAATATCTGGAAAAGAAGCAAACTGACCACAGCACATGTTGGTGGGATGAGAGTGGGAATGTGAAATGGTGAATTCTCATTGGAAGATGGTTTATTCACTCATCAGCTCATAGAGCTTTGGATTTTTTTTTTACTTTTAGGTTATGAATGATGCTGCTGTAAATATGTACATACAAATTTTTTGTGTCTGCTTCCAATCGTCTTGAGTATATGCCCACAAGTAACATTTCTGGGTCATACAGTGACTCCATGTTTAACTTTTGAGTAACTGCCATACTGTTTCCCACAGCAGCTGCCACGTTCTGCATTCCCACCAGCCAAGAATTGGAATTCCGACTTTCCACATCCTCATCAACACTTACTATTTTTTTTTTTTAACACTTACTATCTTTTTGATCACAGTGAGCTGGCAGGCATGAAGCAATATCTTACTGTGCATTTGATATGCATTTTCCCCATGACTAATAATGTTGAGCATGTCTGCATATGTTTGTTGGCCATCTGTATATGTTCTTTGAAGAAATTCTATTCAAATCCTTTGACCATTTTGTACATTAGGTGACTGGTCTTTTTGTTGAGCTGTAAGAGTACTTTACATATTCTGGTTACTAGACCTGTGTCAGGTATACAATTTGAAAATCTTCTCCCATACTGTAGATTGTCTTTGCACTTTCTTGGTGGTGTCCCTGTGAAGAACAGGAGATTATAATTTCAGTAATATCCAGTTTCTCTATTTTTTAAATTTTGTTGCTTGTACTTTTGTTGCCATATCTAAGAAACCATTGCCTACTTCATGGTCATGAAGATTTGTGCCGAAGTTTTCTTCCAAGAGTTTTACAGTTTTAGTGCTTACGTTAAGTCTTTGATCCATTTTCAGTTAAACTTTGTATAGGGTATCAGGTAAAGGTCCAACTTTATTTCTTTGCATTTGGATATCCAGTCTTCCCAGCACCACTTGTTGAAAAGACAATTCTTTGCCCATTGAATTGTCTTGGCAACTTGGTTGAAAATTGATTGACTCTAAATGTGATGGTTGATTTTTGAACTCTCAATTCTCTTTCATTGATCTGTGAGTCTATTCTTATGCTCAGACGACACTGCCTTATTTTAGCTTTGCAGTAAGTTTTGAAGTCAAGAAATGTATTATCCAACTTTCTTTTCAAGATTGTCTTGGCAGTTTGGGGTCTCTTGCATTTCCATATATGTTTTAGGATTACCTTAAAATGTCTACAAAAAAGCCAGCTGGGATTTTGGAGGCATCAGATCTGGGGCATATTCCCATCTTAATACTATTAAGTCTCTGTTCTGTAAACAATTGGATGTCTTTTTCTTTTTTTAGGTCTTCTTTAATTGTTTTCGGTAACATTGTATACCTTTTAGTGTACAAGTTTCGCATATATTTTGCTAAATTTTTATGCTATTGTAAATGTAATTGGTTTTGAATTTTATTTTTAGATAGTTCATTAGCAGTATATGGAAATATAATTTATATTTGCTTGTATCTTGAAACACGGCAGAATTTGTTTATTCTAATGTGTGTGTGTGTGGATTTACTTCTTTCTTTACAACCTGAATGCTTTTCTCCCCTTACCCAATTGCTCTGGCTGGAATATCCAGTACAACGTTGAATGAAATTGTTGAAAGCACTTCTACTTTGGTCTTGTTCCTGATTTTAGTAGAAAAGATTTTAGTATTTCATTATTATACAAGATATTAACTGTGAATTTATACATATAGGTCTTCTCTAAGGTTGAGGAAGTTTCTTTCTATTCATAATTTGTTGGTTGTTTTTTATCAGCAAAGGATGTTGGGATTTGTCAAATGATTTATCTTGTGAGTTAGCCATGTAGCATTTATTCTTTATCTTATTAGTATGATCAGTTTTCATGTGTATGAACTTCTTTTTTGTTGTGATGTCTTTGCCTGGCTTTGAGATCAGAGTAATACTGGCCTCATGCAATGAGTTAAGAATTATTCCCTTCTCTTCTGTTTTTTTGAAGAGCTTATAAAGAAAAAGTATTCATTATCTTTAACTATTTGGTAAAATTTACCATTGAAATCATTTAGTCTTTGTGGGAAATTATTTGATTATCAATTAAATCTCTTGTTATAGGTCTATTCAGATTTTTAATTCCTTCTTGAATCAATTTCAGTAGCTTGTTTCTTTCTAGGCATTTGTACATTTTATCTAAGTTGTCTACTTCATTGGCATGTAACTGTTCATAGCATTCATTTGTAATCTTTTTTACTTTTGTTATGTTGAGTATTTTCCCTTGTTTTCATTCCTGATTTTAGTGATTTGAGTCTTCTCTCTTTTTTTTTCTTAGCAGTCTAAAGTATATCAATTTTACTGATATTTGAAAAGAGAAAATCTTTTGCTTTTGTCGATTTTCTCTATTGGCTTTAATTTCTGATTTCATTTGTTTCTACTCTCATCTTTACTATTTTCTTCCTTTTGCTTGCTTTAGATTTATTTTGCTCTAAATTTTTCAATGTGTTAAGAGTGTTAGCTCAATGATTTCAAATTTTTCTTTTTAATAAAAAGTACATGTTTACAGCTATAAATACTTTGAAAAGCTCTGGTTTAGTTGCATCCCATAAGTTTTGGTATGCTGTGTCCTTGTTTTCAGTCATCTCAATGTACTTCCTAATTCCCTTTGTGATTTCTTCTTTGACTCATGGGTTATTTAGGAGAGTACAAATTTGTTTCCACCTTTTAATTTTCCCAAATTTCCTTCTGTTATTGATTTCATTCCATTGTGATCAGAAATCATACTCTTTATTGTCTTAATCATTTTAAATTTATTGAATTTTAAATTTAAATTTAAATCCTTTTAAAAGAATTTAAATCAATAAATTTAGAATTGCCAAATACACTATGGCCTAACGTTTAGTCTATTCTGAAGAGTGTTTCATGTTTACTTGGGAAAAGTGTGTATTCTACTGTCAGATAAAATGTTCTGTACATATTGGTTAGGTCTTGTTGATTTATAGTGTTTGCTAGACTATTTATCAATTGATCTAACATCCAATTGTTCTATTCATTATTAAAAGTCAGTTGTTGAAGTCTTCGAGTCATATTATTATTCCTACCTTCAATTCTGTCGTTGTTGCTTTGTGTATTTCAGCCTTTGTTTTTAAACGCATATTGTCAATAGTTGTTATATCTTCTTGATAGAGTGATCTTTTTATCATTAAAATTGTCCTACCTTGTCTTTAGTAACAATTTTGTCTTCAAGTTTATCTTTAGTATAGCTATGCCAGCTCTTTTTTGGTTATTGTTTGCACAATATATCTTTTTGCATCTTTTCACTGTCAACCTACTTATGTCTTTGGAAATAAAGTTTATCACTGCAGATAGCATATAGTTGAATCATGTCATTTTAATTCATTCTGCCAATATCTACCTTTTGACTAGAGCATTTAATTCATTCATATGTTAGGTAGTTATTTATAAGACCTGGTTTACATCTGCCATTTTGCTAATTGTTTTCTATATGCCTTACATCTCTTGTGTTCCCATATCCCATCATTATTGTTACCTTTTGTGCTAACTGTATATTTTCCAGTGCACAATTTTAAGTCCCTTGTTTCTTTTAGTATATTTTTGAGTTATTTTCTTAGTAGTTGATTGAGGATTACCATTAATATCTTAAAATCATCTAGTTTGGATTAATACCAATTTAATTCTCATTGTACACAAAACTTTGCTCCTCTGCAGCTTCATCCTCCCTCATTTATGCTGTTACTGTCCTCTAATTGGCATCTTTACAGATTACATGGCTGTCATCACAGATCTATAATTGTTGCGTTATCCTATTTTCTTTTAAATCAGATAGGAGAAAAAAGGTACAAACAAAAAATACTTTTATGCTGTGCTTTATACTTAGCTATGTTACCTTTACTGGTGGTACTTTAGAAAAAAATGCTTTATTTGGATTTGAGTTTCAGTCTAATGTTCTTTCATTTCAACCTGAAAGACTCTAGTATTTCTTGTAGGGCAGATCTGATAGTGATAAACTCTTTCAGATTTTTGTTTATTTGGGAATGTCTTTATTTCTCCTTCATTTTTGAAGAATAGTTTTGCTGGAAACAGAATTCTTACTTGACTTTCTTTTCTTTTGGCACTTTGTAAATGTTATTCCACTGCCTTCTAGCCTTTATAGTTTCTGTTGTAAAACCAGCTGTTGATCTTATTGAGAATTCCTCATATGTAATGAAGCACTTCCCTGTTGCTGCTTTCAAGAGTTTCTTTGAAAATTTGTCTTTATTGAAAGATATCTTACTTAGAATTTGGAGAGCTCCTTGGTTATATAGATTAATGTTTTTATTCAGTTTGGCAGGTTTTTTGCCATTATTTCTTTAAATATTCTTTCTTCCCGTTTCTGTCTTTCCTTTCATTCTGAGACTCCCATTACACATATGTTCATTTTCATTTTCCATAGGTCTCTGAGGCACTGTTTATTTCTCTTCATTTTCTTTCTGATGCTTCTCAGAATGAATAATCTCAATTGATGTATCTCTAAGTTTGCCAATCTTTAACCTACTGAAGTCTACTATTGGTTCCTTCTGGTGAGGTTTTAATTTCAGTTACTGTAGTTTTTAACTCCAGACTTGCTATTTGGTTATTTTCTTATAATTTATGTCTCTCTATTGATATTTTTGATTTGTTGAGACAAGGTTCTCATACCTTCCGTTGGTTCTTTGAGCATATTTACAACAGCAGATTTTAAAGGCTTTGTCTAAAAAGTTTTATGTCTGGGTTTCCCTGGGGAGAGTTTGTATCAAATACCCTTTTATTTGTGTGTGGATCACACTTTCTTGTCTCTTTCCTTGTCTGATAGCTTTCTGTTGAGAGTTAGACATTTTATGTGATATAATGTGCCAACTCTGGAAATCAGATTCTTCCCCTTCCTCCAGGTTTGTCATTATTCTTTGTTTAGTAAATTTCCTAAACAAATTTTATAGTCTGTAATTTTTTAAATCATATGTAGCCACTGAAGCCTCTGCTCAGTTATCTTAGTGGTCAACTAATGATTAGACCAAAATGTCCTTAAATGTCTGGAACCAAGGAGTCTCCTGTCTTTGCTGAGGGTCCAGGCTGAGTGTTCTCACTGTTCTTATAGGTCCTGCCTTTAACCTACATTTCGTTGATTGCAGTTCTGAACTGTTTCTGATATTAGGGTTAATTTTTTCCAACACGAAGTTTTCTATTTGTTCCTTCAATAAGGAAGCATTTTAGAAGCTTTTATTTTTTGCCAGATATTTGCCTAGAGAATTTTATATAGCTTAGATATAACAGAAAATAGACATAATGTGATAATCTCAAGAATTATCATTTTTAAATAAGGATGTTTTTAAAAAACAGGTAGAGCAAGATAGACATGGAGGGTCTTCCTGGGTCTGGAACAAGACTCCTTCCTCCGTCACCCTGTGAGCCCTGGGCTATGCATTGCTTATCTACTGCAGTTAGCACAGGCATCCTGACAGTCAGTATACAGGTATGTGCACTTTTGTTTCACTAGCTTGGGAACCATGGAGCACAGAGGCCTTTGACATCTCCTATCACCCAAAGCATGTGACCCACACCGAGTTTATAGGACATCTCAACACATTTTTTGATGGTGATGACAAGAGATTGGATTTCCATGCCCAGGTCTTTCCTGGGTTTGTTCAGAGCCTGGAATATTTATTTACCCTCATTCTTCAAAATGGATGAATTCATTCCGTAAATGTAAGGTGTGTAGCACGTACTCTGGCAATTAGTTAAGGCTATCATTCATTCTGCAGAAATCGCTTTGTAAATCAGCTTGTTTATTTGGCTCAGTTTATATTTGAAAATTTTCATATGGAGGAATCCATTGCTCAACCGAAGACATACACCCTATTCAGATGCACAGACAAATGTAGACTTCACAGAACAAAACAAACACACTCCCCATACTGTTCCTTTAGACCATCGGTCTCCAATTCCAAGCTTTAGTGGAAATAATGAAATCTCAGCTCTTGCATGCCACAAAATTCAAATCACAATGAGAAAGAGGAAAAAGCTCTTTGCTGTTTGCTTCAATACATACAGAACACAAAATAGTGGTTTGGACACCAGCAATTTATGGCGAGGCAAGGAAACAAACACACACACAAATCCACAGGTTGGTTTATTTTTAAGGTCCCTACACAACAGCAGCAAACAGCCTTGGGCACAGGAAAGCTTCAGACCCACTTCTCATCCTGCCTGAGTCCCGGAGGAGGGAACACGTCTGGTTGAGGTTCAAAGACCTGCGCCCTAATTACCAGCATAATTAGAATAAGAACATGTTGCCCGCTCCAGAGGGGCCAGCCCCGCGCCTCTGCTGCTCTGGGAGAAAGCACGTTTAAGAATTCCCATGGAGCTGACTGGGAGGAAAGGCGACCCCACGCTGAGCTGCCAACATGGTCGTTAGCACGCCCCATGTAATTTCATGCCACTGTTTTGAATATGCTCACAAGGCGCGTTATTCTTGGCCACGTCAGGGAGGGGATCAGATCCCTGCACAGTTGTGCTGCTTGCGGAAGTGACTTGTTTTCTAACGACCCTCGTGACAGCCAGAGAATGTCCATTTCTCAGAGCGCAACTCAGGCTGTCTCATGGAGAAGCCTGGGGTGCGGGGCCTGCAGGCAGCTGGGGGGCTGTGGGAGAGACGCTGACTCCCACTCCTGGTGACCACGGGCATGCAAACCAGAAGCCTCTTCTGAGGGCAGTCTGGGGCTGAGATAAGTAAGCCCAGTGACTGGTTAGAAGTAGGTTAGGAAGAAGGAGAGTGGGGTTCTGGGGCGGAACCGTTCACCGAGACAGGATCACTGGGAGAGATGTGGTGTCTCCCTGGAGGCTCAGTAGAAATGCGCAGAGGGTGGCTGGAACCCATGGGGGCTGGAGCACGGGGGCTCTGGCCTGGGGTGTAGGTCTGGGAGTAGTCGGCCCACAGATAGTTCAGGGACACCATGAGTTTGGAGGGGCAGCCCCGGCTGTTGGGGGTGGCGCAGGACCTCGGAGCAGTGACAGTGAGGGGGTTGGAAGGGAAGGGACCACAGAGCAGGCCAGGGAGGGACCTGGGGGGCCAGGGACCCCAGCTCTGGAGCCATGGTCCCTGGAGAGCCATCTGCTGGGAGCCTGAGGGAGTGAGCAGCGCCCACTGGGAGTCATCACCACGGGATCCGGGCAAGGCCAGCTCATGGGCTAAGAGAGGAAGCCAGACTTGGGTGACTGGAAGAGCAGAAAAGTGAGAAGTCGGGGAGAGGGGCTGGTAGCAGGAGGGTCTTAGGAGCAGGAAAAGACTTTGCAGAACACCCCGCGGGAGACTTGGGAAGAGGAAATCCAGATGCCTGGGGCTCAGTGGGGGTCCTGATGGGCGTGCACCTTCTCCAGCTTCCCAGACACCGTGACAAAGATGTCATTTTATACTGCACAAAAGCAGCCAGAGGTGGCCTCTCCCATGCTCCAGGAGCAAAGGGAATGATCTGACTGGAAAGCAGTGCTCCACGGCCACTGAGTCCTGCTCTGCAGCCGGCCTCCAGCACTTGCCCATGGGTCACTCTGGGCAGATCACTTGACTCTCTGAACCGCTCTGAACATCAGTCTCTTCATCTCTAAAATGAGAGTGCTGGCCATGTGGACCCACAGGTGTATCCTGAGGTTTGACACATACAAAATGCTTAGGACAGTAAATACTATTAGACTGGAGTAAATAAATTGCATTTCTGTCACTAAAAGAAGTGGCAAAACCCACAATTACTTTTGCACCAAGAGTACTTAAATGAGAATGACTGGGTCGACTTTATGCAGCTTTTTGATCCCTGCTTAACCTGCGACCAGCTTCTAGGAGGACAGGAGCGGCCTGCAGGAGGCGGTCTTAAGGGTAAGAGAAAAACAGAGTGATGTTTCTTGCCCCTCATGTGTGAAATGAAGATTTTTTTAATGTGAATTTAGAAGTAAGTCCTGGGAGCAAAAACAAAATCAGACCCTGGAGAATGGCAGAAACTCCAAAGGAGATGAAGGCTGGGGAACCCCAGGCAAAGTTAAATAAACCTGACAGAAGAACACAGACAGGTGATGGGGTGTGAGGTAGGGGTAACTGGGGGGCATGAGCTGCCTTCTCGGGTAATGGAATCTTCTGTAGTGTGCTCAATGTGTAGGGTACTTGGGAATGAGCGTTGGTCAGAACTCACTGAATGGTAGCACTTGAGATCTGACTAGTTCATTATATGCTCACTAGACCACAAACTGAAAAAGAAAAATGAGAAAAAAAAAGAGTTAAGCTAAGGACTAGAGGAAATAAGTGACAAAGAAAGGCTTATGCAACCAGAATATGTCTTTTTCTCAGGGAAATATGAAAGATATGTCTATACATCTGTGCACATATAAACATGAATCTGAATGTGCATACACATGCCCATGCACATATATGCACAAATACATGTGTGTACACCTGCATGGGGGCATATTATACCTGTGTGTACACGTGTACATAAATACATATGTGTGCATTTATGCACACATACATGTACACGCATGTGGGTATGCATATGCATAAACCTAAGGCACGCAGATGAAAGAGTCAAAGGAGAGACAGAGGAGAGAATCTGGGCTTTTACCAACTCACTCTTCTGCTTGAGCAGGTTAACCGTGGTCCCAGCCTGGTGCACATCACAAAGGCCTGTGCATCCCTTACAGTCCACCCCTTGCACGGACACTTGGCATTTCCCAAAGGAGCCGGGCCCATGGGAAGCACGGATTGGGTTCAGAGGTTGGTTTCCCCTGGGTCCTGCCATTCCCCAGCTGCTGGGCTTGCACATGGCCATCTGACTTCGTCTCACATCAGCCACCCTCCTACAGCTAGGGACAGGCAGAGCAAGGAGCAAACTTGTGGGTAAGGAACTTATCCCGTGCCCAAAGCAGACGTGTGCTTAGTATAGGATGGCTCACATTGTCACTGTCATCATTACTGTCATTGTCACCTTGTCATCATTGCCGTCACCATGAAGGGGAACAGCTCTGCCTTCTCCAGGACCCCTTCCTTAGCTGCAATCATCTTTTGACCCTAATGGAACAGAAGAAGGCAGCGTTACAAAGGCAGGCTCCAGGCCACACACAGAGGGCAGGCCCCGGAATCCAGGGACGTCCCCCGTTTCCACTGGGCCCTCAGCTCAGAGAGCAGGATGCTGGGAAGGCTTGTGCTGCTTGCAGGGCTAGGTGGGTCCCACAGGTGTGAATGGGCTCAGAGGTGGGAACGCTGTGTAGGGTGGGAGGAGCCGTACACACAAAAGCCCTGAGCTGGGAAAGGGCAGACGGCCAGCTGAGTTCACATGGAGGCCTCTGCAGGCTGCAGCGGTGCCAGCTCAGACACCCTGTGTCAGTTCTGAACAGAGGAGACGCACTCCCTCTCTGCCTTAATCCGTTCTCACACTGCGGGAAAGAGCCTTCCAAGACTGGGTAATTTATAAACAAAGGAGGTTTAATTGACACGGTTCTGCATGGCTGGGAGGCCTCGGGAAACTTACAGTTTTGGTGGAAGGGGAAGCAGCAGGTCTTACGCTGTGGCAGGGGAGAGTGTGTGTGTGAAGGAAGAGCTGTTAAACACTTATAAAACCATCAGATCTGGTGAGAACTCACTATCACGAGAACAGCCCGGGGAAACCGCCCCCATGATCCCATCACCTCCCACCAGGTTCCTCCCTCAACATGTGGGGATTATGGGGATTACAGTTGAAGATGAGATTTGGGTGGGGACATAGCTGAGCCCTATCACCATTCTCCCGTGGTGTGCATCACAGTGGGCGAAGCTCCCTTTATGCAAATATAAGCACTCGCAAACAGTGCTAAGGCCTGCAGCAGTAAGTGCCAGAGGTCAGAAGCCGCTGCTCTGGGAGGGGCGTTTGAACGTTTCCAGGCTCTCTGAGGAAGCCTCACGCAGCATCTGAGCACCTTTACAAGGTTGGAGGCCAGGGTTCCAGCTCTACCCAATTTCTGTGCTGAAACCTAGCCTCCAATGCCGTAGGAACAAGAAGTGGAGGTTTGGGAGGGGATTAGGTCAGGAGGACAGAACCTGCGTACATGGGATTAATGACTTATGAAAGAGGAGCCATTCATGAAGCAGAATAAAGCCATGGAACCTGCCCGCACCTTGATCTTGGACTTCTCAGTTTCCGGACCGGTGAGCAGCACGTCACTGGTGTTGAAGAATCCTCCGTCTGAGATGTTTTGTTATCGCAGCTTCGGCAGAGTAAGGTGGTTGCTCCCAAGTACAAGCTGCAGGATGCCCTCTGTGCGAGCCAGGTGCCTGCTCACTGAGCCTCAGAGCGTAGCTGGGGTAGCTGTGGCAGCTGTGGCAGGCGTGCCCACGTGGCCCTCAGTCCCCGTGGTGTGATGGAGTTGGGGGGTCATGCTTCCTGGGCTCCTCACTCCCAGGAGAAAGGAGGGTCCGGATAAACATGCCCAGCATTCCTCCCAGATGCACCAGGTCAGGCTCCCACCTCCCCAGGGTAGATGGAAGCCCGAGTTACACTGGGAGCCTCTTCAGGGGAAGGCCATCCCCCCAGGAAAGAGAAGGCTGAGATGTGGTTGGTGGTGAAGTAGGAGGTGGGCGGAGGATGTGTGTCCTAAAGCCCTCAGGCCTGAGAGCAAGTCCTGCACTGGAAAGAGTGAGAGCGGTCCCCAAGGTTGGGCCCAGAAAATGGGGTACAGGACAGGAGGGGACACAACAGCCAGGGGAGGGCCAGGCAGGGGACTCAGCTCCGACTCAGCCTCTGCATGTGTTTCAGAAGGAAACTCATCACGTTTTTGAATAACTTCTGGGGAAGATGTGGAGGGGGACTGCAGGCAGCCCATCTCCATAGATAGACCGGGGGATTTTTGTAAGGGTAGGTGAGACAGGATGGCACCCTGGCTACTCCAGGATCTGGTGGTGGCTTGAGAAGGAGGTCGAGGGGACAGCTAGGTGCTGAGCCACGGAGAAGGGAAGTGACTCAGGGAGGAGCAGGAGGGACCTCAGGCTGCGGGCAGCTCTGGAGTTCATTTGGGATCGCAGCTCTCAGATGCCTGGGAACTGCATCAGGAACCTGGGGGAGGTGGCGACTCTGCATCAGAAACTGATTCTAAAATGTCAAGATATGCCTTCCTGAAGCCCAATTTTTGTTATTATTATTTTATTTTTATTTTTTGACACTGAGTCATGCTGTGTCGCCCAGACTGGAGTGCAATGGTGTGATCTCGGCTCACTGCAACCTCTGCCTCCAGGTTCAAGTGATTCTTCTGCCTCAGCCTCCCGAGTATCTGGGAATTACAGGCGTGCACCACCACACCCTGCTAATTTTTGTATTTTTAGCAAAGACTGGTTTTCCCCATATTAGCCAGGCTGGTGTCGAACTCCTGACCTCAGGTGATCTGACCCCCTTGGCCTCCCAAAGTGCTGGGATTACAGATGCAAGCCACTGTGCCTGGCCAAAAGCAACCTGAAACCCAATTTTTAAATGACATCAAAATGTATCACAGAAGTCAAACAGGCATATAAAAAAGATACTCTGCATAATCAGGTTGCTACGTCTAAAATCCAAAAATTGGACAGTTTAAGACAGGTGAGATCTGGCTTCCATGAGGCCACTGGGTTGGACAGATCCCCTCTGAGCGTTTCCTGTCACTGGGACCACACGGCTGTGGGGCTAACAGGGGATTCACCACTTTAAACAGGAATACGGAAAAGCTCCAGCAGAGCCTAAGAACCCACGTTGAAGCAGGTTTCAGCCAATTTATCTCATTCTGCAATTTCACCCTGAGTCACGCTGCATATTCCACAGGTGAACCTCAGAGTATAAACATCTGCTTTGACATCCTCAGAGAGAACGCAGACACAGGCATGCAAAAGCTCGGGTCTCATCCTACGCTGGGAAAGATGGGGAAAGAACAGAAGGTGGCACGTGTGAGATTTCATTTGGGGTCCAGGACAGTTGCTAGGTGAGCAAACAGCACACACAACATGGCCCACCCACATCCCAGTGGCAGCCCAGGTCCTCCCTGCCACGTCTCTGCCCGGGCTAACCACAGCAAGGGTTGGCGTTACTGGGATGTGCTCTTACGTTCGCGCTGATTTCTCTGTCCAGGCGGTCGGCCGTCGGTATCATAGGGTTTCCTTTCTTCGCTGGGTGAACCCACCATGGCAGGTCGGCTTGGTTTGTCATTGCCCCTCATGACGTACTTTGGAGCAGCTTCTCTGACCTCCACATCAGCCTCGTGGTCAGAAATGCTTTTCGTCCCTGAAACAGCACAGGTGCAGTGTGTGGGAGACAAAGGACTGGAGATGTGTCCTGTTCCTCCAAAGCCAGCCTTGACCGGCGGCCTGGCTCTGTGAGGCACAGGACTGGAGGTGTGCCCTGTCCCTCCAAAGCCA
>NW_016107329.1:10197986-10201258 GCF_001604975.1 Cebus imitator
GCAGCCTGGCTCTGTGAGGCACTATGTCACTCTTTCGCAGCCAGCTTTTGTACCTTTCCGTGGGCATGGGCTGCATGGAAGCCTGCGCCACCAGGGGCTTCCCTGGGGCAGCACCGCTTTGCGCAGGCCCACAAGAAACTCCCGGGGCTCCTGGGTAAGGGAGACACAGCAAGAGCTGGCCTCTGCTGCATCTGCCTTTGTCACCGGAGGCCCGTCTTTAGCGTCCCTCTCTCTCCACTGCTTGAGTTTTAGGGCCTTGCCATAAAACTGCATCAGGGCTGCCCAGACGAGGCTCAGAGCGCCCTGCCCCGTGTAGGAACAGGCTCAGAGCACACAGAGAAGGCAAGGCTGCACCCCAAGAGAGTGACAGGCGGGGACACAGATGTGGCTGAGCCACCCTGACTCCATTCCCTGGGTGGCTGAGAGGGACGCGTGGTCAGTCTTACGAGGGTGGAAGGCACTTGCGTCACCCAAGGGACACTGCGCCCACGCCGCTGCCAGCAGTTTACCCTAAGGAGTCGACGTTTTTAAATGAACACAAAGTCTCTGCTCTTCAGAGTGTGACAGGCTGCCCCTGCCCGTGGAAGCCGTTCCAGAATAGGCTTTCTCTGCGCTTGTTACAGGGGAGGGCTGGGCCTGGCTTCCGATCGCCCCCTTCACCGGGCTGCCTGCCCCTGGCTGCGGAAAGTGTGGGTTTGGCTGCATGATGGCCTCGTAATGGCTGTGGTGCCGCCCTCCGCGTCTTCTCCCAGCGCCAGCCTTTCAGCAGAGCCGCACATTATGCCTGGATAAGACTCAAAGAGCAGCTTAATACCAGGTTCTCGGGGGCTGTAATCACCGGTTCGGGGCCGAGCAGACACCGGCACAGCAAGGCCTCTGCACAGCCCCGGCTTAAAACACATCAGCGCATCCGTGGGCACTTTTTTGAGTTAAAGCTCAGCTTACACATCTGCCTGTATCCATGGGAAATGAATGAAAATAAGCAAACAAATTCCTTGCATTCAACACGGCGTAAGAGAAGCCACATCCTGCTCCTGGCGGCCCAGGAAAGCCGGCTCGTGAGAGCAGACAGGAGGAGGCCGGCGCCGTGCGGCTGCCAGCAGAGCTCACTTGGATGTCAAATGCAGCGTTCCTGTTAGCTCGTTATGGTATTTTTTTTTTTTCTTGAACACTCCTGTGTCTACTGGGATCTCCTGTTTTTATTGTTTTGGGATGAGATTAAAAGAAAAAAACAACACTGTTTAATGTGGCCTGTGTGCTCTTGTACATTAAACCGAAAGGAAACCCCAGATCACACACAGGAGACTCCTCCCATTCTCTAGGGAGGCGTCCTCATGGGAACCTCGTTTCTCATGGCCTTTGATGTGCTCTATGGGAGGAAGCAGCATGTTCACAGAACACACACGTTTCTGCAGCGTGGCTCAGGCGTGCACCGCCAGGGCTTGGCTCACCCATTTTGCAACCTAGAGGGAGGAGGGTGCTGGCTGTTTCCCGTCTGCAGTCTCGGTTTCCCCACCAGAAGGTGCGAGGGGATACTTGGGTGGGTCGTGATGCTGTCCCGGCATGAGCCCCCCTACTGGCATCGGAGTCTGGAGGTTAAAGGACATAGTTGCCCACATGGCATTTGCTTCAATGCCAGCAACAAGTCTGCGGCTCCCCAGGGCTCCCAGAGTTCACTAGAACGACCCGCAGAGCTCAGAAAAGCTCTGTCCTCACAGCTGCAGCTCTGCTACCCAGGCCGCACTGAGGACCCGCCAACGGAGACGCACCAAGGGCCAGGCGAGGTCAGGAGGGTCCCGACGCAGGGCTCCCAGCCCTGTCCCTGTGGAAGGGAACACTTCCCCTCCCATACGTCCGTGAGCTCTCACCAGGGCCTCCTTCTGTAGGGATCACTGCTGGCTCACTGCCCAGGTGCTGAGCTCCATGTCAAGCCTCCTCCCTTTTGGGAGGTCAAAGGTCAGCTATACCATGTGGCCCCACCCTGTAATCACATGGTTGGCCTTTCTGGTGTGGCTGGGCCCAGGCAGACCCTAAGATGCCTAGGAACCACCTTGAGTAAGAAATTCCTGTCACTCAGGAAATCCCACAGGCTCAGATGTTACCTCCCAGGAACCCAGGACAGAGACCAGGCTCATTTCTTACTCTGCAGCAGCAGCGGTCGGCTATGGTAGGAGTGTTGTGAGGATGAAGTGGAAAGAGGCAGCTCAAGCATGCGTGTTGGCGCCTGCGATCCGTGCTTCGCACGCGGAGTGCCTAACACACGCCAGCTGCTGCCGTCACGCCACCACTCACGCTCCTGAGGCACGGCCAGGCCAGGCCCACGACACCTTCAGTGAAGGTGCTGGCACACTTAGATGACAGGGTCCATTCGATAAATTCGCTGTACACCTATCTATAAATTATCATTTCTGCATGAGCTAAGACATAGGCAAACCATTTTGGTCAATGTTTAAAATTTTAACTGCTTCTCAGAAAAAGAGTATGTCAGAATCTTAAACTGTGTTTTACTTATCACACACAAATAATGTGATATTCTGGTGTAGTTTACGGAAGAGTGATTAGTTGGCGCTAAGAACTCACAGGCAAATCAATAAATGCAAATCATTCTCACACTTACTATCTGTAATTGTGTGATACTTCGGAATTAGTATTATTGTCCGTATTTTCTAAGTAATGACTCTGACGAGGCTCAGAAAGGCCATGTGACTATCCAAGTTCACAGAGCTGGCCAGCAATGAAACATTTCAGCAAACCAACAGTCATTGGATAGAAAGAAGTACATGTGGCGGCCTCTGGTTCAAGATACCCCGTGCTGTCCTTGGGTCGGGAGAAGCCGTGTCACCTCCCATCCACCATCCAGCATGAGGCTTGCCCTGCTCCAGAGCGTGGAGGGAGGTCGTGTTCTATTGCCCCAGCACTTACACGGGTAAGGTGAGGTACCAAGACACAGTTCAGGTACCAAAGCAGATTGGGGGACGGACTGAAATTCTGTAGAAATTTCACGTTAGATGGTGAAGAACTAGTGAAGCAATTCACTTGCATTAGGGATATAAACGGTTTGCCTAGTGGTGTACTCAATAAATGTCTTGCAACTGGCTCTCCAGAAAGCAGAAAGAGAGCTGCCTTAGAGCGCATCAATGTCCATGGTGTAAATGCCCTCACTGTGGCAGATTTCCAAAAGCAGAAGGAGCTGACTCACAGTGTGCCAACATCCATCGTGCAATGCCCTCACTATGGCAGATTCCAGAAAGCAGAAGGAGCTGACTCACAGT
>NW_016107329.1:10201920-10207136 GCF_001604975.1 Cebus imitator
TGCCAACATCCATGGTGTAAATGCCCTCGCCGTGACAGATTCCAGCCCCCCAGTGCAGTGTTGGTGAATGCAGACTTAGGAAAGATGGGCACATCAGTTTTTGCAAGACGCTCAGCACACCTCTGGTTTCAGTCTGGGGCTCCTACCCCTCATGATGATTTTGATTCTTGATTTTGTTATCAATCACGTTTATGTTAGTGACCTGTCCAAGTCACCTTCAGTGTTGTCAGGGTGCCCTGTGGATAGGATGGTGAGCAGGGCAGACGGAAGGCAGTCGTAGGGCACCTGTAGCGCCCTCCCAGGCAGGTGTCACCTTATTGACTTTGAGCAAAATTCTTGGCTCTGCATAAGTCCACCTACCTACATTCTTACCTAAATCGTATTTCTGCACTCTCAGTGTTAAATAAAGAATAAATAATCACACTTAGGGCATTTTCCAGTTGGCAAACCTCCGTTTCATTCTGACACTGGTTTCATCAATCTCTCTCATAAATCTGGGTTTTCTGCAGATGTGTAAGAATGCCCTGTAGGACCTTATGTGGCCAAATGCTAGATTTCCAAGTTCAGGAAGGGCGGGGCTGGCTTTATAGCAACCATGGAGAATCAAAGTTTGTGCTGATTGAGTTACCCAAACCAGGTAAATAGGACTTTGGAGAAGCCAAACTTTGGTGGGGGATATTGAGGCACATGGATGAATGAATGAGAGGGTCCGAAAGATGTGGCTGAGGGGGAAGAGCAGGACGTGACTGTGCATTAGACGGCAGGATACAAGGTGGGGAAGGGGAGTGCCGGAAGGGACCCCAGACCTAGAAGCTGGGAGCGGGGAACCTGGAGCCGCCAGTGGGAAGCATGTGGTGCAAAGCCTAGCAGAGGCTCCAACTAACCCAAAGTGCATCGTAAATACCGTCGGAGAACAAGACGCCGTCGGGGAAATCTATAAAAGCCTGTTGTTTCAAACACAAGAATCTTTTATGCAACAGCCAGGAGACCACAGCCTTTCCCAGCCCAAGTCTGAAGGTTTCCGTGGGAATTTCACCTTGTTTTCACCGGCTGTGCTTTCTGTGCGTTTGGAAATGATGCCACCCCCATGTATCCGTGTGGCAGCAAAATCCAGGCCACTGCCTTCCATCATTTTCCCGCCAGAAGCCTGCAGAGCCTGCTCCAGCCCGGCACCTACCTCCCGCCACGCCCTGGAGGCCACCCATGGCCCCCCCAAGATAACTGGCCACGGCTGGTGCTGCTGGAAGTCAGGAGTGGGCACCACCCCTCCTTCTGTATTTTTAGTGCCTTTTCTCTGCCAGCCCAACTCACAGGCTTGCCGCACGCATTCGCCTGCAGCAGTTTGAATATTCTGCTGTTAAATATCCTTAGCACTCACGCAGACCCCAGAGCAGGATTTCATGGATGAATACAGTGGCAATGCCCAGGGGCAGAACATGCTGCAGGTCAGCTGCTGGTAGCTGCTGGGTGTGGGCAGTGTCCACTTTTTTTTTTTTTTTTTTTTTGAGACAGAGTCTCACTCCATCACCAGGTGCCAGGCTGGAATGCAGTGGTGCGACCTCGGCTCACTGCAACCTCCACCTCCTGGGTTCAAGCAATTCTCCTGCCTCAGCCTCCCGAGTAGCTGGGACTACAGGTGCGCGCCACCACACCCAGCTAATTTTTTTGTATTTTTAGTAGAAACGGGGTTTCACCATGTTGGCCAGGATGGTCACGATCTCTTGACCTCGTGATCTGCCCACCTCAGCCTCCCAAAGTGCTGGGATTATAGGCTTGAGTCACCGCGCCCGGCCAGGCGGTGTCCATTCTTATGAGCATTGGTTCCATTGGAAACCTGATCCTATCTTTTTTTTTTTTGAGATGGAGTCTCACTCTGTCCCCCAGGCTGGAGTGCAGTGGTGCAATCTCGGCTCACTGCAACCTCCACCACCTGGGTTCAAGCGATTTTTGTGCCTCAGCCTCCCGAGTAGCTGGAATTACAGACACCTACCACCATGCCAGGCTAATTTTTGTATTTTTAGTAGAGATGGGTTTCACCCTGTTGGCCAGGATGGTCTCAAACTCCTGACCTCAGGTGATCCACCACCTCGGCCTCCCAAAGTGCTGGGATTACAGGTGTGAGCCACTGTGCCCCGCAGGAAACCTGATCCTATGTTAATAATACGGTGCTGCTGGGCTCCAAGAAGATTCCTGCCTTTTAAGGCATTTTTCTTGCGTAGCCCATCATGGCATGACAAATAAGCCGTCCATGCACCTTTGTGTCTGTGCCTGAATCCTCTCAGAGTGCACCCATGCGGCTGATTACTGCCATGCCTGTGATTCCCTGGGGCACGTCTCAAGGTTGCAGGGGTAAACAGCTGGCGTGTGGGGCAGGCTGGAAGCAGCCTTGCGGGCAGCTCTGGCCAGAACGGATGGGGACCTGGGGATGAGCGCCAGCCTCCTTGCCCCTTCACAAGGGCAATTCTGGGCTGGGTTCCATGCTGCCTCCTAGAGTCCCGTCCTGGGGTTAGGCTGCAGTGGACTGCAGCTGTCACTTGCCTGATGGGCACCATTGCTCACCCCATCCCTCACCCCTCTGTGCCAGCAAGGGGCTGCTTCTCTCCAGGGATCACTTTCCACTGAAGCTTCTTGCCCTCAAGTCCTTGTCTAGGGTCTCCTCTTGGAGGAGCACTCACTAAGACCACCTAGGAGGCAGGTGTGCGTGGGCTTAGGAAATACTCAAGGCAGGTGTGGGTAGGCTTAGGAAATACTCAAGGCAGGCGTGGGCAGGCTTAGGAAATACTCAAGGCAGGCGTGGGTAGGATTAGGAAATACTCAAGGCAGGCGTGGGTAGGATTAGGAAATACTCCAGGCAGGCGTGGGCAGACTTAGGAAATACTCAAGGCAGGCGTGGGCAGGATTAGGAAATACTCAAGGCAGGCGTGGGCAGGCTTAGGAAATACTCANTTAGGAAATACTCAAGGCAGGCGTGGGCAGGCTTAGGAAATACTCAAGGCAGGCGTGGGTAGGCTTAGGAAATACTCAAGGCAGGTGTGGGCAGGCTTAGGAAATACTCAGGGCAGGTGTGGGTAGTCTTAGGAAATAAATACTCAAGGCAGGTATGGGTAGGCTTAGGAAATACTCAAGGCAGATATGGGTTGACTTCAGGAAATACTTATTAAGTAAAACACAATTCACTTCAAATAGGTCTATTTTGTCAGTATCTCTAAGGAAGGGTCTGGTATGAGGGAAGGTGTGGAGACAAATCATGACCAAAATGAGATCACTGACAAACGACAAGACTTGTAATCCTCGCAGGAATGGGGATGCTTCACACACGCTCTAAGAGACGGAGCCGCTGCATGCAGTGCCAGGACCTTTGGCTCCTGCAGCCCAGCCTGAAGGCAGTGAGAGTCCCTGTTTCTTCTCTGCACACCACTGGCCCCTTTCTCCCACCCCCAGCCCTGCTACAGTGGCACCCGTGAAGCTCCCCATGCTGAAACCCAACTTAGACTCATGTTCTCCCAAAGCAGCAGCTGCTGGGCACAGAACTTGAGGGGCGAGGGGTGCTCGGGGGGTGGGGGACCCTGGGAAGAGTGCACAGGGCCAGGGGTCTCCCCCTCCCTCTGTCACCTTAGAGGTGAGATGCAAGGGTTCAGTTCCTCAGGTTCCCACATTCAAAGGCTTCCAAGGGCCACGCTGACCAGCTGTCCAGCTCATCATGTGAGGTTTGCACACCTTGCTCCCTTTCTGCCCCCGCCTCCCGTGCTGCTGCCACCCTGCCCTGCTCGGTCTCTACTCCCTGCAGCTCCGCTATGTGCAGAGCGTGGTGGGCTCAGCCAGCACTGCCGTTCCTCAGCATGAGGCTCCAGGGGTCAGGCCGTGCCCATTTAACCTGCCGGCTCAGTGCAGCTGTGAGTGGCCCACCGAGACGTGGTGGGAAGGCGGCCTGGGAAATTGAACCGTAATGTATATGAACCCTTCCTGCTGCCAACAGGAGCAATTTGAGAATAAAACGCTCCTGTTCTCAATGAAAGCTTCAGGGCACCTTTCTCCCTCTCGCGTGCCCTTTCCTGGAAGCTCTGCGGCAGCGATGACATTACACAATTGTTGAGACTTCTCACAAGTAAACACAGACTCTTACACAAAACATCCAGGCCACTCAGGCACCTGGGGGGGACCTAGCCAGTCACTGTCTCAGCTTTGGAGATGAAGACACTGGCACTCTGGGGGGTGGCACTGCGGCTTCAGGGATTGACCACAGAAACCACAGATGGGCTCTGATACGCACGTGTTAGTTTATTAAGGCCAGAAGTGAACACCTGCCTACCATGAGTTGCCAATGCTACAGTTACTGGAGTCACACGTGGTGGAATACGCAGTCTATAAGATTGGAACTTAGAGTGAATGCATTTAGAAAGAGCTAGAAAGCAAATCATCTCTGTCTGCTCTATCCGATCAAATAGAAGATGGGGTGGGGAAGCTTTCCTGGTACTTTCCACTAGAACAGGCCGGAACCTGCAGGGTACGCACCAGCCTCTCCCCGCCACGAGGCAGGCCGTGAGCAGGCAGCCCAGGCCTCAGCATTCCCGTGTGTCAGGCTGGGGGAGGCTCTCTCTGTCTCCAGCCCACCCCGCGTTGTTCTGGGACCGGCTGGGCTGGAGGGTTCCTTTTGCTGGTGGATCTGATTCTACGTCATACTCCCCCTCCACCCGATGTCACGAGGCTGGCCAGCCCACGTGGCTCAGCACTCCAAGATGGTCCGGCACCCTTTAGTAGCAACTTGAATCTTAAATCAAGTTCAGACAACACATTTGTGAATTCGTGACCTTGTATACTACTGGGGGTGTCAACTTTTATCTAACACCGAGGCCATCGCTTTTTTGATAAGAGGGCGCTCTTTAAAAGTAAATTAGAACATAGCAATAAAATCAAATACTCATGATAGACCAAAACAAACAAAAAGCCACAGGGAACTTCATAGACTCAGAAGAAATGAGGTGTCACAAGTATTTCAACCCAGCGCACGCTGACTCCACACTTTGTCTGTTTGATGTATACATGGATCCGTGCTTGGAGCCAATCCCAGTACACTTGTTGCAGAGATGTTTATTAGCCCTTCATTTTGTCCTCTTGGAAAAAGTACACAAATACATAGAGATAGGATTACTGTGTGTCTTGTGGGCCAGTTAGAATTTCTGAGCAGTTCACGAGCCAGGTAGAATCTCTGAGCATCT
>NW_016107329.1:10207549-10228244 GCF_001604975.1 Cebus imitator
TCTCTGAGCATCTCGTGGGCCAGGTAGAATCTCTGAGCATTTTATGGGCCAGGTAGAATCTCTGAGCATCTTGTGGGCCAGGTAGAATTTCTGTGGGATCAGTGGTTTTTGAAACCTACTCACCAGGTTAGACCCCCATGCTCTTACTCACCAGCCTGGCGATGGCATGAAGGACTTTTTCTGGAGCAGAGAGAGATGCTTTTCCTTGAAGGAATGATAAGTGTTACCTAGCATCCAGACATCAAGCTTCTTCCCAAACTCATGCATGGAAAGCACGTTGTGCCTCACAACGACCGCAAACTGAAAACCTGCCCTTGCTGGGGACTGCGTGAGAGTCCCCACCACGGCCTGGCAGGGAGGCAGCTGTTGTCCCCGGTGTAAAAAGGAGGTTATTTGGCAGACCTAAGCCTGTCTGATTGCAAAGCCCTGGCCCTTCCTTGAGTGCCTCAGGAGTGCTTCTCTACACTGCCATGGGGTTCTCTTGGGCACATCTGTTTCTAGCAACCAGAAAAGTGAAGCTTCCAGCAGCCAGGCACCCTCCATCATGCCGAGCCTGGAGTCACTCACACCCGGGATGCCCCTTGGGTCAGAAGGTTGCGTTTGAACTTGAGGGGTTTTAAAACACTAAATGTTTCATGTCCTGTTAATTTAAAACGTAAAAGCTCGAGGGCTACACCTTCCCAGTCTCTCTCCAGCCCCGAGTGAGACGGCCCAGGCCTTAACATACCCTATTCTCTCCAGCGCTCCCCTTTCAACCCAGACGGCATCTCTCCTTTGCTCTTAGGATGTCAGCAAAATGCTGACACTTAGTGCAGCTAAGAGTGTGCTCCACACAGCTCCAGGCCATGTTCTCAGGGGCCTCCAGAAGCCTGGTGAAGATGGTGTCCCCACCCCTAGTCTCTGCTCCAGCCCAGTCTCATCTGCAGTTAGAGTTGGACAACGTGAGCCCTGGACAGTTGGGTGCACCTGAAGTCGGCATCTGTGCCCTGGATCCCCCGGCAGGGCCAGCCCTGAGGCTGTGCAGAGGTGCCTCTGAGCCGTGGAGCTGGGCCCAGCCAAGGACAGGGTTCCCACGGAGCCTCTGGTGTTAGATGTCCAGTTCCCAGGGTCCTGGGAGCTGTCAGGTCCCACATGGGCAGCACAATCATTCAAAAGAGCTGAAATCCATCATATAATGAGTCCCATATGATACTCATCTTTGAGGGGAAATGAATAAATCATTGTGCCCAACAGGAGACTTACTTATGCACAGCCTGCCCTGGGAAGCGGCATGGGGCGCCGTGATGAGCAGCGCCGGGAGACAGCAGCAATTCAGGAATGAATGCACCTTTCTGTCCTGGCCCCCCGAGGCCCTGGCACCTGCTGAAACTAGACCTGGGCACAGGGCACAGCCCCGCAGCTAAAGAAAGGCAGCGGGAACAAAGCCGTTGGACCTGGCCCCACTCGCCTGGGCTGGGGACGCACCACAGCTGCACAGACGCCTCCAGAAGCCCCCTCGCCCTCACGGCCTCTCCTCCTGGGGCCCGGCTCCCCTGCGTGGGGCCCCATCTGTGGAGGCAGTGGGGCCAGGTGGCCCCTCGCTCTGTCTGTTCTGCCTTTCTTCAGTAGGACTCTCATTTTTATCCGAGACTTCCCGCTCCATCCATGGACAGGCAGCGTGGCACGGTGCCGGGATGGGGGCTTGGGGCACAGGTGCTGGCCGGCCTCCCCTCTCCCCAGCCGTGACATTAGGAGCAGACACCATGCTGCAGAGTCCCCAGGTGCTGAGGAGAAAACCCTTGACATGGCCCCACTTGGTCACAGTGGCTACACTGGGAATGGGATGGTGAATTGACCATGCTCAGAAACACGGTGGGGACCTCCATCATCTCCCCTTTATGAGCCAAGATACGACATGATCAGCTGACGTGCAGGCCCAGCACGTGGGAGCCTCCAAGGCCCTGCCGACTCTCGGACACAGCAAAGGGGACGGGACGAGAGAGGAAAACGAGAGGGCTTCCTGGTATTGGCGTCTTGACCTGTGTGTTCGCGGTGGTGATAATCCAGTGTGAAATCCGATCAGACGAACAAGCCTCAGCTATCTCGGAAGCAGACACCCCCCGGGGCTGGTGGACAAGTGTCCTGAGCACAGAAAGACTCTCAGGGAAGGACACCACGTGTCACCCACAGGTTTCAGCAATGACTGCTTCCTTAATGAGGGAAGAGCTCATCAGAAGGGTCAGCTTTTCTTTCCCTTTCTCTGGTTCTTTTTATAGAAATAAAATCTAGAAACAGAAATGTTCATCAGAAAGAAACCATGATCCAGGGGACGGGGTAGGGGGCGGTTCCTGAGGACATGGAAAGGGTGTGTCATAGTTTCGGCACCAGACACTGAGGCAGAAGACGCAGGAGCCACCCTTGGGGACCCCACATCTACAGGTGGAGAGCCGGGTGGGATATTCTCCAAGGAGGGTGGATGGAGTTCTCGCCCCCAGCCCTCCCGTTCCTGCTTCCTTCAGGGTCACCGTGCTGTCCCTACACAGACCATAGTGGGGAGGCCCTGCTGGGTTGCCTGATGCCCCCCCACGCAGCTTCCCTCTGTGTGCTGGGGGCTCACTCTGTTCCCTTGGTTCCTGTGTCCGTTCCCTGAAGCTTCCATAGCAAAGCACTGCACCGAGCACCTTGGACAAGACTCTATTCCAGACAGAGGCACAGGTAAGGACTCCAACCCATGAATTCGGAAGCAGTTTGACCACAGCAGCCTTTAGCCTGTGTGCTGGTCCTGGCTTCTCTAGACCGGGTGTCCCCAGGCTTTAACCATCTGCACTTACAATAGTTTTGTAAAGCTAGCTCACACGTCCATAGGGTGACATTTCGAGTTTCATAGGATTCTTTTCTATATTTGCACTGGATATGTTTTCTAATACATGTTGAAGCGACAGCATTTGGCTTATTTATTTTGTAGAAATGTTCACCTTATACATTAATTAGAAAATTCAGTCCTCATTTTCAAATCAACATGCCAATTGGATCTAATCTCCTCGTTGGTTAGGGCATGCTGGGTTATACTACATAATAGCCCAAGCCTCCACAACCTCACACGAGGCCTCCAGGTTTGAGGCAGCTCAGTCACGGTGCCCGGGTTGGCAGAGGTTGGCCCAGCTGCCCCAGGGACACAGAGCTCGGCGGAGGGAGGCTTCTCATCATGCTGCTGTGATCACCACGTTCACAAGGAGTAGAATGCTCATGCTGGAAGTAACATGCTTCACTTCTGCTCACGGCTTTGCAGTGCCCAAGAGCGGTCACATGACCAGCCCTGGCTTTAGAGAGGAATGAAAGTGAAATGTCATCCAATGCCCAGAAGAAGGACCTGATGATTTGAAAACAGCCCTAACGATTACAGTCTGACTTCATTTTTACTTAATGTGTATTAATACATGATCCTATGCAGGCTTCTTTGAATTCTAACTCTGAGATACAGACAGACAGACAGATGGGTGGATGGACAGGTGGGTGGGTAGTTAGATAAGATGATAGACAGACCGATAGAAAAATGGATGGTGATGGGCAGACAGAAGGGTCGTAGCTTTCCTGCCTCGGGATTTTTGTCTGCTCCGTGGGCTTTCCCTCAGGAGCAACGCAGCCTCTAGTCGCCCTCCCAGAGGCTTTTCTCCCCGAAATGCTGCCCTATGGTGAACTAAGGGCAGGTGAGAGACTCGCCTTCTTTGTAGTGGAAGAGAAGGGGGAGCTGGCAGACAGCAGCTGCCTTTCTAAGCCTATTGGCCTTAGAAAAGAAAGCATGAGTCACTGGAAGACCCAGAACTTTATTTTATGAACGTCGCTGGTCTTTTCTTGCCACAGGCAGCTTGGAGGTCACAGCTCTGGCCCACACCAGCAGCACCAACTTGCTCCTGGCTGCACTGATGAGCCTTTCTGGGTTTCACTTGGGGCCTCCCTAGCCCTGGGGACATGCATTCTTTCCAGGGCAGCCCTCATTCCTACCCTCCTTGGCCCAGTTTTAGCCCCAAACTCTGGTGTAATCCGATAATGATCCCTGCAAATAACAGCAATGTTTGAATATTTTCAGCACCCATATCCCTTCTCCTAATGAGGTTATACAGGAAACCCAGTACAAGTCTGGGAAGGGCGAAGCTGCTTTGGCTGAGGAAGCACAGGGGTGGTGGGGGCCCAGGCCCCACCCACAGGGTCCACGAGGCACCCAGAACAGCCCCTGAGGCAATTCTGCTGGCCTAGGAGTTCTGGGAGGCCCCTTCCAAGACCCCCACCCTACCTCAGGATGTTTACAGGGATCCACTGGGAAGAGCAGGGGTACCTTCTGCCAGGCCACTTCACACAGAAGTAACTGGATCACAGCCGTGTAGACAGGCCCTCCTCCCAGAGAACCGGCTGCGGCGTTTCTGCCCGAGTAGACACCCAGAATGCTGTCATGTGGTCACATTCAGGAATCTGGCGGTACTTAAGGCCCTCATTTGCAATAAAGGATTGTGTCAGCATTTCTGTTGTGAATTCCTATTTTCAATGATTTATAATGAAGCATCTTTTTAAAATGGTTTCAGCTGTTGGAGCTATATGCAGCCAAGAGAATAGCTCCTAGGGCTTTTTTAGCACTCCACTAACTATGAAATTGTTTGATTTTTACAAAACATATTTAGCAAATTGTTAAAAGTATTGGCTAAACACAGCATTTCATAAATGAAATGTTGAAGTGATCAAGATGTTGAACTTTAAAATCAGCTGCTTTCGCTGAACAGTGTCTTTTTTTACAAAGTTCAATAAGAATTTCTAACATAATTTTATACAACATCATAAGTGCATTGCTACATGTTGTAAATATCACGCCATTACACATTCTAATTACCTGATTACATTCATTTACATTAAATTTGTAATTAAATGTAATTTCATGCCTATTGAGTGAAAATCCTTTTGAAACATTGCAATCGTCCTCTCCATCGCAATGTGTGGAACCAATAGCAGCCCTGACCTGGGATGTCTGCAAAAGCAATTAGTGATCCCATCCATTAAATCACCGTTGCTTGAAAACAGTGCAGACAGCAAGATCACGCATCACAGTTAACTTATGGTGAAGGTGCCGCTGGAACAGAGATTCTTGTCTCTGCAGCTCTGGTCTTCTGGGCTAATGTAGATGCTGCTTTGGATCACACATCAGAAAATTTTGATGTGAGTTATAATGACAGTTGTGTCATAGAAAGTAGACAACAAAAGTCACCTGCCCATCTTCTAACCAGGGATTTTTAAGTCCTAAGAATCCTTTCTTCATCTGCAACGTCTTACAGTCTTTCTCCACTCCGTCTCCCACCATCACCATGGCAACCACCGCTTATGGCAAGCCTGGCGACATGATCAGATCGACTCGGAGGAGGCTTAGCCCTGGATTTGGCCTTGAATGACTAATTTCATCTTCTCCTTGTGAACATTTGGCATCATGCAGCAGGCCAGCAGCCACGCTCACGCAGCGAAAGGTTTCTCGATGGATCTCAGCTTCCCTTGACGCCTTGGTACTGAAGATGGTGTCGGAGTCCCCACCTTGTGTCTAGCCTGGAAAGATCAGGAGAAACCAAAACCACCGATGTCTTGAATGCTAGCGATGGAGGACGGCAGGAAGAGGCAGCACGCCTGGAGAGAGAGGGAAGAGCTTCCTGTCCAGCAGCCTGAGAGCAGGCTTCGCCCCGGGCCAGCTGCTCACAGGAGGCCTGGGGCGACTTCCTTGATTCTGATGGAGGTCCCTCTCCAAACAAACAAAGCAAAATACAAATCACTCTCCCTGAAGGCAGGGATGAGGGCAGACTAGGCCTCGGGTATGCAGCAGAATGACCCGGCAGGTTTTGGGAAAACCCAGATTGCTGGGCCCTTTCCCCAGAGCTGCTGACTCAGGAGGTCCTGTGGGGGGCCTGAGAACTTGCATGGCCCACGGGCTCTTGGGGAAGCTGCTGCTCCTGGCCCAGGAACCACACACTGCGAACCTCCCTGCTGGGCGGAGCCTCCTCTCAATCATGGTATTTACACATTTTGAGTGACTCCCAGTACAGAGTCCCATTGATCTCAGGGAACTGCCGAGTGTCCGCTTGGACCACGGCCTCTACTCCTCTCTGGACCACTGTGCAGCCCCGAGGTCTGCAGGCTGAGCTCACCACCTGGGCTGTACCTGCCCGCACTTCTGTAAGTTCCAAAGAAGAAGGGTCTGGGGGATGTAGGGCGGGAGAGAGTGCCCATTCTATCTGCATACCACACCCCACCAGGATTGGCAGCCGTGGTTTAGAAAGAGCCATGTGGCCAAGCATTCACCTGGGAAGAGAAAGGAAATGACCTGTCTGAGCCACATTCCTCCCAGAAACCGATTTATAGGACAGAAGCAGAGATCACCAGACTGCAGGATTCTGTTCAACAGAGCCAGCCCCATGAACGCTCACTGCGGGTGTGTTACACAGTGCCCAGGATGGGCCTGGACAAAGGAGGCCACCAGGTTTCCAGCAGATGTCCCTGGGCACAGAGCCACGGCGGGAGTGGAAGGGACACTGAAGACTGTTGGAGTGGAGAAACCCTTCCCCCAAGGGACCCACGCATCAAGGCATCTAGGACTAATTCCAGGTCCAAAGCACGCTCTTGCGTACTAGAGATGTCCACTTCGGGAGTCATATTTTAAAGTGTGAATTTCTCACCTGACTCCATCACAAGTATAGCAGGAAAGTGAGCAACTACATCTTCCTCACATTTTGTTTTAATAATGGAAGTCAATGGTTTATTTCTTAACTCAGTATGCAAGATTCCCTTGGAGTTAAAGACATTCTGTCGGTATTAAAAATAAGCAAAAAGACATCACCATCAAAAGAAGCACTATTTCTGGAAGCAGAAGTGGGTGACCAGTGGCAGGTAAACTCCCGTATAGAATCCTAAGTGCCATTTTACCTTTTCAGCGTGTTGGAAGGAGCCGCCGAGGAATGCATGCAAGGCTATCATTTCAAAACGGAGCGATTTCTGACAGTGCCGGCAGACTCACAAATAACTGCCAGTCTGCAAACACGGGACCACCGGTGCTCACTGTCCACCCCGCTCACCCCAGCGTGTGTGGCTGCTCCCAGTGTGCGGAGAACGTCCCTGCATTGCGGCGTCTGCGCCCGGCTCGGTGTTTATGGCTGGTGACTTGCTCTCTGTGGCTGTTCCCTGCCATAGAGAGGGAAGGGGAGACCCCTGTGAGTGCCCCTTCCCATCAGATAGCTGTGGCTGAGACCTCCCGGGGTCACTGCCTGTCACAAACAGGGCCCACGTGCATCTAATGATTTTTACAGTATTTTCAGGCAAGCTCAGGGAGTGTATTGTACCCAACAGGCAAAGGAAGGAGGGGTGAGACTCCAGGGGCGATGCAAGGCTTCCACCCTTAAGGGAAGAAATAATATCATGCATGTAACATAAACATATAAACACCAGCAACACAGAGCCTACGGAGCCGCTGCCCCCTGAGTGGAGAAAGGCCGAGGACGGGCAGCTGGGAGGAGACTGAGGACCCAAGAGGCCACCTGAGTCTCCAGGGTATGCCTCTGGACATAGAGCGGGGCAGGGTCCCAGCAGGGGTGGAAGGGGTACAGCTGACTGACATCTCTGAGGTTCCTGAGAAAATAATTTGATCAAAATCTTTGAAGTTTCATAATAAGACAACCCTGAATTTCTTGAATAGGTTTGCAATCTGAAGAGGAAATCAGGCAGAAAGAGCAAGTGTGAAATGACGAGGTCAGGGAAAGTGTCCGAAGCCCGTACCTCTGCAGGTGGGCGGGTGGTAGTACCAGGGATCCCTGCAAACGGGCACAGCCCCCGCCCCTCTGCTCTCAGGCCTTTGGGCGGGCCCACTAGAAGGACCTGGCCCCTCCTCAGGGCTCACTCCTGCACCCCTCACCCCCCATCTCCAGCCCCTACCTCAGTCTCCCAGTTCGTGCCTGTCTCCTCCTCCCCACCTGCCTCCTATCCCAAACTGCAAGAGCGTGACTGCCATTCTGTGTTCCATGCACAGGGCTTCTGTTCTTATCAATCGTTTTTAAAGTAAGCAATTTGATCCTTTTATATCTGTATTTAGGAAAACGAAAAATTGAAACTCTAGTAGGTTTCCTGTTGGTTATTATAGCCTGTGAGTAGCTCAGGGCCCTTTAGAGAAAGCTTTCTTGTTTCTCCTTAGGTAAATGGGAGTGACATTCGTGTTGGGGGCCTTGGCCTTGAGCAGAACCTGCATGCCATCATTATTTTCTCCAAAATATCAAATCCTTAAAGAAAGATGGCTGCCACCACAGCTGTGGCCAGGGCTATGGCAGCAGCTGCTGCTGTTGACTCCGAGTGCTGTTTGTAGCCCTGGTGAGTGCTTCATCATCAGCCCCATCACAACCCCACGTGGGAGGAACTGCAAATGACCCCATTTTACCGACTGGGAGATTAAGGGTCGTCAAACTGCAGCAGCTTTCCCAAGATCATACGGACTGCAGATCTGAGAGGTATTTTCACTTTGTGGCTTGAATAGGTGTGGAAAATACATTCCCTCCTCTATCATGCTCACTTTAAGTGTTAATTCATCCTGGGGAACACTTTGCATCGATAGGAGAAACTTTCATCCAACTTGGGATCCAGGGCTGCTTTTCAATCTGGAACCTTTACTATTCTTGAAGCTCCCCTCATCCCCCAGTCTCAAAGCACATTCTCAATGCGCTGGCTGTCCGTGAGCTGGGATGATGGTGGCGAATGGGGCCATTTCCTTGGCGTAGGCACCAAGGCCCCCGTTGTTGGTTCCCCTGTACTTTCTGCCCGGGGCCCATCTGCATGGGCCCGGCCCTCCCTCCTCCCAAACCTCGCTTTCTCCTGGGGCACCGCATTGTCAGTTGATTGCAGCTCCAGCATCAGACTGAACTGTCTGAGACGTGCGTCTGACATTTCTGAAGCTAAGCAGGTGCAGGAGGGGAAAAAAAGGCGCAGCCGCTTTTTAGGGAGTCAGGTGGCATTGTGCAGCAAACAGAAGGCACACAGCAGATTCCGGAGCCCAAATCAGGTCCTTTTATTTGTGTAGAATATATCAATTTGGAATGCACAGTTTGAAATTGCTGGTTATAGAATGTGATCCGTTTTATTGTAGTGTAATTTCCCAGGGGCTGCAATATCCAAATCCCTGCCTAGGGATGACACGCTCCTGTTAGGTTTCCTCCTCCGGGAATCATCACCCGTGTTCTAAGAACGGGGGTCTGTAGGACACGCCATTCAGCCGTTCCCACTCTCTGTTTTAATGAGGAAAACACTCTGGGTACCTTGGGTCTTCTGAACACTTGCCTGACTGCTTCGTGCTGCTGCTTAGGACCTTTCAGAATGGGTTTGTATTTATGTTCTCACTCCCTTCTTGCTGGTTTTTGCTTAACTAAACTTCCATACCAACAAAACAGTGGAAAGATCCTAGACCGTAGCACCTGTCCCATCTCTCTTGAGCTCAGAGGCCACAGTTGGTTGGACTTTCCTTGCCTGCCTTGAACCTGCACCCAGCTCAGAGGGGAGGATGGTTCAACATCACAGCCCCCCACAAGAGTGCCCGTGGCACATGTGATAGCTGTGGCCACAGAGTCCACTCACAGATAAAAAGACAGGTCTTTGTTCATATGGCCACGAAAGCTGCAGTGAAGGCATCATCATCGGGGGAAGCAGGGAGGGGTGCTCCCTAGGGGAACGGCAGAGACAGAGGGACTGCCTCGGAGAGGGCAGGAGGGTCCTGAGCTCTGGGCTGCTCCTGGCCTCTCCAGCCCAGTGTGAAGGGGGAGCTCAAGTTTCATCCCAGTGGCCGCAGGTCAGGAGTCAGCCCTCCTAGGCTGGGAAGGCACTTTGCCATCTGTGTCTCTGGCATCACGGCGTCCACCTGTGGATCACTGTGGGGGTACGAGCGCTCAGCCCCTGCTCGCTCCACAGCTTACCGTGTGTCATCTCAGGGGCCGCGCTCCACGCAGCCATGGCCACAGCCACTGGGGAGTGTGACCCTGGACACACTCACAGGAGTGGACTCCAGGGACAATTTCTTTTCCATTTCCCCTTTCACTGCCATTTTTGAACCAACAGGAGAAAAACATGCATAGAAGGCTTTATCTTAGAGAGAAAGAAAGAAAGGAAAAGAAAGAAAGAAAGAAAGAAAGAAAGAAAAGGAAATAGGGAAGGGGGAAGAAGGAAGGAAAGACAGGAAAGTCAGAAAGTAGCAAAAGGGAGGCGTGGAGGGAGGAAGGAAGGAAAGAAAGGAAAAAGAAAGGGAGAGTTAATTTTCACTGATTCTTTTAGTCATTAAAATAAAGAAAAATAAACATCATACTAAATAAGATACACAAGTTAAAATGCTTAATAGCTATGCTTCTAATTTCCCATTGCTTGTGACTTTTGTTATCAACTGCAGCCCTAAGTAGGTAAGGCCGTGCTAAACACCCAGCCTTTCCTTTGTTTATTCTGAGTTTTTCCGTCAGACCCTCATGCTCCTTGTAGACATCGATTTCTTTCCCTGAGACAAACACCATCCTATTTTTTACCGGTAGAGTAAACATGGGTCATAAGATCCCTCAGATGAGTCACAGAATTAAAATTCAGAAAGTGTTCTGTGGCCCCACGTGTGGACGCCCGCTATGGACTGTTATCCTAGGGTCCTCGTGGGGAGCAACCTCCTGCGTGTCCCTTCAGATCTCTTCCCTGTTTGTTTGCTGTCCTGTCTTACCACTTTTTAAACAAAAATGGCATTGCATCCTCCACACAGCTTCACACCCTGATTTTTTACTTCACCACACCTTGTGGCCGTCCTGGTCCTTCCACATCAGCGTGTTGGTCCACTTTACTCTTCTCCCTTTAATGGCTGCATCATATTTCTTGTTGGAATGATTTTGTAATTTTTTTGTTTTTATTATTGTTACCTTTTTATTTTGAAATGGTTATAGAATCACATGAAGCTGTGACAATAATACAGAAAGATGCCATGTACCCTTCACCCAGTTTCCCCCAATGGTTACATTTTACATAATTATAGTCCAGTATCAAAGCCAGGAAATTCGTATGGGCGCAGTACATGTCTGTGTCTGTGCCATTTTTATCCCATGTGTACGTTCATGCAGCCCCTACTCAATCAAGATACAGAACGATTCCATTGTCACAAATCTCCCTCACACTAGCTCCTCATACTCACAGCCACGTCACTATATCCAGCCATGCCCAACCCCTAACCTCTCATCTAGTCTCCAGCTCTGTAATCTCGTCATTTTGAGAATGTTATGTAAATGAAACCTAACAGCACGTGACCTTTGAGACTGGCTTTTTTGACTCAGTTTATTATTCTTGAGGTCTCTCTGTCCAAGTTTTGGCCTGTATCAAGAGTTTGTTTCTTTTTATTGCTGAGTAGTATTCATTGTACAGATGTACCCACCGTCTCTTTTTAAATGACCTATGAACTCAAAGTTATTTTTACATTTTTAATTTTTTTTATTTCCATAGGTTATTGGGGAACAGGTAGTGTTTTGTCATATGACTAAGTTATTTAGTGGTGATTTGTAAGAAACAAAAATCTATATATACCACCAACTGATCTTTGACAAAGCAAACAAAAAAAACTGTGTGTGTGTGTGTGTGTGTGTGTGTGTGTGTGTGTGTGTGTATCTCACAGTTTCTTTATCCACCCGTTAGTTGATGGGCATTTGGGTTGGCTCCAAATTTTTGCAATTGCAAATTGTGCTGCTATAAACATGCGTGTACCAGTATCTCTTTTGGATGATGACTTCTTTTCCTCTGGGTAGATACCCAGCAGTGGGATTGCTGAATCAAATAGTTCTAGTTTTAGTTCTTTAAAGAATCTCCACACTCTTTTCCACAGTGGTTGTACTAGCTTACATTCTCATCAGTAAAAGTGTTCCCTGTTCACTACATTTATGCCAATATCTATTTTTTTTTTATTATGGCCATTCTTACCAAAGTAAGGTGGTGTCACATTGTGGTTTTGATTTGCATTTCTCTGATCATTATGATGCTGAGCATTTTTCCATATGCTTGTTGGCCATTTGTATATCTTCTTTTGAGAATTGTCTATTCATGTTCTCAGTCTACTTTTTGATGGGATTGTTTGTTTTTCTTGCTAATTTGTTTAATTCCTTGTAAATTCTAGATATTACTGCTTTGTCAGATGTATAGATTGTGAGGATTTTCCCCCACTCTGTGGGTTGTCTGTTAACTCTGATAGCTGTTCATTTTGCTCTGCAAAAGCCCTTTAGTTTAATTATGTCCCAACTATTAATCTTTGTTTTTATTGAATTTGCTTTTGGATTTTTGGTCATTAAATCCTTGCCTAAGTTAATGTTAATAAGGGTTTTTCTGAAGTTATCATCTAGAATTTTTGTAGTTTCGGGTCTTAGGTTTAAGTCCTTAATCCATCTTGAGTTGATTTTTGTGTAAGGTAAGAGATGAAGATCCAGTTTTATTCTCCTACATGTGACTTGCCAATTATCCTGGCACCATTTGTTGAATAGGGTGTCCTTTCCTCGATGTATGTTTTTATTTGCTTTGTCAAAGATCAGTTGGCTATAAATATTTGGGTTTATTTCTGGGTTATTGATTCTGTTCCATTGGTCTACGTGCCTATTTTTATACCAGTACCATGCTGTTTTGGTGACTATGGCTTTATAGTATACTTTGAAATCAGATAATGTGACTCCTCCAGATTTGTTCTTTTTGCTTAGTTTTGCTTTGGCTATGCAGACTCTTCTAGGAATCCAAATGAATTTTAGGATTGTTTTTTCTAGTTCTGTGAAGAATGATGGTAGTATTTTAATGGGAATTGCATTGAATCTGCAGATTGTTTTTGGCAGTATGGTCATTTTCACAATATTGATTGTACCCATCCATGAACATGGTATGTGTTTCCATTTATTTGTGTCATCTATAATTTCTTTCAGCAGTGTTTTGTACTTTTCCTTATAGAGGTCTTTCACCTCCTTGGTTAGGTATATTCCTAAGTATTTTATTTTTTTACAGCTATTGTAAAAGGAGTTAAGTTCTTGATTTGATTCTCAGCTTGGTCACTGTTGGTGTATAGGAGAGCTACTGATCTGTGTACATTAATTTTATACCCGGAAACTTTGATGAATTATTTTATCAGTTCAAGGAGCTTTTTGGAAGAGTCTTTAGGGTTTTCTAGGTATACAATCACATCATCAGCAAACAGTGACAGTTTGATTTCTTCATTACCGATTTGGATGCCCTTTCTTTCTTTCTTTTGTCTGATTGCTCTGTCTAGGTCTTCCAGTGCTACGTTGAAAAGAAGTGGTGAGGGTTGGCATCCTTGTCTTCTTCTAGTTCTCGAAGGAAATCTTTCAACATTTCCCTACTCAGTACTATGTTGGCTGTGGATTTGTCATAGATGACTTTTATTACACTGAGTTATGTGAGTTATGTCCCTCGTACGCCGATTTTGCTGATAGTTTTCATCATAAAGGAACGCTGAATTTTGTCAAATGTTTTTTCTGCATCTATTGACATGATCATGTGATTTTTGTTTTTGATTTTTGTTTCTAATTCTGTTTATGTGGTGTATCACATTTATTGGCTTGCCTATCTTAAACCAATCCTTCATCACTGGTATGAAGCCCACTTGATTGTGGTGGATTATCTTTTTGATATGTTGTTGGATTCGGTTGGCTAGTATTTTGTTAAGGATGTTTACAACTATGTTCATCAGGGATATTTGTCTGTAGTTTTCTTTTTTAGCTATATCCTTTCCTGGTTTTGGCATTAGGGTGACACTGGCTTAATAGAATTGTTTACAGAGGATTTCCTCTTTCTCTATCTTGTGGAATAGTGTCAATAGGATTGGTGCCAATTCTTTCTTGAATATCTGGTAGAATTCAGCTGTGAAGCTGTCTGGTCCTGGACTTTTTCTTGTTGGTGATTTTTGTATTACCATTTCAATCTTGCTGCTTGTTATGATCAGGATATGTAATTCTTCCTGATTTAAGCTAGGAGGGTTGTATCTTTCCAGAAATTTATCCATCTCCTCTAGGTTTTCTAGTTTACGTGTGTAAAGGTGTTCGTAGTAACCTTGAATGATCTTTTGTATTTCTGTAGTCTCAGTTGTAATATCTCTCATTTTGTTTCTAATTGAGCTTATTTGTGTTTTCTCTCTTCTTTTCTTGGTAAATCTTGAAATGGTCTATCAATTTTATTTATCTTTTTAAAGAACCAGCTTTTTAAAAATGTATCTTTTGTATTTTTTTGTTTCAATTTCATTTAGTTCTGCTCTGATTTTGGTTATTTCCTTTCTTCTGGTGGGTTTGGGTTTGGTTTGTTCTTGTTTCTCTAATTTCTTGAGATGTGACCTTGGATTGTCTGTTCTCTTTCAGACTTTTTGATGTAGGTATTTAGGGCTATGAACTTGCCTCTTAGCACTGCCCTTGCTGTATCCCAGAGGTTTTGATAGGTTGTGTCACTATTGTCATTCAGTTTGAACAATATTTAAATTTTCATCTTGATTTTACTGTGGCCCAATGGTCATTCAAGGGCAGGTTATTTAATTTCCATGTATTTGCATAGTTTTGAAGGTTTTTTTGGAATTGATTTCCAGTTTTATTCCACTGTGGTCTAAGAGAATGCTTGATATAATTTCAATTTTCTTAAATTTTTTTTTTTTTTTGAGATAGTCTCGCTCTTTGACCAGGCTGGAGTGCAATGGCGCGATCTCGGCTCACCGCAACCTCCGCCTGCTGGGTTCAGGCAATTCTCCTGCCTCAGCCTCCTGAGTAGCTGGGACTACAGGCACGCGCCACCATGCCCAGCTAATTTTTTGTATTTTTAGTAGAGACGGGGTTTCACCATGTTGACCAGGACGGTCTTGATCTCTTGACCTCGTGATCCACCCGCCTCAGCCTCCCAAAGTGCTGGGATTATAGGCGTGAGCCACCGCGCCCGGCCAATTTTCTTAAATTTAATGAGGCTTGTTTTGTGTCCTATCATATGGTCTATCTTAGAGAAAGTTCCATGTGCTGATGAATAGAAAATATATTCTGTATTCTGTGGTTGTTGGGTAGAATGATCTGTAAATATCTGTTAAATCTGTTTGTTCCAGTTTAAATCCATGTTTCTTTATTGACTTTTTGTCTTGATGACCTGTCTAGAGTTGTCAGTGGAGTATTGAAGTCCCCCACTATTATTGTGTTGCTGTCTATATCATTTCTTAGGTCTAGTAGTAACTGTTTTATACATTTGGGAGCTCAGTGTTAGATGCATATATATTTAGGATTGTTATATTTTCCTGTTGGACAAGACCTTTTATCATCATATAATGTCACTCTTTGTCTTTTTTAACTACTGTTGCTCTAAAATTTGTCTCATAGAAAAATAGCTACACCTGCTTGCTTTTGTTGTCTGTTTACATGGAACGTCTTTCTCTATCCCTTTACCTTAAATTTATGTGAGTCCTTATGTGTTAAGTTGAGTCTCTAGAAGGTAGCAGAAAGTTGGCTGGTAAATTCTTATCCACTCTGATTCTGCATCTTTTAGGTGGAGCATTTAGGCTATTTACATTCAACATTAGTATTGAGATGTGAGGTACTATTTCATTCATCATGCTATTTGTTGCCTGTATACATTGTTTTTTGTGTGAATTTTTTACATTAGTATTTTTGTTTTATAGGTCCTATGAGATTTATGCTTTTAAAATGTTCTGTTTTGATGTGTCTCTGGGACTTGTTTCAAGATTTAGTGTTCCCTTTAGCAGTTCTTGTAGTGCTGGCTTGGTAGTGGCAAATTCTTTCAGCATTTTTTGCCTGAAGAAGACTATATCTTTCCTTCATTTATGAAGCTTAATTTCACTGGATACAAAATTCTTGGCTAATAAGTGTCTTGTTTAAGGAGGCTGAAGATATGGCCCTGATCCCTTCTAGCTTGTAAGGTTTTGCTGATAAATCTGCTGTTAGTCTGATAGATTTTCCTTTATAGGTTACCCCGTGCTTTTGCCTCACAGCTCTTAAGACTCTTTCCCTCATCTTAACTTTACCTAACCTGATGACAATGTGCCTAGGCAATCATCTTTTTTGCAATGCACTTCCCAGGTGTTCTTTGAGATTCTTATATTTTAATGTCTAGGTCTCTAGCAAGACCAGGGAAGTTTTCCTTGATTATTTCCCAAATATGTTTTCCCAACTTTTAGATTTTTCTTCTTCCTCAGGAATACCAATTATTCTTATATTTGGTCATTTAACATAATCCCAGGCTTCTTGGAGGCTTTGTTCATATTTTCTTATTCTTTTTTCTTTGTTGGATTGGGTTAATTTGAAAAACTTTGTCTTCAAGCTCTGAAAGTTTTTCTTCTGCTTTGACTCTATTGCTGAGACTTTCCAGAGCATTTTGCGTTTCTATAAGTGCTTCCATTGTTTCCTGAAATTTTGATTTTTTTATTTATGTTATCTGTTTCATTGACAATTTCTCCCCTCATTTCTTGTATCATTTTTTTTAAGTTCCTTAAATTAGGCTTCAGATTTTCTGGTGCCTCCTTTATTAGCTTAATGACTGAACTTCTGGATTCTTTTTCAGGTAGATCAGGGATTTCTCCTTTGTTTGGTTTCACTGCTGGTGAGCTAGTGTGTTTTATTTGGGGGGTGGGTATTAAAGAACCTTATTTTGTCATATTTACCACAGTTGGTTTTCTTGTTCCTTCTCATTTGGTTCAGCTCTGTCAGAGGGAAGATCTAGGGCTCAAGGCTGTTGTTCAAATTTTTTGGTCCCATGGGGTTTCCCTTGATGTAGTACCCTCCCCTTTTTCCCAGGGATGTGGCTTCCTGAGAGCTGATCTGTAGTGATTGTTATCTCTCTTCTGGATCTAGCCACCCAGCATGTCTACCAGGCTCCTGACTGGTACTGGGAGGTGTCTGCACAGAATCCCGTGATGTAAACAATCTGGGGGTCTCTCAGCTGTGGATACCAGCACCTGCTCCAGTGGAGGTGGCAGGGGGATGAGATGGACTCTGTGAGGGTCCTTACTTTTAGTAGTTTAATGCACTGTTTCTGTGCTGGATGGCCTCCTGCTTGGAGGTAACATTTTCAGGATACCGTCAGCTGTGGTAGTATAGAGAGGATCAGGTGGTGGGCTGGGCCCTAGAACTCCCAACAACAGATGCTCTATGTCTTCACCTATCAGGGTGAGTAGGAAAAGACCATTGGGTGGGGGCAGGGCTAGTTGTGTCTGAGCTCAGACTATCCTTGGGCCAGTCTTGCTGTGGCTGTTGTGGGGGACAGGGGTGTGTTTCCCAGGTCAATGGAGTTATGTTCCTAGATGAATTATGGCTGCCTCTGCTGTTTCATGAAGGTTGTCAGGGAAGTGAGGGAAAGCTGGCAGTCACAGGCCTCACCCAGCTCCTATGAAACCCAGAAGACTGGTCTCACTCTCACCATGCCCCCAACAACAGCACCAAGTCTGTTTCCAGGCAGTGGGCAAGCAGGGCTGGTCGCCCCAGGCTACCAGCCTTCCAGCTGCAAAAGCAAGTAGGGCTCTCATGCTTCCCCAGCTGTGGAGTCTGCTCGCTGGATGCACACGCTCCCCCAAGTTCTGGGCAGGAGGCTTCTTGTTCAGTTGGAATTGTTGCAAAGTTCAGCTGGAGTTTTCCTTCTTCCTGTGGCCTTTTCCCAGTTCCACTGGCAACCCTCCTGAGGTAGCCCTGTGAGACAAGTCAGAAATGGCTTCCCTGGGGACGCAGCAACCCCACAAGGCATTCCTGCTGCTTCCTCTACCCCTGTATTTCACTCAGCTCTGTAAATTAACTCAGTTTCAGGTAAAGTCAGAATCTTCTCCTGTGATCTAGACCTTCAGGTTCCCCTGTGAGGGTGTATGTGCAGGGCTGGATGATCTCCCTTTCCAGCTTCCACAGTTTGGGCACTCACAGTGTTGGAGGTGTCTCCTGTGTCCTGCAGGAGCAATCCACTTCCTTCAAAGGGCCTATGGGTTCTCTTGGCTTTCCTGAAGTATTCCTGCAGTTGTTCTGGAGCTGATGTGAGTGAACACATGCTGCTCTGTCCATCTGAGTGGGAGCTGCAGTCTAGTCATGCCTCCTGTCCACCGTGATCCCTCCAAAGTCCCTGTGATTTATTTTTTAACCACTTTATAAGTGAGGATCATTAGAGTCACTTCCAATTTTTTTCTGATAGTGATTCCCAGTGTTTCCAAACAATGTTGTGATAAGTGTTATTTCCCAGGTGTCATACAATCACACACAACCACACGGTCACACAATCACACACAATCATACACAATCAGATACTCAATCACATACACAATCACACAGTCACACACTCACACAATCACATACATACACAGAGACACACACGCACACATGCACACACGCAAAAATCATGCACACAATCACACACACACTCAAAATCACACACTTGCACAGTCACACATACTGAACCACACACAATCACACACTTACAACCGCATTTACAATCACACACAGTCACACATACATAATCACACACACACGCAATCTCATACACAAACACATAATCACACACACACACACAATCTCATACACAACAGCACCAGCTCCTGCTGCTGCCCAGCCTGCAGGGCCTCCCTCCAGGCAGGAGCTCAGCCTGACCCCTCCTCAGTCAGCTCCTTTCTCCTCCCCTCCTCTAACGCTTGCTGCTAAGGTGATAGTGAGCCTCTTCTGAGGCCAGTGCTATGATCTCTTGTCCTGAGCTTGGTGACCTGGACGATGGGCTTAACCTCTCTGGGCTTCTGTTTTCTCTTCTATAAAATGGGGATAATGGTATGGAATACATGCCTCTAGGAGTTGCTTTGTGATTAAATGAGGTGTTTCCAGAGTGTGTAGGATACTGACTGGCATGTAGTAAATGTTCAATAAATAGTAGAAACAACAGCAGTAGAGAGAGGTCCTCCTTTGTGTGGGCTTGTGGCCGGTGTCCTGAGATGCTTCTCGGCCAGTTTACCAGCCTCCACACAGTTAACGTCTTGGGCTAGGTAAATCTTTGCTTTGAGGGGCCTGCCCTGTCCTTTGGAGCATGTTTGTTAGCACCTCACAGCCTCTACCACTAAATGCCAGGAGCCCCCTTGCAGCTATGACCATGAAAAATGTCTCCAGACATTGCCAAGTATCCCCAGAGAAAAAATTGTCCCCAGGTGAGAACCACTGGTGTAAGGCTATGTCCTTTTGCTTTGAATACTTTTATTTTTTACATCAAATTCTTAGCACACATTAGGGTAGGGTCGTCACCTGGTGGCACAGACCCAAATAGCCACAGGGGCACAAAAAGCCATTCCGGAAACACAGAGCAAACGAACAGGAAAAACGGCGTTTCTAGGATAACTGCAGGACTTTGAATCAGAGTACCAGACGAATTATCGTTCATATCGAGAAGTGTGATGATGGCATCTGAAATTCCATGGGGGCTTTGATTTTTTTCAGAATGCTTTATCAGAAAACAGAATAACAAACCCTCAGGCGACAGGAGTCCATGGGCAGGAGTAGACAGTGCCCAGAGAGTAATGAGTCTGCAGGGGCGAGTGAGAAACTCAGTCTCCACACGGCAACTGGACACACGCGGAGACGCTGGTGGTTGAGTCCAAGAGGGAAGTGGGCGTTGGGAGGGAAGTCAGGGAGAGGCCTAGGGCGGGGGTCCTCCCGACACAGGCTGTGCCTGCACAGAATACCCAGGAAGACGGAATTCCAGCAAGAGTGCAGACGTTGACATCTCACCTGCTCGGGTTGAAATCCTGGTCTTACCTCCTCCTGCTTGCGTGAGTTTGGGCAGGGCACCGGTTCTCTCCCAGCCTCTGTCTCCATCTGCGTACCAGGGGTTGGTTCATGCCCCGCCCACTGCCTGAGGGCTGAACAGGCAAGGCCAGAACGCATGGGCACACACACTCTGCCCGCAGCCCGCACTCCTGGCAAGGGCCTGTCAGCACCGGAAGAAGCGGAAGCCACGCGCCTGGGTGAGGGCCCCAGGGAGGCAGGTTGGGTGGCAGGGGAAGGGTGCTGAGGACAGAACCCTGAGAAATGCTCCCATCTTGAGGACAGAGAAAATGAAGCCCACCGAAGAAACGGATGTGAGTGGGTCTGGGGAGAAGCGTGTCCTGAGCCAGGGCATTTGGCACGTCACAAACCAGGTGGCCACACGGAGCTGGGACTCTAAGCACGCCACCAAACTTCATTATCTATGCATCCACGGAATAATTGGGTTATTCCCAAATAATCTGTTTCTGACATTGCAATTCAAGGACTTAATTTGTATTTGTTTTGTCTACTTCCTCTTTACCCCATTGGTGGGTGAGGGATTCCCACCTGAGGGTGATGGAGATAATCACCCAACACTGCATGCCAGATAGACAAGATCAGCGCACGTTACTACTCACCGATGGCCAGCACGGGTTATTACTCACCGATGGCCAGCGTGAGTTACTACTCACCGATGGTCCACACGGGTTATTACTCACTGATGGCCAGCATGGGTTATTACTCACCCATGGCCAGCATGAGTTACTACTCACCGATGGTCCACACGGGTTATTACTCACCCATGGCCAGCATGAGTTACTATTCACCGATGGTTCACACGGTTTATTACTCACCGATGGCCATTAGGGTTATTACTCGCTCATGGCCAGCATGAGTTACTACTCACCGATGGTCCACACGGG
>NW_016107329.1:10228265-10232543 GCF_001604975.1 Cebus imitator
CAGCACGGGTTATTACTCACCCATGGCCAGCATGAGTTACTACTCACCGATGGTCCACACGGGTTATTACTCACCGATGGTCCACACGGTTTATTACTCACCGATGGCCAGCACGGGTTATTACTCACTGACACAGCCTCAAGGAAGACCCACACCCCATGCAGTCTCCAGCAGGCTGCATGCAGGACAGACACAGCTGCAGGAGGTGGGCTCCATAGGAATAAGATGGGGGTCCCCATTTCTTGCAGAGGGTGAGATGGGCTTGTCTGAGTCATTCTGTGGCTGACCGCGCAGAGGCGGCTTCTCTGGGACCAGCAGGCCCTATGGCTGTCCCTGGGGAGGGGTGGCTGTCCAGCCCCTCATCCACAGTGGCGGGGCGGAAAGGAGCTTGCAGCTGAGCCTCTGGAGGACTTCCAAGTCCCACCAGATGTCAAGGCAGCACATAAGACTGGGTCTTGGTTTTAGGCACCGACAGCACAAAACAGCATTTATCTTCCAAACAAGACACAGGTCGCTAGCCCTACCTGCCATCTGCTGTGCCCTGGCCAGCATCCCTGGACGGGGCACTCAGCCCAACAGTGACATCAGGTTAGCCTGGAAAGGTCATATCCAGTGCACACACTGGAGAAAGCACACCCATGCCAGGCTCGCCCTGCTTTACTCTACCTGGACTCACACCAGCTGCCCAGCATGTTAATTATGCAAATGACTACACAGGTGGTTCTGAGCCCATCCGGCCTCCTCGGAGGCCATCTACATGGAATGTGGTCTACACTGTTGTTTTACATTTTGTGGAATTTTTTTTTAGGCTGGTAGCGTTTGTACCTGGCACATGTTCCTAGGGCACTGAGTATACAATGGTAATCCCCTTCCAGCCTGTCTCCGGTGGGCGCCTCCCCCCAGGAAGCCAGTATGTGTGCTATGCCTTCACAAGGATTCATGAAAGGCGATTTGCTGCAGTCAGGTGAGCGCCACCATGTCCTAACATCATCATTTTTTCAGTGCCACCTGCCAACCCACATGTCACTGAGGGGCACTCAGAGTTGACTGAAATGCAGCCCACACGTGACTGGGCTCACAGGTAAACGTAGCCTGTGGAAGACCGGCCTGTCTTCACCTGAGCAGTCCCCAGTCCGCTCACTGGCCAAGAATCTCTGTTGATCCTGCCTGCTACTTTCCAAGGTGATATGTGGCCAGCCCTGAGGAGCGGCCGTGCGCTCATCTGATACCAGCTCACTTGCAGGGTCCTCTCACGTTTCTGCTCATTCTCACTGGCTGTGCCCAGCACACCGTGGCTTCTCGTGGAGTGACAATGACAGGGTGCCCCCATGTAGGTGGTCAATGTGCACGGCATCATGTGCGTTTGTCTTCGCTTTTAGAAAGAAATAATTAAGGCTGTTTATTGCCTAGAGAATCATGGCTGTGAGCTGAGAGCAATGTGGGAAGAGAACCCTCTCTGGCCTGAGCCCAGAGGAGACAACCAACATTGGGCAGCGGTTGCGGCTTCTGGGGAGCCCAGCAGCATTCTCAGATGTAGGTGGCCCAGGGATGCTGGAGCATCAACAATTAAAGACCCCACAATCACCCGAGTGTTTTTAAAACTACTTCCCCATTTTCGTCTGCGTTTTAGTTTTGCACGTTCTTTCTCCTGATGGTGCCGTCTGCTTCCTTCCCTGGGACCCCTCTCCAGTGAGGACCGCAGCCTCTGTTTCTAACCCCACTTCCTCTAAGTGAGGAGTTTCTTTAATGAACTGACGTGAGGGAAAATGTAATAAAATTGCTGGGATTTCAAAAAGCAGAGCAGGGAGGACATGGATGAGTCACGTCCCCAGACTCCTTCATTTGCGCTCCCATTCAGCAATCGCCAAAGTCTCCGCCGACCCTCCGTACCATGATGACTCCGTCTCGGTCAGTGTCAGACAGGAAGCAGTTGTCAGGATGTCTGTGATGCTCAGCTTTCCTGAGAGATGAAAGAAGGGGGAGAATGAAAGTTGTCTTCCCACTGTTGATCCTGTCAAAGCCAATGTGTGATTCGTTCTCTCCCTCGTGGTCTGTGAAGGCCATTCCCAGACACTGGGAGCCCGAGGCTGCTCCTGCAAGGTAAGCGCATGGAGCTTCTCTGTCTCTTCAGCCAACACACACTGGGGTCAGCTTGAGGCCGGACCCTGGAGCCATTTCCCACCCATTGTCCTAAGGCTTCCACCAGGGCCTCCCTGGAGGGGTCCTGTGGGCCGGCGCAGTGGGGGCCATAAGTTCAGCTGCAGCAGGGAACCTCCCTGTGCCACCTCCCACCACCTCTCCATCCCCAGGAAACTGCAAGCTCTGGGGATCTCGCTGTTTTGAGACTAGAGAATCTGGAGAAATTTAGTATCATAAATAAAAGTACAGGTCAGGTGCCGTGGCTCACATCTGCAATCCCAGCACTTTGGGAGGCCAAGGGAGGCAGATCACCTGAAGTCAGGAGTTCAAGACCAGCCTGGCCAATATGGTGAAACTCTGTCTCTACTGAAAATACAAAAATTAGCTGGGCATGGTGGCACACACCTGTAATTCCAGCTACTCAGGAAGCTGAGGCAGGAGAATCACTTGAATCTGGGAGGCAGAGGTTGCAATGAGCCAACATTGTGCCACTGTACTCCAGCCTGGGCAACACAGCAAGACTCTGTCATAAATAAATAAATAAATGTACAATCATTGTAAGGTATTTTGGAATAATCTGAAGAAGTATAGCCTCTTGGAAGCATGTCACGGCAGCCTTCTAGGAGATGGATACAGAGGTGGGAGCTGCTGCTGCAGGTGGAACTGTGCCCCCAGAAAGATGCTGAAGCCCTAACCCCCAGTGACTGCAAATGTGACCCTAGGCAGAAACAGGGTCAAAGGCAGATGATCAAGCTAAGAAGAGGTTCTTGGTGGGCCTTCGTCCACTGTGATGTTAGCCTTGTAAATCAAGATACATACCCAGGGAGCTGGCCTTGGAGGGTGCAGGCAGAGATTGGGGTGATGCGTCTACAAGCTGAGGCATGCCGGTGGTTGCTGGTGCCCAGCAGAAGCTGGAGGGAGGCCTGGAAGAGATCTTTGCACAGCCTCAGAAAGAACCGACTCCACAGACACCTGGATCTCGGACTTCCAGCCTCCAGAGCCGAGACAATAAATACCTGTTATTAAACCACCCAGTTAGGTAGCTGCCATTCCTGTGCCCACCATCCCTGCAGTAGACCTAGAGCCTGCATCAGGACACACAAGGCTTTGGTCTAATTTTCATTATCTGTAGAAAAAAAGAGCTGGGTAGGAAAGGGATTGCAAGGGAAAGAGCACTTTGAACCCAATGTGAAGAACAGATCATAGTGGTGGGGAAGCAGAGGTCCACCTGCCACACCCTCTCTCCTGGCAGCGTCTTCAGAGAACGCAGGAGCAAAGCCCTTACTGGCCACTGCACAGTCACGGAGACAGGTGACACTCCAGCTCAGGGAATGATGAATTAATTCGCTGTCAAAATGCATCACAGCACAAAATACTATAGGAGAGGTAGGGGTGTGTGTGTGTGTGTGTGTGTGTGTGTGTGTGTAATAACTGGCATCTAAAAGGTTTTCTTTACTGCATGATGTTATTTCATGTTTGTGCATCTGCCAGTGTGTGTATATGTATAAAAGAGATGATATTATCACATCTTTTTGTTAATGTAAGTCAGTTTGCAAGCCCTGGAATCCCTGGCAGGTATGAATGTGTCTATAGCCACGTTCATCCATGTGTGGAATTTACAAACGGCCAGTCCCAAGTGAGGGAGAGGAGCTGTGTGAGAGTAGGGAGTGCTAGCCAACCTGCAACCAGCAGGCCACAGCAGACTCAGCCAGAGACGCTTCCTGAAAACGCATTCTCCTAAAAACGCATTCTCCTGAAAACACCTCCTGGAAACGCCCTCTCCTGAAAATGCCTTCTCCTGGGAACGCCCTCTCCTGGAAACACCTTCTCCTGGGAACGCCCTCTCCTGGAAACACCTTCTCCTGGAAACGCCCTCTCCTGGAAACACCTTCTCCTGGAAACGCCCTCTCCTGGAAACACCTTCTCCTGGAAACGCCCTCTCCTGGAAACATCTTCTCCTGGAAACGCCCTCTCCTGGAAACGCCCTCGCCTGGAAACACCTTCTCCTGGAAACGCCCTCTCATGAAAACGCCTTCTCCTGGACACGCCTTCTCCTGGAAACACCTTCTCCTGGAAACGCCTTCTCCTGGAAACACCTTCTCCTGGACACTCCTTCTCCTGGAAACGCCTTCTCCTGGA
>NW_016107329.1:10232976-10244220 GCF_001604975.1 Cebus imitator
CCTGGAAACACCTTCTCCTGGAAACGCCCTCTCCTGGACAGGTTTTATGGTTGTTTTCCATGTCTTCAGTCTCTTTCCACTCAGTCCCTCCTCCAGCATTCTTGTTGGAAAGAGATGAAGGGGGAAGGTTCACACAACTATCTGGAAGCTCTACCACACGACCACTGTGTCTCAACCGTCAACATGCGCAGCAATCCTATGGCCTCCACTGACACGATCTGAGACACCTGCGTAGGCTGAGCACCACATCTAAAATCAAGTCCTGGCTGTTATAATATTGCCTGTGGTTTCTGAGGCACTGCGTGGCCACGTGCTTCTGACGTATTGGTGGATGGGGTACGGGGAGGCTCCGTGCCTGGATGTGCATCAGCAATCCCTGCAATGAAAGATCCTTTCTGAAGCTACGGAAGGGCATGGGCCCTGAAGTCAGGATTGTTCCCATTCTGCCGCGTGATGGTCATAATAGTTGCATTTCACTGGAGAACATCATACCCATGTCCCGCCTGAGACTTCCATGCCTCAAGTGACTGGCAGATGTGTCTGCTTTAAACAAACTCGGCATTCATGAAATCGAATCTGCAAAATGGTTAAATGGGGAAGGAGCCAAGTTACTGTTTTTCATATATAAATGTTTCTCACCACTTTTCCTTACAAAGTAAGCTCCCCTTGTGAATTGAAAATAGGACTTTAAAAAAATCTGATAGAAACACCTGTATACACATTTCCATGTGAATTGTCATCTGCCCATATATGCCTGCAATCAACTCTTCCATGTGAGCTAAGGAAAGCCGTCCCACTGGGCAAAATGTGTTCCTGTCTTGAGGCCCCAGTGTGATGGACAGACTGTGATACTTCAAGCAGTGGCCGTGCCGTGCCTCTGGGACCACCGCTGGGACCACGGGGAACAGTCATGATGAACAGCACAACGTACGCCACAGTAGGGGTTTGGAAGATGTGCTGTGAGATCACAGAGGAGGGTGGGAATCCTGAAATTGACACAAAGTTTTGTAGAGAAGGTGACATCCAAATCTCACCTTGCCGTGGTGACTGAGCCACTTACCATGAGGAAAGGAAGAGGGAGAGGCGTGGCAAAGGGTACCAGTCATCAAAGAGCATGAGAAGAACACAGCATGAGGCTGGGCTTGTGGGGCGGGAGGCTGATGGCATATTGGGAAGGGTCTGCAGTGCTGTGGTGAAGGGTGTGGTGCTCTCATGCCTGCGCAGTTCCCCCAGCTTTCCTTACCCACCAAAGTCTTCCTGCTGCAATGTCCTAAACCCTGGCGCGAGGGCTTCTCCAGCAACAAGAGGGTATCCGCCGCATGGAGCACCCTGCTCACACCAGAGCTCTCCCCCTACTGTCCTCCAGCCGTGCTGTGTGGAAGTGGGCGATGGAGCACACAACCACCCCAGCCTTCAGGGGGATGCCCAAGGCATGGCCTGCTATCTCCCTGAGGTCCCCAGTGGACTGGAGCCTCAGTGGTCACAGCAGCAACCCCTCACAAAGACACCTGGAATCGTCTTCTTTCTGTTCTCTGAATTTGCTTCCCTGCTATGTGATGTGTACTTCCTGGGATCGCTTCCCAAAGGGGCCACCCCAACTCAAAACCAACTGATCTGCTTCCAGAAGTATCCAACCTGAAACAGCATGGACTTGACTTTGGAGATGAGGGAGTCAAAGATGATGAGGCAAGCAAGTGACAAGCTGGGAACACGGCTTTGGAACGATGACGCTGGGAGGAAAGGAGGAAGGACGAGCCACAGAGGCAGGGGGCCTGACAGCAGCTGTGACCCAGCAAGAGCGTGAGCAGCTGGGAGCACAAGGCTGAGGATGGCCCCTGGATGGTATCAGAGGTTAAGGAGGAAGGAATCAGAGAAAGACCATGCAGGGAGGTGAGGGAAGCCAGAAGGCTGTCCTACCAGTGTCTCCAAAACCAGCGGGAGGGATGCACACCTAGGAGTCCCAACGTGTTTGAGACAATGCAGACCTGGCTGTGAGGCCACCGTGGACCAGTGAGCAGACAGCGAAGTCCCTGACAGGCAAGAGAGGATGATGGGGTGAGAACTCCCAACGTCAGAACGGCAGTCACTGTGGACAGGGGAGTTGGTGGAGAGGCAGCACGGTCCTGGAAACCAGCATGGAGAGCCGCCTGCAGGAGCTTCCCAGCTTTGCGGGAATCCTGACTGACAGGTCTGACACCTTGGTAGAGGCCCCAGGGGAGGGTGGTGTTTAGAAAGAATGCAACTCTTTGCATATAGTGTGCTTTAATCCATTTATATGAAATTTAATTAAACATCTGGTTAGGCTGAAGTTGGTGGTCTCTAGTTATCTGTCTTCAACTTTGAGACAAAGCTTTGAACCAGCATGGTTCTGAAAATACAAATTCAAATGCATAAAGTAGTCTTATTGAGATTGGTTCTGGGGCTAATGCCAAACATTTGAAGTATTTTACAGAATAATGTTAGCCAATTCTACATTTTCTGTTCTTTGTAACTATTGAAAGATGGTTACAACAAATAATCTCATGTTCATTCAACAACCATTTATTTTATACTTGAAATAAAATAGAGAAAATCGTCTTCCTTAAAATTCTGCTTGGGAGAACAAGGTATCCATTGGAAAACATGATTTACTAAATCACTTGGGGTGGAGGATGAGGCATCAAGGGAAAGTCCAGGGATTGAGGTCATGTCGCTAAATTGCTCTGCTTAATAAAGAGGTGTGACGCTTAAAGTTCCTAAGAGTAGCAGAGAAGATACAACACACGCCAAAGTGCCAGGAGGCTGGTGGAGCAGGAACGGTGGATGGTGGATGGGAGAAGGCTGGAAAATGCACATTGTGTGCCTGGATGTCTCCCCAGAATCCCAGAGATCATCAGCAGAAACAGGAAACATCATGAGAGGCTTCCTGTGATTGACTTGTCATAGCTACTTTCAAATGTGTAGGTGAGGCCAGTGTGGTGCTTGGCCGGGCACGGTCACCTGGGCTGAGTGACAGTGAATGGAACCTCCCATTACAAGGCACAGAACATTCCTTCGTTCCACCCCTCATGGTTCCCGTTTCATTAAAGCCTGTGAACTTCAGGACTGAACCAAGATAGCCAATCAGCACCTGGAGAGCCACAGGCACGGGACAGAGTTGAAGACCCCAAAACAAACTCACTGTGTCTCCAGCCGGCATGACCCTTGGCCACGAGGCCCTTGGGTGTGGTCTCTGAGCCATTCTGTGTGGGCTTCTGCAGCGCTGTTTGCATGAGGCCCTCGGGTGTGGTCTCTGAGCCATTCTGGGTTGGCTTCTGCGGCACCGTTTGCTGATACCTGGGATCCCTGGTGTCTCCTACTCAGCCATCAGCTAGGGCAAATGAGGCCACCAAAACACCCGGCCTGTCCCGGGAGCCAGAAGTTCCCTTCCAATTGTGCCAGTCCCAGTGCTGGCTCCAGAGCTGCCCTGTGCCCTCTCCCCACAGAGAAGCAGCAGGATCCAGCCAAGGGAGGCATCTGGCCCTCTTCCTGGCTCAAGAGGAATTGCTCCTCGAGAGCATCTGAGATCCCAGAGCAACCAGAAACAAGGTAAATCAGGCACCACATCTCCTCTGGTTTTGAGTGTGTGGGGCCTTGGATTAGAAAGCAGGAAACCAGGTGGGATCTGAACGCCCTTTCTTTTGTAGGTGCATGTCATGAAAAAGGATAAGAAGTCCACCATGGAAGGCTAGGTTCAGAGATGAGAAGAAAGCCCTTTTTCCTCTTATTTGGTCCAAGCCCATTTTTACATACATTTGGTGAAAATGTTCTGTGATTTTCTCCTTTTCACTCATCAAGGGGCAGGCATTGCTGCTTTTTTTTTTTTTTTTTTTTTTTTTTTTTTTTTTTTGCGATGCACAGAACGTTCTTGGTAGAGCACTTCCACATTAGTAGCTATTTCATTTCTCTTGTGAGCTTACACACATTCTTGTTCAATGCTGTGTTGATAGATTAGCACTTAGTAGTTCCTCAGCAATGGATAGGACAGGTCCTCCCAGGAACTGTTGGGAGCTGAGGGTCCCAGGAGCAGCCCACACAGCCCTGAAGGATGAGGGTCAGGTGTGCAGCCAGCTGGGCTGCAGCAGGATGGTGGGCAGGACCAGCAGGAAGGAAGCCGAGGAAGTCAGAGGTCCTGAGTTGGAGGAGCCTTGTGTGAGCGGCTGGTCAGTGTGATGCAGGCACCTGCTCCTTGGGGAACCATGGGCAACCTCGAATTAATCGGTTAACAGGTGCAATCACTGTCAGAAGCCTGAGCCGGCAACTCCACTTTAGTTCCAGCTGTGGAAACATCAGCATGGAAAGCTCCTGCCCCTCTTTCCTGCATTATTTTTCAAAGATAACTGAGCATTCCTGGAGGCTCAGGAGCTGGGTCTTTCCTTGAAAACCTTGCCTCAGTTTCCACCTGCTGGAACAGGCTGGATGAATGTGTGTCACCCATGGTGGGCAGCACAGCCTGGGAGAGGCAGGGCTTCACTCGCTCCCACTCAGTGTCTGTGTCCCTGCCCCTCACAAGGTGCACCCCCTAAATATGTGCTGAGCCAGTTAACCAATTAAACTGTTTCCGAGGCTCAGGCACGTTCCACTGAACACCGGAAAATACAACAGACAAGCAAAAAATCGGCTGACTGAATTAATATTTCACTCGTGACATACGGTGGGGATTTATTCATTCCTTAGTCATTTAATACATATTCGTGGACAGTGCTGAGGAGCTGGAAAGGAAACAGAAAACAAACCAGATACCTCACCCTACACCGGAGGAAAGTCAGAGGCCAAGTGTGGGTGGAATGGGCGGGACAGAAATAAGCTCCATGGAGAAACCACAGTGGGGTCAGAGGATGGGGCGTGGGGGGCTCGGGCGATGCGAGGGGCTTGAACGGCAGCAGTGGACAGGAATAAGCCCCATGAAGAAAGCAGAATGGGGTCAGAGGATGGGACACGAGGGGCACAGGGGGTGTGAAGGGCAGCAGGTGCAGTGGGGGCGGTGGGGACGGCAGGGGCTTTGCCAGGAAGGTGAGTTGAGCAGACTCTGGAGGGAGAGGAGATGGGCCGGGCCAACCTGGGAGCAGCTGGCAGGAGGGTGAGCAAGGCCTAGGAGAAGCTGCCGCTGCCACTACTGGATGTTTTTAGTGCTTTATTTTGTTCTCAGTGTTTTGACTCTTTCTCCAAAAATCAAGAGGAGGAGAAAATATCTGCCTAACCACAGTCTCCAGGTATCTCTCTCTCATGTGTCCAAGCTTGCACCGTGTACGGCTCTTGTACCCACCATGTGTGTCTGGCTTTCTGACCGGGGTCGGGGAGGTGACTGGGTCTTGGGTAGCCTGAAAGCAGCGCTGCAGCGGCACGTGAGGCTCTGTGGCCCTTGGGGACACCCTGTGCCGCTGGTCACAGGGCACGGAGAGGGAGGACACGCAGTGGGCACCCAGGCTCTGAAAGCACAGGCAGCTCATGAGGCTCTCCTTCCAGGTCTCTCCAAGTAATAACAATACAAAGGCGATTACAGAAACCATTATAAAGCATGCGTTTCCTGGAAACACACAGGACTACAGTTCAGACTAGCCAGGAGGGTCCATCCGCACCTTGAACACTGAGGCCTGAGCACTGAGGCCTGTGTCCTGTCTGGCCTCAGCCCAGCAGGTTCCTGGGCTTGCTGTTTTCTTTCTGACCAAGGTGCAGAGGGTGGATGCGACCCTCTGCACCCTCACGTGGTTCTGCATAAGGATGGAAGCCTTACCCCAGGACGATGCTCAGGGGACAGGGTCCTCATGGCTGTCAGTGGGAAGGACGGTGGGCAGCAGGCCTTGGCTTCCACACCACCCGGGGTTGTGCATGTCTGTGGCTGACTAACAAGGGGATGGGGCCTCCTGTGTCACTGTGGGATGAACAGAGGCACTAGGGGAGACCCAATTCCATCACTTGTCACCTGCAGGCAGGACCCTCACCCCAGGCTCTTCGCAGCTGCAGGAACTCTTCCCCCTGGTTCTGCAATGTGTTCCTTCTCATCACCCGACAGATGATAACATGCACCGGCTGTTCATTGACATGTGCCCCTTCAGCAGGGTGGAAGCCCGGGGACACTGGGCCTTGTCTGTGTCCACGAGGGCATCTCAGGGCCATATTAAAGATCCTCAGTGCTGGTACGGCAGGAGCAGGTGCTGCCAGGAACGTCAGTGCAGCTGTACCGCATGCTCCCGCCCGGCCAGCCTGCCATGAAGGCTCCGTGAACACTGGCCCTCAGGTACAGAGTGAAGGGCACCCCCTCCTCCCAGGCCTGCTGCCAGCTGCAGATAAGCGGAGGTGTGTGTGGCATCTTCAGGCTGCTCCTGGGCCAATGGCCGTGCACAGCTCCCAAGATTTCAAAACAAGCCCTCCATCCCATAATTACCTAGAACGAAGAACGCATCAAACTCTGAAAGGTAGGATTTCATATCCAAGCCATTTTACAACTCTGGGGTCACAGGGCTTGGCCCGGTCTGTGGGACACTGAAGGCTTTTGTGAGGGAAAGTTCTGGAGAGTGACCCAAAGCTCCCAAATACGAACACGTCCTGCCAAAAAGTTAACCAGCTCCCCCACTTTTTTTTTTATTGTGGCAAAATACACGTAAAATCTTCACCATTTTTAAGTGGACAATTGAGTGTTAAGTAGATTCACATCATCCACAGCCACCACCACGGCTCACCTCCAAGACTTCCCAGTTTGCAAAAGGGAAACCACCCTGGTTCAACATCTCCTCCCCATTGCCCCTCCCCCAGGCCTCACAGCCCCCATTCGCCATCTGCCTCTAGGAATGTGGCCACTCTGCGTCCCTCACATGAGTGAGTCGGACGGTATTTGTCATTTTGTGGCTGGCTTACTTCACTTGGCGCAGTGTCCTCAAGGTTCCCCCCTGCTGTGTGTGGCACGTGGCGGGACTCCCTTCTTCTTAGGACTGATAATGTTCCGTTGGACAGGCGGCCACATATGGCTTCCCCACTCATCCACGGCTGCACGCTCGGGCGGCCCCCTTTTGGTTACTGCGAACGATGCGGCTGTGAACATGGTGTGCACACGTGAACCAATTCCCTAAGACTCATGGACTTTTGCAGTGAGGCATCAACAGTTCAACCTCGCATCGTCCCGCAAGGGAGGGATGCTGACCTCTGCATCAGCCACTCCCCAGTCCCCAAATGCTCCTCCTGCTGTTACGGCATCAAATCCCGTTATCTTTACTGGAGATTTTGGTGTAGGGGTGCTTCGGGTCGTGGTAGGAAGGAGAAGAAGCTCCCCGGCCAGTTGGAGACGCCGCCTCCAAGAACTAGCGATGTTCCTGGGGCTGCCAGTGGCTTGGCCAATGCCCCACAGTTGTTTGTGTCTTCACAAGCAGGTGTCAGGCCCGAGCCTCCACCAGGCACCTGCATGTGTTGGGAGGAGGAGGTGAGAACCCCCTGCAGTGCCTGCTGGAGGGGAGGGAGCCCTTGGTTCCTGGGCAGGCAGAGCTGGGGCAGGAGGGCCAGCTGGCTGTCTTGGAGCATCTTTGTCTTCATTGCTCTTTGCCTGAAGTGATCAGGGCCAGGCTGTCCCCTCCGCTCAGGCAGCCTGACGAGCCTCTGGAAACAAGCCCTATGCGCCACCCCGGCCGTGCCAGCGGACATGGCTTCTTCTCATTCTTCATCCCGGGCTGTTTCTGATACTCGCAGCCTTGAGAGTGGGCTTCCCGACGATGCTATCCATTACACTGTCAGCAAAGCGGGGGACCTTGCATAGGCCAAGTGTCAACAGAAGGTGAGGAAGAAAATCAGCCACAATCTCAAGCTAATTACCCTGCCTAGAAGTTAATTAAATACTTGTTGGAAGCAGCAGGGTAGATCCTAATTAAACTTGTCTAATAACAGTGCCCTGACACTCCCTGACGCTGGGAATTCCTGCCGGGTTTAAATACTTCCACAGAGGGCAACCATACCTGTCACACGCGGTGTGCTGCGGGCTGGAGAGGGGCACGGGCCTCCGTGTTTTCTGTACTAATCTACCACATTTCGGGCACTTTGTGCATGTTTCATTTACACACACTTTAATTGGGGGGAGCCTGCATGGCTCCTAATGATTCTGTCGATTTTCCCTTTTTCCAAGAGGAAAAGAAAAGGAACAAAAAATAACCGATGTGCCGCGGAAGCGGTCAGCAGCAGCATTTTGCATGATTTGGTGTAATGATCATGATTAATGCTTGTTTATTGTGATATCTCTTGTGTTATGTAAATAAAGCTGTGGCCTTCTCCTTCCCGTTCCTGGGCGGTGGGGCTGCTTCCATTTGGAAGCGAGCAGAGGGAGGGCTAGGAGGGTCCTGCCAGCCGGCCGCGTGCACTCGGGGACGCGGGTGCCTCTGAGCCCTGCTCGGCTGTGCCCACCCCGGAGTCACAGGCCGGAGGGTAGGTGCCGTGCAGGAGCCAGGAAGCCCCCTCGGCTTCTCCCTTCTCTCCCTCCCTGTGCTCTCAGCTGTGCCTAGGAGTTCAGGAAAACAGGAACCACCCGGCAAAATGCAGCATCCCTGCTAAACGCTGGTGGGAGGCTGTGACAGGCTTGGAGGCCACAGGCCCGACTGCCCTCAAAAGTCATGTCTGTGCCATCTAAGCCTGCGGGGGAAGAAGTGGAGGGCGTGAGAGATGTGGGGGCTGTGTGCAAGTGTGGGGCGGTTTGGGGGATGAGAACAGCAGGGACGCATCGCAACTGCATTGGGGGTCAGAAATGGTCGTCTCCGGAGACAGAATTGTGCTGCATCGCAGGAGAACCAGATAGACTCACGGTCCTCCTGACGCCACAGCACTTTTTCCTGTCCCTGTAGGAAACATGCCAATGCCTGCATAATCTGAATGCCTGTTACAAAAAACCCTGACTCCTGACCGAGCGCTGCCGTTCAATCGGTGGGCCGTGGCACGGGTCTGTGTGATCGGGGACATCCCCGCCCTGGTCGTGCCCATCACGCTTATGGATTACTGGTACACCTCGTCCTCAGCACCCAGGCAGCCCTGGTCAGCCTTGGTCCAACGCCAGTGGTCTGTAGGCACGATCACCAGGCTTAGCAAAATTCGAAATAAAGTCAGTTGTTTTCACGGCAGCATGAACGCCCACCCGAGTCCTCCTGTAACTCAGCTTGGGCCTGTGAAGACTGTGCACTAATCCGTTTTGCTTCCGCCCACGAGGCTGTGGTTTCATCCAGAGGGCAAGCCCCAGACCTGTTTCTCCATCTTCCTTGGAGGCTGGGCAATGAAAGTGTTAAATCAAACAACCCTTTCGTATTTTTCACCTTCTCACCAAACAGCATGAATTAATGAAAAGATGTGAGCACTCAGATCTTTTCTGGCAAGAATGCTTGTTGAAATAATCAATTAACCTTGGAAGATCAAATTGACAGGGCTTAAGTGCAAAGTTATTTAAGATGCCAGATTAGCCAGATGATTGCATTTGTGGCAATGCAAGAAAGCAGCAAGAATGCTTTTGAGAAATTTCCAGGCTTCAGAAAGATTTAATGTTATTTCCCCGCAGAATTAATCTGCCCATTAGAACACACTTTAGCCTCTTACGAGTGACATCCTGGGCCAGCTCTCATACCCCTTTCCTTTAGTCATATAGGGAAAACGGCCCGGACACAGTAAACATGTAAATGAATTTCAAGCCTTTGCTTGTATTTATTTTTAATGGGTTTAAAATAATTAAATCAAATCTCAATTGGCATCACCTTTCTGTCCGAATGCAGGTATTCTAAATTCACCAGAGTGCCACGTCGATGTCCTTTATTTTACAGAAGGTGCTGCTGTCTGTGGCACAAACAAGATGAGAACATCTTACTCAACCAATGCCTCTAGGATCAAAGCCATCATTTTAATAACTTCCTGGCCAGCCCGATCATGTTTGCAGAAAATAATTATACACTTCCAAGGGGAAAAAAGAATCCCTGAGAAATGGTGTCACTGGGTACAACCGTGGTCAAGTCAGGGCACACTAGGGCCAGGGGTGTTAGCGATCAGCCAGACACAAGGGAAACAGTGTTTTCTCTAGACTCAAGCTTGTAAAATACTGTTAGAAGCACTTGGTTTTTATGTGATGTTTAACTTACTCCGCTTTAAGATGTCATTCACAAGATGTGAGTATTGCTATAATTTGGAACAGAGACTCTGGAGAAGAGAGTATAATTCACGCTCCATGTACTCTGACCCTGGGCAGCTCCATGACAGTTTTTGTTTCTTGTGAAAGCAGCCTGCTTATTGGTAATTTCTTTAAATAAAGGAATTATTTTCCTAAGCAATTTGTTTTGATTGTGTTACTTTCTAGCTCGTCCTCCTCTGCTGTGATGGAAGAAAAGCTCATCTGCTGGTTTACTATCTTGCCGCACATAAAAGACAAGTGGAAAATGAAATTTTCGAAAAGCTAAACTCCTAATTTTTGTGACAAAATGTGAATGAAAATGATGAACTTATTCATAAGGGATGAGAATTTTGAAATGAATGATTTATGGGTATAAGCCTTAAAATATATTAATTTAGCATGGAGGCAGCAAATTTAAATGTAGCTTGGTTGCTGAACAAAAAGCGTGTGCAATTGCACGGAGGCAGCAGCAAAGCCCTCAGTGGTGCTGGCTGAGTGAGGGTCACGCGGAGCACTCGAGGGGCTGCAGGTGCCAGTGGGTGGTGGGCACCCACAGAACCCAGCCCACGTTTGCATGTGCACCTAGATGAGCCTGAGTTGGCAAATACAGCTCATAAACTATATTTTGAGCACTCGAGCTGGAATGGACTGATCTGTGGCTGGGCGTTCTGTGAGAACACATCTCTAGCTATAACTCAGGGCTTCTCGGCCTCAGTACTGTTGACACTTTGGGCTGGGAAAGTCTCTGTTCTTGGGACCTGTCCTGAGCATTATCAGACGTTTAGCAGCATCCCTGGCCCCTACCCACTAGATGCCAGTAGCATCCCCTCTGTCTCCTGGTCTGGACAGTCAAAATTGTCTTCAGACATTTCCAAATGTCTTCGAGGAAAGAACAGTCTCCACCTGGGAACTGCTGCCATAACCTACAGAAGCCTGCGAGCATGGGGTGCTGTGCTAAGACCTACAACAGTCCGCAAGCATGGGGACACTGCGCTGAGACCTACGGCAGCCTGTGAACACGGGGACACTGCTCTGAGACCTACAACAACCTGCGAGCACGGGGGCACTGCTCTGAGACCTACAGCAGCCTGAGAGCACGGGGGCACTGC
>NW_016107329.1:10244670-10253750 GCF_001604975.1 Cebus imitator
GGGGCACTGCGCTGAGACCTACAACAGCCTGCAAGCACGGGGGCACTGCACTGAGACCTTGGCAGAGGACGTGAGGACAGCCAGGGAGCCAGTGAAACATCAGGGCCTGGGCCACGTCCAAGGCTCTGTACCTAATTTTGTATTTATATTTCATGATTGCAACTTTTAAGTCTTTATTAAAGAGGGCACCCAAAATTTTAGAAGTTCAGGCCCCATAAAATCTAGACTTGCACCTGGGTCTCAACATGATTGTTATTCATTAACTTACTTTTCTGAGCCAAATTCTATCCAGAATGGCCTCCTACCCCTCCTCATTTTGGTTAATTTGCTTAAACCTTCAGTTAATCTGTACTAACTGGCTTCCCTCATGGAACCCAAGGAGTTTTGAGCAAAAGAGTCAAGGCCACTCCCTGACATCAACCCCTGTGTTCAGAGGATTACAGGGTGGGGTCAAACTTTTGCAGTCAAGAGAGTGATAGGGTCCTCTCTTCATGCTCATGAGGATTTCACAAAAATACAGGTTGCCAACAAAAAAACCTACTTATGTTTATTTACAAAGCTATCTTCAAATTAAAAATTATTTGAGAAATAATCCCAGTGCCTGCCAACATCTTCTGGATGGATAGATGGATGAACGGATAATGGGTGGAGGAAGAGATAAAGGGATAGATGGGTGGATGATGAATTGCTAGAGAGATGCATGGATGGATGGATGGATGGATGGACAGACAGATGATGGATGGATAGTAAGATGGTTGGATGGGTGGTTGGAGAGATGGATGAATGGGTGGATGGATGGATGGACGGATGGATGGACGGATGGATGGATGAATAGTGAGATGGATGGATGGGTGGATGGAGAGATGGATGAATGGGTGGATGGATGGATGGACAGATGATGGATAGTGAGATGGATGGGTGGATGGAGAGATGGATGAATGGGTGGATGGATGGATGGACGGACAGATGGATGGATGGATAGTGAGATGGATGGGTGGATGGATGGATGGATGGATGGATGGATGGACGGATGGATGGGTAGATAGTGAGATGGATGGGTGGATGGATGGATGGATGGATGGACGGATGGATGGATGGTGAGGTGGATGGATGGGTGGATAGAGAGATGGATGAATGGATAGATGAATAGATAAATACAGAGATGGATGGAGAGATGAATGGATGGATAAATGGATGGGTGGATGGATGGATAGATAGTGAAATGGATGGATGAATGAATAGATGGATGGATGGATGAATGAATAGGTAAATAGATAAATGCATGAATGAATGGATGGATGGATGGATGGATGGTTATAGAGATAGATGGATAGAGAGATAGATGAATAAATAGAGGTGGATGGATGAGTGGATAGAGAGATGGATGGACAAATGAATGAGTAGATGGATGGATAGAGAGGGAGATGAATGAATGGATGGCTGGATAGAGGGAATGGATAGATAGATGAATAAATAGATTGATGGATAGATGGATGGTTATAGAGATAGATGGATAGAGATAGGTGAATAAACAGAGGTGGATGGATGAGTGGATAGAGGGTTGGACAGATGAATTAGTAGATACAGAGATGGATGAATGGAGAGAGAGATGAATAGATGATGGATGGATAGAGGGAATGGATGGATAAATACAGAAGTAGATGGATAGATGAGTAAACAGAAGGATGGCTGGATGGATGGATGAATAGATAGAGATGAATGGATAGAGAGGATGGATGGATAGGTAAATATGGATGGATGGATAGACAAATAGATGGATTGATGGATTAGCAGATGGATAGAGAGTTAGATGGATGGATGGATAGATGGATGGTGAAATGGATGGATGGATGGATGGTGAAATGGATGGTGAAATGGATGGATGGATGGATGGATGGATAGGTAGATAGTGAAATGGATGGATGGATGGTGAAATGGATGGATGGATGGATGGATGGATAGGTAGATAGTGAAATGGATGGATGGATGGTGAAATGGATGGATGGATGGTGAAATGGATGGATGGATGGATGGATGGATGGATGGATGGATAGATGGATGGTGAAATGGATGGATGGATGGTGGAATGGATGGATGGTGGAATGGATGGATAGATAAATGGATGGATGGATAGATGGATGGTGAAATGGATGGATGGATGGTGGAATGGATGGATAGATAAATGGATGGATGGATGGATGGATGGATGGATGGATGGATGGGTAGATGGATGGATGAATGAATAGACATATGGATGGATGGATAAAAGACAGTATAAAGATTCTACCCTTTCTCTGTTGTTCTCTCCTTGAACACAAGAAACTATCATCAGTGGTTAGCTATTAGCAAAGGAGCTGAGAATTTGTGGAGTATTAACATGGCTTAAGGGATTTTCACTTTTTATTCTGCACTTTGCTGTAATGTGTGCATTTCCTTGCAATGTATGTAAATTATTTTTACATAATTGGGTTTATCTGGTTGTTGAGGTAATGGGCTAGTTGTTTTCCTCTTTATATTTTCTATATTTTTAATAGCTACACTTTAAGGTTTGGGTCCCTCTGGGAGCTCCCTGCTGTGTACTGTGATTTGCCCTCTTGCCTCATTTAGGATGCACTCCGTGGACACATGTCCTCCTCATCTGAGGCCTATCCCTGCCTCCCACCCTGCACCCCACCGGTCTCTCTGGAGCAGTGTATTTCTGCTGTGCCTCTGGTGGTGCTCTGCCATTGCCCTGTGTGTTTGTCACCCTGTGTCTGGTCCTGGCCTTGCCTGCTTTCTCTCTGCTCGTGGCCAGTGAGCCTCTCCCAGCCCTGATCTTCCTCCTCAGCTGGGCGTCCATGGATGCAGAAGGTAGGGAGCTCTGGTGAGACATGCAAAGGGAGCCACCATCCAGCTGCCCTCCCACCTCCGCGTGGCCCGCATTCACCTCAGTCTTGCCGGGCCCTGAATGGAAACTGTGCACGTCACCCTGCACATTGCTGCTCACTCGTGCCGGGACAGACTCCACCCCAGTCCACTCATGCAAGCCGGAAAACACCAATATTCACAGGTTGGTAGCAAAATAACATACCGTAGGCCCCCCATCCTCTTGGGGTGTCAATCAAGTACGTCACAGAGCGCCACATTGCTGTGCAGAGGAGAGAACTGTTTGACTTACATGTTGATCATGGAAGGTGTTTCCATGCCTCGAGAACAGGCTGTGTCAGGAGTGCCTGCCTGCTGACGGGTGCTGGCTGCCAGCTACCGCGTGCTAAATCTTCCTTTCAAAATCTCAGTTCTTCATCGGCAACATACTGCACACTCTGCTTTTGGTGATTATATCAAAGACAACGTGATTATTCCTCACATCCATCCTAAGTACAAAGCCACAAAGCAGGTGGACAGAAAGTCAGACGTGAAACCAGGACTCCTGATTCGAACTCAGGGATATAACTTAAAGCCCCACTAATCACAACCATGCTGCTCAACACCGAACACCGTCTGCAGGGCAGATCAGTTTCTCAGCTCCTTATTGCTTTGGCTGAAACTGTACAGCCTTAAAATACCAGCCTGAAGTGGAAACCCTCAGTCAATATTCACAGGCTTTGGAGTATAATGCCGGAGACACCTTCTCAGTTCAGGAGGTGTGCTTTGGTGTAGCCGGAGACACCTTCTCAGCTCAGGTGTGCTTGCTGCTGTCGTTTGCATCCATCATTCTCATCCCTGCAAGGGAACTAAAGGAAATGTCTTTTATACCCTGTTAGGGATATAGGTAATCATTGGAAATAGACACACAGAAAATGATCGGACAAACATGCTTCCAAAGATTGCCCCACACATAGAGGCACGGGCTGTTTGGTGCTGCTCTATGCAAACCCCCACTCAGTGGCTCTACCCACGTGGGCTCCTGGGTCTTAGCCACAGTGCACCTTCATCCCGAGCCCATCAGACCTCACGAAGCCAGCACCAATGGCATTTCCCCAGCACTTCCACGGCACCAGCTGAGAGCCCAGCCCCGCCTCCGCGACCTCACGGACATTGGCTCCCATGGGCCTAACAGCAGCCCTACGTGGGAGGGTGCACCTCTCGTTATAGAGGAGGAAACTGAGGCAAGAGGCAGTAAGTGACTTGACCTAGGTCCCACAGCTCTAAGGAGCAGAGTGATGACATGAAGGAGGAGGAGTCTGGCTGCAGAGTTCACACTGGTGACCACCACAGGCGATGTCTAAACCCAGCGGAGCACTTACTAAACAGTCACTTCCTGTCTACACACACAGAGTGAGACCTGGGTGCACATAGGAAGCTGGCGAGGCCTAGGCCAGCCTGGTTGAAGACCACAAAGTGCTTCCCCCGTCTCGGACCCCTGGACTCTCCCTTTGCCGGCTGCAGCAAGTTGCTCTCTTCTGAGCCACTTCACTCTGATTAGATGCCAGTCACACAGTGTGGTCTGTTGGAAATGGCACGGCTGAAATACGAACTGAAACCCTGCTGTGGCTGGACAAGGTTTGGTGCGTACCTGTGGTCCCAGCTACTCAGGAGGCTGAGGTGGGAGGGCTGACTGAGCCCACGAGGTCGACGCAGCAGTGAGCCGTGGTCACACTGCGGCACTCCACCCTGGGCGACAGAGTAAGACCCTGTCTCAAGAAATAAATGGGTTCATAATGTGTGTAAAATAACAGCATTCAATGGATGAGCTACAAATCGTCTCAACTCCCTGTTGAGGCAGAAAGAAGTTAATAAAGCAAGTGTCTTTTCCTGATTTCACCTTTTCTTTCTAAAACACACCAGCAGGCAAGCCACTTACGTTTGGGTGTTCAGCTCTTACTGTCTGTGATGCTTGTGGTATTCCCCTGTTTCATGCCACGATGGAGTCTGTGCTGAAGTGGTGGTGGCTTGCATATGTTTGCTGCATATTCACTGAACTGAGTGCATAACTATTATTTTTAAAAAGTCCTATGTTTTAGGCAATTACATAAATAGGTATCGGAAACTTTCTTACTTTACTATATAATAAGGTGGGAAGTTAGTTTAAAAATGGAGCTTTAGAAAAAATACAAATCATAAAACATCAATTATTTTATGTTAGAATAGACTGCTTTACATCTAAAAGCCTTTTATGAAGCATTTTAACCGTCAACTGCTCCGCCAAAAATTAAACTCATTCCTAATGAATAAATCTTACATAACTCCAACGTAGTCGCTCTGTGATGAGCAGTATTCGCGCTGACCCCAAACTCACACTCCACAAGACTCTGAGGGTGCAAATCCCTTCCTCACCCCCAGCTCCCCAGCCCTCAGGACAACTCTGTGTGACAGGTGTCAGGGCGGTAGGGGCCATCTGGTCGACACTGAGTGTGGGCTGGGTAGCACTGGGGTCCAGGGATGAAGGTCCCAGGGGAGCTCTCTCCACCATCATCAGAAGGCCATGGTAAAACTGTGGGCTCAGCTCAGCAAGGCGGGAGCCATGCTGGGGGGCGGCACAGGGCAGCCATCACCTGAGCCTCCCTCGGGCCACCTTGGGAGTGGACTCCCAGTTCAATGGGTTGTTACGGAGAGTAAAGTCAGTTTTTTCTTCCATATTGCATGGGGCTAGTAGCAGCATTTCTGCATCGAGTTCTGGAGGCTTCTGAGAGAAAGTTCACAGAGATGCACGCAGCATCACACATGACATGCTCAGGATGCAGCTTTGGTGCTGGGCGGTCACCCTGGCTGTGGGCACCAGCACTGGGCCACTGCCAGCAACAGAGTGAGGCAGGGAAAGAATGGGTTTATTTTTAAAGGGTGGAGAGAAAAAAATGAAAGTGAAATGGAGAATTTTTTTAATGAAGAAAGAACATGAGAAGGCCCAGGAGAAGGAGGAGTAGATGGCAAAAGAGAAAAGAAGCCTGGCATCATGGAAGCAGAGGAAGGGGGACGCCGGCGGGCACAGGGAGACGGCCAGACGCCAGATTCTGTAATAAATAAGTGATTAATTGGGGCAGCTAGAGAGGATCAGAACAGAGAGCTTTTGATATGGTGCAGTTAGGAAGGAAGGCTGCAAAGAATGTTAAAGATTATGAAAAAAAAGGAGAAAGAAGAGCTGGAAAATCAAAGACTGATTTTTGAAATGGGTTTGCTGTTTAATTCAGCAAGGCGGGCAGCACTCTGCCAATAATGTGAACTTCTCCTCCTTTGGAAACAAACCCTGTTTTGAAAATCAAAACGTATCAGGACCCAATCATGTGAAATAAAATTCAAGAAACACAGCATAGAACAGTCACGCTCCCTAAGCTCTGGAAGGACTTTCAAAGTCAGAGTCATGATAGCTCAATTCTATTTTCTATGCATTTGCTGTGAAAATTCAGATTCTGGGACATTGAGGAAAAACCCAGGGTGAAATAGACTCCAGACGTGCAATGCCTAGTTGGGACTGTAACGTAAACTTGTTGAGTGAAAGACTTTAAATGTTGAAGGTCACGTGGGGTAACTGGATGGGCGGTCACGCATATTGACAGCATTTCAACCCCGGGTGACTTCCCTTCCTATGTAGACTGGAATTACCTAGAATTCATGCAGAGCCTTTCTTCCTGAGCATCTGCAGTGAGTGCGTATTTCTCATTCTCTTTAAGGTTTCTGTGGATAAAAATTTCGGGGACATTCCCATCTCTAGGAAATATGTGTTTGTGTTGAGGTTGTATTAATTCGAGGTCCCTGAAGCACCATGGCCATTTCAAAGGTGGCAAATCAGGAGATGAGAGGTAACATAACTCCGCTCGGGGGCCCAGAACATGGAGTGACATCCAGACTCACTTCCTAGCCCCGACCAACGCTCCCTCTGCAGAATCTTGGACTGACGCACTTACCATTTACCGAGTCATGAGGCCGTGGAAACTGTATTCTGTGGGCCACACCAGTGGCTTAGGGGATGTATCTCGATTGAAGGGTGAGACGGTAACGCAACAGCCGCCCCCATCTTCCTCACCTGCCCATTAGCCCAGGTGCCTCCTCTGCCATCCACAGCCCAGGGGAAGCAAGCTGGGAGGACTTAGTGGAAGTTGAGACGCCCTGAGCACGTGACCAGGAGCGTACACCACTTAGTGAATGGTGCGTGTTACTTCATTGTGAAAGAGGACACAGAAATGGAAGATTCATCAAAGTGGGGAGCCTCTGAGTCCTCGCTAACTGGATTATAGTCAGCCGTGTCATTCACTGTCTGAGAATCTGTGTACCGGGGGAAATTCACGTATGTAATCATAGATGTTGACTGAAAAGTCCTTTTTTGTTTTCTTTTTTTTCTTTTTTTTTTTTTTTTTTGAGACAGAGTTTTTCTCTGTTGCCCAGGGTGGAGTACAGTGGCTCGTTCTTGGCTCACTGCAAACTCCACCTCCCAGGTTCAAGTGATTCTCCTGCCTCAGCCTCCCGAGTAGCTGGGATTACAGGTGCATGCCACCATGCCTGGCTAATTTTGTATTTTTAGTGGAGACAGGGTTTTGCCAGGTTTGCCAGACTGGTTTTGAACTTCTGACCTCAGGCTGGTCTTGAACTTCTGACCTCCCAGGTTCAAGTGATTCACCTGCCTCGGCCTCCCAAAGTACTGGGATTACAGGTGTGAGTCACCACGCCTGGCTGACTGGAAAGTCTTTATACCAAAAGTAATTATATTAATATCTTTTACAATTGCTCTTCACAGACCACTGTGTTTAAAATTTAAAGTGCCTAGGCCCAGCAGACCTGAGACCTAGCCCCAGTTCAACCGCTTGCTAATCTTGAGCAATCAGGTTTCCTTGGGTCTCAGCTTCTCCCTCTGTGAGACAAGCATGTGAGACCGGTGGACCTGATATTCCTGCCGCGTTCTGCTGCTGCCTGTGCCCCCAGAGCCCGCACTCTCTGGAGGCTCAGGCTCTCCTTCTGTGGAGTGACGTGGTTGAACCGGTGGCCCCTGAGGCTCCAGGGCTCCTGGGAAAGCCAATGGTGTGAATTTAATCAACTCGTCATGTTAGCCATCGGGATGCCATTGCAGTGGTACTTGCAAAACCTGGAAATGTCCAAGTTTCAGTCAAGTACTAGAAATATGTGCTGTCTTCACACGGCAGATGGGGCCTCATCAGCCTTTGCACAGCCAGTGAGCAGAGGGGTGGCCCGGTGCAGGAGGATGATGGCTGCTAAGGAAGAGCAGAGGTGAGCCACCCCTGCCCCTGCCTCAGTACCAGCTAGGTAGGGATCATGCTGTCCTTTCTGAGTGCAGAGGCCTGGGGTTGCTCACACAGGTACAACGTGGTGCGCCCCTGATCAGACTCTGCCACGCGGCCCTCATTCTTTCCAGTGGCAACACTCAGGTCCCAATTTCTAAAGGCAAGCTGAGGCTCTTTTGGGCTGGCCGCAGGTTCCTGTCACAGCCAGGCCTGGGGTGCAGGACTCAGCATGTCTGACCCATGCTTGCATTGCCCTGTCTACTTTCACGGTGTCAACAAATTGTATCACTTGTTCATTTTTTCCTGAGCACACGTTTAGAGCATTTCACTATAATGTCAATCTTATAAGCTTTACACATGCAGAACTCTCCAGAATGTGTCAAAATGCTGGCTTTAGAGCCGTTTGAAGAATCCAAACTTTAGAATCTACACACTGGTGTTGATTTCTATTTCCGTCATGGTGAATAAATAATTTTAAAAGGGATTTTTACAAATGTCCCATGACAAAATCTATATTGCAGAAACTCTTCAGCGAGGTGACTGTGCCTGTGATTTATGGCATTTGCAAGATCTCCTGGAGCTGCACAGGGAAGGGCCTCAGAGACGTGCACGTGACGGGAGGTGTGTCCCAAGCTGAGGAAGCCCCTGTGGTCCATTCTCCACTCAGGCATGCTGGGACTCACTGGAAGCAAGCGGGGAGCACACTAGCAGGCAAAGGGTATGCAGACCCCTAAAACATTAGAGCCGCATGTGCTGCCGTCACGCAAACACTGCTGGGGGTATCAGTTGTCAGGTGTTTCAGACTAAGGTAAGATATAGTAACTTGCTAAGTTGGAATGGAAAATGAAAACATGGCACCAGGTAACTAGATAAACCACATGCAGGAAAACACGGAGCCAGGCGTGTAGATAAAACACACGCAGGAAAACA
>NW_016107329.1:10253850-10276318 GCF_001604975.1 Cebus imitator
TGTAGATAAACCACACACAGGAAAACACGGAGCCAGGTGTGTAGATAAACCACACACAGGAAAACACGGAGCCAGGTGTGTAGATAAACCACCTGCAGGAAAACACAGAGCCAAGTGTGTAGATAAAACACCCGCAGGAAAACACGGAGCCAGGTGTGTAGATAAAACACACGCAGGAAAACATGGAGCCAGGTGTGTAGGTAAGCTAAACGCAGGCTGTCACCATGCCAGGGCCACATGCTCCCACAATCCCTGCTCCGCCGGGCTGTGTGGCCTAGGGAAGCCCCTGCTTATCTGTGAAACGTGGGCTGCTATGGCACCTTCTGCATCATGGAGCCTGCGTGAGCCTCCACCTGGGACACAGTGAGGCCTTGGTGTGTCCTTGTGAGCCACCAGGAACACTGGTGTCACATCTTGCGCCACAGACACAGCGCATGCTGACCTTTCCTGTAACCAAAACACTGAGTGCAGTAAAACCACAGGTTGCATCGCAAAAAGCCCAACACCCTTCTTGGGTGCATTTCCTTTCGCCTAAGCAGGCATGCCATCCTAGTTAGGTGTGGTCCATCCCGCCGTGGCAATAGTGTTATGGGGTGAGGGCACTGGCTTCATTGAGGACGTGGGGACGGTTTGAGGTCTCCCCTGAGAAATGTGAGCAGACACACATTAGTGAGAGACAGCGGCCTTGTGATTCCCACAACAGGACGAGCAGAGCTGAAGAACTATCCTCCTTCTCCCTGCTGGCAAGAGAGTCTAAAAATGTTTTACCAGGAGAAAACCAATATACGAAGTGTGCTTGTACATCAGATTAACAAGGGAAGCAGAAGTTTACAGTTGATAAACAGCAAGGCCCTTTTTCACCAGTGCAGTGAAGTTGTTTCACTAGAGCAATACTTGGCTGCTGAGCCTGAAAGATGAAACCAGAAAGCACTGCCCACCTGCAGGGAATGCAGCGTCCAGTTGCCCCCGGCGGATCCACTGCAGGACCCTCAGAATCGGACAGTCTCGGGCCAGGGAGAAAGCCTCACACCGGCTGTCAGGAGCTGGCTTGGGAGGCCGCAGGAACCCACGCCAGCTCTTGTGCACAGTGCAGAGGCTGTCATGAATTGGGCTGAAACTCATGGAAGCGGCTGTTACTGCAGGAAAGAACAATGTCCTCTCACTGGAAGATTCTGGAAATCAGATTTAGGACTTACCAACCACCTGCAGTGTAATTGGTGGAGATATTCCAGGCAGTGCTTCCCAGGAGAACCTTCTAGAAGCCTTTCCAGCCCCCAGTCAGGGTTGACGGACAAAGAGGAGAAAGTGGGGGATGAGCCCTCATCAAACTGACTCTGCTGGGGCTTCCACTGACGGGTTTTCCCTCTCCAGAACCGGGGATGCCTGGCTCCTGTGTGGCCTCACTGCCCATAAGCCATTCAGCCCCTGTCTGCCTTTTTGTTTACACTGAGAACACAATAGCAGCTATAGTCCTTCCAATACATCATTTATAAGTGTGTTCTACCTCTGAATGCGCAGGCAGAACTGGCTGTGGGTGAATAAGCTCTGTGAATCTTGCCAAGACACTGCTTTGTTCAGCATTATTCTTCACAATAGATACCACACTTTGGAAGTAATTTTAAAAAGGGAATCAAAATAGTGGTACTTTTAGCCTTTGTTTCTTTTATACCACACTGCATTCTCTGTCTCTCATTCAGCCGCTCCCATTATTCTGACAAATTAAATAAACCACTCCATTGCAGAAAAGCGTGGGCAGGCAGGGCTTCACTCCACTGCAGCCCGGGAAGTCGAATCAACATTGAGGTGGGTTCTGCTGGCCATTTCAGCTAACTTTAGTCCAGAAGGGGAAAAAATGGGGGCAGACTTCAGAACTCGAGTGGGTCAGTAGCCCCCGAGAGCCGGCCTCTGCAGAGGTCGCAGCCATGGCGTGGAGGGCAGCGGTTTCCAGGAGCACTGGAAAGTCCTTCCTGCGGCGTGGTCGTGGGAGCCTGGACGGTAAGTCACGGGAGGCTGGGGCGCCGCAAAGGTGATCGGCAGGCTGCGCTGACGCCCAGGCCCTGCTCCTGCAGGCAGCTGGCTCTGCTCTCCTTTTCAAAAAGGCCTTCTTACCTTTGCTGAACTGCTTCGTCCAGAGGGAGTGATTCCAGGAGGAGGAGGACTTCTCTCTCTCTGTCTCTGTCTCTGACTCTGTCTCTCTCTCTCTTTTAAGCTCTGCTTTGACTTTGAAAAGTTTTTGACTTATGCAATCACAATCGATTTGTGAAATTCAGGCAAGGAGGAAGCTAAAGAGGAGGAGGAAGAAGGGGCGGACAGGATGTTAGAGTGTGGTTTGCCTTTGGTTTCCCTAAGGTCCAGGGCTGCCCTGCAAAGCTGACGGGTGGCACCCTTCTAACTTTTGGCCTTAATGCATTTGTATTTGCACAGGAGAAAAAACAAAAACTGTGTTTGGAAAGGAATCTCTTTTAAATTTATGACTGATTTGAACTGGAATATACCTGACAGTCATTTGAGTTACAGCTGCCTCTGTCATCGTTAGTCTGGTGTGAAACGTGGTGTCGCCGCGTCTCTGAGGGTAGCTCCATCTGGATTTGGAGAAATCCTCCTGACTGTCGTAAAAATCGCTCCCATCACCCATGCCAGGACCCTACTCTCCTTCCGCTCCTTTTCCCACACCCTCTCTTCACTGAACAGGTGGAACTGGCAGAAAGGACAGCGTCAAGCTAGCTTGTCGTCAGGGGTCTCGGAGGCAGCCTGATTTCCTTATGAAAACAGAGCTCTGGTAAATGCCAGTTATGGGGACGGCTTTGAAGGCTGCAGCCACCAGCTAAGATGGCCTCATCTAAAATGCAGGCATCTGCGGCGTGGAGGGGGCTCTGTGTTCCAACAGAGACATCCCCTGGCTTCAGAGTCAGAGGGCACTACAGGCACGGGGAAATATTGAGCCACAGTAGTTTGAACAGAACCATCGGGGCTCATCTTTTATTACCAAAGAAAGACTTGAAAAAGCCCAGGTGAAATTTTCTTCCATTGTCTAGGAAAATTCTCTGTAATTTGCCCCCTGGGAAATCCAAGCGCCTGTGGCCGGGGCCCCCGCCCCACTCCCCTCTGTCCATCTCTCTCCTCCTCTCTCTGCGTAAATGTCTCCGGGGTCCCTGGAGAACCGAGGGGGCCGAGCAGGGGATGCTGAAGGTCAGGGTTGCCCACTGTGGCCTGACTTTTAAGCTAAAGAGGTTTTTCTTTCTCTTGTTGCCCTGTCAGGTCTAATTTGGTGGCATTATGCTGAGGGGGCGGGCCTGCTCCTGACAGGAGGGGGTTAAATGAGATTACAAGCTTTGGAGGCTGTCAGCAGCCACTGCTGCCCGGGGATGTTAAATTGCGATTTAATGGTCAGCTTTATCTGGATAGTATCAGTGCAAATCTGCTGTTTTCAGCAACTTAATTGGCACAGTGTTTGCAGGAGTTTTTCAGGGAGGTAGGAGAGCTGACCAGATTTTAATGCTGAATTATTTAGAGATCAAACTGGCAGAATGTCAGTGGAAATCTGTGGCATGTTTTGTTTTTCTGAAGCACAGAAAGCTTATGAATGGGCAAGATGCTGAATTCCGCTGTGATGCCCAAAACTTTCTAAAAATATTCACAGGGTCTGATGCAGCTCCGAGTTTATTTATAGAGGGAATAAACAAAGAGTAACAGTTGCTATCACAACATATGTGCAGTGTCTGATTTGTGAGGGGGCAGCGAGAACGCACAGGCAGCCGCTCTCAACAGAGCCAGTGTGGGCTGTCTTTTCAAAATTTTCACAGATGGACTCTGCCTGTGGAGCTGCATGTTCCTGGGGTGGCTCACCGGGGACACCACACTACCACAGGACGGACAGTGCATGCTTGTGTATGCGTGAGGCACACACACGTGCACACCTGTTTATGTGTGTGCTAGGTGTGTGTGCAAGTGTTCATGGATGTGTGCGCATGTGTGCATGTGTGTGGGTATGTGTGTGTGTACACAGATGTGGGTGTCATGTATATGTGTGCGAGTATGCATGTGAGTTTGTGTACACAGATGTGCGTTTTTTGTACATATGTGCATGTGTGTATGCAGATATGGGTGTCCTGTACATGTGTGTAGAGTATGAGTGTGTGTGCACATGTGTACATTTGTGCAGGTATGTATGTCTGTGTGTACACAGATGTGGGTGTCATGTAGAGTATGAGTGTATGCGCACATGTGTACATGTGTGCAGGCATGCATGTGTGTGCATACACAGCTGTGATGCCATGTACATGTGTGTAGGTATGTGTCTGAGTGTGTACACAGATGCGGTGTCATGTACATGTGTGGGGGGGCTATGTGCATACACAGCTGCGGGTGTCATGTACGTGTGTGGGTGTGTGATTGTGCATACACAGATGCAGATGTGTATATGTGTGCAGGTGTGTGTGTGCGTACACAGATGCAGTGTCATGTATGTGTGTGTTGGTGTGTGTGTGTACACAGAGGCAGGTGTCATGTACATGTGTGCAGGTATGCATGTGAGTGCATACAGAGCTGTGGGTGTCATGTACATGTGTGAGGGTATGTGTGTGAGTGCGTACACAGATGTGTCATGTACATGTGTGTGTGCATACACAGATGTGTCATGTACATGTGTGAGGTATGCATGTGAGTGTGCACACACAAATGCAGGTGTCATGTACATGTGTGCTGGTGTGTGTGTGCGTATACAGAGGCAGGTGTGTACGTGTGTGGGTATGTGTGTGTGTACACAGATGTGGGTGTCATGTACGTGTGTGGGTGTGAGTATGCATACACAGATGTGTCATGTACCTGTGTGCGTATGTGTGTGTGTGCAAACACAGCTGTGGGTGCCGTGTACGTGTGTGCGGCTGTGTGAGTGTGCATACACAGATACATCATGTATGTGTGTGTGTGCATGCATAGATGTGGGTGTCGTGTACATGTGTGAGGATGCGTGTGAGTGTGCATACGCAGCTGTGGGTGCTGTGTACACGTGTGTAGAGTGTGTGTGTGCACGTGTGTGCATGTGGAGGGAGTATGCCTGTGTGGGGTGCGTGTGTGTAGAATGGGTGTGATCTGTGACAAGCGTGCTGGCCTGTCTGTGTGTGCCAGGCTGTGTGAGTGGAGGCTGGCCCCACACACGTACACGACATACAGATGCGGGTGCCGTGTACATGTGGGCAGGCCCGTCGGTTACCCAGGCACCCAGGCGGTGCCCTGGAGGGTGTGTGGCTGCCCTTCCGTGAGCGCCTGCAGGGAGGAGGGGTCGGGCACAGGTGCTGCAGGTGGCTGGCGGCCTGCGGGGAGAGGCTTGTTCTCACGGGGGACATCAGGCCGGGGGGACCACGTGGGGTCGTTGGAGGAAGGAGGAAACAGAAGGTGCTTCCCCGGCAGACAGCAGCATTGTCTGCGCCCAGTTAGGGGTCAGTCCGGGAAGTTCAGGATTAGTAAATTTAATATCCTGTCAAAATTCTCGTGATAATGAGCCCCGGCTGGCCGGGCGGGCCCCGCGGCTCCAGCTCTGCAGCGGGCGAGATAGCGCGGCCGACTGATGGGCCGGGATGGCGCTGCCCGGCACCGAGGCGGGGGCGGGGGCGGGGGTGCCGGGGCCTCGCTGGGGTCTCCTTGGGGCCTCGCGGGGCCTCGCTGGGGTCTCCCTGGGGCCTCGCGGGGCCTCACTGGGGCCTCGCTGGGGTCTCGCTGGGACTTCGTTTGGGTCTCGCTGGGGGTCGTGGGGTCTCGCCAGGGCCTCCCTGGGGCCTCGCGGGGACTTCGCTGGGGTCACGTGGGCCTTGCGGGGGCCTCCCTGGGACTCCGTTTGGGTCTCTCCAGGGTCTCACCGGGTCTCACCGGGGCCTTCCCGGGGCCTTCCTGGGGCCTCTCCGGGGCCTGGACCCTCGCAGCCACCTCCGGAGCGGCCCGGCCACAGCACAGGGGACCACGGCCCGGCTGGATCCCGCGGGCCCTGGGGTTTCCTTAGAACCATCAGGAAAAGGCCTTGTAGAATGTGGTCCCAGGGATCCTCTCCCGGCCTGTCGGGGCGCCTTACTACCGTTTCGGAACGCCCTGGAGTGTGTCGGAGCCGGAGCGAGATGTGGGGCCGGGACGCGCTCGGGGAGGAGCTGGTTCGAGGGCGCAGCCCGAGGCCTGGGTGGGTTTTGGGCTGCAAGGGCGGTGCAAACGCGCAGAAGCCAGAAGTTCCCGGGCAATTTGTCCAAGGCTCTGCACCTCTCTAAGCAGCTGTCAGATCTGTACATTATGGTACATTGAATCTGAATGAGCCTCTCAACATCAAAACCCTGCATCCATTATGATATCATCTCCCGCTCTAGGCTGTAATGCTTATTAATTCTGCACCCATACTCTCCCGGCTTCAGCAAATGTATTCCATCAGCCTAGCATTTAATTTAATTAGTACAGCTGGGCTCTCATTCTCCTTTCTGTGTCAGAGGTATTGTCAGCACGTTCTGCTGTAACACAATTACTGATTGCTTTTAGATAGGCAGAAATATGATTAGGGTATTGGGTGACTGTATCATAAGCCTTATTAGATTCATTTGAAATCTGGAGATAAATAGGAAACTTTTATTTGCAGTGTAATGAGATTATGCTTATTAGGCCAAGGCCTCGCAACCTTTTGCAAAGAACACAGTGTATCCGCCGGATTATGCTCTGGAAACACACTTTCTGCTCCCAGCCTCCGAGCCACTGCTCCGCGCCTCGAGACTGAACTGTTGTTGCCCTGTGTGTGCTTAGGTTATGGCCGCCTCGGTGTCTTCCGCATGATAAGGACCTGGGTATCCCTTTCCTTCTTCAAGTCTGATGGAATACATATGTCTTGAAATTAGATTTCTTCTTTTTTTTTTTTAAGAAATGTTTCTGAAAAATCAGTGTGCAGGCTGAAAGGAATTATTCTTTTAAAAGTATTTATTTGCTTTAAAAGATGTTTGCCTTTATTAGATGTCGCTTACTGAGACTGGCATATAATGAATGTCTTAAAAGTTCCTAGTGCTCAATCTTTAAAACGTTTATCACTGCTGTTACTGTTTTGATAACTGCTAGCACAAACCCAGAAACATGTATTTTTTTATTGGCATTTATTTGTTATGCTCAAATTTCTAATATTTATGGAGGACAAGAACTTTCTCCAACCCAAAGTACATCAGTTCTGAACAGTGTGGAGCCAGCATGAAGGGCAAGCATGATCTGAGGAAGTCTCTTGACGCAGAATTTTGGGTGATAGTTTATTTCACTGAGCTGAAATTGGCCAAATATATATACTGGTTATAAAATACAGGATTTTTATGCATAAGAAAAATGATCATGATTTTTTCCTGGATACAAAAGTTTTGCAATGATATATAAATCCTGCTTTAGGAAAAATCCAAGATGTAAAATATAAATTTGCAAAACACATGCAATTTCTCAAACTCTGAATGATTTTCTATATCACCCTGACTCCATTTTCACCAGATCATGTATAACATTATTGGATTTCAAAGAATCTAAGTAGATTACTTTCATGAACTCATCTACTGCATAATGCCAGTCCCACAGGTAAAGTGATTGTGTTTTGGTGTTCACTTACCCAAAACCAGGACTATTTATTTCTTAGTTAAATATATGATCAAATCACAATATGTAAAAAGGCATACGTCTGCTGGCTCACCAAAACCCAAAGCTAAGAAGGAGATGGCAGGGATCTGGGGGCTTCTTGTTTAACGGGCACAGAGTTTCCCTTTGAGATAATGGAAACAGTGGTGATGTTTGTCCAACATTGTGAATATGATGAATGCTACTGAACTGTCCGCTTAAAATGGCTAAAACAGAAAATTTTGTGTTCTTCATATTTTATCCCAAAAAAATTAAAGGAAAGGAAAAAGAGAGTCCAGGCCTATGTGAGAGCCGTCAGCATGAGCTGCAGATGATGGACGCATGGGGTCACTGGCTGCCGCCCGTGGGTTTCCCCACCATGAGGAGAGCTTCTTAGACTTTCTTTCAGGTCTTGATTTGGTGACCTGTTCACTCACTCCTGCCAGTTCGATTTTATCAATTCCCACCAAATCAAATCTATGGAACTCTAGTGAAGACGTGGGTTCTCTCCCCAAAATGGTACTTAGCAAAGAGCTTGCTTGGCCTTGGACAGAATTCTTGGCAGCATAATTTGCAGCCGGAATTAAAATCAGCTGACTCTGGCCAAGCATTAATATTCAGCGAGGGCCTGGATGAAGAAGAGATGAACGATGCCAAGAAACACCCCAACCGTTCCAGTGACGTTTTACTTTCTCGATGGCCCTGAGGAGAAGGTAGCCAACAATCCTGCCAGCTGCCACCTTAGAACGGGAGGCACGGCAGGGGAGTCCAGACTCCAAGTGACAGCGTAGACACCAAGGAAAGGAGAGAAGCGGTGGCCGAGGGTGGCCGCTGCCAGGGCAGGCCTTCCACACCCAGCCCACCTCCACCAACCCGCCAGAAAGGGCGTCTGCCTCCCCTCAGCCAGGCTCACAAACACACTGCTCTCCTACCAGATGGATTGCTGTTTGCCCCAGTGCTTTTTTTAAATACCATTTGCAATCGTTGTTCTAATTTTGTAATTTAAATTTTATGTGAGCCCCTGAAATATGAGTGCAACAAAAAAAATGAATATTTTTGTGTGTGAAAATTAAAATGAGTATTTTGAATGACTAGATTATAAAATCAAACTGCTTTTAAAAATATAAAATTGCCTGTGGGTGAGACCGGTGTGAATTATTGAGGAAAATCATTGACGCCGAAGACAATGTTCAGATGGTTTCACAGGCAGTTTTAGTTCGTTATTTCACTCTGAGGAACCTTAGAAGATGCATCTTAGATAAGTGTTATTTATGTAAGAAAAAAGACCCCATAAGCCAGTCAGCAGCCTGAAATGCAAAGAAAAGTCTTTGGCCTTGAGAGGCTGAGGCAGGAGGATTGCTTCAGGCCAGGAGTTCAAGACCAGCCTGGGCAACATAATGAGACCTCATTTTTCTACAAATCATTTTTTAATTAGCCAGACATGGTGATGCACTTGTAGTCCCAGCTACTAGGGAGGCTGAGGTGGGAAAATCACTTGAGTTCTAGAGTTCAAAGCTACAGTGAGCTACGATCACATACTGTACTTCAGCATGGGCGACAAAGCAGGAACCCGGCAGAAGACACTGGTCTTACAGCAGAGCACGTATATGTTTTACGTTAAAGTGCTTGCAGCATAGATCTGTGTTTTTTTTTTATTCCCTACTCTAACACATGGACCAATTCCCAGTCCCAGTCACAACCCAGAAGCTGTCTGTGCCAGCAGGGATTGGAGGGGAGGGAAGGGGAAAGGAGGGGAGGGGAGGGGAGCTGTTCTGGACCCTCCTGACCCAAGGTTTTGACTCTGAAGAACTTGCTGACTCCAAGGTATTCCGTAATGGAGGTTGCTATTAAGGTAGAATAGGAAGGATTGCATGAACAAATGCTCTACAGAAGCCTTGGAGGACAAGGGGCCAGATCCAGCTGCCGTGATGCTGAGGACAGGGACAGAGAGGGGACTGGGATGGACAGGAGCGTCACGGGAGAGAAGTATGAACAGGGCGGTTTTCCGAGCAAGGCTTGGCCTCTCATCTACAGAGTCTCACTTAGCTGTCTCCCGGGTGGGTGGGTATCCTCTGTTTTTCCCTCCAGTCTCAAAAGTGAGGCATCTCCAGGTGCACAGAGGCACCTAGAGCAGCAGAGTTGTTCTCAGTCACTCCAAGAGCCTGGGGAAGAGGGTGGCCTGAGTATGGCCTGGAACCAACTGTCAGTTCTGGTCCCTGAACTCCAGTCCTTACCACCTAGGGGACAGGGCTGTTGTCAAGCCCCAGAGCCCTCCCTGCCTCCCCAAGCTCATGGCAAGAGAGAAAAATGACTGAGCCTCCTCCTTACTCACACTTCTTCCACCACTGAATTCTGCCTGTGGTCCCTGCACCAGGCGCTAGTGTCCCTGCTGTGCTTTGCTCACCAGTAAAATGAGGTCACGGTAACAGCTTGTTCCTGGCACGGCTAGGGTTTCGTGGTGGTGCTGGGGGACGGGGTGCACATGCTTATTTTCACAGCCACAGGGTGTGGAGCACATGAGGCACACATGAGCACAGAGGACGCACACACCTAGCGTGTCTAGGCGCCACGCCTCGTCCCACCTGCTGAGGTTTCGCCCCTGGCTCTGCTGTGGTCCTGTCGCTGCTCCTGCACTGATTCAGAGTTTACAGCTCCATCTCCAGACTCAATTTTCTCTTCATATTCACACCAGAAGGCGCCTCACAGGCCATGTGACTTTTAACCTGATCCTGTCAAGCTGATCCATGTGAGCGTCTACACCATGGCCTTTCTACTCTTTTGGCCAGAGGATGGATAAAAAAAAAAGAGTATAGGCCATGGGTAGGAGCCTGTGTTTGTTTCCTGGGGCCGCTGTAACAAAGTGCCCAGGAGGCTTGAACAGCAGAAATGTGTCCCCTCCGGCTCTGGAGGCTGCACGCCCGAGGTCCGGGTGTGGGCAGAGCCGGCACCTCCTGAGGCTGTGGGGGTCTCTGTTCCAGGCTCTCTCCTGCTTCTTTCCCAGTTCTGCGGTTCGGGGCAGCCACAGACGTGCTCCTCGGCCGGCCCATGCATGACCGCAGCTTCCGCCTTGGTCGTCTCCTGGTGTCCTCCCTGCGTGGTGTGTGGGTCCAGATTTCCCCCCTCCATAAGGACATGGTCTTATTGGATTAGGGCCACCTACTGCACTGTGACCTCATCTTAACTAATGACATCTGCAAAGACCGAGTTCCACTAGGCAATGTGGCTACATTCACTAATTTTGTGGGGGACACACAATTCAGCCTGTAAAAAAGCAGAAAATGCTTCACACATAAATGATGAATTTCACAAAGAAAGGGACCGGGAAGAATCACCACATCTTAGACGCTCCAGCACCTTGGAGCAGCCCCGAGCAAAGTGGGCAGAGCCCAGGGCTTGCCGTGGGTGCCTGGTGTCAGTGAGCACGGCTCCGGCCTTCCGCTTCATCATAACATATCTGGTGGCTTGTCACCACTATTCCTCTGAAATAAACTGGCACACTCACTCTGTTTCTGACTAAGGGAATCAGCTTTGTGTGTGGCCTCAGTAGAAAAGGACAATTGGACAGAAGTAGAAACGAAGCCACACAGACCCCAGGTTACCCGGAGAACAGGGCAGAGCCAGAAAACTTGATCGGTGACTTTGCAGTCTGCTCCTAGTGTAGATGCCCGAGCTGCGATCCTCCCCCACAGGGGATCCCCAAGGCAGCTTTCCAGCAGTCTCAGATGCAGGCCTGGCCTCTCCCAGGAAGCCAGAGCCCATGCCAGCACAGGCTTCCCACGGGCTTCTGACCCACAGCCAAGGTGAGAATCACAGCTCTGGCAGGGAGAGAGCAGGTGCCCTTACACGCCTGGCTCGCGGTGGCAGAATTCAGGGTGTGAGGCTTGCCCACAGCACACCCTGCCTCTCAGGGAAGGGTCTGCCTGCCCTCTGGCAGCAGCTAGAGATCAGGGCCACCTGGCCTTCCAGGGCCTCCATATCCGCATCTTGTTTTTCCCTCCTTCCTTCACTGGCAGCCCCGTCATCTGAAATTTCCTAGCAACTTTCCTTCATCAAAGCTTAGCCACAACATCGCAAAATTCACAGGATGCAGCAAAAGCATTTCTAAGAGGGCGTTTTATAGCAATAAATGTTCATAACAAAAAAGACCCCAAGTGAACAACCTAACATTGCAACCCAAGGAACCAGAAAAAGAACAAATGAAGCCCAAAGTCAGCAGAAGGAAGAAAATAATAAAGATCAGAGCAGAAATAAGTGACGTAGAGATAGAAGAGCAATAGAAAACTCGACTAAGAGTTTCATGTAGAAATTATTTTATAATGCATATCAAAACCTCACTTTGTACATTCTAAACACACAAGATTTTTGTTTCTTAAAAATTCAATGAGATATCACCTCACACCTGTTAGAACGGCTAATATCAAAAAGCCAAAAGGTAGCCAAGCACAGTGGCTCACACCTATAATCCCAGCACTTTGGGAGGCCCAGGCAGGCAGATCACCTGAGGTCAGAATTCAAGACCAGCCTGGCCAATATGGTGAAACTCCATCTCTACAAAAATACAAAAATATTTAGCCAGGCAGGATGGCAGGTGCCTGTAATCCCAGCTACTCAGGAGGCTGAGGCAGGAGAATTGCTTGAACTCAGGAGGAGGATGTTGCAGTGAGCCAAGATTGTGCCACTGCACTCCAGCCTGGGTGACAGGGTGAGATGCCATCCCAAAAAAAAAGTCAAAAGGTAACAAGTGTTGGTGAAGACATGGAGAAAAGAGAGCCTTGTGCACTGCTGGTGGGAATGTAAATTAGTGCAGCCATTATAGAAAACAGTATGGAGGCTCTTCCAAGATTTGAAAATAGAAATACCATACCATCCGGCAATCCCACTTCTGGGTATAAATTCAAAGGAATTGAAATAAGCATCTCAAAGAGATATCTGCACCTCCACGCTCATAGCAGCTTTATTCACAATGGCAAAGCCATGGAAACAACCTAAATGTCCATCGACAAATAAATTAATGAGAAAAATGTCGTATACACAAGGGAATACCGCTCAGCCTTGAAAAGAAGGAAATTTCGTCATTGGCAACATGATACCAGTTCCATGAATAATCTGAAATAGTCAGATACGTCAAAGCAGAGAGTGGCATGGTGGTGGCCAGGGGCTTGGTATGGGGGAAGTAGGGGAGAACTAGTTAAAGGGTACAACATTTTAGTTTACCAGTAGTATAAATTCTAAAGACCTGCTGTACAGTATAGTTCCTGTAATTTAAAATACTCTATTGTATACTTAAACATTTGCTAAGGGCATAGACCTTACGTTAGGTGTTTTTATCATAATGATAATGATAAAAATAAAAGATGAGAGGCAACTTTGGGAGGTGAGGGATTGGTTTATGGCACAGATTGTGGTCGTGGTTTTCCAGGTCATACCTATCTCTAAATTCATCAGTGTTTATATATCAATTATGTACAGCTTTTTGTATGTCAAAAAAGCTTAAATGAAAAAGGTATTGAGGCATTTTTCTCCCCCTGTGTTTTCCCTTGTGATTTTATAGGTTCAGACCTTACACTTAAGCCTTAATCCATTTTGAGCTTATTTTTGTATACAGTGAAAGTTAGGGATCTAAGGGGGAAAAAAAGTTGAAAAAAAAATTTAGCTTAGCTTGATTTTATTCCCTCAGGGATATATTCCCTACAAGCAGATGAACAGATAAATGGCTGGTTATCTAGCTCCCACTGGGTAGTTAGCAGGGGCTAGCAGGCCAAGTGCATGCCATTTTAGGAGACTCCTAACTCTATCTATTGAGCACTTACTGAGGGGAGCACTTTACTTCTCTCGTATATCCTAGAATTGTTCTGCGTTGCTTGTTAAACATACAGATTCTCACCCTTTCTGCGCTAAGACTCTATGAACTGAGATCCCTAGGGAAGAACTAGAAAATATATATTTTTCAAAAGCATCTTTGTTATTTGTAGCAATTTAGCAAGTTTGGGAAATGTCATATTTTGTCTTTTAATTCCCACCACATTTGGAAGAAGGGAATTACTATTACTCTTGGTTACTGATGAAGAAACTTGGCTTGGAAGAGTGACCTGTCCATGGTCGTGTAGCTAGTAAGCTATGGAGGCCATTTTAGACACAGTGGCAGGACAGATGGACGAGATGATTGTGGGGCAGGGGAGGTTCAGAGTCTCTAATCTTTTGGTTCGTATTCATACACACATTCATTCCTCATTTTGCAGCCCTAGTGAAAAGCAAGTTTACTTTTCTGGAAAAATACCTGAAGGTATGCCAGATCACGAGGCAGCTGTCATGACTTCATGCGTGACACAAAAAGAGTGCTGAATTATGGGAAATGTCTCATCACTGTTACCTGTGGGATTCATGGGTTGTAACAAGGCAGACAGTATGGCTGTGGCTTCCAGAATAGACAGTACACTAAAATTCTGTGTAGAGGAAAATTGCATTATTAGGTGCTAAATACGTGTTTATCACCAAATATAAAAATCTTTATCTCTGGCCTTGTTTGACACATGGAAGCATATAAGAAGGAAATAATGAGAGTCAGTTTTTCTACAACGAGTGGATTAAATGCAAGTGTAATACTTGCTAAGTGTTTGTTTGATGTAGACTCAAAGGTAGAATCACAACAGAAACAATTAGAGTAATTATTAGGTCTGCACTGAGTCCAAAAGCCCTAGGGAGTATTATGTGTTCATTCATCTGAGGCTGATATGCTTCCCACTAAAATACATGCTGCCTCCGGAATCTTCTACCACTCTGTTCTTTGGTGGTTGCCAGTGTGGGATAATATCTGTTCCTCAAGATGTGTCTCACTGTGATGCTATCTATAAAGCTACTTGAGGATACAATTCCAGGAAGCTAAAAAAAATACTGGCAAGTATTAATGCTTCTAGGATTATCTCCCTTGGCATTCATAATAACCAAGTATTCCCTTGAATTTTGCCCCAAGGTTAGAATGCTGGAGGCAAAGCGTTCTCAGTGAATGACTCAACTCTTGACTGTTTCTCCTGTCAGATCTCGCAGAGCCAAATGCCTTCAGGATAGAGTAATTAAGTTGAGACCACTGCAATGGACTTTTATTATTGTCTTCTAGAGCCCAAGCTCACTTCTGGGTTATCCTGTCTTAAAAATAAATGTAGACAAAAATACCCAATGCCACAGTGGGCTTTGATTTATTCTTAGCTTTTTGAGTTTTAATCATTTTGTAGATACCTACGGGCTTCTGTAGTAAGGGTAATGGTTTCCTCCATCTTGAATCGAAAAGGATGACGGATGGCATTCACTCTCAATGGTCTGCACACACTAAGTGAGCCAAGGTGAAGTCACACACTCTTACATTCCCACTGGTGTTCACACTACTACTGTGTGATAAAACCGAAACGAGACTTATCATCTTCAATTATATTTTTATTTATATAGGAAAGAAACTGATTCAATAGCAGGTCAAGTAGGGTCATTTGGGGATTCAAGCAATTTATCCATTAATTAAAACACCTGTCTATATAATATGTATGTGAAGACTGCATGTGTAGGACTTATGATCGAATTAAAGAGAAAAATAAGTAAGTATACAAGCACCTTTGCAAAAGAGTTTGTGTCACAGAAGAGTCAATGCCATCTTCCACCATGCAGCCTGAATGCCAGTTCTTGCATTTTGGTCTTGTGGCCTTAGGCAAGTTACTTAACCACCCTACATCCTGTTTCTCTCATGATAAGGCGGGATAACACTGTACCTGTGTCACAGGGCTGTTGAGATATACTTGATGAACTTAGCACAGGGCCTCCACATACCAAATACTCAAGAAACGGGACCTATAGGCACTAATGAAGCAGCTTATATCAATGGCCAACTAGTTCCCACGCTAAGTAAAAGTTAAGCATAAGAATTGTTAGAAGAGAAACACCCTCTTTTCCTATTAAAAGAAGAGACTCTCTGCAGTTTGAATTAAGAAAAAGTTTGAAGGAACCTAATCATTTTTTTCTAGCTATGGACTGCATAGTGTCATTGCTAAACAAGGCAGCAATTCAGCTCCAGCATCCTGACCCAGTCTCTGTAACAGTCTTTTGCAGACCAGCTGGCCAAATGCACCTGGAGAGAAACTCATGTGCCCTGGGGCTTCCCTATGCTGGACTCACTATGACCAGGAGACATGGCTGGGAACAGTAAAACAAGGTTAACGACAGGCTGACCAACATGGTGAAGCCCTGTCTCTACTAAAGGAACAAAAGCTAGCCAGGTGTGCTGGTGCGCACCTGTAATTTCAGCTACTCGGGAGGCTGAGTCAAGAGGATTGCTTGAACCCAGGAGGCATTGGTTGCAGTGAGCCCAGGTTGCACCACTGCTCTCCAGCCTGGGCGACAGAGAAAGACTCCATCTAAAAAAAAAAAAGAGGTTCACGGATGGTCACTGAGACTTATTGTCAAATAGTTTTATAAAAAACTAATAATTGTAATCAAAGCAAGTTTCAAATAATAATGCTTAGGGTTACCTGCTGTTCTCCATACAAATGTTCAAGAATGACGACAGCATATACACTTATTCTATGTATTCTCAGCTAAATTTTTCATGCAAAACGGAGGCTCGGACTGTGTGACCTGAGAAGCACTACACCTGTCTCCCTGGCAAACGGGCTTGACAATTCAGGTTCACATAGCAGCTATCAGTACAGCAAATAATTTCTTTTCTTCATATCCAGACTCAAGAAAATTAAATGCCTGTCTTTATCCAGTGCCCTGAGTTGACTGAACCTTCAAAAGCACTTGAAATTATTAACAAACAGATTCTAGATTCTAGCAGGTACTAGAAGCAAAGTTGGCCGCCGCACGTCAATAAACTCCAGGATCAGACAGTAGGTTGTTTTCAAGTTAATGGGTCCCTAGATGGCCCATTTCTGCGTCAGGTGCCAAGAAGAAGGCCCACAAGGCAGTCATCTCAGAAGCAGAGATGTGCCCACAGCTCTCGAAGCACTTTTTACCTTCACCTCTAAAAACCTCTGAACACTACTAAATGACAAAGGAAAAAAAGTCACCACCCAAAAGATCCAGGAAAGCCACAGCAGCGTGGAGGTCACATCCATCACTGTCACCAACACATGCAGGGAGCGATGGAGAGGGAGGCACAGTGACTGGTTATAATTGTGCTCCATGATGTTGTGAATGCGGCAAAACTGGAGTGTCCTGAGAAACTGAAGTGGAGCATAGCAGCCTGGAGCGCAGAGATTGGGGGATGGAGACAGGATTCTCTGGAGAACAACTCTTGGGTATGAGTGAGTTGTGAGTTTGAGTGGCAGACCGGCTGTCCAGATGTGGCTTCTGACCCATCTGTCTGAGGGCCTGTGTGGCGTAGTTAAAGGACCTCTGTCATGTCCATAGGTCTTGCTTCAATACAAATGGATGAGCCAAGCAGCAAGGGCTGATAGAGCACCTTTGACTTGGAGAGATGAAGAAAATGAAAAAGCAGAGGACAATTGCTGCCCTGAAGACAATAAGAAAGTGGGGAGTTTGGGCATATGCATATTACACATAACACAGACATCCAATTTCAGTGGCACATGCCTGTAGTCCCAGCTACTCAAGAGGCTGAGGCAGGAGGATCGCTTGAGCCCAGGAATTAGAGGCCAACTGGACAATACAGCAAGACCCCCATCTCAAAATTTTTTTAAGTATGACGCAAAGGCACATGAGGACCTGATGGGTATAAACCAATGCCCCAAAACTGAAGAAAACTCTACTAATCTGTCCTTCATTCTCTCACTCACCTGAATCTGCAGAGACAACTGTTTTTGTTTCAATGAGTTCCACAGTCACACAGACATGGGACCTCATTGAGGGAGTGAGGTCTTCCCCTGTGCCAGTGAGTACCAGGCTCTCCTAGATCAAATTCTTCCAAGCAGCCATTTAAATGTGGTCATTAGGTCATTCCAAATGTGGTCTGAGTTCAGGATTTGACCTAAGAGTCAAAAGCCTTGCATGACACCATTTTGGGAAGAGCATGAAAAAGCCTGTGGAAATAGATTAATGGTCAATAAATCTTATACTCTTGGCCAATATGATGTTGCTGTAGTAAGTCCATAACCCACTTAAAAAAAGATGTTTTACTATTTTAAACACACAAAATAAAGCAGCACAATTATCTATTCAGTTAAATGAGGCTGAGGACTTAGGAAATCTTTAAACTAACACGTGATATGGTAGATGCTGGTTATATTTCATGTTTCACCCCAAATCTGCTAAGCATTGGAAGTTGTTCAAAAGCAGCGAAGGAACACATAGAATGAACCCCTCCTTAACATACTCTACCCATTGCAGGAAACTCTTTTGTTTAAAAACATACTTTAAAATGCAAAAATCTAAATTTCTCAGTCAGATGTCCAATAATGAGAATGGGGGTGAAACCCAATCGGCTGCTGTCTCCTGCCTCCTGCCAGCTGCCACCCTCACACTGAGAAGGGGTGAGCTTGAGGAGAACAGGAGCAGGCTGGGCAACCCGCTTTCCTGAGGCAGAGGTTGGGAGGGTCTGTTCATCATCCCGGCCCCCGCTGTCTACTCCAGTCTCCTCATGATAGGCCAATACAACTGATGCACTTTCCTAGAAGCTCCTAGAAGTGCTGCCTCTGTCCTGAAAATTCTCCCCAGAATTGTCCCCACATATATGTAAAGCAGGGTTGATAACTGTCATCTGGCTCAGAACATTCCATTAACTTCACAATGACTGGACTGCTCATTTTATTCCATTGACTCTTCCGACTTGAGAATCAGTTACTTTCCATGTGGCAGAGACTGGCCAACTGAAAAGATAAAAGTTTCTAGGGGCAGGTGAGGTGGATTTGAGGTGGCACACATCCCAGGGCCCCACCCTGGTACATGGCACTGTACAACCAGAGTAAGATGAAGGACCTGGGTGCTGAAGAAAATGGGCCAGTCTAGGGTCAGAAATATAAATGGACCAATGGGAGGTCAGAAACATGAATGGGCCAATGGGAGAACAGAAATCTGTCTGGACCAATGAGAATTTAGAAATGTGAATGGACCCGTGGGAGGCTAGAAATGTGAATGGGCCAATGGAAAGTCAGAAATGTGAATGGACCAATGGGAGTTTAGAAATGTGAATGGGCCAAAGAAAGGTTGGAAACCCACAAGGACAAATGGGAGTTTAGAAACGTGAATGAGCCAATGAGAGGACAGAAACCTGCCTGCACCAATGGGAAGTCAAAAATGTGACGGGATTAATGGCAGGCCAAAATGTAAATAGGTCATTGGGAGGTCAGAAATTTACAAGGACCAATGGGAGGTAAGAAATATTAATGAACCAATGGAAGTGAGAAATGTGAATGGACAAATGAGGGGTCGGAAGTGTGGCATGAAGAATGGTATATGATGAAGTACCAGGGCAGCTCATCTCTCTTGCTTAGGAACCTGGTAGGGGGTGGGTTTGGAGGAAGATAAATCATGAGAAACGGAGTATCTTCTAAGAGACAGGAGAAGAGAGGGCTGTACCTAGGGGCGTCCCTGTCCAGTTTCTCCCCAGTGCCACCTGAATATACATCTTGAGAGTGTATATTCTCTCAGAATACCTTTTCCCCAGAGCTTGGAGGGGACTCCAGAGTTTCTGCCTCTCACCAGCAACTCAGCTTTCAGCTAACGCTGTCTTTTTAAAAATCCCATGAGAATTTTACATGGAGAATCCTTTTGTTATAGAAACCGGCATCATCATGTCCTAATTCAGGCCCTGTTCAAACTCTTTTTTAAACCACAGAACCCTCTAATCAAGCAAGATCTTATTTGTAAGTCCATAGTTAAAGAGGCAAACTCCTTGTTGGAGCAATGCGATGCTCAGTACCTAGCTCAATCATGTCCCCCCACACCTGATCCCCAGACTACAGGAGGCTCAGAGAAACCACTAATCGACTTTTCCAAAAGTGGAGGAATCATGTTTAAAGAATCTGGGATTCCAGCTGAGCACAGTGGTTCACACCCACAGGCTGGGAGAATTTGGAAGAGGAGGCCCGAAAATGTCTAGATTACCGTAAGTGGAGAGTAGTAAAGGTGATTCTGGTGAGGTATCAGAAGAAGAAGACAGCTGTAGGAAAAGTCTGAATCTTCCTAGTGATTGCTTCTGTGTTCGTGATCAAAATGCTCATGGAAATATGGGGAGCATAAGCTATTCTGATGAGCTCTCAGATGGAAAAGAGAAATATCTTATTGGAAACTGGAGTAAGGACCATCCTTGTTATGAAGAGGCAAAGAATTCACTGAATTGTGTCCATGCCCTAGACAAAACTTAAAAGCAATAAACTAGGATAACTGGCTGAATAAATTTCTAAGCAAAATATGGAAGGAACTATGTGGCTTATTGTAACTGCATATGGCAAGATGTGGAGAGGACAGAAATGACTTAAAGATAATATTTTTCATGAAAGATAAGCAAATACAATTATTTTGACATTTTTCAGCCTGGCCAAGTAAAGAATTTTAAAAAGTGTGTTTGGGAGAAAACTAAAGCCAAGCAACCATTTCTAAGGAAATAAGTATGAATGGAAGAGACCATCGAGACAGCAGGAAGACAACCCCAAAGGTGTTCCAGAGGTTTTTGATGCTGCCCCTCTCATCGTGGGCCCAGATCTCTGAAGGGCAGAATGTTTTCAGGGGACAGGTCCAGAACACCCTCCACTGGGGTCACTGCCCAGAGCTGCCTTGGGTCACTGCTCCCTAAATTCTCATGCATGGCTCCTTGGCCACCCCAGCAATGGCTAACAGGGGCCTTTGTGTGGCTTGACCTGCTACTCTGGAAGGTACAAGCTATACGCCTTGGCAGAATCTTTGCCGCACTAATTCTTCAAGCCTGCAAATGTAAAAATTGTGGGAGTATGTCCCCTTGGCCTCTCCAAACACTGAGGCTGCCAATGTCTTCCCTCTCTCTGGGAAGTATCTTGTATCTTAGAAGTAACTACCTTGTTTTTGGTTTCACAGGCTCATCAGTGGAAGGGACTTGCCTTGTCTTAGATGAGACTTTGGCCTTCAACTTTTGAGTTAATGCTGGAATGAGATAAGACTTTGGAGGATTCTTGGTGGGCTTTTGTGAGGCCATGAGAGCCTTCCTCTTGTAAATGGTTCCTCTCTGTCACTAAACCTCTATTCAACTCCCTCTTCAAATGTGGGAGAAGGGGCTCCTAAACACGTGGTGTTGGGCCCACTTCCCACCCATAGGAGTTTGCTGGAGTGGCTGTAATGAAATACCGTGTAGACTTGGTGGCTTAGATGACAGGAAGTTATTGAATGACAAGTTCATACGCTAAAAGTTCAGGACCAAGACGTCTGCAGGGTTGAATTCCCTGAAGGCTGTGAGGAAAGAACCTGTCCTGGACATCTGCACTTGGCTTGAACATGCCCTCATTTCCCTGTCTCTCGTCACATTGTCTTTTCTCCATGTTGTCTGCCTTTGCACCGCAATCTTCCCTTTTGAGGACACAAGTCATGGTGAATCAGGGGCCCACCCCACTCCAGTGTGACCTCATCTTAACTAATTACACCTGCAGTGGCCCTATTTCCAAATAAAGCCACATTCTGAAGTGCCGAAGGTTAGGACTTCAACATGGGAATTTGTGGGGAGGGCACAAAATTTCACCCGTAACGCTCCCTGCATCCCAGACTCGGAAACCGCATTCCCGATAATTTTCAGAGCATTCCCCAGAAATGTTCTTCCATCACCATAGATGTAACGTGTCTCAACAAAAGGCACTCTGTCCTCAAATCATCTCAGCCACTCTGACTGCTATTAATGGTACTTTGTTCTCTCTTTTGAGTTTTCTTTGCTCAAGATCAGTTGCTAATCTACTAAATATTCTTGCTTTTCACTTTTCCTCATCTTTCAAGCTCATCCTTTTCCTATCCCCTAATTGAAATTATGTCCTTCCATTCTCTTGCTTTTGAAATCAATTTCTGCTTCCTCCAGGAAGCCTTCAGGCTCTGCCCCGCAGAAGACCTTCTCCCACTATGGAATCCCTGAAACATTCTTGCCTGCATCACATAGCTAGCTCTTGTCCTGTTGTTTTGATATTGTTACCTTTTCCTGTAGCTGTGTCTTCTCTCCCAGCTCTGTTGTAAGCTCTTGAGCAGAGGGACATGTCTAACTACCGTGGCTTTATGCATCCCATGGCACTCAGCACCATGAGCTGTACTCAGGAGGTGCTCGGTCATTATCTGCTAATGGGGATGACGGAGACACTGACGATGTAAGACGGAGGGGTGGAAGGGGGGATGTTTGACCCACTGAATCCATCAGAGGCAGCATGGCTGTTCTGGGCTCTCTCTTCTCCTTTATTAGTTTTCCTTATCTTTCAACTTGTTAAATGCAGGTCTCTCAAGACGCCCGTCTTTCTAATGATCAGCTGGTCATTTCCACGTGAATATTTCGCCATCTCCTAAATATGGCACATCTAAAGCCAACTCGCCGTCTTGGGTTTAATTCTGGGAGCTCATCCAAGTCTTTCTTCCCTCCTTCCTGTTGCAGGGCAAATGCTCTCCAGCCTGCTCCCTGGGACTCAAAGAGGGAACAAAGAGCCTGTTGCTATAGCAGGGTAACGGTTGTCTTCTCCAAATTTGCCAGGGGAGGAATGGCTTTGCTTCTGTATATCTCCTTAAGCCTTTCATATCTGTGAGCAATAGCAGAAAATCAAGGGAATGAAAAAAACACACACAAACTCAGTGGAAAGCCCAGGTTTCTGCTGGATACACTGAATGTGCCATCTCGTCGTTCGTTCCTTCCTTCCTTTCTTTCTCTTTCTTTCTTTCTTTCTTTCTTTCTTTCTTTCTTTCTTTCTTTCTTTCTTTCTTTCTTTCT
>NW_016107329.1:10276428-10278500 GCF_001604975.1 Cebus imitator
TTTTTTTTTTTTTTTTTTGTTGTTTTTTGTTTGTTTCATGGGTCTCTGTTCTCTAAGCTTTCATCTTACATTGGCTACAAATACTCAGATTGTATTTACTGAAGACTCCATAAGCTTGACGCTGGAGCCACAGGTTCTAGCTCTGACTCTGCTACTTGCCTGACGAGGAACCTGAGACAAGTCTGTGAATGCTTCTGATCCTATGTGTCCGCGTTCTGTAGAGAGGAGTCTGTGAGTGCTTCCGATCCTACGTGTCTGCGTTCTGTAGTGAGGAGTCTGTGAGTGCTTCTGATCCTACATGTCCACGTTCTGTAGTGTGGGTTTACACTCTGCCCCCAGAGTCATCGTGAGGACCCAAGGAGATGTTGGCACAGGCAGGATGAAGCACAGCTCAGACGCAACAGGCGGGAGGGCCAGCAGAAGCGTGAGTGCAGTGGGTATTCCTGTAATGCTGGCTTTCAACCCAGGAACTTGTTCCAGGGCAATTGATAGGTTAAGCAAAAGGTAAACGTGGTGTCTGCTTATGTGTGATTTTCTCTGCAGGAAACGTTACATGAATGTAAAAAACCACATCCAGCTGAAAGAACCACATAGGAGCACACAGATCACACACACACACCCCCAAGGCCCACCAGCCCCTCCCTCACCACAAGTTGCTGTGACCTCACCCCCACACGATGGCGTCACAGCTTTCTGATCAATTTCAAGCCCTTCCGTAAGTCAGGATGATGCGGGAGCTGCAACGTTCCACTGCCCACTTTCACAGACAAGCACTAGGGCCTTCTTAAGGTGGAGGAGTCCTGGGTTAATTCTAGCATTTATGTATTTCTTAACCACTTAACATGGGAAGAACCGTGTTAATGTTTCATTAAACTTCCCTCTTTTTTAATGTGCCAGTGTTGAAGTTTGCGAGTGTTGTATTCTGAACCTCCTTCTCCATAAAGCACTGGGGTTTTCATCACCTGGCTTTGCACAGCACCAGGGGTTTTAGACACACATATGCCACGTTACAGCATTCAGGGTAAACTAGACCTGATTTGACCATCACTTTGCTTGGCTGGTATGAGAATGGCATGGCTGTCTTGTAGGATATTGTGAGATGAAATCCAAAGGCACAGCAGTCTCTAACCCAGGATCCGACATACAGGACTGCAAGCATTTGTTGGCTTTTCACACTCAAATCAACTCTATCCTCTGCTGGAAAGAGCAGCCTGCCTACCCAGGGCACTATTTCTTGACCATGTTTGAGGAACTCTGGGCTGGAGGCTGCCTTAAGTTGAGAAGATGTCAAGACTAAGCTATAAGCATTATGAGGGTAACCGTTGCAAAACAAACTTGTTTTTACTGTTGCATGTATTTTTAGAGTTTGACTGTATACCTTTGAGGTCAGCTCAAAGGTCCAGTTATACAACAAATGAGTTGTTCTATAACGAATTAACTTAATTTCTACTAATCATCTTTTAAATATCAGGAAATACCCTAATAAAGTATATGAATAAATCCAAAGTCCGTTGCTTCAGGGGAAAAATTGGTGTACATCCTCATCCAGCTTCTCACAGATTTTCCTTTTTGTTAAATAATCTAACTATTCATTCATGTATTCATTCAACATATACTTATGTTGCATCTATTTCTGTGAAAAGTATAAGCTCAACACTATGGAAACACAGATGACTATGCAACTTATTTTTAAGAAACTTAAAGTCAAAAGAGTCACACCAAAATAAAAATGACAGTACTATGAGATTATGAAGTTAAGGAGACCAGGAAATGGCTCTGGGGAAGGAAAGACCACACTGGTTCCTGAGGACAGGAGGGGTCGGCACAGCCTCCTTGTTGAGCTGCTGTTCCAGATGCTGCCAGGAATAAGCAGCCTATTTCATCACAGGACTGCTGCTAAACCACACTTGGGTTTAATCAGGATTGTAACTACAAGTATTGTCTCTGAAATGTTTCTTCTGCACATTTTCCTCTGCTATATAGAAAGAGATTTATTTAAATTTACTAGGCAGACCACAGCCAAAATTCCCCATACGCACACAGGACACACCCCCATTCCCAAAATACCACAT
>NW_016107329.1:10280732-10311143 GCF_001604975.1 Cebus imitator
CTCCCCATTCCCCACATTCTCATAGGACCCTCCCCATTCCCCACATTCCCACAAGGCCCTCCGCATTTCTCACATTCCCACATGACCCTCCCCATTCCCCACATTCCAGAGGAATCTCCCCACTTCCCACATTCCCACATGACCCTCCCCACTCCCCATAGTCCCACCCAGCTTTGCCCCACATTTCCCCATAGCTTTTTTCTTCTCCTCGTTCTTCCTCATGACTCTGTTTCCCCATTCTGCAGACTCCCGTAGAACTCTACACAGAGCAGCAAGGTTTTTCTCCTCTCCTCCCATCCAATTCCAAATCGCTCACCTTGTCAATTAGTAGCAGGTCCTAGCTGTACATGCAGGAGGTTTCGGTGCCTTTCAATCTAAATTCCAGTTGATTTGACATCCGAGTTTGTACTGTTATTTTGTAGTACAAGCAACAGGGGCGATTTAATTTCAGAAAATTTCATCCATAGGTGCCCCATTTGCATTTCCTGCGCAGTTCCCAGTGAATAGAGTGTACGCACTCCCTCTTGAGTGAACACAGCAGCCACCAAGGCAGCCCCGAAGGCGTCGGTGAGGATGCCCAGGCCACCGCATAGCAACTGCTGGGTTTCCAAGGGCAAATAGCTCCTTTCGACCCTAAGCGACTCGATGAGAACATCAAAACATGCCTTGTACAAGGTCTCTAATACCCATTAGTGTTAGGGCCTGTTACCTCAATCATGAGTGACAGAGCCCTAATTATTAAGGTAATTAGAAGTTATAACACTGGCAATATTAAAGCAAGAACTTCTAGAGCCTATTAACAATGTTACTTTAAGTGATCTGGCTGTGAACTGTTCAAATCTCTAATTACATTATACGTCTGTCTTAAAGCGTGATGTGATTAACTGAGGGGCGAGAGGATTAATGTATAGTGACTGCTGTGTAACTGCCATAAGTACTGTTTTCACAGGAATGGGCTCCCGTCTTGTCATTTAGTTTTCTTCCACTTGCTGTATACAGTATGTAGCTGAAAAGAAACTCCTGATCCTGGCATATTTGTCTGCATTTGTATGCACAAACGTTCTGGTTCTTTCTTTTCCCTGTTTGTTTCTTCACATTTCTAGTATATTCACCAAAACCTAGTTAAAGTGAAACAGAGAGAACTTTGATTTGTACATCTATCTACATTCTTCTTCTTTTGGTACATATAAACATTTAAACATTGTACCTTTCTATCTTTTGTAGGCCCAATTTATTCTGATCATATAAAATTAGAAAGAAACCCTCAAATAATTAATATAGTATTAAATGTTTTGTGACCCAAGTAATAAATTTTATAGTGTACATATCATTCATTATATCTTGGTTTTCTAGAATAATTTATCTTGAAATCCAAACCGTTTTCTATTTAAGGTCTGGTAAAATGTGCTTATTTATTATAAACCATATTTGATTATGATATTTAAATGGGGTCGTTTTTTAGGAATTAGCCTTCCAGAAAGGACAATATTTCAAGTTGCCTTTATTGACAGCTTTGCTTTTTATTCTATGAATCATTATTTGAAAATCGTCTACTTTTTCATTATACGACATATAATTTGTGAATATTGAAAATGACATTCTTTCCCCTAAAATCAGCTCTCTCCCTACACCGTTGCTGCTGTGTTAAGGTCATTGTTACAATTTCTCTTTCTTCTTAAAATCAACAATGCCCTTCATCCTCCTTTCCAGTCTCACAATACCTTTCCGTTGATCTCTGCTTGCACCAGATATCGAGAAGCAAAGGGAACAGGGGACCTTCCGAAGGGGCTCCCCTCCTTCCCCTCCCCTCGCCATGGCCTGGGCTGCTCCCCAGCCTGGGCTGCTCCTCACTCTTCTTTCAAGTGCTCTCTCACATTTACGCACGCAGTCACAGATTCTCCATCCACGCAGGGGCGCTGGGCTGGATCCTGAAGTCAGTCCTTTAAAACATTCGGGTTGGCCACACCAGCCCTGGGGAGACCTATAAAGAGGCAGAAGGAACGTGGAACCCACATTTGGCCTCATGTTATAATTCATGCTGAAGGAATGACGTTGGGGAACCTGTGCCTGCAAAGTCCCTTCCTTTACTAATAACTGATACTGTGGTACCCATGCAAGCCCTGAGAAATAATGAGGAAGGAGAGCAGAGACCTGTTGTGGAGATTGGGAGGCACTGGAGTTCCAGGGCCTAATGAGTCACATAAGCTGACCACGTCTGTAGCCCACGTTTCCAGGGTCTAATGATTCACATAAGCAGACCACGTCTGTAGCCCACATTTCCAGGGTCTAATGATTCACATAAGCCCACTACACCTGTAGCCCACATTTCCAGGGTCTAATGATTCACATAAGCCGACCACATCTGTAGCCCACATTTCCAAGGTCTAATGATTCACATAAGCTGACCACATCTGTAGCCCACATTTCGAGGGTCTAATGATTCACATAAGCTGACCACATCTGTAGCCCACATTTCCAGGGTCTAATGATTCACATAAGCTGACCACGTCTGTTGCCCACGTTTCCAGGGTCTAATGATTCATATGAGCCGACCACGTCTGTAGCACACGTTTCCAGGGTCTAATGATTCACATAAGCTGACCACATCTGTAGCCCACGTTTCCAGGGTCTAATGATTCACATAAGCTGACCACATCTGTAGCCCACGTTTCCAGGGTCTAATGATTCACATAAGGGCTGACCACATCTATAGCCCATATTTCCAGGGTCTAATGATTCACATGAAATGACCATGTCTGTGGCCCATATTTCCAGCAGGGGCCCTTCCCAAAGGTCTTTGGATGCCCCTCCAAAATTAGAAAAAGTGTGAATGCTGATAGAAGTTGTTCCCTGTCCCTGGAGCAGACACAGCAAGCTCCTGTTCAGGTTGCACATCTCTTTCCCTTTCTAATGAAAGTCCAGTCTTCTTAAGGTGTTCACCCTCCTCCCTGTGACCTTAAGCTTCAAGATTAGCAGCACGTCCCATCTCCGAAGAAGTCCAAATTGTCATAGCCTCCATTCCTGGCAGACAGAGGCATAGATATAAGCATAAGAGGCAACTCCAGCTGGCAGGACCCAAGGAGAAGTTTCTGATGGTAACTTCTTTGCTGATGAGGTGGAAAACAGAGAAAGATTTTTCAAACTTTTACTTGGATATTGTCAAAGGAGAGCTGGTTGTGCTTCGGTGTGGTGAGTATGGTGGGTGCAGCCTAAGGAAACATAACCCTAAGGCCAAAGCAGTGCCCAAGAATAGCAGGAAGGAGAGAAGAAAAGAGAAGGCTTTGTGCAAAATGCCCTAAAAGCTTGGGAACCAGAATTCTTTGGGACATCTTCTCAATTGAGATTAAAACAAATAATAACACTGATTGTGGAAGACAGTTAGAAGGGCATTTGCTGTGACTGACGGCCTATTAAAACGTGCTGCTGTTTCTGACTTGGCTGATCTTCCATAGGCTTGTGAAGAGAGAAGTGGAAAGGCCATGCTGGACCATATGTTCAGGGTTACAGAGGGGCAGGAACCTGCCATTCCTGAAGACAAGTCCAACAATGCATTTCTAGAATCCAGGCGCTTAATATTCTACATGAAAAAGCATTAATGATCCAAAATGACCAACAAAGCAAAACACACAAACCACATCAGAATAAATGAAGGAAAGTAGGGTTTGGTGGCAATGAACACAGAATAGAAAACCTTGCCCTAAACCCAGAACCTAACACTAACCCTACTCTAATGCTAACCCTAACACTACGGTAACCCTAACCCTACCATAACCCTGACCCTAACGCTAACCCTAACCCTAACTCTAATGCTAACCCTAGCCCTAACCCTAACCCTAACCTAACCCTAACCCTAACTATGTGAGATGCAGAAATCAACTCCTTGCTTTGCATTCTTTGCCTGCAGGACAAAGCACATTTCACCGCCTTGTGAGCCTTCGTGATGATTTTACACATGAGGTAGGGATCTTTAACAGCAGTTCTTTGTTATCAAAGACACAACTTTACACATTCATGTAGGCCCAGCAGGGTCCCAGGGCCTGTCTGTGGCACAGGACAGGGCAAGTGCTGACCCCACACAGAGTCCCCCTGTCTCCTGCATGGCATGGTCTCGCACGCCTGTGTTTGAAAACTCAAGTTTGTTTCCTCAGTGATTTTCACTTAATCAAGGGCATAGGTCCTTAGACCCAAAAGCTGAGCCTTTGCCTGGCCTGGCTTTAGAAGCCTGTGTACTTCCTGATATGTTTTCTCCTCTGTTTGCTTCTAATGTCTCTGGATGAAATCATTGAGTCATTTTTAATCACTGTAAAACATCAGAGAATTAACTTGGAACACGTGGGAAGACCTTGGCAAAAAAGGAAATCCTGTGAAGTGTAAAGAATTTTCTAGCTAAAATTAGTGAGATTACTAATGTTTAAAAATTATGAACTAAGCAGGAGCACTAAAACATTTTCATTTTTGAGAGCATTATCAGAAACACACTCTGAAAACACGCGCAGAACTCAGGACCTTCCTGTGAATAAAACTGGAATTGAACGAATGTATTATACCCTCAGGAGGGTTTCTTTTCCACCTTTGTTAATTGTTTTTTCTTTCTTCCTAGTGAGTATTGAGTTCAAAATTTACTACAACAAAACTAATTCATGCAGCATTGTACACCTCTGTCATAACTTCTGACTGCCCGTGAGATATCAAGTGTGTCACAGGACACACGCGCACGCTTGTATGCACAACTGAACTATAATTTAGCTTGACAAGACGTGACTTCCATCCCCAGTAAAGGGTTTCAGCTTCTACAGGTTGTCTGTCTTGCTCTGTTTGGGTTTTTAAGTCTGGAGAGTTTCCAGGATCATTGTTTGGAGATTGTGCTCGTAGACCCAACTTTCAGCTGTTTCTGTAAAGGGAGTCAGGATGAGGGTATGGGACCCTGAATGTCACGAATCAGGAGATGGCTGGTGACCAGGGCTGGCTCTAGAAGCACGGTGGCAGCACAAAGAGGAAGGAGCAGGAAAGCAACGGCCCTTTCCGTGCAGCCGTTTCTGTCTCACTTCTGGGCGGCTCATGTGAACGAAGCTGGCAGCCCACGGAGATTCCACTCTCCCGGCAGTCGGCTTCTGAATCTGATTTTTAAAATGTCAACAGCTTCCACTCTCCCAGCTGATCTTAACAAAAGATTCTTATAAGTAACGTGCTTGAATCCTGCACACACTCCTGTCTATTGAGGAGGGACTCAGCAGTGCTCCCGGGGACACTCAGACTGCAGTAGGACTGCCTTCATCCTGAGGATGTTTTATGATGTAACAATATGGTGTCTTTCTTTTTCTGTTCTGGAAATAAGGGGAATTGAAATTGGTTTCTAATTTATTTAACTTCTTCACCAAACTCAATATCAAAATAAGGAATGTTTTTGTCTTTAGGTCATAATACATTTTTAAAATATATTGAAGACCCTATGAGCTTTTGTCTGTATGACTTATACCTATAAATATTTACCATATTAAAGTTAAAGCTGATACGGTCTTAGAATATTTGTTAATCCATTTAAGAATGACAGTGATAAATTATTACTTTTTAAGCTCTCCATGAGAAATCACAATATTTTTTTTAAAAAAGAAAATTCCATGAGAAGAGCCATGTTCCTTTGGCTCTGGCTTGTGGGGAGACAGCTGGGTCTTCACAGTCCTTCTGTATAACATCTCATACTGTCTGTTGCTTCAGCTGAAACATATGAAGGAAGCCAAAGACTTAAACAAATAGGTAGTTGGAAAAGGGAGAAGCATATCAATTGCCTTTGCAAATAGTTGTGACTATTCCCCTTTGATACTACACTAAAACACAACAAGTGTTTGCATCTTAAAGGTTACTTACACACAATGTGAAATCTAAACCCATGTGGTCCCTTGGTTTTTCTCGCACTTGGAATAAACCTTTCACCCATTAGTGATGATTTTGTAATATTGTGCACGAGTCATCTGGAAAATACTGAGGCCTGAAGTGGACACGTTTCGTTACACCATGTTCCATCATTGCATTCATCAGTAACACCACCAGTTCTGTCTGAAAGGCCTTTAAGAACTGGAAGACTGTTAAGCTCATGGGGGTAGGTGCAAGTTTCAAAAAATCACATTTTTACTGGAAAAATCGTATCATTGGCAACAAATATTCCAGTTTTTCCTCAAAGTAAGAAGGCACGTCTTTCACTTTCTTTTTTTCTTTTTTTTTTTTTTGAGACAGAGTCTTGCTCTGTCACCCAGGCTGGAGTGCAGTGACGTGATCTCAGCTCACTGGAACCTCTGTCTCCTGGGTTCAAGCGATTATCCTGCCTCAACCTCATGAGTAGCTGGGATTACAGGTGCCCACCACCATGCCCAGCTAATTTTTGTATTTTTCAATAGAGACAGGGTTTCATCATGTTGGCCAGGCTGGTCTTGAACTCCTGACCTCAGGTGATCCACCCGCCTTGGCCTCCCAAAGTATTGGGATTACAGGTGTGAGCCACCGCGCCCAGCTGTCTTTCACTTTCAAGGAAACCTTTGCCATGTACCCTCATCTTGACAGCCATGGTTTGTCAGGTGTCCTTTCCGGAAGATGGCATTCCATGGAAAAGGAACTGGCTAGTTTGGTTTCCAACTCAGACGGTCTGACAGGTGTCCTCACGGAGATGCCCTGCCCTCTGTGCAGACACCATGTGGCACCACAGAGAATCTTAGAGGATGTGTGCTCAAGGATGAGAGGTTGAAAAATTAACCATTTTTACTGCATCGCCAAGTCCACTCTCAAGTGAAACTGCCCTTGGACTGTTTTCACTGGGAATAGGCTGTGATCACCCACCATGGTGGGTGCTGCTGCCTTGATTTGGGCTCAGGGAAACTGCAACCATCACTGACTTTGCACCATTGGTGCAGACACCAACACTGTTAGAAGGGCAACGAGCGCCTGGCATTATGATGAAACACTTCTGATCTTGGGACCCTTTGTAAATGTGTTGGGGACCCCAGCTAGAGAACTGCTGATCATGGGTGAGGGGGAAAGAAAAGCAGTTGCATTACTAAAACTCTTTCAGAACTTCAAGAAAAAGAAAAATAACTCAGGCACAAGCCTGGTGATGCTGGGGAGTTCTTCCAGCTACTGAAGTGCCTAAAATGTGTGATGTACTTTGGTGGCGTGGCCTAGAAATAACTGGTGTATTAACTTACAAAAGGCTTAGTAGCATCTGCCGTTGGAGGGAGTGTGTTTACCAAATTGCAAGTCAAGACAGAAGAGCTGGGCGTCTAAGCTGCCGCTGGTGTGCTTCTGGTCAGGTGAAGCGATGTGTTTGCCTGACTCAAAGGGCTGAGCCTGTACCTTCCACACTCCGTGCCTCCGGCCCCACTGGTAGTGATTGGGGAAAGAGTACATGCATCTCAGAACATTTGGAATTGTTGGTTATTTTAATAAAAAACATTATTAAATTAAAAACATGAGGAATATAGCTTGGATCCTACAGAAAACAAAATAGTTTAATTAAAATCTTAGAGAGTAAGATAAATGTCATGAGGTAAAAATGAGTAAAATTTCTGAAACGTTAGTATGCAGGCAATACACATTTCAGACCATAAATCCATGTTTTCAAGCAAACGAAAACAATGAAAGGTAGCGATGGCTAGAGCTGCCGTTAATCTTTAGAATTCAATTTGTGCCTTGGCAGTTTGCACTGTTTTTGGTGAATGCAGATTTTTGAAAGCTTTTTGGCTTCAATTCAGGCAAAAGCAAAACAAGCCTGGAAATGCACAGCGTTATGAGACCCTCAGATGCATGCCAGCTACAGCAACTCTCAGCTCATTTGTTTTAAAGGTTGTGCGTCTGATTATAAGTATTTCTAATAAGCTTTTTTGGGAACAGAATAGAGTAGGTCTGAAAAGAGAAAGTAGATGCAACACTAATGTGTATTGATATTCAAAGGATATTGATATTTCATAACGAGTTTATTCAGAAAATGCCTTACACATTATTTGTAAGATATTTTTAAGTCCTGTTTAGACCCGTTGTTGATCGTTTTATTACTGTTTAATAAGCCATTAAGGGGACTACAGAACTGCAATATAATTATTTATTAAACCTTGTACAATGAAATGAGCACTTAGAAAGAGAGAACTGTCTTGGCTTTATCTTAACCAATAATTATAATGTATTTACCATGTGTTTTTTTATGTCATTGATGCACGGCAAATTGTACGTACGGTGGTTTCACATTTTATCCATAAGGGTGGTTATTTTATAAATGTGCTAAATCTAATTAGAATACACATAGCCAAGAAAACCAACCACCAGCACAAAGCCACACGCACCCGGCCATTTGTTGCCCATTTTATTCCCTTTCTTCGAGGGCAGACAGGGTCGGTGTCAGGGTAGAAGATGGGTACCAGATGCAGGACCCAAGCCAGACTTCTTTCCCGGGAAGCTGCTGGTGAGAAGACACTGTGTGCCCTCCCCTGGGCACTGACCTGTGAGCTGGTACCCTGCCGCGTTCTGTGCTCTCCTGTGCCAGCCGTGCACACGCGTGGGCCACCAGTCTCACCCTGCTAATTTTTGCGATGCTCAGGGGCCTCGTGGGCTTCCTGAAGAGACCCTCCCTAGTGCTGTACATCTGGGAAGGCCAGTCTCACCACTCACATCTGCATCTCACGGTGGGTGTCGTGTGAATCGACACAGAAGAAAACGAATATTACAGGTGGAGAAACTAGGACAACCCCCAAAGCCTATACTATTGTTATAGCTAAAGACTTAAGAGTCCCTTCAAACCTAGGTAAATGCAAGATAATGATTCATCACATACATCCGTAGTCAGGAAGAGACAGGGCAACCTGTGCGTGCATCTCAGCTTTGACACACAGGAGCTGTGCGTTCCTGGGGAAGTTACACAACCTCTCTGAGCCCTTGCTTCCTCATCTGTAAAATGAGATGATGCTCACAGGGCTTTTATGAGGATGAATGGCATGGGTGCCTGGGAAGAGAGCTTAGCTTTATTGATCACTCATTGATTGTGCCTGGTCAATCATCGGTGATCAATAAATGGCAGCAATAGGTCTCCCTGCAGCCTTTGGAAACCGTAACGTGTGAATCTTAACTTCCCCCTTGTCCTTACTATGTGGCAAGGCACTACTGAGGCAAGCCGGGTGAGCTGACGTCCCAGCGCTCAAGGCGGGGCAGGGAGCCATGGGCCTCTTAGACCTCACTGGCCCGTCAGGCTTCCAATTTTTCTTTAAAATTTCTTAACTGTGAAAATTTTCAAACATATGCTAAAGTAGAAAGACTCGCATAATAACCTCCCCTGAGTCCACCAGCCAACACAATTGTTAACATTTGGCCAGTCTCGTTTCCACATGGCTCCTCCCACGTTTCACCCCCACGGAGCTGCGAAGCTCCTCCCTGGCTTCATCGTTCATCTGCAGTAACATTTCAGTGTGTGTCTCTAAAAGATCAGGGGCTTCGGAAAGTATATAAGCAGTATCACTATTGCACCTAAAAATTAACAGCATTCATTAGTGATTTCTTGGATATGATACCAAAAACACAGACGACAGAAGAAAAAATTGATAAACTGGACTACACCAAATTTAGAAACTTTTGTGCATCAAAAGATATTATCAGCAGAGTGAAAGGGCAACATATGGAATAGGAGAAAGTATTTAGAACTCATATAACTGACAAGGGATTAGTATCCAGAATATATAAAGAACTCCTACAGGTCAACAACAAAAACCACAACTGATTAAAACATGAGCAAAGGATGTGAATAGATATTTCTCCAAAGAAGATATACAAATTTCCAATAAGCACATGAGAAAATGCTCCACACCACTAATCATTAGAGAAGTGCAAATCAAAACCACAATGAGACACTACCTCACATCCACTAGGATGACTATTATCAAGAAAAAAAAGACAAGAAGGGTTGATGAGGAGGTGGAGGAACTGGAGGACTCATACACTATCAGCGGGGATGGGAAATGGTGCCGCTGCTGCAGAACCTAGCACAGCCATTCCTCAAAAACCTGAAAATAGAATTACCCTATGATCCAGCAGTCTTACTTTTAGGTACATACTCAAAAGAACTGTACTAGGATCTTGAAGCAAAAGCTGTACCCACGTTCACCACATCATTAGTCCCAGTAGCCAAACCCCAGACATTACCCAGTGGCCCTCCGTGTGTGCGTGACGTGGTGTATCCATACAGTATTATTCAGCCCCCAAACGGAAGAAGATTCTGACATGTGCTGTAACGCAGGTGACCCTTGAGGACATTGTGCTAAGTGAAACAGGCCAGCCACAAATGACACTGTATGAGTCCACTCACATGGCATCCCTGGAATAGTCACATTCCAAGAGACAGAAAGTAGAACGGGGCCAGGCGCAGTGCCTCACGCCTGTAATCCCAGTACTTTGGGAGGCTGAGGTGGGTGGATCACCTGAGGTAATCCTGGCCAACACAATGAAACCCCATCTCTACTAAAAATACAAAACATTAGCCAGGCGTGGTGGTGAGCACCTGTAATCCCAGCTACTCTGTAGGCTGCGGCAGGAGAATCACTTGAACCCAGGACAGAGCTTGCAGTGAGGCAAGACAGCACCATTGCACTCCAGCCTGGGCAACAAGAGGGAAACTCTGTCTCAAAAAAAAAAGAAAGAAAGAAAGAAAGGAAAGTAGAATGGGGGCCGCCAGGGGCAGGCAGGGAGGGGGATGGGGGGTCAGTGCTTGGTGGGGACAGAGTTCCCGTTTGGTGAGCTGCAAAGCTCTGGAGATGGTGGTGACGAACAGCAATGCGGCTGCCCTTGCTGCCACTGAACTGTACACCGAAAATGGTTAAACGCTAAACTTATATATTGCCAGCATTTTTTAAATGAAAAAAAAATTATACAATGCAGTAATAGTATCAAATATCCAGGCAATGCTCACAATTTCCCAGTTGTCTTATAAATGCCTTTTTTGCCCACTGGTTTGTTCAAATCGAGATGCAGCAAGGCGCGCACGTCTCACACGGCTGGTGCTGCCCGTTAGTGGAAGAAACAAAGTTGTTTTCCTGCACGGGTCTCCCTCCTCTGCGTGCTGCTGATCACATCCCCATGCAGTTCTCACTCATATTCTGCCATCCCCGGTGCTGTCTACACACCCATCCCCACTTCGAGAGCAAGGCTGCCCCACAGGCTTTCCGCAGGGGTGAGAACATGCCACATCCCTGTCCGTGCAGTCGCCAGCAGCCACGCGTGGCCAATGAGCCCTCGAAATGTGGCTGGTGCAGCTAAGGGACTAAATTTTAATGCAATCTAGTTTTGAGGAATTTGATTTTGATACCTTTGAAAAGCCAGTTCCAGGGCAGCGCAGGCTGGAGGCAATGACGGGGCTGGAGCTCCAAGAAGCCTTGTGCTGGGCCATTTCCTCGCGTGAGCTCAGATCTGTCTCCCCCCATGATGCTGTGCTCAGATCTGTCCCCCCCCCCATGACACTGGGCTGCGAGCGGATGCTGGAGTCCCCCCTGGGGAGGCACCCTCACGGTCGCTGCTCATTTGTGTGCCCTGTTCATGCTCACAGCCCCTCTCTGGGTATCTGGTTGTAAAGTCTCCATTGCACGGTTGAAAAGCAGAGGTACAAACGTTAAAATGCACACGCCAGTCAGTGCTGACGACAGCATCAACCCCAGCTGTCTCACTCCAGCCCCAAACTCTCAGCCACTGGTCTCCTGCCTGGTTTAATCTGGTTTCCAGCCAGATGGGTGGCTCACGGCTGTAATACCAGGCACTTTGGGAGGCTGAGGCAGGCGGATCACCTGAGGCCAAGAGTTCAAGACTAGCCTGACCAACATGAAGAAACCCCATCTCTACTAAAATACAAAATTAGCCAGATGTGGTGGTGCATGCCTATAATCCCAGCTACTCGGGAGGCTGAGGCAGGAGAATTGCTTAAAACCCAGGAAGTGGAGGTTGTGGTGAGCCGAGAACGTGCCATTGCACTCCAGCCTGGGTGACAAGAGTGAAACTGAGTCTCAAAAAAAAATCTGGTTTCTTCCGGAGTGCTTGTCTTCAGTGGCGCACGAGCAAGACCAGGGGCTTCTCGTCTTCATGTTTACATCAGTCTCGTAATTTCCTGAAGTTTGGGAGTACATGAAAGTCTGAAAATGCCTCTTCCCTCTTTCCTCTGCATCTACCCATTTCCCCAGCCCACTGTTGGACTAAAATTCTGATATATGTTAATATTGACTTATTGTTATCAGCCATCTGTTCTGTTAAAAAGAAAATCAACTCCTCAAGGTTTTTTTTTTTTTTTTTTTTTTTTTTTTTGCCTAAGTGGGTTGGTTTTTTTTTTTTTTTTTTCATTTCGCTTTGTTTTAAATGATGGAACTGACATGACAAAAATGAGCTAGCGCTACATGCCATCAAGGTGGGCTGCGAGACCTCTGCCACCAGTCCCCTCTTCCCGGGCAGCACGCAGCTTTGCAGCCCCAGCCGAGCCTGCGCACAGAGGGGCATCCGTAAACAGACAGGGGTTGTGTAGCAGGGCTCACAGCTGTCTCCTTGGAGACGTGACGTTGGGTGCAAAAAGCAAAACGGTTTCACGTGAGCCTCAGCTCTCACTTGTACATGTTCAGAAAGCAAAACGCAGGCCCTTCTTTTCCTGGGCAGTGGCCACGTGGCACCGTGTCCCTCAGAAGTACGTTGGCACCAGGGCACCGTGCTGGGGCAGGTCGTGTCTGCTTCCTGAGCCTCGGCTCTCTCACCCGTTGAGCGGAGGTCATGTGCCACGCTACACTGTTTATAATGCTGCATCCCAGGAAGGACGGGTGACTGGCTCCGTTCTGTAGAAGAAGGATGTTACTGAAGCAAACAGAAAGGCCTGGTCCAGCAATTACCAGCTCAAGTGGCTTCATCAAGGGAAAATGCTCCCCTGTGTGGAGGGTCAGGTAGGGCTGATGGCATAGCAAGGACGCAACTCAGGGTGGTCCCCACCTCCACGTCAGGACTGGGGCGGGGTCAGCATGGAAGAATCTGGGCTGCCATGCAGCAGGTGACCCCGCAGTGGGAGAGCCGCAGGTGTTACGGGCTGACTCTGCCCCTAAAATTCCTATGTAGAAGTTTCAACCCTCAGTACCTCAGATTGTGGCCTCGTTTGGAGACAGGATCCCTAAGGAGGTAGTCCAGGTAGAATGAGATCATTTCAGAAGAAACATTCCACAAAAGAAGACATACAAAGGGCCAGAAGCATGGAAAATGTGCTCCACATCAATGACTGGAGAAGCGCAAATCAAAACCACGATGCGGTCCCACCTCACACCTGCAAGATGACCCGTATCCAAAAGACAAGCCGCAGCAGGTGCTGGTGGGGATGTGGGAAGAGGGAAGGTCGCACACTGTTGCTGGGAAGGTGAATCAGGACACGCAGCCTTCGTGGAAACAGCGTGGAGGTTCCTGAAAACGTCAAAAATAGAACTGATATGATCCAGCCATCCCACTACTGGGCGGCAGCCAAACAAAATGAAATCAGCAGCTCAGGGAGACAGCTCCACCCTGGTGTTCGCTGCAGCACGGCTCACAGTAGCCAAGGCGTGTGCTATGGTCCGAAGGCCTGGGCTCCTCCAAAAGCCGTGCACTGGAGCCTGACGCCAGTGTGACCACGTGAAGAGGTGGGGCCTTCTGGGAAGTGGTTATGTCACGAAGGCCAAGCTCGGGAGCGGTATCGGTGCCTCATACGAGAGGCAGAAGACAGGTGCCTTGCCCTCCGGCCACGTGAGGACCCAGCCACAGGGCTTCAGCCATGGGGCTGAGAGCAGCCCTCCGCAGACTCCACATCTGCGGGCACCTTGGTTTTGAACTCCTCAGTGTCCAGAACTGTGTAAAATAAATTTCTACTATTTATATGGATAAAGTACTCCATCAGGTATTTTGTCATAGCAGCCTAAATAGACCCAGACAACATGGAAGCAAACTAAGTGTCCATGAATAGACACATGGATAGTGAAACCGTGGCGTGCAGCAATGGCTGTTATCCAGCCTGAAACATGAGTAGAAGGCCATGTGTCACGTGCGGCGACGCAGATGAACCCGAAGGCACGCTAAGTGAGTAGGCCAGGCACGCAGGGACGGGCCCCGCATGGCACCCCCTCTATGTTACATTTAAAACAGTCCAGCCCACAGGAGCAGAGAGCAGCCTGGTGGCCACCGGGTCCAGGAGGAGGGAGATGGGGAGACGCTGGGCGAGTGAGTTCAGGATAACTCTGTGGCGCGCAGAGAGTTAACAGTGCTTCGTGGCACACTGGAAATCCACCCAGAGAGAGCTTCTTGAGTGTTCTCACCACCAGAAACAGAAAGAAAATGGTAACTGTGTAAGGACATGGATATGTGAATTCGCTTGACTGTGGTGATTATTTCACAATGTACATTAAGATACCAAATTATACACTGTGAATATATACAATTTTTATTTGTCAATTATACCTGAAGATGGGGGACATTAAATAAATAAAATGAGGTTGTCAGGGTGGGCCTAAGTCAATAAGCCTCATGTCCTTCTCAGAAGAGGGAACGTGGGCAGGTGCATGCAGGGAGAAGGTCACAGGAACCTGAGGATGGCCACCTGCAGCCGTACAGGGGCCTCCGCAGCAGCACCCCGCAGACACCTTGATCCTGGACTTCCAGCCACCAGCACCGAGAGGCAATCAACGTCTGCTGTTCCAGCCGTGCGGTCGGTGGCAGTTTGTTACAGTGGCCCCAGGAAACTCACAGTGGTCAAGTCAGAGAGGATGCCTGGCTTAGAACACAAGTCAGAGCTGAAAGAGCAGATTGCAAAAAAAGCTTCTGGGTTGGGGGTATAGCACAGCCTCTGCCACCCCTGCTCTGCCGGCACCACTGGGTCCCAAGACCTGTGGCTCAGCCTCTCCGCTTCCTCACCACCCATGCAGCTGACAGCCAGCACTGGGCCTTCTGCCACAGCCTGAGATTGGCACGGCCTGGGTGGTCCCCAGGGACCAGCTGCACCACAGGGGACCCAGGACCCTGAGGACTGCTGAGCACTGGACAGCCCGTCTGCCCGGGCTTGGCCCTGGCCCCAGCAGCAGTAGGAAGGCCCTCTATGAGGGAATGCACCCGCTGGAAACACAGCCCACCAGCGTCCGCCGGAGGAGGCCTCACAGACAAATCCGTGGGAGTGGGCCCACCCTGCGCAGGTCCAGCCTCCAGACACAAGCCCCACAGCCCATGTCACCCCCGGATGGAGACCCCAGCCTCGCTCTCCCTTTCCCCAGCATGTCACTCAAGTCACCCTTATACAGTTTCTCTCCCTCCAGCTTGGTTTCCTTCATTTTTTTCTTTTCTTTCTTCCCCACCCTTCTCCTTTTTTTTTTTTTTTTTTTGAGACAGAGTCTCACTCTGTCACCAGGCGCCAGGCTGGAATGCAGTGGCGCGACCTCCGCTCACTGCAACCTCCGCCTCCCAGGTTCAGGCAATTCTCCTGCCACAGCCTCCCGAATAACTGGGACTACAGGTGCACGCCACCACACCCAGCTAACTTTTTGTATTTGTTAGTAAAGACGGGGTTTCACCATGTTGGCCTGGGTGGTCTCGATCTCTTCACCTTGTAATCTGCCTGCCTCGGCTTCCCAAAGTTCTGGGATTACAGGCGTGAGCCACCACACCCAGCCTCTTCTCCTTCTTTAAGCGCACTTTGCCTTAAAGAATATTAGAGACTTCTAGATAACGAGACCATGTCTTATTTTCCTTCAGTGTCCTATAGAGCAGGGGCCTCAGGAACACTTGTATTGATGTTGACCTTGCTGATCAGATGTTCGCCTTGCAAAGCCCTGGCACTCCAGGCAGAGCTGGCCGTGCCTAGTGGCCAGAGAGGTGGAAGGCTCTGGTCCGCATGCTTTGCCCCCTGCCAAGGTCCCGTGTGGAATACCACCCCCACCCCCCGCAAAGCAGCCAGGCCCCAGCTTCCCACACCCATCACCCTCCTCCCAGGCCTGAGCTTTGCTGCTGCCCCCCACACTCCCTGGAGTGCTCGGGGTGCTCAGAGCTGGTGGCTCTCGGCCAGAGGTTGAGAAAGTTCGGTGCTGGTGCCGGCTGGAGTTACTCTGTGGCAGGAGCCCCTCCGGGCAGGGACGCAGCACCCATTGCATGGACCGATGACTCCTCAGCCTGTGGCTTGTGAGCTTGATGTCCCCGCCACTCTGGGGCACAGGAGGGTCGGTGCTGTGTCTTCATGCTGCCTTGGAAAACGCCCCGTCTGAGTCCCTAACAACCCATGCCTGTGGACAGTTCTTCTTTGACCGCCCACGTGGGACTCTCAGAGCCAGGACACAGGTGAAGACTGAAACGTGAGCTTCCGGGGGGAGAATTTCAGCACCTTTAGTTCTCCTGAGAAGAGCGAGTTAGCCTGGATCAGCATGGGTTTTAGTGACTTTTGTGTGGGATGCATTCGCGATTCCAGAAGCACAGCCCCTTTCAACGCCGTGCCTCCCACCGTTGCTTTCCTTGGCCTGGGCCCAGATGGCGCCTGTGCTGAGCGTGGGGTCTGACCCGGAGGTGAGGCCTGCCCTCCTCCCGCACTGAGGACCCACGCGCCTCACCTAACTTTCAGGAGGACACCTCCCTCCCCAGGGTCCAGGGCTGCCCGCACTCGAAGGTGGCTCACCAAAGTCTTTCCCCACTGCCTGTCGGAGGGTGTGTGATCCTATAGAGATGCTGCATCTCAAAAGGCTCACTACAGTGCAGTCAGAATGTCCTCTAGAAGGTTGTAGAAGGTTCCACCCGTGCAGACAGTCAAGAGCTTGGAGAACACATCCAAGACATTTCCTGAGAGGGGCAATTTCCTAACAAAGAGCTTCTTAAAAGAAAGGGGTCCTGATACCTTATGTAGCATCTGTGTTATTGAGCAAAAGTGTTTTCCAGAACAAATCAGCCCAGCCTCCCAGGCTTTCAGTCTCCCAGCCACCCAGCCTCCTGTGAAGTGAGTGTGAAACTGTGTCTTTTCTGAAGATTCACAAGAAAAGATTGTGACATTCCTAGGAAACGGTGAACGGACAGGCCAGGAGCAGGGGAGGCAGAGTCACCACAGCAAGGGCACTCGTCCCCCTTGTCCTGGGGGTGACGTTCCAAGACCCCCAGGGGACGCCTGAAATGATGGAGAGTACCCAGCCCTTTTTGTGTGATGTTTTCCATATCCCCACACCCCCTCCATAAAGTTTAATGTATAAATTAGGCACAGTAAGAGATTAACAATAACTTGTAATAAAATAGAACAATCATCACAATATGCTGTTGCCAATGTCACAGATAGAAGATTCGATCTGACTGGAGATCTTGGCAACATGAGGGTACCATTTTTCTTTCCTTATTAAGCCAAGAACTGTCACTTCTCACTTAAAGGAGCACCTTATAGCTTCTCTTAGGTGAACCGGTGTTGCCAGCCTCAGTGCTCTTGTGCTTTGGGGCCATTAGGAAGTCAAATGAGGGTTCCTTGAACACGAGCACAGCAACCCCACAACTGTGGATCTGATAACAGAGAGGGCCCCAAGTGACCAAAGGGCGTGGAGTGCCCACAGCCTGGAGACGCTGGACAAAGGGAGGGCTCAGTCCCGGGCAGGGCAGAGCGGGCGATGCCAGACTTCACCATGCTCCCCTGAAGGGTGCACAGTCACAACTTGTGAATTGTTTATTTCTGGAAATTTGTTATTTAGTATTTTCTGACTGCAATTGTGACTGCAATTCCAAATGAGACCTTGGAAAGCAAAACCGAGGCTAAGTGGGAATGACTGTTCTTCCCTTCCCCAGAAGTGAGGTTGTTGCCAGTTCCTGAACCACCGCCTGATTCTTCGGCTTCCACTCATGTCGCGCACGCACGAGGAGCCTCAGCTTCCATCCAGGGCCCCACGCCATCATTTCGCTGAGAAAACCTCAGATCCGTAGCCTTTCTAGTCTTGTGCTTGCTTTAAAGAAAAAATAAAAGGCCTTTCAAAGATTTTGGGGGAAGGATGAGGTTTTAAAATTACATCAAATGCATCAAAACTTACATGTAAACAAAATGGCTGTGTTGATGCGTTCCAGTCAGAAGTGGATTATTGTGGTCATTCATCAGCCTGGGAGGGGATATTTCACACCTATTTAAGGCCACGCACACTCGCTGGGCGTCAGACGCTCTGCTGCTTTCTTTTTTGCAATAGAATACAACTTTATCAGCTGTAGTCCTCATGCGGGACCTTAGGTCTCTAGACTTAATCTCCCTGTAGCTCTACCACTTTGAATTCGTTGACTCACTTCTCCCGTGCCTGCCCCGCCCCCGCACCCCACGGCCCTGGAAGCCACTGTTCTATTCTCTATCTCTGTATATTTGAGCTTTATTTTTTTAAGGGTTCCACATGTACGTGAGATCATGCGTTACTTTTCTGTGTCTGGCTTATTTCACTTAGCATCGTGGCCTCCGGGTCTCTTCAGGTTGTGGCAAACAGCATGATCTCCTTTTCTAAAGCTCATGCTGCTCCGTTGTGCGTATAGACCATGGTCTCCTTGTCCCTGCACCCTCAGTGCTGACGGACACCTGCGCCATGCTGGCACCCTGCCCACTGCGGGCCATGCTGCGATGGTCAGGAAGTGCGGGCTGTGAGAGGTGGTGATTTCATCTCCTTGGGGTTTTCACCCACTTGCAGAAGAGCATTCGTTTCTTCAGCCTATGACACAAGATCCTGACTTCCAGGCCCCCAACTTAGGGGCACAGGAGGGTGGGCAGAGCACCCACAAGACGGATTGCTGGGTCACATGGTGGTCAGTGCGATTTTGTAATTTATTTAGGAAACTCCGTACTATTTCCCGTAAGGGCTGTGCCAATCTGCATTCCCACTCGGGGTGTGCCAGGCTTCCCTATACACTCTCACCAACACTTGTTACCTCTCGTCCTTTTAAAATAACCATCCTGATGGGCACCGGGTGGTATCTCACAGTGATTTTAATTTGCTTGCTTCTGATGATTAGTGAAGTTGAGCACCTTCTCATATACCTGTTGGCCATTTTTCTGTCATTTTTAGAGAAATGTCTGTTCAGGTTCTTTGCCCATGTTTTAAATTGGGTACTTGTTTTTCAACTGTTGAATTGCATGAGTTCTTTATAAGTTCTGTATAAATTAACCCTTGTTTAGGTAAGTGGTTAGCAATTTTTTTTCCTAGTCAGTAGGCGCCTTTTCATTTTGAGTTGGTCCCTTTGCTGTGCAGAAGGTTTTTAGTTTTATGTAGTCCTGCATGAGCTTTTAATGCAATACCCAAAAACATCATGGCAAGGCCAATATCCAGGAGGTTTTTCTCTGTTCTTTTTTGGGAGTTTTATTGTGTCTGGTCTTACGTTTAAGTCTTTTATCCATTTTAAGTTGATTTTTTCTAACTATGTAAGATAAGGTTCCAGTTTCTTTCTTGTCTTTTCTTTCTTTGTTGCTGTTGTTTTTGTGTGTTTGCTTTTGCATGTGGGAAAAAAAGCCACTGGAAAGCCAGTGTTCCCAGCAGCACCACTGATTGACAAAGACTTCCCTTTCCCCATTGCATCCTCTTGGTACTCTTGTTGAAAATTCATTCACCATGTTATGTTTGGATTTATTTCTGGGCGCTTCATTCTGTTCCATTGGTCTGTGTTTCTGTTTTTATTCCAGTATGATTGCTGTACCTTTGTAACATAGTTTAAAATCAGAAAATGTGATACCTCCAAATTTGTTTTTATTTTTCAGTATTGCTTTAGTTTTTTGTGGTTCCACATAAACTTAGGACTTTTTTTTATGTTTCTGTAACGAATGCCATTGGAATTTTGATAGCGATTGTGCTAAATCTGTATATTGCTTAGAAGCATGGCCATCTTAGCAATGTTAATTCTTCTGATCCACAAACAGGAGCTATCTTTCTATTTACTTGTGTCTTCTTCAATTTCTTTCATCAGCATTTTATAGTTTTTGGTGTAAAACTTTGACCTCCTTGACTAAGTTTATTCCTAAGTATTTTACTTTTAGATGCTGTCATAAAGTAGATTGTTTCCTTGATTTCTTTGTGAGCTAGGTTGTTGTCTGTGTACATAAGTACAACTGATTTTTGTATGTTGATTTTTTATCAGAGGCTATCTGCAGAACGAATCAGACAAGAAAAAGAAATGAAGAAGTCAAATTATCTTTATTTGCAGATGACCTGACCCTGTATGTAGGAAACCCTAAAGCTTTTTTCTTTCTTTTTCTTGTCTGATTGCTCCTGCAGTCAACATCTGATTGCTCTTCCAGTACTGTGTTGAGTAGAAGTGGCAAGAGTGGGCATCTCTGCCTTGTACCAAATCTTAGTGGAAATGCTTTCAGTTGTTCCCTGTTGTTTATAATGTTAACTACAGGGTCTTCATAAATGGCCCTTATTATAATAAGAACCTTTCCTTCTGTACTTAAACTGTTGAGAGTTTTTATCAAGAAAAGATGCTAAACTTTGTCAAATATTTTTCTGTAAATTTATCACGTGATTTTTATTGTTCATTCTGTTAATGTGATGTATCACATTGATTGATTTGTGTATGTTAAATCAGCCTTGCATGCCAGGGATAAATCCCACTTGGTCATGATGTATAAACTTTGTGGTGTCACATTGGATTTGGTTTACTACTATTATATTGAGGATTTTCACATTAATGTCCATCAGAGATACTGACCTGCAATTCCCTTTTCTTACACTGTCCTTGACTTAGGGATTAAGGTGATGCTGACCTCATAAAAAATATTGGGAAGTATTCCCTTCAGATCTGTGTTTTGGAAAACTTTGAGATGTATTGGTAATAATCCTTCCCTGAATATTTGGGAGAAGTCAGCCATGAAGCCATGTGGTCCTGAGCTGTTGTATGTTGGAAGGTTTGTAATTGCTTTTTGACTGTCTTTGTTATTGGCCAAGCTTTCTTTCTTTCTTTTTTTCAATTTTATTTGGGCTCTGGGGTACAGGTGTACATCCTGCATCCTTCAGGATTGTTGCATAGGTATATACATGCCATGGTGGTTGTCTGTCTCCATCCCCACCCCACCATTGCCTACATCAGGTATTTCTCCAGATGTTATCCCTCCCCATCCTCCCCACTCCCCTTCCCCACTGTGCCCCCCTCCCCTCCATCCTCCCACCTAGCCCTGTGAGTGTTGTTCCCTTCCCTGTGCCCAAGTGTTCTCATTGTTCATCACCTGCCTATGACTGAAAACATATGGTGTTTGGTTTTCTGTTCTTGTGTCAGTTTGCTGAGAATGATGGTTTCTAGGTTCATCTATGTCTCTACAAAGGACAGGAACTCATCGTTTTTTATGGCTGCATAGTATTTTATGGTGCATATGTGCCACATTTTTTTTGTCCAGTCTATCATCAATGGGCATTTGGGTTGATTCCATGTCTTTGCTATCACAAAAAGTGCCACAGTGAACATACTTGTGCATGTGTCTTTATAATAGAATGATTTATAATCCTTTGGGCATATACCCAGTAATGGGATTGCTGGGTCAAATGGAATTTCTATTTCTAGATCCTTGAGGAATCACCACACTGTCTTCCAAAATGGTTGAACTAATTTACACTCCCACCAACAGTGTAAAAGTGTTCCTTTTTCTCCACATCCTCTCCAGCATCTGTTGTCTCCAGATTTTTTAATGATCATCATTCTAACTGGCATGAGATGGTATCTCAATGTGGGCTTGATTTGCATTTCTCTAATGACCAATGATGAGCATTTTTTCATATGTTTGCTGGCCTCATATATATCTTCTTTTGAAAAGTGCCTGTTCATATCCTTTGCCCACTTTTGAATGGGTTTGTTTGTTTCTTGTAAATCTGTTTTAGTTCTTTGTAGATTCTGGATATTAGCCCTTAGTCAGGTGGGTAGATTGGGAAAAATTTTTCCCATTCTGTTGATTGCTGCTTTACTGTAATGATTGTTTCTTTTGCTGTGCAGAAGGTCTTAAGTTTAATTAGGTCCCATTTGTCTATTTTGGCTTTTGTTGCCATTGCTTTTGGTGTTTTAGTCACAAAGTCCTTGCCCATGCCTATGTCCTGAATGATTTTGCCTAGGTTTTCTTCTAGGGTTTTTATGGTGTTAGTTCTTATGTTTAAGTCTTTAATCCATCTGGAGTTAATTTTTGTATAAGGTGTAAGGAAGGGACTTTTCTGATTTTTAATGTAGGCATTGTTGCTACAAACTTTCCTCTTAGAACTGCTTTCACTGCATCCCAGAGGGTTTGCTATGTTAAGCTTCTACTGTCACTTGTCTTGAGGTACTTTTTAATTTCACTTTTGATTTATTCTTGGACCCACTGGTTGTTCAGGAGCATGCTGTTTAATCTTTACATATTTATGAATTTTCTGAGATTCCTCCTGTTATTGATTTCTAGTTTTAAGCCTTTGTGATCAGAAACAATGCTAGATACAAATCCAATCTTCTTGAATTGGTTCTGTTAGGCTTTAGAATCACCTAGATCAATGCATGAAGATACTCTCTCTCTAGCTCACACAACTCACCATCCCACATAAGAAGCCCCACTCTAGTCATGGAGGAAACTGCCATGAATGCTAGCTCCTTATTAATCCCATGAGCTTCCCAAATTCCCATGAATTGCCACTCTGTTTAAATTAGAAATAAACAATAGTTCATAGTGCTTATACCCAATAAATAGACTCAAATATGCATAAAGGCTTAAACACAATGGAGAGAGACTTCCATTTACACAAGATGATTGAAATGACAAAATTACAGAGGTGGGGAACAGATGTGCAGTTTCCAGGGGTTGGGGAAGGGAGGAGGAATCTGCGGGATAAGGGCGAAGCCTGAGGAACCAAGTTCTCTATCCTGAATGTGGTTGTGGTGACACAAGCTACACATAAAATAAAATTGCATAAAGCTGTGTAGACATGCACATGTGTGCAAACACACACACACATGAGAACCTCTATAACTGGCAAAAACTGAAAAAGTCCTGTGGGTTTATCACCTTCAGCTTCCTGGGATTGATACTATACTGTAGTTACAAAGGAGACCTCCCTTTGCATTTCTTTGCAACTTTCTGTGAATCAGTCATGATTCCAAAATAAAATGTCAAAAGAGTGATGAAGACAGAGAGAGGGCTGTGCCAGGACATAAAGCATGAACGGGTTTCACCTCAGGAAGACTCTCGTATTCTTTTATTTTTTCATTGAGGCAAGACATATTATACATCCTGTACAGTCTCAAAGTGCATGAATTGTAGATGATGGCTGGAAATATCTGCATAGGATAAGACCCGTGTAGCCACCAGCACTTTACAAAGCTTCCTTCCTGGCCCTCCCCCTCATTGTCACTCCCCTAAAAAAAAAACACCATGCTCACTCCACGGCTAATGATTCGTTTTCCCTGATCTTAAACTTTATACACACAGAATCAGAGTATGCAGAATCAGGCTCACCCATCCCTGGCTTTCTCAGCTTAGCATGTTGGAGGTTCATCCATTGGTTGCTTGTAATAATCATCTGTTCTTTTATATTCCTCGGTTGTATTCCATTCTAAGAACATACCACAATTTACTTAGCCATTCTCTTGCCAACACACATTTGTGTTATTTTCAGTTGTGCATGCTCATTTTCTCTGACATAAGTCCCCGGGTTTAGGATGGGCTTATTTTAGCTTTTTAGTAAACACAGGGGTGTCTCATTTTATTGTGCTTTGCAGATGTTACATTTTTTTTTATTGAAGTTTTGTGGCAGCCCTGCGTTGAATAGGTCTTTTGGCTCCATTTTTCCAACAGTATGTACTCACCTTGTGTCTCAATGTTACATTTTGATATTTCTTGCAATATTTCAAACTTTATTATTATTATTATTATATCTTTTATGATCCATGACCAGTGACCTTTGATGTTAGTTATCACTGTTAACTATTTTGGGGCACCACAAACCATGCCCAAATAGGAGCAAAGTTCATCAATCAATGTTAACGTGTGTTCTGACTGCTCTGTGATCGGCTGTTCCCGGCCTCTCTCCCTCTCCTCAGGCCTCCATATTTCCTAACGCGAAATAATATTTAAAAATGAAGTCAATTCATAGCCCAACAGTGGCCTCTAAGTGTTCAAGTGAAAGGAAGGGTTGCACATGTCTCACTTTAAATTAAAAGCTAAAAATCATTAAGCTTAGTGAGGTTTGAAGTAAGCTTAAATAATTCAACTTATGTCAGGAGCCAAGATAGGCCAAAAATGAGGCCGGTGGCACCAAACTTCTAACCAACTTATAAAAGCAAAGGAAAGGTTCTCAAAGGAAACGAAAACTGCTACTCAGTGAACACAGGAACGATAAGAAAACAAAACACCTTCATTGCTGATATAGAGAAAGTCTGATGGTCTAGAGAGAAGATCAGAACAGCCACAACATTCCCTTAAGCCAAAGCCTAATCCAGAGCATGGCCCCAGCTCTCTTCAGTTCTGTGAAGGCTGAGACAAGTGAAGAAGCTGCAGAAGAAAAGTTGGAAGCTAGCAGCGGTTTCATTCATGAGGTTGAAGGAAAGAAGCTGTCTCCAGAACATAAAAGTGCAAGGTGAGGCAGCACGTTCTGTTGGAGAAGCTGCAGCAAGTCATCCAGAAGATCCAGCCAAGATAATTGATGAAGATGGTTAGACAACAGATTTTCAGCGTAGATGGAGCAACCTTACATTGGAAGAAGATGCCATCTAGGACTTTCATAGCTAGAGAGGAGAAGTCAATGCCTCGCTTCAAAGGCCAGGCTGACCCTCTGCTCTGAGGCTTATGCAGCTGGTGACTTTAAGTTGAGACTAATTCTGATTTGCCATTCCAAAAGTCTTAGGGCCCTTAATTGCTAAGTCTACTCTGTGGTGTATACATGAAACAATAAAGAATAGAGGATAGCATGTCTGTTTACAGCATGGTTAACTGAATATTTTGAGTCCATTGTTAAGACCTACTGCTCAGAAAGAAAGATTTTTTCCAAAATATTAATGCTCATTGACAATGCACCTAAGTTTCTCAAGAGCTCTGATGGAGATGTACAAGATTCATGTTGTATTTATGCCTGCTAACATAGCATCCATTCTGAAGCCCATGGATCAGAGAGTCACTTCAACTTTCAGGTCTTAGTATTTAAGAAATACATTGTATAAGACTATAGCTGCCATAGATAATGATTCTTCAGATGGATCTGAACAAAGTAAATTGAAAACCTTCTGGAAAGGATTCATCATTCTAGATGCCATTAAGATCATTTGTGATTCACGGAAGGAGGTCTAAATATCAGCATTACCAGGAGTTTGGAAGAAAGTGATTCCAACCCTTCTGGATGATTTTGAGGGTTCAAGACTTCAGTAGAGGGAGGAAGTGTAGATGGGGTAGAAATAGCAAGAGAAGTAGAATTAGAAGAGGAGCTTGAAGATGTGACTGAACTGCTGCACTCTCATGATAAAACTTCAGCGGGTGAAGAGCTGCTCCTTGTGGATGAGCAAAGAAAGTGGCCTCCTGAGATGGAATCTACACCTGGTGAAGATACTGTGAACATCGCTGAAATGACAACAAAGGATTTGGAATATTCCATGAACTTAGTTGATAAAGCAGCCGCAGGGTTAGAGAAGACTGACTACAATTGTGAAAGATGTTGTATGTTGGTAAAATGCTATCAAACAGCATCACATGCTACAGAGAACTCTTTCATAAAAAGATGAGTCCATTGATGCAGCAAACCTCATTTTCTTATATTAAGAAATTCCCACAGCCACCCCAGCCTTCAGCAATTACCACCCTAATCAGTCAGTAGCCATCAACATCAGGCAAGACCAGAAAAGATTACAATTTGCTACAAGCTAAGATGAACATTACCATTTTTTAGCAATAAATGTATTTTTAACTGAGGTGTGTACATTGTTTTTTAGACACCATGCAATTGCACACTTAACAAACTACAGTATAATGTAAACATAGCTTTAACAGGTACTGGGAGTTGGGCACGGTTGCTCACACCTATAATCCCAGCACTTTGGAAGGCTGAGAAAGGTGGATCACTTGCAGTCAGGAGTTCAAGACCAGCCTGGCCAACATGGTGAAACCCCATCTCTAATAAAAATACAAAAAGTAGCCAAGTGTGGTGTTGCATGCCTATAATCCCAGCTACTCGGGAGGCTAAGGCAGAAGAATCACTTGAAACCAGGAGGCGGAGGTTGCAGTGAGCCAAGACTGTGCCATTGCACTCCAGCCTGAGCAACAGAGCAAGACTCCATCTCAAAAAAAAAAAGGCACTGGGAAACCAAAACATTCAAGTGACTCCTTTTCCTATGATACTTGCTTTATCACTGTGGTCTGGAACTAAACCTGAAAATCACTGAGGTCTGCCTGAACTGCCAGACAGGCTGTCAAGGCAACTGTCCCACGTTACATTGTACTCTGTGTGCGTGAGTGTGTGTGTTTCAAAATAGGTTATATGTTCACATGCTTCAATATCAAAATGATGTCAAAAGGTAGTGGTGAAAAATGTTGCAACTCTTCCCATGTTCACACCCACCCCTGTCCCCACCCTCAGGTTACCACTCAGTTTCTTATGTATCCTTCCTGAGCCTCTTGGTGTAAACAGGAAGAAATATAAATATTTATTCTTATTTTCCCCACTTCCTTCCTTTCTGTACTATCCTAGTCCACTAAACATTATATTCCGGAGATTCATCCGTATTTCCAGCAGAGAGCCTTCTCATTCATTTTTACAGCTTCGTATTTTGTTTATAATAAAATATACTACTCAATCATCTGTTATTCATGACACTAGGTGTATTAGTCCATTTTCACGCTGCTGATAAAGACATACATGAGACTGGGTAATTTATAAAGAAAAGAGATTTAATGGACTCACAGTTCCACATGGCTGGAGAGGCCTCACAATGATGGTGAAAGGCAAAAGGCACTTCTGACATGGCAGCAGGCAAGAGAGAAATGAGAATCAGGCGACAGAGGTTTCCCCTTTACAACCATCAGATCTCATGAGACTTACCACGAGAACAGTATGGGGAAACTGGACCACTCCCATGATTCAATTACCTCCCACAAGGTCCCTCCCATAACACATGGGAATTATGGGGGCTACAATTCAAGATGAGATTTGGGTGGGGACAGGGCCAAACCATATCACTAGGACTGTTTCTAATGATTCACTAATTCACACAACGCTGCAGTGAATACCTTTACGTCCGGGAAGGTGTATTGTTAGGATACATCCCCAGAGGTGGGCTTGCATCTGTAATTAAATAGACATCACTGAATCACCCTTCAGTGTGCACTCTCACCCACAATGTACACATTGCCTTCCCAGGATGAAGGGCATGTTGTCCAAATTTTTCATTTCTGTTGTGCTTGTAAGTGAAAGAAACGGTATTTCGGTCAGCTGAGCACCTTCTCTCGTATTTAAGAGGCATTTGCCTTTGCCCTTCTCTGGGCCAATTTGTTGATTTCCACTGCCCATTTTCTTCTGGCTTGTTGTTCTTATTGATTTGTAAGGCACTTTACATGTGAGAGGAATTCATCTTTTGTGATACGAGCTGCGTTTCTTTTAACTCCAGTTGAGTTTTCGAGTCTTAGTTTCTCTAATTCAGGTGAAAAGGGATTTTCCTTTGCTTTATCTAGTATCACCATGGTTTCTCTCGCTTGCATTTTTTGTGTGACCCATTGGCCGTCCACTCCAGTGTGTGCTGTGCCATGTGGCTCCAAAGCTGTTTTCTCCCCCAGTGGTAAAAAATACAGGTATTCGACGTGTATTGAAAATCGCATCTTTTCCTCTCACTTGAGCTGCCACCTTTATCTCCTGTTGATCCCCACAGTGCTGGCTTCTGTGCCTGGGCTCTCCTCTGTCCCACTGCCTCTGCCTGTGCGAGCCGGCACCAGGCTGCTTTCACTGCGGTGTCTTCGTGTTTCACATCTAGCAGGGTGAGGGCCCGTGCTGCTCTTCCTTTTCAGAGTTTCTTGACTATTACTTATTTTTCCTTATGAACTTTGAAATTAGCTTGCTTGGTTCAGACAAATCACTGTGGCTAATTTTATTGGGATCATATTATGTTTTTAGGATGACCTAAAGAGGATTTATAGCTTGGTGGTGTTGAGACTTCTTCATCAAGTGTTCAAGTCTCCCTGCACCTCCATGGCGTCTGAAGACTCTCTGCATAGATCTTGCCAATTCCCTCATTGAATTTACGTCTAGTTCTTGCTGTTATTTTTGCTGCTCCTGTTATTTTTGCTGTGATCCACAGGGGTCTTTTCTTCCTCAAATGTTCTAATTTGTTGTTTGTATCTATGAGGGATATTGGTTTTTAAGATACATATATAAGACAGCTGACCTGAACACCTCAAAACCAACAGTGTCATGAAAACCAAAACAGAAACAAAAAAGGCAAATGCAAAGCAGATGAGGCAGGGTGTGGGGGGTGCTCTAGATTAAAAAGAAACAAAAGAGCTTCAGCCGGCAGGTACATGTGTGTTTCTCCTGTGCATCTGTCTTCTTAAAAACCTACCAAGGATGTTTTGAGGATGTCTGGACATTTGAAGGGAGACTCTCTAACTAGAGGTATAGTGCTGAGTCAACAGTGCTAACAGGTGATTCAGCATCCACACTGAGTCGTCACTAAACTGCTTGGCTTGGCAAGGCATTGGGGTTATTTCAGAAAATATCCATGTTCTTGGATGACACAGGCAGAAGTGTTGGGGCAAGGGGGCTGAGTCCATGCTGTACCCTCAGATGGGTTAACAAGGAGCGGATCCAAAACAAAACTTCATGCATATACATACATGCACATATGGAGAGCGGGAGAATACAGACGTGGAAACATGTTAGCAGTTGGTGACTTTAGAGCGCTCATAATGTAATCATGTCAGTTTTGTGTAAGTTTGAAATTTTTCAAAATAACACGCTGGGGTCAAAAGAATCTATGTAAAATGCTGGATGTGCACCACACCCATGGTGGGCACTGTGTTGTTGGTTCATATGCCCAGGGAGCCCAGAATCCTGGGCAGAAGGCTGAGGGTTGTGATCCTAAGCGCCCGATTACACATGCTGCCCCTGCTCCCAGCGGCCCTAAGTGGGTGGGGCTCGCTCTTCCTCCCTGAAGGAGATCTGCAGCCTCTGAGCTCCTCTCAGGCTTAGGGGATAATGTAAAGTCCTCCTGGAATCACTTCTGTACTTAAAATGTCCTGGCCCACTACCTTCTAAAATCCATCCAGCATTGAAGCGTCTCCCCCCGCACGGCACCCCACATATCCAGCCTAGAAGCCTGAAGTTGGGGGCTGTGGCCAGCCCCTCCCCTATTTCTTCTGTCCTCAGTTCCTCCCTCCCTGCTTTCCTGTGGGTCCCAGAGAGGTGGCCCCACCAGCCCCACCTGCTCTCCCTAGTGTGACGGACAAGGCCATGTGGACAAGCCCTGGACCACAGAGCAAGAGAGAAGCTCAGTCAACCGAAGGCACAAGAAGGCCACAGTGCCAAGGGGCTGGAGGCGTCTGCCCTGTGCCCAGGAGCAGAGGGGGTGCTGAAGAAGGAGGGTAGGGGAACAAGACTCCTGCACCCAAGGAGCCACCCGGGCAAGGGTCAGGACCCCAGGATCTGGAACACCCAGAGGCCTCCTATGGGTACCATCCAGAGGAAGGCACCTGTCACATGGAGTGGATCCAGGAGGTCCCTCTGCTAAGGGAGGACAGATGGGGACCCTTGGGAGAACACCCCTGGGAGGACAAGTGAGGCCAGTGGAGCTGCCTCTTAGGCTCCACAGAAAAGCAGATGGCAGCAGACAGACCTTCCCTCACAGGGACTCCACGGGCACCTGCGTCCCCGAGCTGCAGGCTTACAGAACAAGTCGCAAATCTTCCAAATGGCCCCACAGAGCCCATCGGACTTGATTTGAGGTGAGGGGCGTGAGCAATAAAGCCTGACATCTGTCCTCAAGAGCTTACAGCCTGAGTGAGAAAGAAACCACAGCCATTTCGAGGGTGTGACAGGAGCCAGCCCACAGTCTGCAGAAAGGAAACGGAGAGTATGGTCAGCCTATCCTGGAGGCCGCCAGTTCCCTGAGGGGTCCGCATCTGAGAGCAGAGGAAGGACTGCCAGGGTGGAAGATCCCAGCTACTCCAGGGAGTCTTCAAATGGGACATTCAGCCACAGAGAAAAGCAGAACTCAGTAGAGGCGGATGGGAGGGGCCATAAGCCATACCTCCTGGGCCTTATCCTGGAGAAATAGATAGGGAGCCGTGCAGAGTGCGAGGTGGGGCCGAACTGCCCATCCTCACTGAGAAAGACCGGCAGGTAGAAAGAGCATTCCAGCAACAGCTCGGAACATGAGCCGGGCTGGGACAGGATGAGACCCGGGGTCCCAGGAGTCGGGTGGGGATAGGCTGAGACCCGGGGTCCCAGGAGTCGGGTGGGG
>NW_016107329.1:10313808-10335203 GCF_001604975.1 Cebus imitator
GTCAAGGCTGCCCAAACATCTGGGAGATGGGCATGGAGAGAAGCCCGGAAACCCTGGTGCTGGGCGTCAAGGCTGCCCAAACATCTGGGAGATGGCGGGGGCCTCTATTGAGACTTGATGTGGGTTAGACGTTGTTTAAAAGAGCAGGTGAATTTTAAGAAGCGGCCTCTCATGCTTCATGCCTGAGAGGGCACCATTCCCTGAGACAGGTCCAGAAGGTAACAAAGGCAGCTCTTGCCTGGGGGTGTCACTGGAGCCATGGGGAGCGAAACAGGCTGGGGAGATGGCCCAGGTGGATGGCTACCTTCTGGAAGCATCCCTCACTGCCACCCACAGAATTGTTGACTCGTTCCCCAAAAACTGGAACCGCCAGCAAGAAGATGACGGAGATGGATTCTCAGCATTTACTGTCGTTTGCATTTCCCCAGAGTTTCTAAAGATCCAAACTTCACCCCACCTGTCCAGGAGAAATGGCCTGCTTTTATCACGCAGGTGAGATTTCTATGCCTGTTAGCAAAGGCCTCATTCTCAAGAAAACAATCTGATTGACATATTTTCTCACCCATGGAGTTTCCAATTAAGTCAGAGTCCAAGCAAAATGCCACAGTTGCCCAGCTCCAGGAGCTAAAATCAATGAGGAGCTTCGGCACAGCTCCGTGTGCGGTGGGCAGGAAAGGCTGTGTGTGCGTGCTTTGTTTTCACTGCTCCCTGGGAGGGTAAGGGTTATGCACCCCAAAGCCACACTCGGCTGGGCACTGGGTCCTGAGAAGACTGTCGGTATCTTGTGAGTTGTGGCTTCTCCTCTGCTCACAGGCCTGGCTGGAGAGTGCAGATCAATATGAGCGGAGCGGAACCCTTTGCATGTGGCAAAAAGAAAAGCCATCGATACGTCCGAGAAGCTTCTGCACAAGCCCATGAGATGGCCGAGACGCGCAGGCACCGACTCCAGCATCCTTGAGAGATGGGGGCTGTTTTCCACCTGCCCTACCCACAGGCCCATGTTAACTCAAGGTTTATGGAGCTCAGAAAGCAGGAAACACTAAATTCAGTAAATTCCCATAGGGCTCCCACAGGGAGGGGTGAACCCATAGAGGGAGAACCACGTGTGGGTAAATCTGCTCTTGTTTTGTGATCTCTGCTGGTTCTTAAATTTCATGGGTGTAACAAACAGCATTATCACTTACCGGAAAGATATAAGACAGCAGGAATAAAATCCATGGCGTGAGAGTCCTCTACGAGCTTCAGGATGGAGACGGGCCTGCGGGAGTTGCTCTCACCCCGTCACAGGGCTTCTCCGTGCCCTGGGGAGCTGTGTGCTGAGTGCAGGATGTTAACTGTGCACACTGAGCCACTGCTTGGCAGGCACTGTGCACCTGCTCCATACATACTGTCTGTGACCCACAAGACAATGCCACAGAGTACGTATGTTACTCGTCATTTGTAGCTGGGGAAACTGAGGCTCGGGGGTGTTCAGTTTTGCCAAAGGTTTCAACACTGTAAGTGGCAATGTGAGGATCTGGACAGGGCGAGATATGCCCAGACCGCAAGCCTTCTGCTCTCGCCCATGGCTCCTCTCAGAACCTGCAGCAGACGCCCCGAGCCACTGTGGACAGACGCCCCGAGCCACTGTGGAGCAGACACCCCGAGCCACTGTGGAGCAGACGCCCTGAGCCACTGTGGAGCAGATGCCCCGAGCCACTGTGGCTGGCAGAGCATCAGCGTTGCTGGGCACCCACCGTGCACCCTGAACTCTGCCAGGCATGGGGAGCCATCACCCCCGACTTGCTGGTTTCCCGTGTCCCGGCCTCCTCACTTTGTACCTGCTCTTCCCTCTCCTTCCCCACCACCCACCTGGGAGCTCTTCCTGCCTCAGGACTCGGACGGAGCAGCTCTCGGTCAAATACTTGCTCCTCTGTTTCCTACTTGCACACCTGAGTGAGTTCCTGAGCCTGTGTGTGCCTCTGTTTCCTCGTCCGTGGGATACAGGGACATCTGCTGTGGGTGTCAGCGGAGGCTGTGCCTCTGCAGGCTCCTTGACGCTGCAACCTACCACCGGCTCTTACTGCCTTGTTCTCGGCGTCAAGGCCCTTGGTCTCTCCCTACGCAGAGGAAAGAGCCCCATGCCGGCTCCCCCAACCTGGATTAAATGGCTCACCCTTCTGCTGTGTGCACCAGATGATCACCCTCCTGGATAATTACCTGGATTCCCCAGGCCCATACCAACAGAAAAGAGAGCCTCCCTCTACTCAGTGAAACATCCCTGCCTGTGCGTGGCAGGGCCACAGTGAACGCCTTGCAGTGAGTGGTTTATGCTGAGTACTCAGGCACGTGATCATCTGCAGTACAGATGTGCCAGCAGGATGAAATCGTGACAGACGGGCTCTCGGCAGGGCTGGCCATCAAGGGCCAAGTCAGAACACACAACACGATGACAGCCGTAGCAGTGGGCCCAGAGCCAGGGGTCTGCCAGGGCTGGCCATGAGGAACTCGGAAAGGAAGGGCTGCCCAGGTGTGGCCTGGCCCAGAAGAGCCCATGGGAGCTTCGTGGAAATGGAAGGAGGATTTGGAGTTGGTGGAGAGAAGAGACACAGAGGAGCAACCACGGAGCGTGGCATGGGGGAGACCTTGGAGGCGCCCCTGCAGCTCCTTCTGTGGCCTGGATCCGATCCCGGGCAGCAGCCCAGGAGGCTGGTGTACATGGAAGAGTGTGGCTGCAGGGAAGGGCCTGGCATGAGAATCAGCTGCTTCTGTGGCCTCGCCCTTGAACCCAGGACGAGGGAAGAGTTAAAAGGTCTCTTGAGCACAGTGAGTGATGGCCATGGCTGCCATTTCCTGCTTCTGCACCAACCTGCAGCTCTCCTTCCCTCAGTTCTCGCTCAAGCATGACCATCATGAGGCCTTTGAAAGTCAGCCTTGCCCTTCCAGGACCCCACTGCACCCTCTAACAGAGCCTCTCACTTACCCTGGTGCTTCTGTGTAGATGTCCTGATAGTGTTTCCCTGGGATGGTTCCCAGAAACTTTCCCTGGCAGCCCACCTTCAGTGCCCAGCAGGACTGGGCACCACCACTGCCAGTGACATGTCCAGTGACGGGGCAACTGCGTGACGTGTCCGGTGACGGGGCAACTGCCGTGACGTGTCCGGTGACGGGGCGACTGCCGTGACGTGTCTGGTGACGGGGCGACTGCCGTGACGTGTCCGGTGACGGGGCGACTGCCGTGACGTGTCCGGTGACGGGGCGACTGCCGTGACGTGTCCGGTGACGGGGGGACTGCTGTGCTCCCCCACTAGCTTGTTATCTCATCAAAGATCAAGCCTCATTTATTTTTATGTCCCCAGAGCTTGGGAAAGTGCTGACAAGTCATAGGTGTTCAGTGTTAGTAATAAAAGATATTACTATTAAATAGTTATCTTATTTAACTATAACATAAATAACTATATTACATATATAAAACTATATATTATATATAACTATAGTATATAGTTAAATAACCATATTAATATATAACTATATTAAAGCTAAAAGAACTAATATAGTTATTTATCTATAATATAGTTAAACAAAAGAACAAATGAATCAATGAATGAATGAATAAATAAGTGAGAAAAGGTATTCCACCTCCTCGGGGAACAGTGAGTTGTACCAGTGATGTTGCAGCAAAAGAAACAGAAACCACCGCGGGCCTCCAGGGCAAGCTGAAGACCCTCTGGAGCAGGGTTGGCAGACAGGGCTTTGGTGGGACCTCCAGGATGGGCTCCAAGAACCCCAAAGACCTGACCCACCAACAGCCTTTGCCACAAGTTGAAAATGCAGGAGCAGGTGCACCACAACCACCAGATTCAGGTAAACACAAGCAGGACCAGGGAGCCGCAAGTGCCACTCAGCCTCAGCTGGGCCTTCCCACCCTTCTCCACAAACCGTACTCCGCAGCACAGGGCTGCTGGTGCAGGAGCGGTGCTGTGGGAGCTTCCGAAGGTGCAGCAGGAAACGGTGCCCACTTTGCTTCTGCTTTGACATCTCCACAGGTAACAGAAGCTAGTGGGGAAATGGAAGTGGTGTGCAGAATCCCAGCTGCAGAGGGGTCAGGAGCCAGGACTCCTGCGAGCTCTCCAGCCTCCGAGGTCGAGGAAGACGCTGGATGAGGAAAGAAGGCATGCTTTGTGAAAAGGGCCATTTTCAACCCAATGTGTGTACAAATGCACACAGCCCACGGCCTCATAAGCAGAGCCCTCCATATCCCTAAACCTGGAACATCCCAACGCTAACGAGGCCGGTTCTTCCTCGCACTCCGTCTGAGTTCATGGTGATTGGTGAGGCTGTAATTTTCCCAGCCCAGTAGATACCGATCTGTTTGGGCAGCGACGGGAGTGGCCTCCGTGCATCTGGAGGCAGCACGCTGCTCTCCTGTCTGTGCTCACAGCTCAGGCCCCTCACTCACAGCTCACTGGCACAATGGCCAGAAGCCCGCGTGACTGTCGCCTCCCCCCACTTCAGGTGCTCCTGCTGTAGCGTCTTCTCTGGAATTCTCCTCATGACCCATTAAAATCAAAAAGCAACACCAGGAATCATTTCTGATGTTCCGAGTCCAAATGGAGACAGGCCAGCTTTCGCGCATTCAGTACTGCTAGGCAGAGGAAATAGCTTGGCTGGCAGGTGCATCTCAGCCTGGGCCTCAGGCCTGCAGACTCCAAATCCCACGGGAAGGCCCGGCTCTTACCTGGGGAGCGCTGCGGCTGCTGTTCCGCCTGGAAGCATCGTCTGGTGCACTATCTGGTCTCGGGTTCCACTGCTCCTAGATGACCCAGACACCAGCTCATTCACTGACCCTCTCCAGGGGACTCCTGGGAGTTCCCCTGGACGATTTCACTATGGAATCTGAGACTTTAAAAGCAAATATTAATTTTTTGCTTCGTTTTTGGTCACTACTCATTGCCTAAAGAAGTTTCTTGGCCTTAGATGGAAATCTAACAGCTAGATAAAACTATTTTAATCTAGGCCTTAGTGTTATGTTTGGATTCTAAACAGTGACTGACTTCTAATTGCGTAAAGTTTTAGGGATGAGTGAGTTATTTGTACCTTGGCTGCTGGTGTGTGAAGGTCTGGGCTCCTGTGGTAAGCAAGGCCACGGGAGGCGTCTCTTCAGGACAGCCCCAGGCCAGAGGACGGGCCCGGGGCCTCTGCTGCCCTGGTAGCCCGTCCCGGCTAATGGAATGTCCTTCTCCCTACAGAAGGAGACCTAGTTCCTGGAACCTGCAGGCAGTCAGAATGACCCATGACCCATGCACCCTCAGGGCAGCTGCCAGGAGAAGCAGGAAGCAGTGACCCTCAGGCCTGTCTGATGACGGCTCTGCATTTTCTTCCTCACAGGGTCTCAGGGAAGAAGAAGTGCATTGGAGCCGTGCCCCTGTTTACCCGTGTGTGTGTGTCTGGGTCCCAAGAACGGGGAAGAGCACTTGCTTCTAGCACCAAACGAGAACCAAGGGAAAAGTTCTCCCCAACCTAGCAGATGAGCCACTGCCCTGCTGTACCCAACCTAGAGGATTAGCCACTACCACCCTGTCCCCAGCCGAGAGGGTGAAGCCTGAGATGCCACCTCCCATCTCCTTCATACCCAGGCGGTTCTCCTTCATGTCTTAGAGACCGAAAGGGACCTGCCCAGTGTCCTCTGGGCAAGAGGTCCTGTTGTCCTTCCCTGTAATGCAGAGCATATCAGAACTGGAGCCTCCGGACTGCCTCGTCCTGTCCAAATACTTTATTCCACTGACAACGCCTTCAGAGAACCAACAAGAGATAATTTCCCAAGGTCAGAAATTGAGTAGCTCAATGATACCAGGTTCATGGCTTCCAACAACGCGTCAGCCACTGCGTTTATTATTGGGAGACAGACTTGTTCCTGTTGAACCAACAACAAAATAGAGGCTATTTCTTGATGCTTAGCATGGATCAGAGACTGCGCTGATTCTCACCGTAAGATTACCCATTTATTCCAATGAAAAGCTGACGCTGAGAAGGAGGGTGCCTCAGGTCACCCAGTGACTAAGTGACAGGGAGGGCCGGCCCATGTGTTGAGAACCTGAGGCCCTTGCCGAGAGCCAGTCGGGCAGGTAGTGATGCCTTTCCCAAGGTGGTTGAATGGGGGTGGCACCCCCCATCCTGCCTGAGAAAGGCCTCAGTAATACAAACAGCTCGGGGCACAGGAGATCTCTCTGAATCTGTCGGATGAGAGTTGAAGCTCTGCAGCCACACACACGCAGCCTGGGGCCTGCATCTTCCTCCGCAGCAGGCCAGGCCCGCCGTGATGGCTCCATGCTGACGCACCCTTCCCAGGGCAAGACCAACACAGAGTGCTCTCCAGGGCCACCCTGGAGATGCCCCGACTCGGCCCCGCCTCCAGCCCCCCTGCCTGGACAGCAGGCCTCAGAGCAGGACATGCTTCTGTGTGGCCGTCACATCCCTGAGTGGCACCTGCCCAGGCTGTGTGTGCCCGTGTCCTTGAATCCTAGGGTGTACGTCATTTCCCGTGCCCCGCCCCACCCAGCACCAAGGGAGGGGAAGGGGGTCCAGCTCCCCTCACAGGGCCGGGCTGGGCACTCTGCAGCCCCCTTTCCTCCCTCTTCTGTCCTCCATGCTCTTCTGAGTCCCGGAAGCTGATTACCAGAGCACTCTGGCCTGTGGGTGGGTTTGGTCACTGGGAAGAACGGCAGGAGCCTGGAGGGTAGGAAGTGTAGGGAGTCAAGACCAGCGTCCCCCGGGCTCTCCTGGGGCTGCAGGCTGGCAGCTCCGTGTCTCTGCCAGTGGCTGTGGCGCAGAGGAGCCCTTCCTTACGTGAAGCTCTCGCCACACCTCAGGGCAGCTGCCCTTTCCGGCTGCTGAGGGGAGACAGCAATGCCCACTCACCGACACCAGCCCCTGGAGGCTTCCTCATTGGTCATGGTTCTACCTAGTTCTGTCCACGTATTCGTAAATATTTCCTTTATTTAAGCGCTTCTCCCTTCCTCCTGCAAGTGTGCCTTCTGCTCTGGTCTGACCAGGCGAGTCCATATCAAGTCTAAGGTAGGGCGTTCTTCCCAAATCTACTGATGATGGCTTAAACCACGGCAATGAAAAATATTTCTCTCAATCATTTGCCTCTGCTGGGATCCAAAAGACTCTCTGAAAACCAGAAGCTGAAATATACCTACCACGAAAATGCGTGAGTTTCTACCTCAGTCTGGTTTCCCGTCGTCATTCCTGTCTGGGTATTTGGCACGGGGGCACGGGCTCTTTCATGACTTGGGGTGTCTTGGACACCTCAGTCTCCTGGCTCCGTGCTGCTCTCCAGAGTGGCTGGATCGTTCTCTCCAGCTGAGGGCTTGGCGTCCTCTCCTCTCTTCTACCTTACCTCGTTTGGTCAAAGCAGACACGGGATGTGAACCGTCGCTTGACTGTGTCCCCCAGGGCACCCTTGGCAAAGGAACAAGTGCTTCCCATGAGCCATGGAGCTGCGTGTAGACTCCAACAACAGCTGGTCAGATATGAAGGGGGCTGTTTATACCCGTCGAAGGTAGGGATGATGAGCAAGCTCCTGCTGTTACATGGAGGCTTCATTGTCCAGCTCTGTCTCGGACCTTCAGGATGCCTTTCTGAGTGGGACGTGCAGTCTTGGGGGGTCAGGACTACAGAAACAGCCCTTGGAATTTTTGAAGCCATTTTGAATGGCTCGAATAAAATGGCTTCACATTTGAAATATTTGAAAAATAAAATGACTTCATGTTTGAAAAATTATTGCAATAAACCATCTTGCCATCTGGCTGGATTCCACATGAACGTGTCCATGGAAGAGAAACTGATAAAAGAGATCAGATGGATCGTAGGCATCAATGTTTAGTGCTTGCCTGGTGTTTTCTAAGGCAAATTTGAGGCAGAGAAGGTTTTCTTTCTTAGCATCAGAGACAGAAGGAACTTCTCTACCAGCACAAAAATATCGATCTTGAAATGTCTTGAAATCTTCCAGAAAGGTTAAATTAAACCTCATATTTCAAAGTTTTCTGAAAGAGGATTCTGGGATTTCTTTTTTAGCAAGCAACATTCTTCTGGCTCTAAATGTAACTTTAGGGGAACAAATGGGAGGGTCTCTGCAGTTCCCCTCACCCTCTGCGTCACTCACATTAGGGCCTACTGATGCTGTCTTCCCTTCCTAACTTTTTTGTTATGTTCAAACAGATGTATTTGAAAAGATGTATGTTGACCAGTGATTAGCACATATTTTAAATAAGGCAAAAATCATGGAAATCCTAATCCAATCATTTGCTTAGGATGAATCTGCATACATATGCTGGGTCAGCTACATTCTTACCACATGTGAGTAACATGGACACGGACATGTGAGTAACTCACACTGTCATCACAGACATCCCAGTCTCAGGCCGTCTGCATTGCCTTCTCCGTGTTTGAGCGACACCCTCTGGGCTGGTGTGCCCAGCCTCCACCTCACCTCCTCCTGCCCTCGGCTCTCACACCAGCGCTCACTTGAGCGGCACTTGCCAAGGTCCGCAGGGTGACTCCACACCACTGGGTCCAGGGCCGATTCTGTCTCCGCCTGACTCATCCACCAGGAGTGGGCAAAGCTACCCTTCTTTCTTCACCAGCTTCCGGGACCCCGTCCTCTCTTGCTTCTCAGCCTTCTAGTCCCCTTTGCAGGTTCCCTCACTTCCCTGACCTCCAGATCTCGGGCACAGCCGCGCAGGGCCCCTCGCTGCTCCTCCTCCAGTGGCCCTCACTCACCCGGTGGTGGCGGTCTCTCACAGCCGCAGGACAGTTCACCTGCTGCTCATCTCCCTTTCCTTAGACGCCTCTTCCAGAGGCTCTTCAACGCTTCTGCTTGGCTGCACAGCCGGCGTCTCGGCCTTCACTTGGCCAAAATGTACCCCCACACTCCAGCAGCAAGTAAGACCACCTCATGCCAATGTCCAATGGTGATCTGTGCTTCGTAGAAAATCACGGTGGCGGAGGGGCGTGGAAGCGGGGGTTAGGCAGGGACAGCTCTGAGATGAGGGCGTTCCAGCACAGAGGCAGAGTGAAGGGAGAGCCACATGCATGGTGGGTGTCAGAGGGAAGAGCTTTCTAGGCAGGGTGGGCGCCAGGAGTCGGGAGCCAGCTGGAGTGAGTGTGGAGCAAGCTCTATGCCTACGGGGCTGTGCTTTCTCCAGACTGCATCTCCAGAGCCTGGATCTCCTACTTCAAGCAAGGGTCTCAGTGAATCAATAAGAATCACTGGGGATTCAATAAGAAATTGAGTTACTTTCACATCTATAATCATCGACCAAAAAAAAATCACTTAATCCTCCTACATACTAAGCCGGTCTCTAGAACTCCTTGTTTCCTGTGTTTCTGCTGTAAAACAGAACTTTCTTCATGAGCATGACAATCATTACAAGTGATTCAAACACTGATTTGAAGGAATGTAAAATATACTTTTCCCTGCTAAGGAGCTCTGTTAGGAAGATGAGCAACCACACCAGCCTCAATGTTTCTATACCTGCGAAATTCAAGGCAGCAGCTCTGTACATTGAATAAAATTTAAAGTTCCCTTCCTCTGTTGCACTCGCCATACATCAAGCACTTAGCGGCCATGTGTGGGTAGGGGACATGTGTGAGCATGGGGCAGAACAGACATGGAAATTTTCCTTCACCAAGAAAGCTCAGGGCTAAACCCTCCATCACCTTGAATTAGTCTCTAATTCCTTGGGGGATAAGCTGGGGTTGTTGAATGCAAAGAAAAATAATTTATCTTCTTTAAATACAATTTCATGGTGATAAAAAAGCATTCATAAAAAAAAGTTTCAATAAACCCTCTTGCCATCTGGCTGGATTCCACATGAATGTGTGCATGGAAGAGAAACGGATAAAACTGAGCAAGATGGATCTTGGGCAAACGTTTGGGGCTTCCATTAAACCATTCCCATAGCGCTTGTTGCCAGAGGTGCCCCTTTCCAGCTGTGGGCAGCGGTGAAACTGCATGAGCGTCAGCATGAGAACATGGGGCTACAAACCTCATCAGCGCCCACAGTAGACACAAAATTGTGATGCAGAACGAAGCCACCAGAAGTAGGTTTGGGTGCACGTGTTTTTTCCCTCCCAAAATGTATGGGAAGCTGCGGCTCCCTGATTCTCTCAGCTCAGTGATTTCTAAGACCTGGAAGACTCACATGTGGCCCCACACTCATGTTTTACAGTGGCCCCAGCCCACTGGTTGGGCTCAAGCCTCTGGCCGGCACCCGTCACCCACAGCCCTGTGCTCCTTCAACTAGGAATCACGCTGCCAGGTCCTGCTGAGGGGTGGGAGGTGGGAAGGGAGAGAAAGAAGTCGCAGCCCAGTGCACAGCAGTGACATTTACCCAGAGGAAGAAAACTGAAAGTGGAATTGATTTATTCTTTCATCTTTCTACACCTAAAATCTCACAGGGCAAAAGCAAGCAGTATCACATTTGTTGTAGAGACGGAGTATGGTAAAGGTTAGCAACTGAAGCTTTAATTCGCATTTTCTTTCCTACAGAATTCAAATCGGTGCTGCAGCGCACTGCTTTCACGTGGGACAGGAGCAAGGGGACGCCCCTCGCCAAGCTGTGCTGCCTGTTTGCACACATGCAGCAGAAATGGCATTTTGAATAAATGGTTTTTATTCAGGCAGTTATTGAAAAATAACCTCCCTATCACAACACCTCCCTAGTGGGTAATTGACAAGTACTCACTTTTTCATGCAAAACTCAAACTATAGCATATGCATGGAAACATACAGCATGCTTCGTTTCACTAAGATGCTCAACCGTTCATTGAAAGGAAACGTGACCTTTGGCTATGTGAATGCCTTTAAAAACGTAAAAGTCCAAATTATTTTAAGACCAGTTAAACCACTGATTTTCCTAGCTGTATTCTCAGAAAGATCTATGATATTTATTTGAGAACATGATAAGACTCCACCTCAAACTCAGAGTCCCCAGAATCCTTAGAACTCTTAAGATAACATAATAGTTAATTTGGCTGATGCCAGGGGCTGGGGGAAAGAATACTTTCTGTTGGAAAAACAAAGACCTGAATTAAAATGTGAGATTGTGACTGTTTTCTATGAAATTAGCACACTTTTTTATTTACTGGGAAGATGGATCACTGGAATCCAGCTTAACAGTGAAAAAAATCTCTAGCCCAACAAGATGTCATACTGAAGTGAGAAGAGAAACACTCTCACTTGGAGTCTGCCAAGATTGGGGAAGGCTGACGGCCGTCAGCTGCTTCCTTCCCTGCTTTGCTGTCTGCTGTGGGTCACATTAGGTCCCCACAAAAGGCATTTGGGAGTCTAGCCCAGCACCTCAGGATGAGAGCTTACTGGGATAGGGCCATTGCAGTTGGAGTTAGTTAAGAGGAGGTCACGCTGGAGTAGGAAGGGTCCTGCATCCAATATGACCGAGTCCTCATAAGAAGAGAAGAAAGGCCCAAAGGGAGATGAAAACAGAGACACACGGCGGGGATGCAATGTGCGAACAGAGGCCAGGGCTGGAGCGCAGCCAAGGAACACAGAGGCTGGACCACTATGGCCAGAGGCTGGGAAGGGCAAGGGAGGACCCTGCCCGGAATCCCAAGTCCCTGGGGACAACTTGATTTCAAAGATCAGGAGGGTCATATAAAAATGATCATTTAAGGTGGTAGAGTTGGGTTTTATTCTTTTCTCTGCTCTTCCGTAAAATTTTGTTAAGGTCGGTTAAAAAACATGCAAAATTCCTAGGTTAAAAGGGTTTTCATATTTGATTAACCACAGTACTGCTTCAGAACTCCTGAAACAGCTACTTCCCCTGACACTGGTAGTAAAGGCAACATCTGCAGGCTCTTCCAGCACAGTCAAGAGCTACTCCTCATCCTGATGACTCAGTGTCGTAGCATCTCCTTAAATTGTGCACCAGAGGCAGGCACTTCATCTCCTCTCCCTCGCCCCAGCCCTGTCTGAAAGCATCACTCCACGATTTTCTTGGGTTTACTTTTGTTGGAAAGCCAGCTGGAGAAGGCGCTGTTCCTAAAGATAGTCCGCCTGCCATCACGGCTGTTTAGAAGTTTCATCTGTCTTTGGTTTTCTGCAGTTTCACTCCAACGTGCCCAGCTATGAATTTCCTTTCATTTAATCCCACTTGGAACATACCAGGTTTGTTTATTCTATATTTCAATGTTCTGTATCAGTTCTGGGAAATTATCATACATTACCTTTTGAACGATTTTTCCTTCTTCATTCTTGTTCTTTTCTCTTTTTAAGACTCAAGCATGTGTTAAACTTTCACATTGTATATGCTATGTCTCTTACCTTTACTTCTGAGGTTTTCATTTTTCATCTCTCCATGATGATTTTTAGGTTTACTTCTGAACAGTCTCCCAGTTCACTAATTCTCTCTTTAGCTGTATCTAATCTGATCTTAAATCCATCCAGTGACTTCTTAATTGAGTTATTTTTTGCTTCTGAATGTTTAAAAATTTCTGTTTTGCTTTTTGTGTTTTCAATTCCCTGCCCATTTTTTAAAGTTTTGCTTACTCTCTTGTTACATACTAAATATAATGCATACCTCATCTATTGGTTTCAGTATCAAGTCATTGTAGTTCTGTTTTTGGAATCGCTTATTTCTGTTTCATCTCACTTAACGGTGTTTGGTCTCCTTGTATCTGGCCATCTTCTACTATGTCCTTGCACAGTAATTTTTCTAATTTTTGAAGATATAATTTGAGGCCTGGGATCTCATCTTCTTCCTTTTGGGAAGATTTTTATTTGCTTCTGTAGCTCTCTGGGTGGAGTAGCAGTATGAAACTTCAAAACCCATTCTCTCTCTCTCTGCATTAGAGACAGGATCAAAGACTGATACTTTAATCTATGTTTTGTGCAAGCAGAAAAGTGTTCTTCAGGAGATGAGTGGCGACCACGAACAGCCAGGAAATCAATGGATAAAATGTGCTTTCACTGCATAGTTCATACACATTACTACTTCAACCATAAAATTTGACAGCTTGTAAATAATGGCCTGAGAAATCCAGAGAGGAGAGAGGTAACATTAATTTAGAGGCTGTTTCTAGTCTTCAGCTGTACCCCTAAGTCCCTGTTTTACAGCCTATACCAGCAATCCATAGATATTTATTTCAATTTTCTTTCACTTTCCTCAATTTCAAAATGACAGAAGAGTTAACCCAAATGTCCAATTATTTTAGGAAGTATATAGAATGGAGAGCAAGTTTACATTTTTTTCAAATCAATAAAACTAGCTTATATTTTAGCAAGGACAAAACAGTATTAGATAGTAATCAGTAACCAGACATTGAATAAGTACTTACATGCTAAACTAGCATGTAAAGTAGTCTGACCCTAAAATAACTCAAGAATTGTCTTGGATAGTAAACTTGGAGAAACACCATAATGCATTTTTTATCACCATTGTAAAATATAAAACAATCGATCTTTTTTGTGTAAAACACTGAGTATAAACACACATTCCAGAAAAGTATCAAAAACAATAATTACAAATCTTTCTTCACTTCTGTTTGGGGATTCATCGCATAAGCCTGCCACAAAGAAGTCCAAATACTGTTTTTCTCTAAAGCTATCCAAGTAAACGTAAGTCTAGTAGAAAAATCCGTCAACCTATGCTGTGGGGCAGCACCCTCCAGGATTCCTTTCGAATGCGGACCTTGAGTACGTGGGTCTGGGGTGGGGCCCAAGATTCAGCATTTCTCAGAAGCTTCCTGGCAGCGCCCATGCTGCAGGTCATGGAGTATTTCATCTTCAAGATACAAAGCTCTGGTGGACAACCCTTGAATAACATCAAGGAGATGTGAGAAAAATTCTGTAATGGTGCAAATAAAAAAGAACGCTCAACCATATGCCAGTCATCTCTTTAAATATAAGCAAATATAGGGGAGGGACAGTGGGGGGTGGGGAGTTGGGGAGAGGTCGCATGGGGAGAAATGCCAGATATAGGTGAAGGGGAGGAAGGCAGCAAATCATGCTGCCATGTGTGTACCTATGCAACAATCTTGCACGTTCTTCACATGTACCCCAAAACCTAAAATGCAATAATAAAAAAAAAGAAAAATGCAAAACACAGAGACAGAGCATAAAAAAAGAAATTAGGGAAGCATTCTACGTGTGCAATAGGATGACCCTGGCCATGTTTGTGCAGCAGCAGTGTGTCACGATGTGACATACTTGGACAGAAGTTAACGATGAGTAAGTTGATAAAAATGATCAGAGGAGCAAAATACTGATAGTGATAGTTAAGTAAACCACCAAGAATCTCCCTAACTGATGTCAGAAAAGTGGGAATATTACAGTGTGTATTGAAGTTCCTGTACAACATTGTTTATTTGCCTTTTGTTTGTTTGTAAAAAACATACCGACTAAAAGTTCTTCTTGCTGTCAAAAGAATATGTTGGAATAAATCAATTAGAATTAAAAAAATAATAAATAAATAAATATAAGCAAACATAAGTCTACATAAGTTAGATAAGACATAGGTTTTGTTCAACATTGCCCTTTTATCAATATTTTCTATCCTTGCAAGTTACTATCCAGTTGGCAGATAAAACACGTTTCTTCAGATGCTTTTATTAATGCTAAGAATTTCGGTTTTTGAGAGAGTGTTTCATGGAGGGCAGGAAGAATGGTAGAGAACACAGCCTCAAGCAAAAGACCTTGGTAAGTGCGGATCTCATCAAGAGGATGAAAGAGTTCTGTGTGTGTGTGTGTGTGTGTGCGTGTGTACATTTGTGTACATGTGGGCATGCATGCAGGTGTATGTGAATGCACATGTATGTACAGGTGTGTACATGTGCTCGTGTATATATGCATGTTTATATGTGTGTTCATGTGTATGCATGTGTGTGTGTATGCATGTGCTGTACCTCCGAGGCTATGAGGATGCTAAATCAAAAATGTGCTCCAATGTCAAGCAGCAAAAATGTATATATACAGAGAGAGAAACTAGCTGTCCTCACAGGCAATACTGCATCTGTTCCAATGACATATTTCTTTTTTTCAAGCATTAAATTTCATGATAAAACATGCTTTCTTTCATTCCAGTTTGTAATTCATTTAAAATGGAGGACTCATAACTACAAATAGTAAATTACTTAGAGGAGAGAAGGGAAAACCGGAAGGGAGGAAGAAAAACCACGTAAGTCTTAGAGTGGATGTTTGGCTACTATTTTTTCTAATTCTCAAAGGAAATGCATCTTTATTTTATTGTTATACAAATAGGACCAGAGTCAAGTAACTCTTCAGCTCTAAAGCCTTTCCCCTGAACCTCTTGGAGAAATTATTTCAAACGCCCTTGGGCAGCAATATGAAAGATAATGCTCAGGTTATGTTGCAAACAAATCTCTATTTAAAAAATGAGCCAGATTCCTCCCTCCACATTGCTGTCTGTTGTCTTTAATGCATTCAAGGACTCTTGGGAAGATTGAGAAATAGGCATAGAAACAACCTAATAATACAGAGAAGTCAGCATATTTATTGTATTTTTGAAGAACACAATAATTCCTCCACATAACCTAGCTTTTGACTGGAAGATAATAGGCATTTCATCTTCAAGAAATTTGAGAAGATTGGGTTAACAGCTCATGGTTGGCAAGGTATCCTGAAAGTTCACTGACTCCCACAGCTTCCCTTGACTTCCTGATGAAACATTGTCTCATTCTCCACCTTATGTTGTTTCATGCTCTTTCATTTTTGCTTCACCTGTAAATAAACATGCAATTTGCTGGAATTAGTGAAGCCAAGGACAGGGTGGTATTTAACGTCCTGGGCATCTGTGAAGCCCACACTAGCTCCAACGTGGCAGCCTTACTTTGTAAACACTCAATTTCCTTTTAAGTAAATTACCGGAAGAAGGAGAACCACGATGTCTGCTGCTCTTATTTCTCCCAAGCACCCATCATCCTGAAGGGTTTCTTTAGCATTTTGGTAATGCAGGCCTCTGGCGAGGAATACCATCAGCCTTCACCAATGTTAAAAGGTCTTTTTTTCAGCTCTTCTTTGAAGGAAGTTTTTGTTTCATACAGAATTGCCGTGGTTTAACAGGTTTCTGGGGTTTTTCTTTCATTGCTATGAAAATGCCCTCCCGTTGTTTCTCGTCTCTGTTGCGTTTTGTACGGGTGTCTGCTTAGACCCCTGCACGTGCGGATTTTTCCCTTACTTTTTTTTTTTAGCAGGTTGACTATAATGTACCTAGGGATGGTTGTCTTTTTGTTTTGTTTCCTCCTGCTTGGAGTTTTATTAGATTCTTGAATATGAAAGTTGTTTTTCATCAACTTAGACAAGTATCTGGTCATTATTTGGCCTATCTGACAAAAAAAAGAAAAAAAAAACAAAAGGTGCCCAATATCACTTGCTTCTCCTCTGGACCTCCAATTCCATGCATGTTAAGCCATTTACTATTATCCATAGGTCCCTGAGGCTCCACCCCTTTTCCTTCCTTCTCTCTGTTCTTCTTGTGGGATGACATCTGTTGATATCTTCAAATTAACCACTCTTCCTTCTGATATTCCTTACCTGCCTCTAAGCCTATCTAGTGAATTTTTCATTGCAGTTATTATACTTTTAAGTTTCATAAATTCCATCTGGTTCTTTATCATTTCCATTTTGTTGCTAAGATTCTCAATCTGTTCACTTGTTAACACTGTATTTTCCTTCAGTTTTTTGACCGAGTTGTAAAAACTGCTTTAAGATTTTTGCCAAGTGCAACATCTGAGCCATCCCAGGACTGATTTCTTTTGACTGCTTTTTCTCTTGACTGTGAATCTCACTTTCCTGTTTCTCAGTTGTCTGGTGATGTTTTTCCACTGATACTGGACCTAGTGAATAAATGCTGTAGAGACTCTGGATTTTGGTACCTTCCTCTTTCCATTACTGACTCTCATGGGAGCAGGCGGTTCAATCCCTGAATGATCTGCATGAATGAGTGCATATCTCTGGAAGTCCAAAGTGCTTTCCAAGCCCCTCCAACTTTGCCACACTCACATTTCAGCCTCTGTATCCCTTGTGTGTCTTTACGGAGTTTGGTACTGGGTTTTGTTAGGTCAGGACTAGGGTGGTCTTACACTAGCAATTGATCCCACCACCCAAGGCAGCCTGTCTGGAGTCTCATCTGGATGCCACAGATGTTCAAGTGGTGTTAAGATCTCTCCACCCTGGCAGGACGGGAACTCTGACAGCACTCCACTGCTCAATCTCCAGGTTTTCTGCTTAACTCTCAGTCCCCTGCCAGCTTCTATCAATAAGCCTTGGTTATTTCTGCCTTGTTCACGGGCATCCCCACCCTCAGCCACAGACCATCTTGTTGCATGGCTCTCTGCTCTCTACTCTTAGACCCTGTGGATTCCACATGTTTCAGGTACTTCGAACTTGACCTCTGCTTTCCCAACTCAGAGGGACCACCATATTCTCCCTGGGATCCAGCCTCCTGCTCCTTGGCCAGGAAATTGTTTGCAGGCAGAGACCAGGGCAGAGACTCAGCTCTAGAATTTCCCTTCATTCATAGGGCCTGAGGGAATACCTGTTGTCCACCACTGGAAAACAGTTGCCTCATACATTTTGTCAGGTTTTACAGTTGTTTATTGCTGGGCACTACTTCCAAACCAGTTTCTCCACCATAGACAGCCGCCCATCTTTGCTGATCTGCATGTATCAAACAAGTATTTGTTGAGTATATTCAATGTGCTGGGCACAAGGCACAGTGTGAGCCAAATGTGATGAGCCCTGCCCTCCTGGAGCAGACAGTCCATGGGGAAAAGGGGACATGAAACAAATAACCAAAAATCTAACTCTGTAGTTAAATTACGATAGATATTGTGTGCTAAAAGTAGAGAGTGTAGTGAGAAAATAAAACTGAGCACCCTAATGTAGACGGGGGAGGAATCCTCTGTAAACATGTGACTTGGGAGACAAGTCACATGGATGAAAGGCTGGGGGAGACTTAGGAGAAGTGAAGGCTCACAAGGGACTCACACAAAGAGCAGGTGGTGAGGAGTCCCTGCAGCAGAAGCGAACGGAGAGTCCTTGGGCTGGAGGCAGAAGCTGAAGATGAGGCTGGAAAGGCAGCAGACCCTCAAAGATCTGAGGTTGTACCTGTGGTGAAATGGAATCCCACAGAGACGTTTCCAGCAAAAAGATCAAGTTCAGAAATGTATTCTTATAAGTAGGTGCCAAAATTCTAGCAGGTGCTGATACAACTGTCATGGCTGAGCCTTCAGGAGAGAAGGAACAAAGATGCCTTTGAGAGAACACAGAGCCAGCAGAGGACCTTTGCCTGAGGAGAATCAATGTATCCTAGGTCACTATTTGTTGAGGCAATAGAGTTTCAATAGTTAATCTTTCTCTCTCAAATCTTCAGATGATAAAATCTTACCTAGAAAATCATTTTAAACCTACGCGTTAGTTCTTTGCCCTCTAATATGTTTAATTTTGGGTAGCTAGGACAGACCAAGTGAAGAAACCAGAATAAGGTGGATTGGGCTAGTACACTAGAGGGTGTCATGACAAATGTGAAGTTGGCATTAGGGATTACGAGCAAGGCAGACAAGGATGGCCTGCAGGAAAGGGGCTTCGGGCGCAAGGGACCAGCCTCATGCAATTACTGAAACTATTTCTAGAACTGTTTTTGGATTCCTGACATAAACCTATTGGGGTCTCCTTATGTTAACCTCTTCAATTTAAGCCTAAACGTTTTAAAGTTTTGGAAAGTTCCAAAAACAGCACTTACAAACTCATATTTTAGGTCAGTCCTTCACCTGGTCGCCATATTGTTCATTTCCACGTACTCTACTGAGTGATTTTTGCCCAGTATAGACAAATACTGATCAGTCTGGTCAATTTTGTCTCAGTCATCCAGTAATTAAATTTTTTTTTTTGCAAAAAGTAATTAATACTCATATGCATGTCATACTTTTCCAAACTCTTGCAAAAGGAGCCATACTAATTAAAATTTTAAAGAGATTCTGATACAGTAAAAGCATGCATCTTTTCTGTGTAAGATACCAACAAAGATGCATAACTATCACTGTGTGTGTGCACACATGTATGTGCGCACATGCATGTGCTTGTGTGTGCATGTTCATGTGTGTGTGTGCATGTGTGTGCGTGTGTATGTGTGTGCATGTATGTCTGTGTGTGTGTGCATGTGTGTGTGCACGTGCATGTATGTGTGTGCATGTATGTGCATGTGTGTGTGTCTGTGCATGTGTGTGTGCATGCACACTGGAAACAGCTACATTCCCATAATCACGTGCATATATAACCTACTTTCTCAATGTCACCTCACATATATTTTGCTCAGCTAAATTACTGAAAATAAAATGTATAGCATGATATGTTACAACCATATACTGTGTACAGTTTGTATATAAAAAAGAAAGAATGATTAAAAGTCGATGAGAGACTGTTTATAAATCTTGATTGCTTCATAATTTTAACTTTGAGCAACATTTTTATCATAATTATAGGCTTTCTTAAAGCATTTATGCAGATTGTTGTTACTCAAAAGGGGGTTTATTCCATTTTGGTATAAACTACACTTTTTTTTCTTTATGAAATCACTCTTTGAGTTCCTAATACCCAGTACTCTGACAGAGCTGCTAAATGTAAATAGCAGGAAGCACTGTCTGAACAGGGCTATCATTGGGCCTCCTCTCATCTGTGTGCCTTATTGCCCCATTGATGTGGAAAAGAATAAAACTTATCTATAATAATAAGCATTTGACATGTTTAGAAGCTTCTGAATTCCCCTCAGAACACTAATGTTCCCAGGATGTTAACACATTTTTGTACCCACTTCACAGATGAAGGAATTAGACTCGGGGGGTCTAAACCATGACAAAATATTCCATTATTCAATTTTGGAACCATGAAGCGTTAGATTTGAAAGGTGGATTCAGAAGCCATTGAGTTTGGCTGCATCATTTTTGAGCTTGGAAAATAGAGGTTCTAAAAGAGCGAAGCATCTGCCCAGGGTCGTGCCCAGACATTTGCCTGCATTGAGCTCTACAAGCACCAGTGCAGTAAAATGTCGACTGAATTATTCAGAGGGAAACAAAAAGACTCCATCAACTTTTTCTCCCAAGGAATCTGTGTTGGAGTTCCATGATCATAGACCCAACAGGAGAGAAGGGGGAAAACTCCACACCAGAAGTAAAAACAAAAGCAAAAGCAACAACAACAACAAGCTTTAACAGAAGTGTGTCTCAGATGGAGAGAAAGAGCAACAGAGAAAGGCAGAGGCACCAGCCCAGAAAGATAACCAGCGGGCCCCACCAAATGCCATCAGTGAGACTTCGCCCACATTCTGTGAGGAGAAGACGGAATCTGGTTTTCATCACCTTTACCTCCCCAGGCCCAGGACAGTGCCTGGCACAGTGGAGGAGACTGGGAAACGTTTCTAAAATGAACGAATGAATGAATGAATGAAGGTCCAAAATTGTAAACTCCCCAAGCAAGTAAGAGGTAAGACCTCCAAATCCTGTAGTCTATGAAACAGGAAATGTGTTTTCCAATTACACTTTAATTTTGCTCCAGAAATAAGCCTTTATGAGCAAAGTCCATAAGACTTTGAGATACGCCCGCTGTTCCCACGGAAGGCCAGTTGGGTTACATGTGACAGCACATGACACAGTGTCGAATTTGAGTGATTGACTGTAGATGTTTAAGGAGTTCTGAGAAAGGAGCAGTCAGAAGAAAACCCTGAAATGTCAGGGTAGGCCAGGGTCTGGCGGGCTGCCAGCAAAGACCTCTAGCGAGGAGGCGATGCCGGGTGCACAGCACGCACCGCACTGGACACACCTGGGGATTTTCCCTAAGAAAATAAAGTGTTTCTTGGCCTGACCGCACTCTCTCCACCACCCTTTTTGCCAGGGAATCCAGGTGAGTGGGTCTGCCAAGAAGACCTAGTGAAAAAAATGAGAGTCCTCCAGTGATGTTTTGAGTGCCAGGTCCAGGGGCATTCACATTCATGACGTTATTCAGCAGTCACAATAATCCTACCACGTACAATTTAATATCTCCACTCTGTGGATTAGAAAATTGAGGAGCAGAGAAGCTACGTTACTTGGCCAAGGACGCACAGCACAAAACAGCTGAACAAGTCCAGGCCCCGACACAGAACTGCCTTGTGCTACTGCCCACGCTGCGAACTCTTTGCTTATGAACAGATGGCTGAACGCCTGCCGGGCACCAGCCAGTACTCCAGGCAACTGCAGGTCACGGAGCTATGACCTTGCCTCTGAAAACTGCTGACTAAAGGCTGGGAAGTCTGGCTAACCCTACTCATGTGCCTATCCCCTATGAATTAGCATAGTCAGTAAATACTAGAAATGTTACTGTTGTTTTAACTTTTCTTTTTTTT
>NW_016107329.1:10336048-10394364 GCF_001604975.1 Cebus imitator
TACCGTGATAGTGAAATTACTGCCTCTAATAAAGAATGAGTAAGTAGAACCTCAAGTTATGGAATTCTTTTTTTTTCTTTTTTTTTTTTTTTTTTGATGAAGTGAATTCCAACAATGCGAAAGCCACTGCCCTGGGTGCTGATAAGCAAGTGGTGCCTGAATGTGAAGGTCATAATTGGCTTTAGCTGATTTCAAACAAAAACAAAACCCTCCACTGCAAATGCTGATTTCAAAAAGTTATTTCACCCCTGGAATCACTGTAATGAGAACCTCATCCTTCTCCCTGCTTGCTCTTGCTCCTTCAAGCTCCCCCACCACTAGGCCTGTCCCTCCCAGGACTGCAGCACTGCAACCCACAATTCAACACAGAAATCCCCGGGTTCCTCTGCCACACCCGCTCTGCACATCTGCCCTGAGCCAGTGTTCCCTGCCACTTCCTCAAAAGACCTAGGCCCAGTTCCACCTCACAGCTCAAAGCAGACATCCAGTGCACTGCACGCATCCCGGCAGGGATGCTTGCTGGAGTTGACACCTGTCCCAGTCAACCCCCACCTTCCTGAGCCCCACACGCACCTTGGGAGAAGACCAAGTGGAATTCTGTGGTTGGATACTTTTACGTGTGAAAATAGTGAACTTAATCAGAAGGTAAAAATACATTTCTGTACATTTAGAATTAATGAATCCCATAGACCTGTGGAAACTGCTTTTAAACATCTGGTTTTCTATTAAAATATAATTAAAATAAATGGCACAGAGAAGCTTTAGTTATTTTTACGACACCCCCCCCCAGTAGAATATTTGTTCTGTGTATTTTTAAAAGGGTTTTGGAGGGCATTAAATTATGCTTTGATTGTATTCCATCAGTAAAAATACAAGACACAAATAAATATCTTATTTCTTATTATAAGAAACTAATAAGTACTTATTAACTGTGTGTGCATTCATGGGACACACAAATGATCTCAAGCTGAGCTTATAGTAAGGCAAGTTAAAATTAGTGTTTGACTGCTATTCATTATAAAGTGGATACTCGCCTAAGGATTCATAATCAATTGCAAAATACCTATCATGAAGATTTATGTGATGCAGAACGAAATCGCTGTCCTCAAGAAAAAGCTCTGAGAATTCTTTTAATCTACATAAGGACAAATTTGCCTTTCGTCACATTTTGTAGTAAAATCCAAAGTTTCATTTTGGCCTTCCAGCCGCAAGTTTTAGTTCCCAAAATGAAGAGTTGGCATCATGGTTATTCAAAGAAAAAGAGAAGTGTGCGTTGGGCACTAAGTCAAATGCAGTCCCCACTGTAAAAATCGAAAATCAGCCATGATCTGCTGTGATGTGGCATTAAAGTCACGGGTGCGCTCTGTTCAGTGTGCAGTTTGTGTAGGAGTTAAACAGCATCAAGAGATGAAAATCTGGAAAGACATGTCAAGGATCACGGAAGCTCTGAGTGAGTGAACAGACATTCTTCGTGCAGAGTAATCCCCGTGGCACTGGTTTGCCGGCAGAGCAGAACGTGCGGGACTCACTCAGCAACCACGCCCAGGCGTTCAGCCTTAGCGCGAGAAACACAAAGGCCGCGGGGTCCCGCGAGGGTCGGGGGTCATTCTGGACGCCGCCACCCTGAAGAGTTCCAGTGGTTCGGGAAAGCGGGGCAGATCTGGCCTTTGGGGAGGACCGTGCCTGGGAGAAGGAAGGAGGGAGGGAGTGCCCCGGGGCCCGCCTCCGGTGCCTAAACAAAGGAGACGCGCTTCCGAGCCTCCGCCCACCCCGCCTCGCCGCGCACAGACCCCGCGCTCCTGGGCCGCTTCCTCCTGCAAACCACGAGGAAAAACCAGTTTCGACCCAGACGGCCGGCCGCGCAGAAGGGAATAAGCGCCGGTGCCCGCCGCGCTCTGCACTTGACTATGGGCCTCGCCAGGGCCTGGCGCGGCCGCAGACACCTGGGTGACCTCGGCCAGGGACGCCGGCTCCGCTCCGACTGTGGGTCTCCTGATCTGCCGCCTCCGCCTTCTCACCACTGAGGCCGCAGGAGAGGCTCGCTGCTGGGGGCCGAGTTCTGAGGACCGGGGAGAGGAGTCCGGGGGTTGGAGGGCAGCGCCCGCAGCCAGCCGGGAGGAGGGGGGCCGGGGCCGCGCTTGGGGCCTGCCGCTGCGCCCCAGCCTGGGCAGAGAGCCGCTGCCTTCTGCGGGCGAAGCGGGTCGGGACGCAGTGGGGCTGGCGGCGGCTACGCGGGTCCACGCCCCACGCCCTGCCAGGCCCCTCGGCCCTGCTTCTCCTTTGCCTGGGCGGGAGAGGCGCAGCCTCGTTGTTACAGAATTTCAGAGCCGCGGGCAAGGCCACCACGTTCAGGAGCGCTCGCCTTCGCTGCGCGGTGTACACACTGGCTCCGCGCGCAAGACCTCGATGTGGGTTAAAACTCCATTTCAAACCCCCATTGATACGGGTTTGACATCTGTTTGCCAGAGTGTTTTGCACTTAGCCTAACACCCGCTATTAAGTGACAAAATTGTGGCAGCCTGTCAAAGCCAGCTGACTGGCAGCTGCTCCGCTTACAAAAACCATTCAAATATTTGCAGGTTTTGAAGGTTTGTGCAGTGTTGTACCCAATCTTTCAGCGACTTAACATGTAAAATATAAGTCAAAGTTTTAAATCTGCATTCCAAAATGTTTCCATTTTCCATACAAAAGGAAAAAGCTTTCAAGGAGCCTGCTGGAATGGGTCCAATTCCAACGTGTCTCCGCGCTTCCCGCCACGAAATTCCTGCACAAACCCGGTTTTTTAAAGATGTCAAGGACCAACTCTTCCTCTTGTCACCAACATCTTGGAGGACTGACTGAACTAAATTGTCTTAAACTCCAAGAAAATACAGTTTCTCCAAAGTAAATTCAAAAAAATTAACCCCCAAGTAAAGAAACGTACTTGCTTGATTTTGCTTTTGACACTTAGACCAACGTGTCTTTGGGGGAAAGCGGGGCTGCTAGGAAGAGTGTTCCTAGTCAACGTCTGAGCTCCGGCGGCTTGCAAAACACTTACTCCTCCATTCGCACTTCTAAATAGCTTAGTCCGATTAAGAAATAATTTGCAAATGACACAGTGTTTCTCTAGATTAAGATCCATTGAGTGAAGTCATGTGGGGTTTTTGTCTCCGAGATTAGAGCCAGACAGACAAGGATCTCCTGCAAACTGCAGCTGCCGACAATGGAAAAAAAAAAAAAAAAAAAATAGCCTGCGTTTGTCCGGGAGAGCTGTGCGCACCCCGCACCGACACTCAGGGCTGGCACGCGCTTACTGTCTTCAACTCTGCTGGACTTGGGCTTCTTTTTTTTTTTTTTTTAAATGTTGGTAAACATATTTCCTTGGGTGGGAGGGGGTCACAAATCCTCCGGGCAAAGGTAGGGTCATCATTTTCAAAAAAGCAGTTAGTTTGCTTGTGATACATTTGCAAGGAGCCTCCTGGGTGATGGTCTGGAGTCCGAAGTGCTGACAGCTTCACTCCACTGTGGGGGAGGAGGCAGAGACCCGGATCCCGAGAATCAAGTGTGGCTCCAGCCCAGGCGCTTCACACCACACATTTCCTCCTCCGCCTTCGGCTCCGCGTGATCGAGCCTGGCGCTAGGGAGGGCAGGCAGCTCCGTCCTCTGAGGCGAGGCCGGGGCTCCGCCTGCAGACAGAGCGACAGCGCGCCCCAGGCGGGGGTGGCCCGCACCCCGGAGCCCGGCACAGCCCCACGGGCCTCCCCTCCCTCAGTGCGAGCCTGGAATGCGGAGCCGCCTGGCCTTGAGGGACATTTAACCGGAGAGCTTTCTGTCCACAACACTACTCCTTAGACATTGCTGCTTTCAGCAACTGCCGTTAGTCGTGAGGGCACTAGTGTGCGGATGGGGGCGAATTCAGGAGCGCGTTGCAGAGCAATATGGAAAAAAGAAAAAAAAAAAAAAAAATGAAAAGGCAAGAAAAAGTAAGCAAAGAGGCAGAGATGGAAGAAATAAATTTTTATGTAAATATTGGGAGTGAAAAAAGAAAAAAAAAAAAAACCCGAGCTGCTGGCGGGGGAGGCCTGGCGCGGCGGCGCCCAGGGCCACTGTGTCCCCGCTTCGAGCCAACAAAGCTGAGGCGCTGTCCGCGGGAGACGAGAGCCTGGCGCGGGGACGTGGCGTGGGTGGGAGTGAGGGTGCGGCGCAGAAAACCCAAGGAGTGGACTCGGGACCGGAGGGGGGGGTGATATCCTCCCACTCAAGGGTTAGAAAAGGCCGGCGTAGTAGTTCCGGGCGAAAATCTGCAGCCCTCTGTGATGACAGAATTGACAAATGTTTTTTGGGGGGCGGGGGTGAACTTCCGAGTCCCTCGAGACTGAGGCGCAAGAGGTCAGGAGGGGTGCCCCGGTCCCTGCAGTGGCCTGGCCGGAATCCCGCAGGCCAGGCCTGGGCGCGGGGGCGCGGGCGCGGGCGGAGGGTCCGCGGCGGGAGGCGAGAGCGAGCGAATGGGGAGAGGAGCGGGGAGCAGGAGGGGACGCAGGGGAGAGGGGACTGGGGAGCGGCGCGCGGAGGACGGGAGACGCGGCTCCACCTCCCAGCTCAAAACGGCGTCCCAGCTGCTCGCGAACCAACTGCTCGATTCTATTCACTGTCGAGTAGGAACAAAAAAGTGGCTATTTATTAGAAGACTTGTTTGGTATTGTTCCGCGCCACACAAAAGCGTTTCATTATGTGGAGGGATCTCCTTTTTCCAGAGAGAAACAATAACTTGAAATTGTCTTTAAAGTCTTTTCTATCAATAATAAATTTCATTTTCTTGTCTCTCTCGCCTGCAGTGTCTGTGTGCGCGCGCGCGGCGAGGAGAGAGGCGCGTGTGCGAGTGAGTGTGCGAGCCGGGTGCGCGTGTGAGTGTGCGCGTGTGAGTGTGCGTGCGCGTGGCGCTCGCGGCTACGGAGCTGCCGGGAGCCGGGCCAGGCCCGGGTCCGAGATCTGCGGCGAGCTGGGCACGCAGAGCTGGCCGGCCATCCGGACCCGAATGAGTAGGGGCTCCCGGAGGTGACCGCGGGCAGAGCTTTAAGGGCGCGGCCGTCCGGGACCCGCCCTGGGGACCCACTGGAGCTGGAGGAGGAACTAACTGTAAGTGTGTCTCGAACTTGCTCAGGGGCTTCAGCCCGCCCAGCGCTGGGGAGCCTGGCTGTAAAGGATCTCGGGAGAGGGGTGCGGTGTCTCCACGGTGACTTTCCCTGAAGGAGTATGGGGTGTCTCCGCAGCTTTGTGGCCCAGGGGAAGAACAGGTGGGTAGACGTGGTGGCCATCGCTAGCGGACTCTCCGCCGGGCACATTTGTCATTTTCTTATCTGTGCGTTCACTCCTCCCCGATCCTCGGCTTTTGGGATTGGCCGTCGCCCAATGGACCCAGACTGTTCTCTCTGGGTCGCCATTTTTGGGGAGGAGGAGGGAGATCGAGCCCGTGGATTTGGGGGAGAAGTTCGCGTCCGCCACAGCTCCTCGCCTCCTCCCCGCTCCTCGCGGTTCCCCCACCCCCGCGTTCCGAGCGCCAGGCTGCGCTCTCCGCGGTGCACACCCGGCCGCGCAGAGAACTAAATCCGCCGGCTGAAATTGCGTTTTAAAAATTAACATGTTGAAGCGTGTGCCATTAGTGAGAGGTGTTTGGGGCAAAGAATCAATTTAACTGTGACTGACCGACGGGCTTGACGGTATTAATTCTGCTACCACACAAAAAAAAAAAAAAAAAAAAAAAAAAAAAAAAAAAAAAAAAAAAAAAATCAATGAGCCGCAAGCCCTGGACTGGCAGAGCTCCCAGTGCCCGCCCGCGAGCCCCACCAGCGCGGCCAACGCCTCAGTCCCGCCGCCCGGAGGTGGGATCCGAGCGCCCAAGGGAGGGCGTCCCATGGTTGGATCCCAGCGGACCGCCCTAGGAGGGGTGAACCCCGCGCGGGCGCAGAGCTCCGTGCGCGCGTCCTCCCTCCTCCAGCGAAATCGCACCCGCTTCGCCTCCTCTTGCAGCACCGCGCGTGCCTAGGTTCTCAGTGGGCACAGCCGGGAGTCTCCCCCACCAGCGCCACCGAGCCGCCTGCCTCCGCCCCCTCTTTCTGCGGGCTTGAGCCTCCCGTGAAGGGGAAAGGTCAGGAAGTTTCAAACGCGAAATGGATTTTTGGCGGTGGCTAGTGCTGGAGTCGATGGGCAGGGCGGGGTAGGCCTGGCAGTTATCGACCCGCGCAGGGACCCGGCTGGCCGCCTCTCCTGGCAGGAAACAGGTGTTTGAACGCGATAGCGGCCGCCGGTCAACTAACCCATTAAAAGCTGGCTTCATGGCATCGATTTCCTGGAGTGCTGTGGGGCCTGCGTTCTAGTAGCTCCTTTGTGGAAGGCGGGGATGGGGGAATTACCCTGATGGTACCCCAGTGGGTGCAGAAGACCCCCAAAACCCCCCATCACCTCAGCAGCGGACAGCAGGGCTGCCCAAGAGGCTGGGGGGGGCAGCTTTTCCCTCCCGCTGGGGTGGAGAGAGGAGTCCTGCTCTGGCCCCCACCCAGGACTTACGTCCTGTTACCCCGGCCTCCTCCCCTGCTCCTAGGGCCTCGTGCAGAGAATGCCCGCAGCAGAGGGGGAAGCCCCCAACGACTGGCTGGCGGGTGTCCCCCGAGGAGCTTCGCGTGGTTTGGAAGGGTGGTTAGATGAAAATCCAGGAGGAAAGCAATTCCATCCCCACTCACATCCCCTGGCACCTACCAGGCTTCCTCCCCTGGTAGCGCCTCTCCAGGATGCCATGCAGGCCAGTTGGCAGGGCTGGAGCAGGCCGGCACACAGGGGATGCCATGAGTGCCTTTGAGCATGAACAGAGAGCCTTCAGATGGCCTAGTGCTGGGATCTTGTTATCACTGCCATGGGAATGGATGAAGCCAAATATCAGAGCGGTGTAGGAGGCTGCTGTGGAAGCAGAGGGAAAGAGATGGGGATGGAAGGGAGGGGTTTGGCACCTGGGCAGCTGGACTTGCTGGTCCTGGTCTCCCTCCTTGCAAGGAAAGAGGAGGCCGCTGGAACCTTGCTGTGGCTGTGCTGGGTCTGAAGGAAGAGGCTCCAGGTGGGGGGTTCCTGCACCTACCTGCCTGATGGCAGAGGATACACCTGAGAAGGGGGGCTGTAACCAGCCTCGACTACAGAAGCAAATCCCCCTATGTGTTCTGAATGCTGAGCACAATTGTAAATAGCTGAAAATCAAGAATATGCATAGAACCCCTCCACGCAGCCCTCCACTGCTGCCTGATGTCTGGGTGGGGCTCCTCCACTCCCCAGAACCATGGGAGCCAGTTCAGGAGTAGTCAGTTGGTAAATGGACACGTGACCCCTGAGGAGCCAGGATGGCGTGTTTCTGGAGCAAGAAGTGCAAATCTCCCTTTCACTGGTTTGCCAGAAAACTCAGTATATTTGCCCACTTTTTCTCACTGCCCCTAAGTTGAGATTTAGGGTCAAACGCCATCCAAAACAGGGCTCTATCTCTGCCTGATCTGCCAAAGCTTCACCTATCTCATTTAGGTGGCACTCTCTCCCCAAAGCTAGTGTCCTGTCCTGCGGGGTATCCTACCCTTCCAGGGTCAGCGCAGGCCATGCCCGTTCCCCCTGTCAGAAGGATGCTGCCCTGTATGATAGAAATGTGCTTTCCAAAGAGACCCAGGTAGTCACAGGCCTCCACCCAACCCAGGGAAATCTGGTTTCCGCTCACAGGACAGCTGTTTTCTGTCTCTTCGAGGTAAGATAAATGGCATTCAAATGGGGCCAAGAGGCCCTCTATTAGCTCCGCGCAGGGCACTGCCGCTGCATTAAAGCCCCATCCCACAGCCTGAAGATTTAAACAGAACCACTCTCCCTGTTGGCTGTTTTCTGAAGTAAGCAACCCATGCGACTGAAAGGGCTTGAAATTGTGTCAAAGTGATGTTTTAATCGCATTGAAAAGTGTATTAAAGGACAAGACGTAATTTATGTGAGATGCTTCGATGAAAGCAGAGATTGGAGTGGATGGTGCTTTCACTCGTGTGAACCTCGTGTCATGTTTATATTGAAGCCTGTGTAGCTAATCTAATTTGCAATAACAGGGATGGCCTGTAAGAAAAAGCATCTCTGATTTCACTTTATTTCTTTTCATATAGAAATTCCCTATGACTTGTCTCCTCTTGTGAGTGATGCCTTTTCCATCTGAGGGCTAATGAGAGGATGGAGGAAGTGCTGTTGACTGGTAGCTGCTGCGGCGGATTGCACAGCCCCTGGGCACTGGCTCGCTGAGACTGAGCAGGGCGCAGCACTGCCTGAAACGCTGCTCTCCATCATTCAGAGTGAAACCACAGCAGCCCTAGAATGTCAGATCCCACCTGCTCCTCCACACTCCACACTCTGGGGAGCAGGGGTGGGGGCTGTCTGTAACCGGCCAGACCGGTTTGTTTCTTCCCAGAATGTTCTGCTTTCCCAGTTTAATCAGATGTCCCACACTCCCTGACGTGTATAATCGGCAGTTTTTAATGAAGTGGCTATGAAGCTGCCCCAGATTCAGAAAAGTGTGATCTTGTGCCGGCTCTTTACACTATTACAGAAACAAAACACACCTAGTGCTCAGAGGAGGCACTTTGTGTGCCTGGGATGGCATCGAACACAGGCATTCCCTGTCAATAAAAAACAACACGCGTTAGAAAATTACAACTTTTGTACAACGTAAAAAGGTGTATTCAAACTGTTAATTACGGGGGGTTGTGTAAATGAAACTTTAGCAGTGACCCGTTTAATTTTGCCGTAATTACTGACAGAATAAGACAAGGCTGAATCACAATACCGTATGTTTATCTTGAAGGAGAATATTGCGCAGACGTGGTTAAACCAAAGGTTAAGAGCAAAAATTTAAAAGGGGCATGCGGAAGTATAAAAAGTGCGCAAAAAATCACACCCTGAAACCATTTGGGTTACAATCACGGAAGGCGCGACTTAGGCGGCTCCTCTAAAGAACCTGACCAAATTTGAAAGGCGCCGGCATTTTCTCTTCAAAATCCGAGGCTGGAGAACCGTCTCTTCAGGCAGGGTCCAGTCTCAGCTCCGCCTCTTCACCCACTTGGGCATAACTTCCACGGGTTCTAGAAATCTCGGCAGCAGAAGAGGGAGGGGAACGCTCCCAGCTGGCAGCCGCACTGGGCGTGCACGCGCCTCGCGAAGCCAGAGGTTGGACAACGCAGCCCGCCCAGCGCTGCTCCCGGGGGACCCCGAAACCGCCTGTGGCCCAGGCCCTACGTAGCGCGACGAGATGGGGGAGTGACAGGAGGGGTCACCGTTGCCCCCACGCACAAGTGACTTCCTGCAGGCGAGTGCGAACCGCCTTTTGCTTCCTCCTTCTTTTCTAGGACCCTTAGCCGCAGGAGAGGAAGGGACGCCGGCCGGGCGGTTTAATTGCCAATTTCCTGGTGCAGCCACAGGGCTCAGCCGCGGCTCAGCCTAGGCCACCAGCCCAGGCCTCTGGGCAGCAGGCCCGGCGCCTCCTCGAAGCACCCTTTCCCGCCGACCCCGCAATCATCACTTTGAGTTCGAGAGTGGGTGGCAGCCTGTGGTGCCCAGAGGCTCCAGCGCTCGGCGCGCCCACCGCTCCCACAGCGCCCACGGCTCCCACAGCACCCACCGCGCCCACAGCGCTGGGGACCGACTAGGGCTGTCCTCAGCCAGGGGCGCTGTGCCCGTCCGGGTGACACTCGGAGCTGGCGAGGGGTGGAAGCCCAGGGAGAGCTCGTGTCTTTAAGAGCCACGCGACAGAACTGAGCGCTATAGCTGCGCCCGCTGGGCTGGGTGGGAACGGCGCAGAGATACTCCCGCTCCAGGGCTTACAGGAGGTGTAGGTGCGGCCGAGTGTCTTCTCGGAAAGTTTCCCGCAAAAGAAGGGCCTGGCAGGCCGAGCAGCGGAAGGAGCTCGCGCTTAGCGGCGAGGTCCCGAAGGCCTGGCACCCGGCGGCCGCCCAGCTTTTCTCGCGTCTCCCGCCGCCTCTCTCCAGAGCCGCCCATAGCTCCATGGGGCGGAGGGCGCAATGCCCCCCTCTGGTTCCAGCCTTTTTCCTCCCCTTGTCTCCTCTTTCATTCATAAACCTGGTGGCTACAGACGCAGCTTGAATATTGACGTCTCTCCCCTAACTGCTCTGCCGTTAACCCAATTACAGAATTCATCAAGAACTGTGTTGAATTATCTCTTTCCATACAGTATCAGCATTAGCCTAATTAAAAGCTATAATGTCTGATATAATGATTAAATCGTTAGCTCTGCTGTAGGGAAGCAATATTTGTTTTCCCTTCAATTAGAAGCTGATTGAGGTTTTCAGAGCAGGTCAGCTGTGAAATTTGAATTATATGTGTGAGTACTGCTCACAGGGTGAGCCCCTACTCCAAAGCTCCCAGAGCTTCTCCAAATGCTTTCACCCAGAGAGCTCAGAGGCACACAGAACGCGCGCGCGCGCACACACACACACACACAGTTGTTTGCTCTTCGATCGTGAATGTGCAGCTCTCCACACGAATCACCCAAAAGAAAGCCTGAGTCGCTTTTGAGAAGAAGGGGTTTCTTGACCCTTCTCCCACAGATGCTACAAGAACAACCTTCTTGCGCCCGCAGCTGAGAGCTCCTGGAAAGTTCTGCTCTGCTGCTATCCCTGACTGCCAGGGCTCTCTTTCCGTTCTTCTTCCACATACCCCCTTTCCCTGGGCTGGGTTTTTTGTTTTTTGTTTTCCTCCTTAAAAAACAAACCAAACCACCACCCACAGAAACTTCTGTGCTACTTCGGCTTCTCCGGCTTTCTTTGGTAACAGTGGAATCAAGTTAGCCAGGACGCAGATGATGGAGCGCCCAGGCACCCAAGAGAGAGGAACGCTCCTCGAGAGCTCCCTGGCCATCACCCGCGCACTCTGGAGCTCAGTCCCCCGAACGCGCGCTCCAGGCCCTCGAACAAGGCCTCTGGCAGCCAGAGAGGGTGAGAGGCGCCAAGGCTTCAGAGAACGGAGAGCCCTGGAATCTTGGCGAGGGCGGCAGCGGCCAGCAGACGGCGATCGCGGCGCGCGCCACGGAACGGCCAGCTCAGACGCGCCGCGGGGCCTCAGGCTGGAGCCGCGCGGCTGGGCCAGCTGCCTTTTCGCCCCCCGTGGCTCCGCGCGGGAGGAAACCCGGCCTTCTCTGTCCGCCGCCCTCCCGCTGCTGTGTCCTCTGCACCCCCGCCCGCCCCCACGCGGTGCCCCCGACGCGCTCCCCGCCCTCGCCCCGCGCCTCCTGTAGGCAGAAATGGCCTCGAAGGCCTCTTCCAACTTGAATGGCTCTTTCTTCTTCTCTCTCCCGCCCTTTCTTCGCCTCCTTCTCCTCTCCTCCTTCCGACTACTCTTTTCTCTTTCAAAAGCTCCGCCTGGAAACTGGCGGCTTCCTCTTCATCTGCCTCCTTTAACTGTGGCCCCGGCCTTCTGGGGCGACACCAGAGCCAAGAAGCCTGAGCCCCTCGGAGGTCGGAGGAGTCACCTACATGTGGCCTCCGCCCTCCAACCGGCCCCCAGAAGCCGCAGGAGCTGAACCCAGGAGGGCAACCGGTTGTGGTGTGGCCAGATGTCCCTGGAGAGTGTCAGCAGGACCGGTCGGCTTCACCAGGACCACGAAAGACAGGCCAGGGTTTCTGTCTTCTTTCACTGTCCTCCAGAACTCCTAGCTCTTTGCCTGGGGCTTGGGACTGACACTGGGCACAGCAAATCCGTCTCTAGATGCCACAAAGCTCTCTCTCATGCCTGGTGGGGGTCGGGTGGGGGGGGACAAAAGCTAAAAGTGTTCATTACTCCATATAGATAGTTTAGGATAATGGTGTTGAAGTCCAGCACTGAAAGTTGAGGGTTCTTGCCTAATGGCCTAATCTACCACAGGCATATAGACATGTGTGTGTGTGACTTCTAAAGATTGTTTGGTTTTGGATTGTCTTTGAAGATTATGACCACAGGTCACATACAATAGAAAGTATTTTTATTTATCCACATTTCTAAGTTGATCTTCACTTTGGCATTTTGAGCAAAGAAGCACAATGAAGTTTCTGAGTTGCCAAAAAAGCAAATTTGGTCAATCAACAGTGAAAGTAACCCTTTGCTTGAGGGTCCAGACTTCCTATGATATTACTTGGGAATAGGGAAGTTAGTGTTCACATCTTCAGGAGTCCCGCCTTTGGGAAAATACTGAGTTTGAAGGATGTCACTGCCAACCTGGCTGCGAGTGGAAGGGAGAAGGAGGTGCCTTTCAAACTGGTTTTGGACTGTCTCTGCTTTTTTAAAGAGTCACTAAGGAAAGAGGTTAGAAGGAGCAAGAAATTGAGGCTTCCAGAAGCCATCGATTGCCAGCAGGAGTTAATATGATGCTCTTCAATCCTCGTGCCAGGAAGGAAGGCACAGAGGTCTGGCATGCAGTGCCCTATGCTGCCTAATTTGCACTGCCTGCTGCCGCCAATCATTCATCACTTGGCAACAAGTTCCACCTGCAGCTTTGGTTTAATACTTATGCAGGTGGTCACCCACAGTGTGTGAACCCGCTTGGGCCTAGGGAACACCTCGTCACTAAAGAGGGCTTATGCAGAGCACCCTGAACGCAGAGCACTAGTGTGATCTCATACGACGCTAAACCATTTTCTTCCTATTTAGATGCTCTGAAAAACAAGGGTAACGTCGTATTTGGAAACAATTTTCAGGACTATGGTAGAAATAAACTAGACCATTTCAAACTCAGCTATCCAAGTTCCCCAAAGCATAAAGCATTCCTGCAAAGCACACTGGAGTGCAGGTTGTTTATAAAATAAATCGCTCCATTGATATGGAAAATAATGTGCCAAGCCTGATTCATACAACGCATTTTCAGGGAGTCTTAAGCTATTTAGTTTAAACTCTAAATTGAAAAGCAGAGGAAAGAAATCTTTCAACTGCTAAGTGGATAATATAGTTTATAATTTGTAAACCATTTCCTTTATTTCAGTCTTGCTGACTTTTCCTAACACACTGGATCTCACTGCACACTCATTGCCTCCTAAATTATCAAGAAAAAAATGGGTCTATAGCATTCCCAAACAATATTCTTGCTCCTTTTTTGTTCATTCACAATGTAACTGATATTTGTAGGTAGTGCATGGAACAAATGAAAAGATTTAACAAACTCGACCGGTGAAATAAGAAGGTAGTTGGAAACCCAGTTTATAACCTAGATATTTAGTGAAAAATAAATATGAAATGATGTTCCCTTTCTAATATAATTATATATTATTTGATGAATTTACTACTAAATGCTGAATGGCCTGGAATAAAAGCGGTTTAATCTGCAGAGAGATCGATTTGCTGTTGCCCTGCACGCTGAGGCAACCCTGCAATAATAATAATAAACCCTACAGTAATAATCATAGCAATTGAGGAAATAAAGCATTATTCTTTTACCTTGGACAAGCAACAGGGTCAAGAAATTCACAACCTCAGAATTTTTTTTAAGAGAAAAAAAAGTGTCACGTGTTCTCTGCCCCACAGACTCAAACACCCTATCACTTCTATTACCGTTACCATCATCCTTACTGAATATTTCTATTACAAGACAAGCAGACACGTGACATGCGGTGAAGGCTCCACTTTAACCATCACCAATCTCCATAAGCACTCTCATCTCAGGGTGCCTCGGTGAGGACCGAGGAGGAACGCTTGGGCTCAAAGAAGTCTTTGGACCACTTTCAGATCAGTCTGGTGGAAACCGTAGTGTGAGCGCTATGATAATTGAGACTGGGTTTGACAATCTCTTGCATGCTCGCAAATCAAAGCCACTTTGAGGTTTAAGAAATATAACCGCAGGTGAAGGCCTTCCTGTTTCCACGAGCCGGGCCTTTCCTTTGCAGGATTTAGACCCGCGGCTGTGACCCGGCCCCGAGGCCTCGCCTTTCATTCGGGTTAGTTGGCCTCGCGCAGTTCACGCAGTTTTCTCAGTGCTTAGGCAACCAGCTGGTGGGAGACTCGCTCCAGAAAAGCGTGGGCCAGATCATTCTTTTGCGATTCAACAAACTTTTTCAACTGTTATTCGGGAGCTAGATTCCAGATAGGTCTTGTCGCGTTCCACCTTCCTAGAAATTCCTTTTGCAGAGGAAGAAGACCCGGGTTGGGAAGAGTGCGTGACCATGACCCCAGGCTCATTAAAAGACCCACCCCAAAAAAGTTTAGGGCTGGTACGAAACGGGGCTAAGGAGCCAAGCGCACACAAATACTCCCCCTTTACCCAAATTGAGGGGCCTGGTCTGTGAAGGCCCTGGCTGCAAGAGCGGGCACCCGAGAACTTCAGTGCGCATCGCAGCTGAGAACAGATGTGGGGGAGGGTGGAGGTGGGGTTAATGAGCCGTCTGATCCTTGCAGGAGAACCTGTAGGAGCCCTCGGAGGGTCTCCCCTGCGCCCATGGGAGCGCCCCTCCTTTTCAGCACTCGGGTGAGCTGAGGGTGACGCCCCGGCCTCGCGCTCAACTTTCCCCTTCCCTGCAGGCTCGGAGTTGGCCGGCGGGGGCAGAGGAGGAGCTGGGTTTCCACCGCGCCCGTGTAAAACTGGCCCAGAGCTGCGTTTCCTCCTCCCAACCCCTGACGATTCTTCCTAAGTCTTCGCTTTTCAACCCAATCGTTAATCATTCGGAGCGCGCGGGCGGGGAGCGGCGAGGAGGGCGAGCTCGGGGTTCGCCGCCGCCGCCGCCGCCGCCGCCGCGCGCGCGCTCAGGAAGCGGTGTGGCTGTCACCCCCTCCCGGGCCTCCTGCCCCCCTCCTTCCTGCTTTGCTCCCCCTCCTTCCTCCCCTCCTCCCTGCTCTGCCGCCCGCGCCCAGTGTATCTACTCCCTCCCCACGTCACTTGCCAGCGCGCCATGCAAATCACCGCCGCCGCCGGCTCCCATTGGCCGCGGCGCGCACATTTAATGGCAGCCCGGGCCCGGCGTATGGCTGCTGGGCCCCGCGCGCCGCCGGCCCCGCGTGCGCCTCCTCTCCGAGCGCACGGCCCCGGGCAGGCAGCGGGCAGCCAGTCCCGGGCTCGGCGGCCCCGGCTCTCCGGCCCATTCCGCGAGCCCGCGCTCCTCCCGCTGTCCCTGGACCCCTCCCTGGCTGCACCGTAATAGCCCCCTCCGGGCCCCCCTGCGCCCCCCCCTCGGCGCCTGGCTCCCCCCGGGCAGCTGGGAACAACACATGCCCAGCGCACGCGGCGCGCCGCGCTGCTAGAAGTTGCAGCCCCCGAGTTGGAGGCCGCTGAGGATCGAGCACAGAAGGAAGGACACAGCGCGCGGCGGCGGCGGCCGGCGAGGAGGAGACAGCGCACCCCCGGCCGGACCCAGCGCAAGGCTCCTGGCCCGGAAAGTGGAGCCGCAACTTGGCCACGACTGCACCTGTTTGCACCGCTCCACCGAGGGCGCCTGGGCTGCGGTGGCGGCGAGGACTGCGACCCCGACTGTCGGCCTCTTTGGCAAGTGGTTTGTGCACCGGGAGAAACTTTAAACCTGCGAGCCGAAGCGGCGCTGAGCGCGTGTGTTTCTGCCTCTTTTTGTTGTCGTTGCCTTCACCCCTACCCATTCTTCTCTCTGCTAGGACACCCCCGCCCCCGTCTCGCTCCGTTCGAACTCCTCTCTGTCTACCCCCCAACCCGGCCGTCTATGCGCCAGGCCCTCTCCTCGCGGTGCAGGTGAACCCGCCAGCCGCCCCGATGTACAGCATGATGATGGAGACTGACCTGCACTCGCCCGGCGGCGCCCAGGCCCCCACGAACCTCTCGGGCCCCGCCGGGGCGGGCGGCGGCGGGGGCGGAGGCGGGGGCGGCGGCGGCGGCGGGGGCACCAAGGCCAACCAGGACCGGGTCAAGCGACCCATGAACGCCTTCATGGTGTGGTCCCGCGGGCAGCGGCGCAAGATGGCCCAGGAGAACCCCAAGATGCACAACTCGGAGATCAGCAAACGCCTGGGCGCCGAGTGGAAGGTCATGTCCGAGGCCGAGAAGCGGCCGTTCATCGACGAGGCCAAGCGGCTGCGCGCGCTGCACATGAAGGAGCACCCGGATTACAAGTACCGGCCGCGCCGCAAGACCAAGACGCTGCTCAAGAAGGACAAGTACTCGCTGGCCGGCGGGCTCCTGGCGGCTGGCGCGGGCGGCGGCGGCGCGGCCGTGGCCATGGGAGTGGGTGTGGGCGTGGGCGCGGCAGCCGTGGGCCAGCGCCTGGAGAGCCCGGGCGGTGCGGCGGGCGGCGGCTACGCGCACGTCAACGGCTGGGCCAACGGCGCCTACCCGGGCTCGGTGGCGGCGGCGGCGGCGGCCGCGGCCATGATGCAGGAGGCGCAGCTGGCCTACGGGCAGCACCCGGGCGCGGGCGGCGCGCACCCGCACGCGCACCCCGCGCACCCGCATCCGCACCACCCGCACGCGCACCCGCACAACCCGCAGCCCATGCACCGCTACGACATGGGCGCGCTGCAGTACAGCCCCATCTCCAACTCGCAGGGCTACATGAGCGCATCGCCCTCGGGCTACGGCGGCCTCCCCTACGGCGCCGCGGCCGCCGCCGCCGCCGCTGCGGGCGGCGCGCACCAGAACTCGGCAGTGGCGGCGGCGGCGGCGGCGGCGGCCGCGTCGTCGGGCGCCCTGGGCGCACTGGGCTCGCTGGTCAAGTCGGAGCCGAGCGGCAGCCCGCCTGCCCCTGCGCACTCGCGGGCGCCGTGCCCCGGGGACCTGCGCGAGATGATCAGCATGTACTTGCCCGCGGGAGAGGGGGGCGACCCGGCGGCGGCAGCCGCGCAGAGCCGGCTGCATTCGCTCCCGCAGCACTACCAGGGCGCGGGCGCGGGCGTCAACGGCACGGTGCCCCTGACGCACATCTAGCGCCGCCGGGAGGCCGGGGACCCTGGGCGGCGACTCCTGAGCTCGCGGCCCGCCCCGGTGCGGCCTGGCTTTGTACAGACGTTTCGAGGCTCTGGTCAAAAGGAAAACACTGGAGACGAACGCCCGGTGGCGCGTGCCGCCAGCTCACCTTTCCCGGAGATCTGGGCGACCGCTGGGCGCTGACACCAGACTTGCGTTTTAGACTGTATTTCGGTGTTTTCTTGAGACTTTTTGTACAGTATTTATCACCCGCGGAGGAGGCGGAAAGCGTTTTCTTTGCTCGAGGGGACAAAAAGGTCAAAACCAGGCGAGAGCAAAGCCAACTTTTGTATCCCGGCCGGCGCCTTCACTTTCCCCCGCGTCGCTTCCCGGCGGCGCCGACAGCCTGAGCCCAAGCGACCCGGAGCTCGTCGCATTTGTTCTAGATGTAGTGAGGCAGGTCCAAGCACTTACAAGTTTTTTGTAGTAGTTTCCGCTCTTTTGGGTTGGTTTGTTAATTTATACAAAGCGATTACCACCACCATCCCCTCCTTAAGGCGGCGGAGTTATATTCTGGGTTTTGTAAAACTTTCTGTATCTGACCATTTCCATTTTTTTTTTTTTTTTTGGTTTTGTATTATTTCTTGTAAATGCATTGTGAAAATTTTATTTTAGGCGTTGCAATGCGGGGAGGAGAAGTCAGATTATGTACATAGTTTCCTAAAAAGCCTTTCTTCTAAAAACGGAAAAAGACACCCGCCCCCCCGAAAATGTTTTGACTCAATAAATTTAACAGAGAAAGCCCATTTCCCCATAAATTTGAAACATGCTATTTTTATATGCATGTTCTATGAGTTCAAAATGCAGTTAGGAAATCTGAAAGGGAAATCATCTGGATGCACTAAAAGTAAGGGAACCCCGGGGAATGGGGCGGGGGAAATAGGATTTTCAAGGAAGATTATTCAATGGAAGAGAAGAAAGTTAAAACCTATAGGTTATTTTGTAGAACTGAAGTGTTACTACAGGCCGAGAAATAATTAAAAGTATCTTCTGCTCGGGCGGCTGGGGTGGCTGCACGTTCGTTATCTTGCTGGGTGCCTTCCACCTGACTGGGCTTCTGTGCCACTGTTTGGTCCAGAGGAGAAAGGAGGAAGGGAAGACCCCAATGGCGGACCCGGGACCAGGCCTTGGATGAGGGACAAAGACCAGGGCAGGTCGCGGGTTTCCCAATTCCCCAGCAATTAAAATTTCGAGCAGAATTTATCTAAGTGTGTTTCCAGGAAACAAAATCGCTGAACCAAAATGTGTTGCAGCCGAGCCCCCTCTGTACACCCGCTACCCCTCCCTCTGGCTTCTTTCTCCTGGGAAAACGGGCGAAATCATTGTGTTGGATTCTCATACACACAGAGAAATATCGACCATCACCCTCCCCTGCGTGAACTGGGATGCAAGTTGCTAACCGACGTGAACGCAAAATGCCTTGTTCATTACTCTTGACGAGATCTTGAGGTTGTTTGATGCTTTAAATTTTTTAATTATATTTTTTTCTAGGTGTTTATTGGTACATTGCAGTTTTTTTCTGAAATTTAAAGTTTTCTGTAAAACTTTGTCTTCAAGTAATCTGACAGCATTAAATATTGCATTTAAAAGTTATACTGTAGCAAATACATTTAAAAATTAATCACAACATTAAGATGAAATTATATTTTTGAATCAAATCCTTATTTTGACTGGCTCTACTACCTTACTGGTGCTCCATGTGAAAATAAAACTTATAAGCTTTTGAAAAAAAAAAAAAAAAAAAAACACTTTAAGTCCTGATGGAAATAGGTTGATTTCAGCAGCCTTAGGCTTCCCCCTCGTTTCCTCAACACCTTTTATTGTCCTGGAGTGAGTATGGACTGTCCATCCAAAAGTGGGCCTATGTTATCAGTTTCATGAGAACTGAATTCAGCCTACTTTTGAGAACAGCTTTAAGTATAATGCTAATCTGACAATTGACGTGTAATTTTGGGGAGTCATTTTGATAAGTTTGTTTAAACCACTCATTCGTTAAAGTGATTGCAAAAAAACTTCAAGAATGATGTCCACTGCTTTCTAACAATAAAAACCCCCTTTTCTTTTTCTTTTTTCTTTCTTTTAACTATTTGATCCTTTCTGAAGCAGTTGTTTCTAGAAGTGTCTGTGTGCCCATGGATGGCTGAGCAGCATTACCACTTAGTCTGGGAAAGGGCCTTCCCAATCCCCTCTGGGAGTTGCTTTGGGAAATTCTATAATGCTTGTTCTGTTAACTCACTGGGACCTTGAGGATTTTCTCTGAAATATACAGACTTAAAGGACCCTCTCTGAGGTTCTTTGGCGTCCACTGCTCAGTCTGGCCCCCATGTTCTCCTGTGTGTACCCTGGAGTTTCTGTGTGTAATTGTTGGCATCTGGGTCTTGGCTCAACATTAGGACGTGGGCCCCACTTTAGAGCCACAGACTATGAAAAGTTGAGTTAGTGCGCCCGGGACGCCAGGCAAGCGGCCTGTGTCTCCCCGGAGGATGGTCTTACAGACTGGCAGTAGGCAGGTGCTTCATGCACAGTCAGTGAAATAGCCAATGCCAGGTGCTCCAGCCATCTTCCTTCCTTGTTTTGTTGATTAGAACAGCACGGACAAAAGCAAATAGAAATTTTTTAATGACTTATTGAAAAATATCACAGGGTTGAGGGGCAAAGAAATTAGCTGAGATTCATCTCAAGATTGAGATTCTATCCCCCTTTCCCCGCCCCCAGCAGTGTATCTCCAATTAAAATTAGCGGAGAAAAAATTACACTAGGCCCTGAGACAACTGTGAATGCAGTGCTTGGCCAAGGTAACACTCCTCGTATTCAAGGAGTGAAATACTGTATGATGATAGTTATTATATTATATGACGACTTCATTCACTTCCCAAATCACAGGGTGGTGCTTCTGTCGCTTAGTCCAATTATGTTTGCAAGCCGTGTAGAGAAGGCGGACAGCAGTCTTTGAGGCCTGGGGAAAGTTTTCAGCAGTTCGAGCGGGGGCGACGGTGTGACTGGTAAATCCGCCATTGCGCTCGGCCCTGCCCTCCACACCGGGGGTAGGAGGGTTCGCTTGAGGGTTTTGTTTTGGTTTGTTTGTTTATTTTAAGCCTTGTTTTGTTTTTCAACTCCTCGGCCCCTTTGTTGTTGAGATTTTGACACCCCCTTCCCCGGAGAAACCCACTTGTACTAGATGATTTAGTTTGAAAGAAGACTCGGGCACAGCGGCCTGATCTACAGATGCGCGTCGGGAGCGTGACTGATAGGTCTATTAAAATCACGCGTGTGGGAGAACGGCACTCATACTCCCGCGTTTCATTTCCCAACAAAGACCTGGCACCGCAGATTTCTGTCTACGGAAAATTCTGGTTAATTCAAGAAACCCGTCCCGGGACGTGTGTCCCCAGAAGGCGCGCTCCGGGCTGGCCCCGGCTCCAGCGCCCCCCGGACCCCATCCGTCCTGGGCCGGCTCCCGCCTCCGCCCCACCCACGCTCTGCCTGTGCCCCGGGGCAGAGGCTCCAGAGGCTGCGGCGGCGGCAGAATTTAACCCCGGGGCTGAGTCCTTGGAAACTGCAAGTGGAACGCAGACTTGGCCTTGGCTGGTCTCTCTTTCCAGCCTAATTGGCGAGATTGAAAGGGCTGGCCGGATGGGGAGGAGTGAGCTGGGTGCGGGCCCCGTAGCGAGAAAGGGGGACTGGGTGCCCCCCGAGTCCGGCAGGGTGGGGCGGTGTCAGGACCGAACTAGGGCGAGGAGGGGCGCGCGTGGAGGTGCAGGCCGGGAGGTGGGGGACGCAGGGACCCCTCACCCTTCCTCCGCTCCCGCCTGTGGCCGGGCCTCGGGACCACCTCCCAGGATCTGAGGGCGAGCACTCTCCTCCCGCTTCCTCCCTGCCTCGCCTGTTCTTCCCTCCCTCCCTCGCTTCTCCCTCCCCGGCCGTTCCGCTCCAGCTGCGCGCCCGCCGGGACCCTGCTCCGCCCGCCCCAGGAGGAGCCGAGCAGTGTCCGCTCCCGGTCCCGACGGGTCCCCTCCGGGCGGGGGTGGCCGGGCCTCTTCGGGGCGCACCCCGCTGCCTGGGCCTCAGAGTCGCCCCTTCTCCGGCTCTGCTCGCGGCTGAGCCCCGCACACCGCGCCTCTGCCCTTCGGGTCCCGGGGCTCTGCCCTCCCTCCCAGCCCCCGCAATCCACTCCCAGCTCCCCTCCAGTCCCAGCGCCGCCTTCACCGCCCTCCGACTCCCGCCCCGAGCCGCGTCTCCGCCACCGGCCTCTGGGCGAGGCCTGGCCTTCTCTTTGTCTCTGAAGCTCGGCCGCCCCGTCCTTCCCCCGCCAAGGCCCGCGCGCGGCTCCCCTCTCAGTCCCACTCTGGCCCCTGGGGGCCCAGCCTGAGGGTCGGGGCGGGGAGGGGCAGGTGTCGAGGCGGCCCTTGCTCCCCCCACTCGCCCTTCATTCCTTCGGCCGCGTCCCCGCAGGCTCTGGGCGGGAGGGCGTGGGGGTCCCCGGGCGCCCATCTCCCTCGGGTCCACGCCGGGGCCTGGAGGCCAGGCGGGGTGTCAGCCGCCGGTGGGGGGCGAGTGGAGATTAAGATGACTGATGCGAGGGACGGGGCCGAGGGTTTTGTGTAAAAAGAGAGCAGGATTAGCGGAGAGAAAGTGCTGACCCGGGGTCAGCCGCAAGTCAAACCCTTTTACACTCAGCCGGCGGAACGAGCACATCTCGGGCTGGACAGCAACAAGTGGGCGCGAGGGAGGGGGAGGGGAGGCAGGGCCCGGCCGGGTCCCGGGCGACGGGGGGAGGGGACCAGAGAGGGGGAGGGGACGCGGCCGCAGCGCCCCAGGCCCGTGGCGTCCTGGGGTGGGGGGGTGGGGGAGCGCGCCCGCGCACTAGCGACCCGGGGTGCGGGCCTGGGGCCTGCAGGGCGTGCCAGGCTGCCCTCCCCCGACTCCATCTCTTCTGTCAACACCTGCCTTTTCCATTGCCCGGGGCTGCTTCGGCTGCTCCACTGGAGGGAGGACTGGAGAGAACGCTGCCCGCGCCCTCAGCCCCAGAGGCTGTTTTAGAAACTCTTTCTTAATTTCCATAAGAAACAAAAAATCTCAGAAAGGCCTGGCTCCGCTCCCCGACCCCGCGTCCCCAGGCTCTCCAGGAATCTGCGCCTTAGCTGAGCTTCTTCGCAGCCCCCGACCTGTTTCTGGGGGGCCTGTGTGACGCAGAATCGGGGTGTAAAATATCAAGGCTGTTTATCACTAGTCTGGCTTCTCCACCCGGACAACGCGGCGGCTCCTGGGCGTTTCGCGTGGCGTTTTTCGTCGCAGAGGGAAAGCCGCGGCTCTGCGGGAAAGGAGTGAAAACCGGAGTGTGGGTGAAGAGGAGGGGGAGGTCAGGGGACAAGGAAAGAAAGCAGATGAATTAATCTTCCTTAGCAACCAAGCTGGAAATTTCTGCTGAAAGTACAACAGCAAGAGTTTTAACATGAAAAACGCATGAAGAACCCAAGCAAGTGATAGATCCAAAGACGGGAAAAGATCATCTATTTTGATAGTAAAAATAAAAAGAACAGGATTGCCATGTTTTTGTCTGAATTACTTTTCATCCGCCGACAGGAAACACCAACACTAAAACACAAACAGAGGACAAAGCACTTTTTAAAACAACACAAAACAAGCAGCTCTGAGTGAGTGACCTGTCCGCAGCTCACCCTGGGTGACATAGAGCACTGGTGGAAAATGGGTCCTGAGTTCAAAATCAAGTCACAGCTGCTTGGCAAGTTGCTAAGTGTGACTTGCAGGGAAATCGCGTCTGGGAGAGAAACGCTGGACCTTGTGAGTAATTCCCAATGCCCGGTAGGCAGCTGGCCAGGCTGTAATTGCCCTGGGCCACTTCAGAGCAACCATGTGGGTGCATTGAAGACGTTGTTTGTGGAGAGCAGCAGGTCATCACATGCAAAGCCTTGAAATAGTCAGCCAGTCAAATCAGTGGAAAAAATCCGCTTTTGTTAGATTTTGCAGTTTCAGGAATTAGGCATTCATTGCAGAGCTGCAGTTTTGAGAAATTGCAATGTCAGGCATGTTCCCAATGGGGAAATATTGTGAGTGTGGAGGAACGTGAGATGGGGTTTGACAATGGGGAGACTGACAAGAGTCATCACCCAGACATTGTTTTCTCTCCCAGCACCCCGGAAATGCTAACGAGAGATGGTATCTAGTGGCAGCGGTGGCACTCCATGCTAGTCCTACGCACTCCCAAGACGCAGAAACAGTCTTAGGCAGCTAAGGAACTGACCTGGGATTTCCAGGGCGGAGGCGCCTTCCAGGTTCCTAAAACCTGTGAACGGTAGACTGGTAGTGTCAAAATCAGCCTGAAAACATTCAAAGCAGAGGTCAACTTACATTTTCGTTCCAAGTGACAGAATAGCAGGAAAGCCAGGTGAGCATATTTTAACCTCAGAAAGGATTTAGCAGCCTCGTGCTTTAAGTAATTCAGACTCTTGTGGGAAATTTCAGTAAGTGGAAAAGCCTGAACTTCAGTGGTGAGTGTCCAGGTAGATGGAGAAGGAGAAGCCAGTTCTTTGTGTTAGAAATTGAACTGAAGAATGAAGTTTCTCCTTGTAAAAACTGGCCGTTTGCATTTTCACAGTGTCATCATGCTGGTCACAGGTTAGCTGTGTCCTTGGGCAAATGTCCTTACCTCTGAGTCCATTTCCTCAGATGTAAAACAGAAATCATAAAACCAGCTTCACAGGGACGCATCATCTAAGTGCATGCAGTGCCCAGCAAATAGAAAGCACTCGATCAAGGATCCCGAGTCAGCTCAGGGCACGTCCAATGGACGACTGGGACAATAAGTGCCAGATTTGGCCTAGGCAGGAAACAATGGAAGCTATACAAACCACAGTCTTTCCATGTATCCATATTAATCTCGATTTCTCTTTAAAGTTGCTTGACAGTTGTGACATTCATTCTTTCATCTGTTCAACAAGCATTTATTACGAGTCCATTAAGTGTTCAAGTTGAGCATGAGCACACGCTATGTGTCCAGCCTGTGTCCATGTGCTGAGGATGCAAAGATCAGCCCTACCGGGCTCACCATCTGGTGGGTGAGACTGATGATCACACAGGCAGTATGATGTCAATGGTTATGGGTGTGTGACACGGGCCCATGCCAGATGCTCAGGCAGGGTGCTCTTGCCCAGTGTGTGAGAACCAGGGAAGGTTTCACAGAGGAGGTAAACCCACGCTGGAGCCCGTGACTTCCTGGTGCTCCGATAAATACTCCCTCAGGTGGTCTTCCTATGAGACTTGCACGTTGGGTGTTCTTTATCGATAGATGCAGATTGCAATGTAAATTTGAACAGAGTATATATGATAATGCTTTGTTTTTTAATGAATGATTGCTTCAGATTGGTCTTGGTGGTCAAAGACGGAAACTTAGTGGTTTACAAGGGTAATGGTCTTTCAGCTTCAAGGTGCATGGGATCACCGGGAGAGCTGGTTCCAAATTCAGGTTCTCAGACTCTGCTGCTGGGAGGCTGCTTCTGGGTTCCAGCAGGCCTCAAGGGTCTGCCCTTTCTTAGGCAACCTGGGGAGATTTTGAGGCCAATCCTGGATGACACTTGGGAAACCTGTGTTAGGAGATGGTGCTTTTTTTTTTTTTTAATGGTAAGTAGCTACTAAGGCTGTCTCTAGATCATTTAAATTTGAGTAGCTATTTATTATTTATAAAGTGCTCTCATTTAATTGTTCAATTTAGATGATTTTTGAAAAAAATTAAATTAGTGGAAGAAGAAAAAAAATTTTTTTGAGCTGGATTATTAGAATATTCCTAACAGAAAAGACTGATGTACTGATTCTATTTCCATTTTCCTGCGGGTTGTGTCCCCTGCCTGCAAATACATCCTGACTCTCCTGAAGAGCTGTTGGGGGGAACAGGGGAAGCAGAAACCACACATCCATTTCTGCTTTAAAGGCAGCATGATGAAAAGGACCAAACAAAGTCATATATTGCGTCTTATCAATTTCTAATTGTAACAGACTAATTTGTATGTAAGTAGACTGGCTCTGTACAATACTTATGAATACAATATTGGCCCAAACACTCTTGTTATTGAGGGTTATTTTAAGGGCCTTTGAAAAGTCAGAGAAGGGCCATGTAATAGTACCACAAAAGGGTTGAATTGCTTTTGTCCAATAGATCATAACTGTAATAATGATGATGAGATGTTCTCTAGCTACTGAATTTCTCAGTAGTATCATCTGTAAAATGGGAAGACCTTGTTAAAGAGGCTTGATACATTAAGTACTTTAAATTTCTTTGAGAGGAAGGGGTTATGCCAATAGAAGGGGCTAAACAGAAGAAACTATTGTGTATCAACAGTATTTTAGTATTTTATCTACACGGCATTTAATCCGGCATTATGGATGTTACCATACTGCTGTTCATAGTGAAAACAGCATTCACTGTATTTATAGATACAGATACAGATTAAAGGATGGTTGTGGAAGACCTCATTCACTGTTTGAAGAGCATGTAAGAAAAACTAATTTTAAATGAGAGAATTTTGAAAATGCTTTTAATTTAAAATATTTATTTAGAAAAGTTATATATTTTAGTTTTTCAAACAATACTGCTTTAAATATGTTCTTAATTTTAAAATACTGAGTGAAATTTGGACAACAATCAAGTTATTTACTTACTTGGGAATTATATAAAATTCTTGAAATGTTTTAACCAACACTTTATTATTTGAAAATGAATATATCACCTGTAGCAACTATTTGCAGAAAAATAAAATGATATTTAAAATCACAGCTCAAATTAAAAAATGCAATTGCATTAAGATATAATAGATACAAAATAGATCATTTTAAATCAATCTATAAACTAAAAGCTCAATACCAATATGAATAACATGTTTTTACTTAATTTGAACCAGTTCTGATGATATTAAATCAGGTTTGAGAAAAATAGAACATTTGCAATAACATTTTAAGGTGATTTGTTACTTGAGGATTTTTTTCAAAACTTAACCAAATAATGGCTAACGCAGCATGCCTGCCCCTGCACCCTGGCCACAGCAGGTCCTCAGCTGCGTGGACCAGCCTGCCCTCCCTGGGATGTGTCCTGAGGAAGCGGGTGCTCCTGGGAATAGGGCAGGTGGAGGCAGGCCCACCCCCATCGCCTGGCCTCTCCGACCGCTAGACTCTTTCTGGTTTGATTTCCAGCATCAGCACAGCTCTGGGCACATAGCACAGGGGCAACAAATATTCACGGAGTTGAGTTCAGTACAGCAGGGCAGAGGCAAGGAGCCCAGAGCCAGCTCAGGGAAAGGCCGGCCCGGGTCGGCCCACGGAGTGCCTCTGTCCCTGTGGACGTGGGCCAGCCCATCCTCATCATGGGCCGTGCACCCTGGAGTCCCTGTCACAGAACCCCGAGAACCTCAGTCACTGCCCAGCTGAGGCTGCTGTGGTTATTGAGACACAGAAAGCACAGTCCAGCGCCCAGAGATGAGGAGCTGGAAAGGGAGCCAGATAAGCAGCTGCTCCTGCTGCGTGGGGGGGGCGTGGGCATGGACCCCTCCTCGGGGGCAGGAGAGCTGGGGAGGGTGCTGGAGCTTCTGTGGGAGGAAGCCCTGGGGGTCTGAGTGGGGTCAGCCCTGGACCTGGGACCTGGAGCTTGCCAGCTCTCAATTCCCAGACCTGCTGCATCATTCTCACAGGGCGTGGGCGAGGAATGCTTGTCGGTGTGCGGCTGTGCTGTGCTGTTTTGCTGTATTGCTGCACTATGTTGTGTTGTATTGTGCTATGCTGTTTTGTTCTGTTGTGTTGTACAGTGTTGTGTTGTGCTGTGCTGTTTTGTTGTACTGTGTTGTCTTTTGCTGTGCTGTATTGTGCTGTGCTGTGCTGTTGTGTTGCGCTACATGCTGTGTTGTGCTGCATGTTGTGTTGCGTGTTGTGCTGTGCTGTGTTGTGTGCTATGTGTTGTGTTGTACTGTGTATTGTATGTTATGTTGTGCTGTGTGGTTTTGTGTTGTGCCATGTGTTGTGTTGTGTTGCACTATGTGTGGTAGTGTGTTGTGCTGTGATGTCTTATGCTGTGTGCTATGTTGTGTTGTACTGTGTGTTGTGTTGTGTGTTGTGCTGTGCTGTGTGCTGTGTTGTTACATTGTGCTGTTCTGTATTGTGCTGTGTGCTGTGTGTTGTGTTAAATTGTGCTGTTGTGTTGTGCTGTGTGTTGTGTTATATTGTGCTGTGCTGTGTGCTGTGTGTGGCGTTGTGTTGTGCTGTGCTGTGTTGTGCTGTGTGCTATGTGTTGTGTTGTACTGTGTATTGTGTTGTGCTGTGCTGTGCTGTGTGCTGTGTGTTGTGTTAAATTGTGCTGTGTGTTGGGTTGTGCTGTGTGTTGTGTTATATTGTGCTGTGTGTTGTGTTGTGCTGTGTGTTGTGTTATATTGTGCTGTGCTGTATTGTGCTGTGTGCTGTGTGTTGTGTTANATTGTGCTGTGTGTTGTGTTGTGCTGTGTGTTGTGTTATATTGTGCTGTGCTGTATTGTGCTGTGTGCTGTGTGTTGTGTTAAATTGTGCTGTGTGTTGTGTTGTGCTGTGTGTTGTGTTATATTGTGCTGTGTGTTGTGTTGTGCTGTGCTGTGTGCTGTGTTATATTGTGTTGTACTTTATTGTATTGTGTGCTGTGTGTCTTGTTGTTTTGTGTTGTGCTGTGCTGTGTTGGGTCCTCTCCTATTAAGATAAGGTGCACAGGGCTGGTTCAGGCACGTGGAAGGAGCAGATCAGGCAGGGAACAGGGAGCCCCACTCCCTGCCCCAGACTGAAACCAGAACTGTGAGGGACCCTGCTGGGCCACACTCTGGCTTTGTCATGGAGCCATCAGGAGGCCTCTGTAGGCTCCTGTGAGATGCAGTGAGACAGGATCTTGATGTGGAAATAGGTCCGAAGCTCATCCCACCCGCCTGCCTCCGGTGCCAGTTAGGATTCCACTTTGTACCACCCCTTGCTGCAGTGTGGATTTCACTGTTACTTGCTTGGATATTTGAAATGTACAAACTTGGAATTTAGTGTTCTGAATCAGAATGATTGGTGTCAGTACAGTGCAAGAGAAGCAAATATGCCCTTTCCCAGTGACAGGATGGTGTCTCGTGACCCACCCCAACCTGGTCCCCGACGCCTGTGGTTTCTCAAACTGTGAGTCAAGGCACCCCAGAGCTCTGCAGGCTCCGGATAGCTTTAAATTCGGAGAGAAACAGCACTGCGGGCCCGTCCCAGGCCCCGTGAGCTAGCTGGAGGCAGCTTTGGACTCCCAGGGTGAACTTGCAGCTACACCCCTCTGGATGACATCATCTATTTGCAGAGCTGGGTTCTTGACAGTTGCTGTGTCAAAAGCAATTCCTGTGGGAAGCGTGGTGTAGGCCAGGAGATGCGGGGTTGGGCAGAAGGAGACGCAGGGCTGGAGGGGCGGGGAGCTGAAGACAGCCACGTGCAGACCGCCAGGACGGAAGGCTGCTGTGCAGGAAGCCAGGAGAAAATATGACTTTTCATTTCAATCTGTATGTGTCCCTTTAAAAAATGGCTGCTACATTGTTAGAACAGAAATGCATGTTAAGTTGTTTGAACTTGACTAACAAACAAATAGTTAGGCATTTCAGCTTGGAACACTGTAAAAAATCCCTGGGGCGCTAAGGGTGTTATGAAAACTTGTAGTATTCAAATTGATCTGGAACTGGTAGCCTATAGATTGACATAAAATTATCTATTTTTTCCTACATTTTGTGTTCATGCCCTTAAACCATTCAATTGAAGCTGTGGTTTTAAATACAATTTTAGCTTTTTGCAAATAGTTTCTACAGGGGATGTGTTCATTTTTGAACAATAAAGTGTTGGCTTAATTATTTTAAGAGTTTTATATAATTTTCCTTAGTGTGGATAATGTGTTTTGTTATCCAAATTTCGTAGTCAGGATTTTAGAATTGAGACTACATTTCTAGTAGTATTCTCAGTTTAAAGACTGAAATAAATGATTTTTTTAATGAGCAAGAAAGCTTTTACGTTAACATCTTACTCAGATTAACATAACCAAATTTAAATCTATGCAAGTCAGACAGAATTAGAGATGGCAGAATGCTAGCATGTGCACTCACGTGCCGAGGAGCTTCTAAGGCGTGTCCATCAGCTTGTCGCCTATTTTGGTCACAGATGCTCCCCAGGCGGGATTTCTACAAACTTTCTAAAGAAGATGCTTAGTCTAATAGTTTTGACCATCACCAAAACTGCCCTAGGAGTTACCCTAGATTCTACCTTTCTACTTCATTTCATTAACTCTCATAGAAACAATTTTGTTCCAGTGCTTTCCTTCTTTTTGTGTTCAGAGTTTTATTCTCTCTGAACCGTCAGTTTACAGTGTCTATAGTTCTGAATGTCAGGGGTGGCTGCACGGGAAAGTTTACGTGTGCCACCAGCAGCAAGACTTTAATACTATGTGATAGTGACAGAAATGACCAGTCAAGTCCATGAGCAAAGGCAGAAATTCAAAAAGCAGAGAAGTCAGTACTAAGTGATCACTGGCACCCTGAAACCAAAACTCATTAAGCTTTTTATTTTTTTGAATAATTATTTTATCTTATATGTTCATCAAATATATACCTATCTGAGGAAAAGGCTCCCTTTGAAAAGGATAACTCTTCATTATGCATGCTAAACCACTTTTTTCAAAATTCTTCTGTTGTTAATTAATTTGCTTGTTTAGAGACAGGGTGTTGCTGTGTTGCCCGGGCTGGAGTGCGGTGACACCATCACTGCTCACTGCAGCCTCCAGGGCCTGGGTGGTCCTCCCACCTCAGCCTCCTGAGTGGCTGGGACCACAGACACACACCCTCACACCCGGCTAACTTAAAAAATTTTTTTTGGCCAGGCACAGCGGCTCACACCTGTAATCCCAGCATTTTTGGAGGCCAAGGCAGGCAGATCATGAGGTCAAGCGATCAAGACCAGCCTGGCCAACATGGTGAAACCTCATCTCTACTAAAAATACAAAAACTAGCTGGGCGTGGTGGTGTGTGCGTGTAGTCCCAGCTACCCAGGAGGCCAAGGCAGGAGAGTCACCTGAACCCAGGAGGCGGAGGTTGCAGTGAGTCAAGATTTCACTACTACACTCCAGCCTGGTGACAGAGTGAGACTCTGCCTCAAAAAAAAAAAAAAAAGGTTTTGTTTGTTTGTTTGTTTTGTGGAGACAAGATCTTGCTGTGTTGCCCAGGATGGTCTCAAACTCCTGGGCTCAAGTGATTCTCCTGCCTCAGCCTCAAAATTTGCTGAGACTACAGGCATGAGCCACCACATGTGGCCAAAGGCATTTTATTATTTTAAAATTTACTTTCTTCTTTTTTCATTGTTGAGTAAAATTGAGAAAGACTGAGGAAAATATGGGGCAGTGATGAGAGATAGCAATGAACAAGAGCAAGCAGGTTATTGACATTTGGCCAGTATTTCATTGGACCCCAATTTGAACAAAAAATAAAATACTTCAGGCTTCCTTACCTGTTGTTACCCATGATCACTGAAAAGACATAAAAATCACCTAAAACAACCTAATTCCTACTGAAGTCAGACCCTGTGCTGTAGTCATTGAATTGCATTTGTATCAGATGTGATTAAATATTTTGGTTGTATGCATTCATCACAATGGCTGGACCACAGCGACGAAGACTGTAATTCAGGCCAAGAAATCCATGGAACATTAAGGATATTGTCAGGAGCAAGGGATTACCTACAAGCTAAAAGTGAATCCAAAGGAGAGGCAGAGATGGGTCATACTGGAAAGACCACGTGTTAGGAAGACAAGGACATTTTGGTGATGAGGCCACCCTATCCAGAGAGATGCTGCAGCATGGCCGATCAGGGCTGGAAGGCGTGGATCAAAGGTGAAGAGCAAGTGTTAACAGCCTCCACTTAAGCTCTCGTAGGATTATTTTAGGAGGATTAAGTTAGGAGACTCTTGAACCCCCTTGTACTAAATGGGCCCTCACTGTGTTTATTTCTGGGGCTGCCATAACAGTACCACTATCTGGGTGGTTTAAAAAACAGAAGTTTATTCTTTCACAGCTCTGGAGAGGAGTCCAAAATGAAGGTGTTGGCAGGGCTGGTCCCTTCTGAAGCCGTGAGGGGATCGTTGCAGGCTTCCCCCAGCTTACAGTGTAGCCGGCATCCTCGGCGTTCCCTGGTTTGGGTACGCACCACCCTGACTGCAGCCTTCCCCCTCACAGGCGATCTCCCCAAGTGCACGCATGCCGGCTTCAAGTACCCCTCCTTTCCAAGGACAACAGGCGATGAATTAGGGCCCACTCTAATGACCGTGCCTTGACCTGTTCATCTGCAAATACCCTATTTCCAAATAAAGGCACATTCAAAGGTGCTAGGGGTTAGGACCTCACGTTTTTTTGGGGAAACACTGTTCAAGCTATATGGGTGGTGACTGATGAGGACACTAACTTTTCTTGCCTAGTAAATAGTCCACGTTCTAAAGGTCTCGGTTCTGCTAGTTTAGTGTTCCTGAGCTTTCAAATACGCTAGCTGTTCCCTAGACCTGTTTGCAAAAGAAGCTTTTATACATATTCCTACCAATTGCTTACCCCCTCAGTGACCTTGAATCCACCCTGAATTGATCACCTGCATCACGGCATGTAGAAGCCACAGCAGGCCAGAGGGGACTTCTTGTTGCTATGTTAAGACAGCACGTAGTGGCCACACTAATGTAAAATCTATCCCAAACGACACAGTCCCTCTGTTACAGCAGAAAGGAAACTGAGTAACTCCCAGATGCCACCTGGGAGTTATTGTTATTTTTACTGAACCACTCACATCCTTTTGAAGAATGCAGCACAATCACTATGCAGTTCACATACATAATCTCATTCTATCCCCACTACACCTCTGAGATGTGTAATTATTCCCCTTGTTATAGAATAAGGAGACTAAGAGGGGTCAAGTAATCTACCAAAGGGCATAGCATCAATGAACAGAAGATTCAGGATTGAAACCCGGAGCTGACAGACTCTGATATTAATAATATAATGGATATGAACATTTCTTTAAAAGGCAAACAGTATCATAGGCTTCTAAGGAGAACAGCAGACCTGTGCTTTGTCCAAGCCCATCCCTCAGACCCATTCCCCAGCAGCAACTTTGTATAGTTCTTTTGGCATTTTTCTCACATATTTGTCTCCATATTTCTGGATTGTATGTTTGTATTCCTTATTCCTGATTCCTTAATTGTAGACATTATCTATTGAGAACTTAGTGGAGACTATAAAGCTATGGTGGGCCTTCCTACTCATGACTTTTCCAAAGTAGGTACATTATTAGTTTTTGTTAAGTGAATGCCCAGGTTTACCTTATTTTGAATGTAGAAGTATTGTTCACAGCTGAGCCCAGTGGTAAACTATGACATTTCCATTCTTGGAAAGCTGTTTGTTTTACCTAAAGTTTTTAATGGTCTTGTTTTGTGAGAGTTGATGTTGTTCATCTATTCGGTTTTCTACAGTCCTATCACAAATTCTTTCCAAATTCTGCATCATTATTAGTAAACACCTTTAAATAGTATGTTCTGCAAGATTTAATACATCAGGGACTGTCAGCTCAGCTTCTTCTTGCAGCCAGCCCTGGGAGGCCTCTGTCCCCTTGTTTCATGGTGGTCATCATCACATTTCATGTCACCTCTCTGCCACAGATCTCCCATTTTCCACATCCCATGTATTCTCTTGCTGGATTTCATTTCTTGTTTTGGTAAGTTATGCCTTCTAATAGGCCATACAACCCTAGAGTGATAGTTTAGCTAGGTATAGGAATCTAGGTAAAAATTAAATTTCCCTTGTGATTTTGGCTCCAATGTATGATGTTGCTTTTGAACAATCCATACTATTTGTATTTTACAGCTTACTGAGGGATAATTGACATGCAGTAAAAAATACACATATAAAATAAACAATTTGATACAGCTTGACAAATATATATACCCATGAAATTTTCATCACAATCAAAATAACAAACATATCTATCACCCTCAAAATTTCCCTTCCCTTATTTGCAGACCCTCTCTCCTACCTCTCTCTACCTGCAAGCAACCACGAATCTGCTTTTTGTCACTATGGGTTGGTTTGCATTTACTAGAATTTTATATACATGGGATTTTGTAGTGTGTGCTCTTTCTTGTCTGACTCCTTTCACTTAGCATAATAATTTTAAGAGTAATCCATATATAGCATGTATCCATAGGCCATTTCTTTTATTGGTGAGTATTCCACTGTAAGGAGAGACAGTTGTTTATCCATAAGTAATGTCATCCTTCAGTCAACCAGTCACATCTCAGGCACTGAATAATCACAGGGGGCTAGTGGCAATCATCTTGATCAGTACAACAAAGAGTAGTGTCATCATCACAAAAAATTCTAATGAGCAACACTCTAACATTCTATAGTTTTAGCTCTCACATTTAGGTCTATGATGCATTTTGAATTAATTTTTATATGGGACATGAAGTAAGTGTTAGTATTTTTTGCATATTGTTACTCATCGTTCTAGTGTCATTTTTTGAAAAGATTATTATTTCCCCATTACATTGCCATGGCACCTTTGTCAAAAATGAGTTGACCATATATGTGTGGTTTTACTTCTAGACTTTTTATTCTTTTATGTTGATATATTGATCTATCTTTGGTCGTTACCACACAATCTTAATTACCGTATAAGTCCTGAAAACAGGTAGTGTAAATACTCCAACTTTGTTAGTGTTTTTCAAAGTTGTTTTGGCTCTTTTATGTACTTTGCATTTCCATATAAATTTTTGAATAAGCTTATCAGTGTCTAGAGAAACATAAAAGCCTTCTGCAGTTTTAATTGAGACCTTATGGAATCTGTAGATGAATTTTGGGAGAACTGATATCCTAACAACATTGACTCATCAATCCAGCAATGTGTTATATAATCTCCATTTATTTAAATATTCTTTAGTTTTCCTTAGTAATGTTTTTGAGTTTTCAGTGCAAAGATCTCATACATCTTTTGTCATATTTATCCCTATTTTAACTTTTGATTCTTGCCATCGACATCCTGTCATGTGCAAAAAAGGACATTTTTATTTTTTCCTTTCTAATCTGGATGCATTTTATTTTTCTTATTTTATTTTATTGCGCAGGCTAGAACAGTGGTCCCCAACCTTTTCAGCACCAGGGACCAGTTTTGTGGAAGACAAATTTTCCACAGATGGTTTTGGGATGGTTAAAGCGCATAACATTTATTGTGGTCTTTATTTCTATTATTCTTACATTGATGCATATAATGAAATAATTATACAACTTGCCAGAATGTAGAATCAATGGGAGCACTGAGCTCATTTTCCTGCAACTGGATGATTTAATCTGAGTGTGATGGGAGACAGTGAGAGATCACCAGGCATTAAATTCTCATAAGGAGCATGCAACCTAGATCCCTCACATGCACAGTTTGCAATAGGGCTCACACTCCTGTGAGAATCTAAGGCCGTCGCCATCTGACAGGAGGTGGAGCTCAGGCAGCGATGCGGTATTGGGGAGCAGCTGTAAATACAGATGAAGCCTTGCTGGTTGCTCACCTGATGCTGGGTGGCCTGGTTCCTAACAGGCCGCAGAGCAGGACAGGTACCAGTCAGTGGCCGGGGGCTGCGGATTCCTGGGCTGGAACCTCCAGTGCATTGTTGGAGTGAAGTGGTGAGTGGCATTCTTGTCTTATTCTTGATCTTAGGGAAAGCTTTCCGTCTTTCAGGTCAAGTATGGCATTAGCTACACATAGTCTATGCTCTTTTGATTCCTAGCCTTTTATATGTGACCAATTTTTTGTTTAGTTTGCTTTTTAAAAAATCTGATCTATCGATATCATTTTTCTTTCTTTCTTTCCTTCTTTCTTTCTTTCTTTCTTTCTTTCTTTCTTTCTTTCTTTCTTTCTTTTTTTTGTTGAGACGGAATCTTGCTCTGTCACCAGGCTGGAGTGCAGTGGTGTGAAGTCGGCTCACTGCAATCTCTGCCTCCCGGGTTCAAGTTATTCCCCTGCCTCAGCCTCCTGCCTACCTGGGACGACAGGTGCTCACCACCACGCCCAGCTAATTTTTTTGTATTTTAGTAGAGACAGGGTTTCACCAGGTTGGCCAGCATGGTCTCGATCTCCTGACCTTGTAATTCGCCGGCCTCAGCCTCCCAAAGTGCTGGGATTGCAGGCATGAGCCACCGCACCTGGCCTGATATATGGTTTTCTAAGCAAACTATTTTGTTGTCTGTTTTTATTTTCTCTCTTTATTCCTGGATTTTGAGGTTGCATGATGATGTGTATTGATGTCTTTTTTCATTTCCTGTGCTGGGAATTTGGTGTACTCTTTCCATCTTGAAAGTCGCATCCTCCAATTCTGAGAAATTTCATGAGTTATTTCTTTAAAATTTTCTCTCAGGAGGCTGAGGCAGGCAGATCACAAGGTCAGGAGTTTGAGACCAGCCTGACCAATATGGTGAAACCCTGTCTCTAATAAAACTACAAAACTTAGCTGGGTGTGGTGGCGTGCACCTGTAATCCCAGCTACTCAGCAAACTGAGGCAGGAGAATCACTTGAACCCAGGAGGTGGAGGTTGCAGTGATCCAAGACGGCACCATTGCACTCTAGCCTGGGTGACAAACAGAGACTCCATCTCAAAAACAAAACAAAAAAATCTCTATTTTTCTCTGGTCTCTCTGTCTGGAATTCCTGTTAGAGATCACATCTTTTGCATTGTTTTTTGATTTTTATATTGTTTCTCTCCTATTTGCGCTCTCTCTCTCTCTCTCTCTCTCTCTCTCTCTCTCAGTTCTGTTTTCTTGGAGAGTTTCTTTTGGTTCTGTTTTCTTGGAGAGTTTCTCACATTTATCTTTCACGTATTTCATTGATTTGTTGTTTTCAACAATCATATTTTTACATTTCAGGACACATTTTGTTCTCCAAGTTGTTTATATCTTTTTGCTTTAAATACTATGCTGGTTTCATTTCATGAATTATAATATCTTCTTTATGAGTTTTATGTAAATGCCTCTACTTGTCCTGAATGGCTTTGGCTCCTTCTGAACCCCTTTGCCTGTTAATTTTGTACTCAGTCTTCATGTAGGGGCTTTCCTCCAATGTCTGTTTATTCGTTTTTTCTGTTAATAGTTTTAAATGAGGCACAAAAAACTGATTGGAAGCTTTGGGAGGGGCTGTATGATACCTGGCAGGCTTTACTGCAGCCTGAAACTTGAATGTTTCATTGCAGAAACATCCAGATGTCAGTTAGCTGTAGTTTTGGGGCTCCCCTCCCACCTTCTTGAATCCTTTTGTTTCTCTAGACGAGAATTTTGCCATCACCTATAGGCGTTCTTACAACTGTGCAGAAGGGGACGGAGGGACCCCCAGTTCAGGACACAAGCTCTCAAGGAGAGACGCTCTCGCGGACGGGACTGTTTCCAGTGCAGCCCTTCTCCCCTCCCCTCTGCTACGCTTGCTGTCTCCTCATCTCCTGCCTCTCTCCTGCTGCGATGGAGAAGGGGTTGCCACTGGTGCGCTGGGGAGGAGGGGGACTTCCAAGTGCAGCATCTCTCCCATGGACCCCTTTTAGCTCTATCATTTCAGACACTGGAATTTCGGTTTCTGGGTCCTTTCCGGTTCTGTGGTGAGATTGGCATGGTTCTCACTCACTTAGGCATTGGGTTGGCTTTCTTTGGTCTGCTTTCTCTTCATTTCTGATCTCCAAAAAATGTGCTGCTGTTCATAAGCCAGTGTTGCCTCCTCTCCTTTTTGATATTATTTAATTTTCATGTTAATGGGATTACAAGAAAGAAAAAAGCATCGAAACACGTGTTGAAATTGCCAGGTTTAACCGGGAGTACCCCACGCTGCAGCCTGCATCCCGGACGGCTTCCCTTGGTAACGCTGACCCTCATCGGAGGCCTGGAGAAGGTCTCAGGAGGTTTTGCTCCCCTGGCTTGTCATCCATCTTAAGGCTTTGCATGGCTAACCATATCGGAATTTTCTCTTTTAGTGGGTCTTGGACATTCGCTGTTTTGTCTCACAAAATCCTCTCCTTTTTTCCCTTGTCTCCCTGTGTCCTTGAGTTTTTATGGAAAACCACAGCCAGCTTCAGTTCCTCAGCCTTTCTTCTCTAAACACCAGGTCCCACCATTGACGAACGCTGAGGTTCGTGCACAGCTGTGTGGGCATGAGGAAGGAGCGTTCAGAGGCTGGAGTGGACCTCCTCACAAAGCACAGGAGGTGAAACCCATTTTTCCTGGCTCCTTAGGAGACACTTGAGGACGACGTGATCAGAGGTCCTTTAGGCATGGGAAGTGTTTGGATCTGCGGAATCCCCCCCTTCTTACCTTTCCATCTCTGAATGTGCAGTTTCAGATGTCTGCGGATCCTCACTGTGAAGGGCCTGGTTGGCCCTCGTTTCCCTTTTCAATGGGAAGAGACTGCCTTCATTTGAAATAGGGAAAGGAAAGGGAGTGTGACTCCCATAGAAGTGGCAGGAGCCGCCCCACACTTGAGCATGCTGAGGAGAGTACGGACCTGCCATAGAACCTTGAAGGGAAAGCATTTCTGTGAAGGGTGTCCTTAGAAATAGGAGCCACGATGACAAGCACCACCACCACCAACAGCCCCAGCAACGAGGCCAGTCACCAGGGGGACTCAGGCAAACAGGGAGGACATGGCCACAGAAGCACGCCAGTCCCCACAGAGGATGAGAGGATCTCAGTGCTCTCAGGTAAGCGATAACTCAGGATAATTATTCCACCTAGTCCAGGAACATGGAACTTCATCTAGTGGCTAGAGATATCCAAAGAATTGCCACAGAAAGCCTTTCACAGAATTATTAAGTGATTCATGGGCCCTATTCAGAAATGTTCAGAAACAGAAGGTGCACATGGGATTTATAAAGGTGTTCATTCATTCATCTCTCCTCTGTCACAGAAAAAGTCGGCGATTGCTGGGGCCAAAGTTTCCCGAAATAAAGTCAATGAAACTACTGTGGCTCCAAATTTAGAGACATTCTTTGAATAAGCAAAATGGATTCAGGGAATCTACACATCAAACAAACTCTCAAAACAAAACAAAAAAAGTACTTTATGGCAGACCATTGTATAAGCTTCAGAATTTGGATAAAGAATAAATAAGGAAAAAATTCTTTTCTTCTCAAAATACACATACATAGCTATTCTTAAATATAACTGTGCCCTTCTCCTCACTGGTACGTAACATAGACAAAAAAGACAAATGGAATTATGGCTGGTATTAGGGCTACTTAGATGATTCCTATGTAATCTGGAAAATGTGTATGATGCAGCATTTACAGGGCACAAGTATACCATTGCCTCGTGTGTCTCCCACCATTACATCAAAAGTGCAAAACGCTACAACACAAAACAATTTGGTTTGGCTTTTAAAATAGAATGAGGAATTTAATTAAGCAAACAGACAAAAATCCTTTTAAATATAAGATTAGAAAATCTTTCTAAAATTATTTTTTTTAGACACAATATCCTGCAGAGTGCTTTAGTTTGAAGCAGAAGAAACCCAGTGGCTCAATGAGAAATGGATTTGATGAAAACACTGGCTCTGTCAGTCTTCCGAGCTGGCTTGCCAGCTCAGTGTTGAAAAAGTTGATAAAAAAAGGTTCCTAAAATCAAATTCTCCTTCTAGAATGCCTCCAAATCTGATTTTCATAAAATGAATTCAGGAAGCCAGTTCTGTATTTATCCTATGTTATTATGTGAGAGAATTTTCCATGACCTCGAAGGGAGAACACACATATTGGTGGGTTTGCAAGTGAAAATCCTATTATAATTTATTTCCAAGAAAAAAAGACGAATGATCCAGAACGTGCTGACACTTGCAGGTTTGCCTGTGAAACGCGTTCTGCCAACACAGAAGCGGGCACTCAGCTGGGACCAGGGGTCTCGGGGCCCACACTCTGAGTTCACACGTGCGTGTGGAGCAAGTGTGTCCAGAGACAGTCTCCTGGATATCTCTCACCTGGATTTGCTCATTCAACAAGTAAATAGGACCTATGTGTCCAAAGTCCTAGTACACAGAAACAAGACATTTTGAATCATCTGAGAAAGGTAGTTTGCTTTTAATAGAAAAAGGAAAAAATAAAAAACTTTATTTTCTATATTTAAAAAGAGCGTAAGCTGGGCACGGCGGCTCATGCCTATAATCCTAGCACTTTGGGAGGCTGAGGAAGGCAGATTGCCTGAGGTCAGGAGTTAGAGATCAGCTTGGGCAACATGCTGAAACCCTGTCTCTGCTAAAATATAAAAATTAGCTGGGCTTGGTGGCAGGCGCCTGTAATCCCAGCTGCTCAGGAGGCTGAGGCATGAGAATTGCTTGAACCTGAGAGGTAGAGGTTGCAGTGCGCCAAGATCGTGCCACTGCACTCCAGCCTGAGCGACAAAGCGAAACTTCTCTCTAAATAAATAAATAAATAAATAAATAAATAAAGCATAGCTGTTCAACCAAGAGGAAAAATTAAATAGTTGTCCACACCATGCATGTAAACTCACACCGATTGAAGTGGCAACATTTGGTTTAAATATTTGAATATTTTGTCGGCTTTTCTTAAGGCACACTCATGTATCAGAATCATCTGGGATGTTTCCAAAAAATGTGGATTTCTGAGTCCCACCCAGTAGTAGATAACCATACTCCTTCATCTGAGGGTGGGTGTATCTCAGAAATCTTCATTATAACAAACCCTCCAACTAACTGCTTTGCATATGAAACTTTAGAACCACTGTGTTCAGACAAGGCCTTCACTTCATATTAACTAATGAAATGAAAAAAAATTCACGCCTAAATTTCCCTAGTGCATAAATTTCTTCTATGCAGTCATTGAGCCATTCCAAGCTCTGGAAGTTGAGTTAATTATTTCAACATTAAAAAAAAAATTAGGCCAGGTGCAGTGGTTCATGTCTGTCATCCCAGCACTTTGGGAGGCTGAGGCGGGCAGATCACCTGAGGCCAGGAGTTTGAGACCAGCCTGGCCAACATGGCAAAACCCCATCTGTACTAAAAATAAAATAAAATAAAAAATTAGCCTGGTGGGCACCTGTAATCCCAGCTACTCAGGAGGCTGAGATAGGAGAATCTTTGAACCCAAGAGGCTGAGGTTGCAGTGAGTCAAGATTGCACCACTGTACTCCAGCCTGGACAAGAGTGAGAGTCTGTCTCAAAACAAAACAAAACAAAACAAAAAAACACACAAAAGATTTTTACAAAATTGACTTTAAGACATCAGAGCTGTGTTATGACCACTTGAAATTTGGCTACTGCTACTGAGGAACTGAGTTTTAAAAATACACGTAAATAACACATGGGGCTGGTGGCAGCCATATTGGGTAGTGCAGACATTGATCATTTCCGTCATCACAGAAAGTCCCATCGAGAGCCCTGCCTTGGAGAATACACCTGTGGCGCCCAGTGCTGCCCAGCTGATCTGAGAGTGCCTGGATGTGTGTGAGGTCCCTCAGCTTCTTTGCAGGAAACCTGCCAGAGTAAAACCAAGGAGTACTCACTCGTACTGTATTTTATTCACACATGAGACACGCTATGACTGCATTGTGTTTATGGACAAAACAGACATTGTCATCAGAAGGTTTATAGATGAAATGGAAATACTCGTTTTCAATTGCATTTTTCAGTTCTAGAAGTCTCTCATGTGTTTTCTTTCCAACTGTTTTTGCTTCTCTATTGATATTCCTATAGGTCCCACAGTATTTTCACTTGAATCTTTCAGCCTATTTGTGATGGTTGTATTAAAGTCCATCGTCTTTGCCATTTTGAGTCAGTTTCTTTTGACTGAGTTTTCGCCTCACACTTTTCTCACATTTCCTTGCTTCTCTGTACACCTGGCAAGTTTTTATTACATGCTGGACATAGTGGGCACCACATTTTTGAGTATCTGGGTTTCGTTGTCCTCACTCGACGAGTATTGAATTCAATTGCAGCAGGCAGTTACTCTGCCTGCAGAGCGACCTGACCCTCTTAAGGCTCGATTTTAAGCTCAGTTAGTGGACGCCTAGAGCAGTCTTGACTCTAGGGCTAAGTAACCTTATTCCTAAAGCATGTCTGCTCCAGGATATCAACGGAGTGCCTGGTGCTCGATGAGGTCTCTCCACACTGGTGGGTTGGCCCTCATTGTCTTCCAGCCACGTGTCAGTTCTGGAATTTCTACTCAGCTCATTTCCCTGGTCGTCGGTCCTTGCCTGCTGTTTTGGGGTCTTGCCTTAGCAGATAGAGCTAAGTATTCAAAGATGGCAGCAGGCCTCCCTGTGGATTTCTGAAGTGTCTTCTCTGGGCCTCCAGCTCCACAGCGTTGCCTATGTTTCTGGACTCAGCAGGACAGCCTTGTCCTGCCCGGGCTCCACTGGACCTTGCCTTGGGAAGTCTCGGGGCAGGACGCTGGGCAATCCTGGGGCTCACTTCATTTACCGCCCTTTGTTCAGGGAGCACAGGCCTGCACTCTTACTGTCCAGTGTCTGAAAACACTCATTTCATACGTTTTGTCCGACTTCATGGATTTTTAACAGCAGAAGGTCTAGTTTGATACTAATTTCATTGTGATCAGAAGTAGAAATGCACATGGAAATTGTCATAGCTAAAAGAGCAGTTAGAATTTTTTAAACAACTCAACAGTAGACCTCCCACTAAAAGAAATTTGCCCAAGAGGACGTAGTCCAGATAAGTCAAATATACCTAAGTAGAAACGGTTTTCAGAATTTAACAGACCAGTAACTTGTTACATAATTTCGCCAAATTCTGGACACATATCACTATCCATATGAAATGAAATCAAAAGACGAACCTCGTCCTGGCATGAATATGGCCGATGGGACTAGAAAGCAAGAGCTATGGGTTCTTCTGGATCCAGGGCACCTCCTTTACAACTTAGACTAGCACTTAGCTCCCTAACTGCATACCAAGGTATGCTGGGACCTCACAGCAAACTCACAGGGGGGCCAGCAACATTGATATTTTCAGCGTTCAAGGGGAACACAGTGATAACTGTCGTCTGTGGACACCACGCAAGCTCGTAGCCCCATATGGTTCACAGTTCCACATTAGGCAGGGCCCCATCCCTCACGGCAGCCTGGTCTCTGTGAATCTGGGTTCTGACAGTTGCTGCAATAAAAGAGCAAGTCCCCCACAAAAATCAAAGTAGCATGTGGAACGAAGGTGGCAGCAGCTAAATCTGCTTCCAGTGGCAGGAACACACATACCATTAGTAAGAAATCATGACTATCGAAGAATGTAATTAAAATCTCACTCTTCTCTCTCTCTTTTTGGAATTCATTGGGGGAAAAAAGAAGGCTATTTACCCTGAAGGGTTTCCCATGGTCCAGGCTGCTGATTGCATTCGTGGTGTCATTTATCATTCCCTCTTCCGTGAGTTTTCTGGGAACTGACAGTTGGACTCAGAGTCCTGATACTGTTCAGGTTTGATTTGGGGAAAAAGGGAAGCAGCATGACTTCCGGGAGTTGGCGCCATTGAGGGTTCATGCGTGAATCTATTCGTTAATCAGGAGATGTGAAATGCTTTTTAGAATTCTGTCATTACTATAATGTAGCAGCTATAATGCTTCTACAAAGGAAAAAATGTGTCTTCTTGACTGTTAGGTGACCCAGTGGTAGAGTTAGTACAGAAAGCCGGTTTGCACATCCTACAGTCTTTCCCTTTATTTACCAGTTTTCAAAATAGCGAGCTGGTTCCTTATATGCACTTTATTTTGTGCATTTAGAAACATTATCCTGAGAAGGGGTTCCAGGGCTTCATCAGAGTATCAGAGGGGCTGATATCACAAAGCAGTTAGGAACTCCCATTTTAGACTATTCCAGGAGTCACAGAGGTCACTACGACATCTTGGGCTTAGTAAAAGGATGTTAATTTTTAGCCATGACCTGATTTAAGATTAAGTAAATCAAATTTGCCTTTGGACTTTTACCAATGTCAACCTTCCCAGAACCCACTGCTGTTCAACCTCTTCTCTCTTTTTTTTTTTTTCACTTTATTTTATTGCATTTTAGGTTTTGGGGTACATGTGAAGAACATGCAAGATTGTTGCATAGGTACACACGTGGCAGTGTGATTTGCTGCCTTCCTCCCCATCACCTATATCTGGCATTTCTCCCCATGCCATCTCTCCCCAACTCCCCATCTCCCGCTGTCCCTCCCCTAGTTTCCCCCCACAGACCCCAGTGTGTAGTGCTCCCCTCCCTGTGCCCATGCGTTCTCATTGTTCAACACCCGCCTATGAGTGAGAACATGCGGTGTTTGATCTTCTGCTCTTGTGTCAGCTTGCTGAGAATGATGCTTTCCAGGTTCATCCATGTCCCTCTTCTAAGACCCACTGGAGCTCGCAAGCGATTCCAAGCGATCACCACTTCCTTTGTCTCCACAGCACTCGGTCTTTGCATCTTGCTGGCCAGTGAAGCTCCACCTGAGTTGTACTGTGATCTACACCATATGCAGACCCTTCAGTGGTAGCTGGGGTGGAGGGGCACTAATTTGAAGTCAGATAATCTCATTCAAATGTTGACTATGCTACTTACTCACTTTGTAAACATAGAGCAAATTGCTTCACATCTTTGAGCTGGTTTCTTCAAATGGAAAATGGCAAAAATGATACATAACTTGAAGGACTGTTTCGAGAACTAAAAAAGGAAACATTCTTGAAAGATTAAGACATTAGAAGTTCTCAGTAAATATTTGTTAAATCTGACTCTCCATTCCAAAATGCAGGGGATTTGTTCATTCGATCTTTGGTGCTGACCATAGTAGTAAAGGAAAAAAAAAAAAAAAAAAAACGATTGCACCGTGAGACAGTCCTGATTTAGGAATGTAAGCAATAACATTCCCACCCCTTACAACGAACTCTCTCTCTCCCTCCTCTCCTCTCTCTTCTTCCTTCCTTCTTCTTCTTTTAGAGCTGCGTGATTCCAAAATGCTCCTGAGAGCAAGCTGCACTCCACTCACAGCGTGGCTGGTCTTCCCTGGTCTGAATGGGGCTGCCCCAGTGAAGACATTCAATGCAGTTGGCTTCTCACCACCCTGGCTTGTAATGGCCACATCGGGCTCTAGCCTCTAACCCAGTAGCTTCTGTACCATGTCAGCCACCCCTACACCATCAGGGTCCATTCCATTTGGTTAGTCTGAAAAACTGGTGTTGTACTCACGCCCCTGGGATTCTTTCTGTGCCCCTCCCTGGCCAAAACCCACTTCCAAGTCTGAGAAACACAGCCTCCCAGCATTAGCCCACCAGCCCTTTCTCTTCTCTTCCAGATGGCTTCCTGTCGTCTTCCGAGCAACTGCGGCTCTCAGGCTGGCCCAAGCCTGTGGCCTGTGTGCCCTCCATCGTCAGGGACACCGCTCAGGACGGGCTGCACCAAGGGTGGAACGGCAGGCTTCCAGGGACAATTCGAAGTCATGTCGATGCAGGTTTGGATATTATTGTTCCTGCATATTCGCTGTGTCTCCCTGAACTTTTTCCTTATTTGTCACCAGGGTATGAGAAACACCCACCTCAGCCTTGTTATAAGAATAAGTAACAGATTTTTTTTTTTTTTTTTTTTTTTTGAGAAGAGTCTCGCTGTGTCACCCAGGCTGGAGTGAGTGGTGTGATCTCGGCTCACTGCAACCTCCACCTCCTGGGTTCAAGCAACTCTCCTGCCTCAGCCTCCTGAGTAGCTGGGATTACAGGCATGTGCCATTGTGCCCAGCTTATTTTTTGTATCTTTGGTAGAGACTGGGTTTCACTATGTTGGCCAGGATGGTCTCGATCTCCTGATCTTGTGATCCGCCTGCCTTAGACTCCCAAAGTGCTGGGATTACAGGCGTGAGCCACTGCGCCTGGCCAATAACAGATTTAAAGTGGCTCATGCCTGGGATGTGTCAGCAAATGTTAGAGACGTAGCAGGCAGCAGCCCCTTTCCTCCTTCCTCCTCTTTGCCTGTCCAGGGAAAGGCTCTCTCTCTGTTTTGGTCTGGAGGGCACTCCTCCTGGTCCCACAGATGCCCTCAATTATGCCCCATAGCTCTGTGGTAAAGGCCCAGCTGGAGTCACACTCCTTGGGTGAAACCCAAGGCTGACACTGTGTGATTTATAATCAGGAAAAAGAGACAGGGCTCCTATGAAGATGAGATGAGATGATGAAGGTGCAAATAGCTGGGCTTCTGGTGCGTGCTGTGTTCTTAGTAAACGTGACGGTGACAACGGTTGTCCACTCTCGGGATCCTCAGTGCCTCCTGCCATCGGCCTCCTCTCTGCACCCCTACAGCCCCCGAAGCACTGGAACTGCCCTCCCTCCTCCCTCCTCCCTCCCCCTCCACCTTCTCCCTTTTCCCTCCTCCCTCCTCCCTCCCAGTGGAGCTGAGCTCCATGCAGGGTCCTGTTCCCTGAGCCCCTCCTCCCTTCAGGCCCTGCCCCTCCGCTCCACCCAAGTCCTCCTGTGAGGGCTCACAGTGACCTTTTACTTCTCCCCACGCAATGAATATGCTGAAACTTTCACCAACTGGACTTCCTCCGGCCTTTTAGATAAGTGATAATTCATCCTTGAGGTCTCTCCTCCCTTGGCATGTGACTCCAACCAAGCTATATGCAATGTACACAAAACCACTTAGCGTCTGTCAGTGGTTTCTCATTGCCTGTAGGATGATGTCTAAACTCTCCTGTGTGGCATTCACGGATGCTCACGATATGATTCCTGGAAAATAAGTCTCCGGTCTTCTTTTCTCTGTTCCTTCGTGGCACCCCACTCCCCACAATGTCAAAAAACCTCGCAATTTCCCAGCCCCAACATCCTCTCCTAGAACTCCATGCATTTGTTCATAGCACACTCCCTGACTCCTCTGCTGTCAACCAGAAAACTGCTACTCATCCCATTCCCAACCTTCTCAGAGAAGCCAGGCCTCCTGGAGCCATGCAGAGAGGGACTTCGGGAGGAAGATTCTATTAGGTTCTCACAGCTGTATCTGACCTGCACGGAGCCAGCTCTGCCGGCAGCGCTGGCGTCTGTCAGCATGCACGGGTGGCACAAATCCTGGCACACATGCCGGTGAGGACAATAGCAAGCTGGGGCGCCACACTCACTCTCAGACTGAGGTCAGGATGTTTCCAGATCGTTCTCTGTCTTTGAGAGCATTTCCCTGACCGTATTCCAGTACCCACACAAGCAGTTCCAGGGCCTGAGAAATAAGCTGAGTTCTGAGCCCTACCGCGATCCCATTCAGATAAGTGAAAGTGGAATGTGATCATTCCACAGAATTAAAGACTGGAAAGAGCATCTGATTTTGGAAGAACCATTTTTTAAAATGGATTTGTATGCATAGCATCCATTGCAGTTGGTGACGGTGGAGTCGGTGACTAATAAAAATGTCATTTCCTGTGATTTTTATAAATTACAGTAAATATGCCAGTAATCACCCACATTAGCTGCTGAAATGCAAGCAGCCAGCTGGAATAGAGGCCAGGGGACCCCATTGAGGCCTCAAGAGGGAGACCCACAGGTGCAAATTGACACCTAGGAAAACAGTAGTTAATACATGCTAGAATTTGGAGAAGGGGAGAAGTGTTAAAATAAATGTATGTCAAGCAGACAAATTTGGACTTCTCCATGAGGATCTGTCACATCAAACAGGAAATAGCTATAAATTACTTGTAGTAGTAAAAATCTTGTCATTTATAACCTTTAAGGCAATGGGCTCATTTAACACATCAACTCACAGATCATAATCTCTGGGAGCTGGCCTGGGTATTTACTTCACTTTTAATGTGTGGAAGCTGGGGCAGCCATGCATGAGCTGCGAAAGGCCCCACACTGCCCTGTCGGCTCTTCAAGCCACGGGACGGGCCAGATTGAGAACTGCCTGAGGCTTGCGGGATGAACATGTCAAGATAGGAAACCCTTCCTGCTCCTGTAAAAATGAAGACATGCCTGAAAATGTCATGCCTTGGGTAGTCTCATGAATGAATCCAAATAAATCCCACCATTATTCTGTTTATTTGTTTCACTTATAAGCTATTTGAAGTCATTGGAGCTGAAAGTGTGTTTCAACACGCCAAGCACATTTAGAGTATCTTGTAATCATCTTGCTAACCAGGGCGCAGGCGAACCATGAGTGGAGTTCTGTGTTTATTTCAGATACCTCAGTGTACACTGCTCAGTTAAGAGACCACGACCTGAGACATTGTTTCAAAGAGGTGAAAAAGCCTCCACTCAAGTGGCCCAGGAGCGTGATCCAGGAAGATGAACACACAGAACCATCTTCTGCTTTGCTGGAAATTCAATGGAAAGTAGGTATTTATGAAAGAGACGTTTACTGCAGTTTGCATGCACTGAATAGATATTTGTGGATTAATTCATCCAGGGTTGGGGGAGAGGTCCCAAGAGGATGGTAAGAGCAAAGAACAGCCACAGGCCAAGCTGACCCTTTCCTTCCGTGAGAAAAAGTCCCGCAGGCAGCGTTGAGCACGTAGCTCACACTCGCACATACTTGGCCTCATGAGCCGTAAGGAAGCGCAAAGCTGATTTCCAGAAAGACGTGAACTCACAGTTGTGCTTCTCTCCACCTTCCCTTGCTGCTCTCCCTGCTGTCTCTACAGCTCCCCACTCTCTCCTGCACCTGCGCTTGGTCAGTGCTTAACTCTGACGGGAGCAAGGAGTGCTGTCTGCTGCAACTTGCTGGGACTCAGATGCCACTCACGAGGCATGCAGAAGTGAGCACACAGGGACACGCATGCACACTTGCACAGGCATACACAGGCACACACAGGATCACATGCGCACACCTGCACAGGCGTATAGGAACACACACAGGCACACACAGGCACACACACACACACACACCAGCACAGGCACACAGGGACACACAGGCACACACACGAAAACCTGCACTGGCATACACAGGCACACACACACACACCTACACAGGCATACAGGAACACACAGGAACACACAGGCACACACATACATACCTGCACAGGCACACAGGGACACACAAGAATACACACACACAGCTGCACAGGCACACAGGCACACAGAGGCACACACATGCACAACTGCACAAGCACACAGGGACACACACAGGCACACAGGAACACAAACACACCCCTGCATAGGCACACAGTAACACATACAGAAACACAGGAACACATATGCACACCTGCACAGGCACACAGGAATACACGGGAACACACACACCTGTACAGGCACACAGGAACACACACACACACCTGCACAGGCACACAGGGGCACACAGAGGCATACACATGCACAGCCACGCAGGCACACAGGGACACACACAGGCACACAGTAACACACACACACCCCTGCACAGGCACACAGTAACACAAACAGAAACACAGGAACACATACACACACCTGCACAGGCACACAAGGACACACATGCACACCTCCACAGGCACACAGGGACACACATAGGCACATAGGAACACACACACACGCCTGCACAGGCACACACAGGAACACATGTACACACCTGCACAGGCACACAGAGGCACACACACACACACACACACCCCTGCACAGGCACACAGTAACACACACAGAAACACAGGAACACATAAGCACAGCTGCAAAGGTACACAGGGGCACACACAGGCACACATAAGAACACACACACACATCCACACAGGCACACGCAGCCTCCGCAGGGCATGTTTAGAGCTCCTGGGTCTGATGGCAGGTACCTTTCCCCCACATGCTTTCCACATGCTGCCAAGGCCCACTTCTAGGGCAGTAAAAATTAGTCTCCATGTCTGCCTGTCTGAACACAAGCTAACTTATAAGGAAACATGAAATTTAATTTAAAATTGAAGTTAAAAGTTTCAAATTAGGTCTACTTTAAATTATACCTGAACTATTAGATCGAATTTAAAACTTTTAACTTCATTTTAAAATTTAAATTAATTAGGTTTAACTGGTTCCTTTAAAATTGCTGATCTCTCTCTGAACTTAATCCTATTTTCAAAATTATGGTCAGTTTTCTTAGACTGGTAGAGTCCTTGGTGTCAGGAGGGAGAGGTATTTGAAGGTGAATTATGAGAATATTTCCAGGTAGAGTTTAGGCACAGTTTAGATCACGTAGAGAAAAACCAGTCTTCCAGAGAGAGAAGCTGCTTCTAAGAACCAAATTATTCTCATTAACCACATCCAATCTGCAGTACCAAAACCAAACCCCAACCCAGACCAACCAGCCTAAATTGTTCACATTACTTTGGCAGGCACCAAATATGCGTATGTGTATCAGATGAGGTGAACAATTCGATTTCTTTCTCTAATTTAGATAATTTCTGGGGAAAAAAAAACTAGCAATCCACATCTTTTGCCTCAATTGCTAGATTATAACTGACGAGATATTTATATTTTTAACTTTTCTTTCTCCTTTGGGTGAGGTGGCTGGAAGGGATAAATGTTTCAATTCTACATTTTGAAACTGTGTATTTATGGAGTTGGTGTTACCTGTTACTCACATGTGATTATTGACAATTTATTAATTTACAACAAAGTTAATTTCTATAGAACAATGGGTAATTTTGAAAATATTTGGACAAAATGTTGCAAACTCATTATTCAAGGAACTCAAAAATGCATATTGTATTTCTTTGGTTCTATATAGATACCAATTTTAAATATTTTCATCATCTCTGGAATCTAAATACACCATTACCATCAGTGACAACTTAGAATTACAATTGGCAGAGTTTTTTCTTTGATATCAGCATGTAAAATAAAGATGTATCTTATTATAAATGGTACCTTAGGTTTGTTGAAATAGAAAGAGTGTGTGTATGTGTATGTGTGTGTGTGTGTAAGTAACCGACAGATAATTTCTTGTCCAGATGGTCTCAGGTGTAAAAAAAATGTTTTGTGTCAAAAATCAGCTATTCTTCCCTAATACCTTTTGATGTAGGGATTATAAATTATAGCCTCAAACTTCTGCATAGCTCTTTTTATTCTAAAAACTTCTTGTCCTTATAATGGGTGGTTCATGCTGGTTTGCAGTGCCTATTTAACAGAAAATTTCTGTTGCTTTGCATCCTGCTCCCATTGACTAAAAAAAATCTACAAATGAAAATTCTAGGAGATCAGTTTCCCATTTGGTACCAAAGCTGAAAATGAGTCCCCTTAGCTAAAAAAAAAAAAAATTAGTATCATTGAATGGGGTTTAGTTAATCCCATAAATTGTTAAATAAGCATGACCACTATGCCCACTTGCAGCAAAATACAGTGCCACATTTGTACCTGTTCTCAGGAGAGTTTAGAAGGCAGTTACTGTCATGCAGAAAAGTCTCCACCACTGGCCCCTCAGCCCTGCCACATGGTATTTCTGGTCTGAATCTTCCTGTGTCCTTTGTCAGAGGCAGAAGTCCTGGAGAGCGTTGCGAGCCAGATGTAAACATGAAGTCAGGTGGAGGTGACGTGGGCATAGTGGAGGGGAGAGAAACTTTAGATTTTTTAAATTTTTAAATGATTGGGATTCCAGACAGGAAAAACAACGATGTCGGCACTACACTGGAACACCTCTTCTTGCCACAAGCACGCTGGCTATGGGACTCACAGAGGCTGTGCACACAGACATGCAGTGAATGTCTCCATTCTTTTCTTTTTTTTTCTCCCTGATAGTTATACCATTTAAGGGTTGAGGTTGATACTGCTTCACTTTCAGCCCTCTGCTCTCTACCTGATCTCATTCTTTCTGGGACCATCCTATATGCACGATTTAAAGGGAATTACCTATTACTTCAATTATTTGTTTCTTATCAACTGATGTTAAACTACAAGGATTTGCATTGAAAAGACACAAAGAAAGAGCAAGTCATGGCACATCGCCAAATGAAAGAGTAATGTTCTGCTGAATTCAGCCTAAATCATTTACTGCTATGTAAAAGTGGAAAAGTGGAAGGTGAACCCTTTGACCAATAAATCTCTCCTGCCCACGAAACCCTTATCTGGTCTCCTGCAATGTATTCCACATGAGGAAGCCACCATCTCGGGCTTGGGCTTGTGATTTGTAAACCTGATCTTCTGCACTCTGTGTCCTAAATATGGATAATTAGCATCAGTTTATCACGCCTCTGCATATTTTCTCTTCTCTCCAAACATGCATGCTTCTGTTGGCTGCCATTCTGCTACAGAAGATTATGGAGACAGATTGCAGAGAATGAATGTGCTAAACGAGATTAGGAAGGAATAGAAATAGCGACTTCGCCAATAAATTCCTCGTGAGAGCCTTATCATGCAATTACACGTTGACTTGCTTCACACTCTCCCAGCCTCTTAATCCAACACCCCCACCAGGAACGAAATTTCACTAATTTCTGAATTACTGCATATCCTCCTGACTTGTTACTGAGAATGGTTGGAAGGAGAAATGTTGCTGAAAACATGTCAAACTTTATTATAAAAAGTAAACTTTAACTGTCAAAGCAGGCGGTATGAATTTGAAATGTTTAAAGCATTTTAGCATCGACAAAAGGATTGGCATAGAGAGAAATTCGACTTTTCTTTGAGATTCACCAATTCTGCCATTGTGTCACCTTTGGGGACTCAGAACTGGCTGAAGGGGGGTTTTCCTTGCTTTTAAACAAGACTATCTGATGTGTTTAAAAACAAGACAAAGCATCCACTGATTTTTCTGACTTCTTATTATTACTGATAACAGTCACGATGCCCCTGGGTAATTCTGGGCAAATCACTTGACCTCTCGTAAGTGCCACCTCCTCCTGGCTTAGAGGCACCGCTTCACCTCCACAGCCCCTCCTGGCGCCAGCGTGCTGCGGCTTCTCACGCACGTTAATGTATAGAAATAGAAGTCCTGCCTGTCCCAGGTCTCCAAGAATGCTGTAACAGGACATCTACAGGGGGAGCTCTCTTCTTGCTCTTCTTCGCCTGTTAATGTGATTCTCCCGGGGCTTTATAATAAGTTCGGTATTTAAAGAGGCCCATTAAACCTTTCGATCCACCAGGGGACTATTTATAGCACAGAGCAGCAGTCAGACATTGTGGTGCCCCTACAAAGGCAAGGTTCTGCAGCAGGGGAAAGAAAACCTGGACAACTGAACGCGTGTTTACTAGAAGGAATGCAAATCTAGCTCGGATATTAAAACTCGTGCTTCATATTTGTGCTTGCAGAAAAGGAAAAGAGTCCAATTCATGGTGGCAAGAATTCACTAGCAAAAGAAATGCACAGCGATTTTAAAGAGAGTTGTACATGGGGATCACATGTCGTCTTTACTTTCTTTCCCACAAGTAATGCCTGTGCCGGTTCACTGACGAGAGGGCCCTATGAACCCTCCAGAGAAAAGATTCCCTATTTCCCTTCCAGAAGACCTGCTTGCAGGCCTTGAGTTTTGAGAGGTAAAGCTGGACAGCATTCTTTGATGAATAGGTACTGAGTGTCTCCTCTGCACACACTTCCAGGCACGGTTCCAGGACCACGGGGTGAAACAGCAGCAGGAAGGAGCCCTGTCCTGGAGGAGCTGGCTTGCTTTTCTTCTGCGAGTTGGATGCTTTTCTGCTGGCTGCCAAGTATCTCCATTTTTGGAGAGAAAGCCAGCCTGGAACCCTGATTTACCTTGATTGGGAAGGAGGGACCCAAGGGCCTGGGGGACAGCCCTGGGAGGCACTGATCTAAAGGGCTAGACCCTTGATAAGAAATTACAGCAGAAGAACGCCTGTCTTCCAGAACCTGCCACGGAGGCTGCAGTGGGGTGGGGGTGGGGGGTGCTTCCAGCTGTAGGCACCTCTACGCCTACATTATCTGGCCTACATTATCTGCAAGAAGGCACACACACACACACACACACACACACACACACACCCCCTGGGTGTCAGAGAAGTCCTCCCTTCCCTGCACCTCCTCTTTCCCAAGCCCCTGAAATCCAAAGGTGCCTTTTTGGAGGCGCGGGCCCTGCTGAGTGGATGCGGGGATGGGAGTCACTGGAGGCCCAGGGCTGGTTTTGTGTTTTTGTTTCCTGTTAAGAGTACTGTGGAGGCTTTGCAGTGCTAGTTTTGGGAAATCTTAGGTTTGGCTTCATCTAACTCCTCTACTGGAGCAAGGCGCGCAGCCAAGACTGCTTAGACCTCCCCAGGCCACGGGTGGGTGCGCGGCAGACCAGGGGCTGGCAGCCCAGCTCAGCACCTGCAGGCGGGTGGGGGGACCGCGCGTTTGGCGCGAAGACCCCCGCCCTGGGCAGGGGACAGAAAATGTGAAATCAGATGGGGAGTTATTAATAACTGTCCTCCCCTCCTCTCTGCCGTGTTTCCTGCATCCGTGCGCTCTGCTGGAGGGGGGCGGGGGGCAGGGGGGCGGGGAGGAGGAGGGGGCCGTTTGCCATTAATCTGGGAACAAGCGGCTAACCTCGGTGACTGGTATTTTCGCTTTTCTTTTCTCACTTTTCTCAGTGTGGGGAAAGCAGTCAAGCCCGCGCGGAGCGATTGTGAGGGGCTCTGCTGGAATTTGGCAGCGCGGAGGCTTGGAGAGCAGCCCCATGCTGGCTCCCATTCAGCCGGCCCGTTTTCCTCGAGCTTTGGAAGTTTCACTCAGCCGTGCACTCAATGGCTTCACAAAGCTGATTACAAGCTTCAGCGCATTCCTGAAGGAGCCAAAAGCGACGCAGGTGCAAACGAGCCGAAGGAGCCCCTTATCCCGGTGACAGAATGGGACAAGCTGGGAAAGGCTTGGACCACACAAATCCAAGGCTCACCAGGCAGCAGAAAGCCTGCCTTGGGAACCGGGGGTCATTATCCGCCCTATTCAGCGGGGCCCGGGGACCCTGGGAGCCCAGCGAGGCCAGCCTGGGCGGGAGCACCTCCGCCAGCGCGCGCAGCCGACGGTGGGGGGGACCCCGCTGGGCGCTGCGGCCAGGCCGAGGCTCAGGGCGCTGGGCCGTGCGTTTGCACGGCCTGCGTCCGTGAAACCCGTTTTCGGGCAGGCCGATGTCAACCCTAGTGGGGACACAGGAAAAGGAGCGTGCCAGGAGGCCACGCGGCACGTGGGCAGTGCGCAACTTCTGTCGGGGTCCAGGCCGCACGGCCACGTCTCAGCCGGGGTCCCCAGGCCACCGACACCCAGCTCCGGGGTCGCTCTGCGGCCTTTCTCCGAAGCCCACCTTTCCCGATGATCCCCTCCCCCGCGTGGCAGCGCAGGCCCGCGGAGAGCGACCCCGGGTGGGACAGTGACCGCGCGCGTGGAGTGGGGATGGCGGGTCATGCAGCCATGGTCTAAGAGCGCTCGATGTGGTCGAGGACGCTTGCGCTGCGAGTTTGATTCCGCGGCGAGGGCGAGGGGCAGTTTCCTCGCACTCAGGAACCGCAAAGCCGGGACTGCGGGCGCCAGAAAGAAACGGGCAGCGCCTCATGGAACTCGTGGGGGAAGAGGGACTGCGGGAGCGGGACGCGGGGGCGGGAGAGGCGCGGCGGGGAGGGGAGCGCAGTGGAGGGGGTAGCTGGGGGGTGGGGGGCGCTGGGGCGGGGAGCGCTGGGAGGAGCTGCAACTCCAGTGCCCGGGAAGGCCACCGCGTCCGAGTCGGAAGCCCCGCGCTGCGTCTAGGAGGGCTCAACACGCAGACCGCGCAGGGGCCGGAGTTCGGAGCACCCTCGTGTGTGCCCCTCTCCCCGCGCCCTGTCCCGCAGCGCGCCGGCCAAGGCCTCGGCCCTGCCTGCAGTGCTCCGGGCCTGGTTGTGCCCCGGGGTCCCCGCGGGCAGGGCGCGGGCCGGCAGGGCACGCGCGCCGACGTTCTTTTGTCTGATAACTAATTTGAGTTAATGCGATCTTTATGTAAAGCTAACAGCGGATAATTGTCTATTTTCTCGCCAACAGTCTCCATCACAATCACTTAACTGGAAACCTGCGGTTGGATTAATCGTTATATTCCCGAGATGAGCGTCGCTGCAATCCTCAGCGAATGCGGGTGGGGACCTGGAGACACCTCCCGGGCGCTGGTGGGGCGGGTGCGGGCCAGCTCCGCTCCCGCCCGCGACGCGGTGTGCCCAGGTGTTGGTGCCCCCGGGCGAGGGCGGTGGGGCACCTTCCCCGGGACTTGCTTGACTCACTTTTTGCTGGAGTAGGGGTGCGGGAGTACAGGAGGCGGAGGGAGGAGGAGGGGCGAGGGAAGGGAGGCCTGTGGGTCCGCGGCGCAGCCTGGGTGGAGCGCGGCCTCGGGAGGCCCTGGGCGCATCGCGGCAGGGCCCCGGGCTCCAGGCACTGGAGGAGCGGTCAGTGCCAGAGCGCAGAGTGTTTCGCTTGGGGGAACGTTGCCTTCAGACCCTCGCCTCCCCGCTGCCCCGTGGTCTCGGTTCCACTGGCTTCACCCATCGTCCCACCCACCCTTCCCACTTGAGGTCCCACCCCGCCCCAGGAGCCCCTCCTTAAGGATCCAGGTCTCTGAACATCATTGGCAACAGTTACACTCCCCACAACTGAAATCTCCGAGAGAAGAGTCCCAGTTCTGCCTCTGCTCCAGGGCTAGTGGTAAAGATGGTGGCGGGTGGTGCGTCAACTCTCTAGGGAAGAGGAACTTGCATTACAAAGACTTGTCTTTCTAAGCTGAAGTCAAAACAGGGGCGTCAAGCGCGCTCCGTTTGGCGGCGGTGGAGGGGCGGTGCGCCCGCGCTGTCCCAGCCGGAGCTGCCGTGGCTGGTGATTGGAGGCTTCACGTCCGGGCGTCCGGCGCTTCTGCAGCTGGGATTTGCCGGCCAAGGGCCGCAGTTGCAACTTTTCAAAAGGGTGTTTCTGGAAAATAACAAAAAACTGGTGACAGTTTTTGGCTACAGAGAATGGAACTGCTTCCCTTTGGCAATGGAACTTTAAACTTCCAAGAGTGAGAAATGCAATGAAATGAAGTGCCATAAGATCACTGGATTTTCCAGATAACCCCAAATTTCTCCCAAAATGAGGCTTTGTAGATTCTTGTTAAAAATCTCGAATTTCCCCCTGCAATATCTGACGAGGTCTTTAAGAGCAAACAAGTAAGCCCCACCTCGAGAATCAACAAACCCAAGCTGTGGCCAAGGCTCCCCGCATCGTTTTCTTCTCCTCAGGGTTGGGGGATGTCCCGCCCCATCGCTCACCTGGCTCTTGTCACCTCGGTCATCTTGAAGTGACCGTGGACAATGCTGCTCCCCGCCGCAGAGCCGCTGGTCACTCAGGCAGAACGGGGTATGCAAATGGCTTGGAGAGGCCGAGGCCCTAACACTGCGCCCATTGTCCCCGGCCTCAAAGCGCCGAGCAGCTGCGCAGACTTTCTGTGCAGGGACCCTCGGCCGCCACGCTCATGTCATCATTGCAAAACATCAGCTTTGGAGAACTATGCCACCTGAATTCATTAGCAGCCTTCTTTTCCCCGCGACAAGTTTCAAAGTTCAGACCCCTTCCAACGTTGGTAGGGGTAGGAGAAGGAGAAGGGGCCCGGGAAGGGGGTCTTTCAAAGTGGGGCCGCGGGGGGGTGGTCCTGGTCTCCTCCTTCTGATGGGTCCTGCAGCTTTAAAAGCCTTCCTTGGGGTTCTGAGCGCAAATGTCTGACTCGAACGACCCTGAGATTTGGACATATTCCCGTTTTCTCTCAAGTGTTGCTTTTATGTTGCCAGTTTAACTTCACTGAAAGAGGCCCACAGAGCAAGTCCAGCGAATTTCACAGAGGCATCATCTTCTGTTTTAACGATACAGGCAGTGATCGTTTCTGAATCGTAGCCTTTAGGGTGAACTCACAACAATGCATGTCAGAGAAGCTGCGCGCCCTACAGCAAACCAGCTAAAACTCCAGGCCATGCTCCTCAGACTGCAGGATTGCAAGTAGCTCACGGACTTCCAGTGCCCACTGAGGGCCGAGGGGAGGCGCGTCTCCGCGACCCAAGGACCTGCGTGCACGCCCGCTCTCCACGCCGGTCCCCTGCCCGCACCTGCCCAAGTGGCCTGGTCTCTCTAGAACCTGGACGGTGGGGAAGGGTGCTCCTGATGCGCCGGGAGGGTGCAGGGCGGGCGGGGACGGGCGAACGAGACCCAAGGGCGCTAGAACCCAGGAGCGCAAACCACCGTTGGGGCCTGAGGGACCCAGAGGTGGGTGGGGTCAGTTTCTCAGATGTGTGGGAGGCCGCAGGCGGGGTCAACTAAGGCAGTTTCCCTCCCCCAAAGAACACTCGTTCTCCTCCGCCCAGGATCTCCACTAACGTGTCCTTCCGATTCTTCACAGGACTCCAAGCTGCTATTCCCTCTCTGCAGCTTCCGAGGCTGGGAAAACTTCCTAGGAGAAGGCAAGAGACAGCCACGAGCCAGGGCCGAGGACTAAACGTTGGGGTCGAAGAGCGCAGAGGGGCGGGTTCTCCCCTGCGCACTCCAAGGCCTCTCCAGCACCCGCGAGGTCTAGCGCCCAGGCCCCCGAAATGCCTGCCCTCCTCCTGACAAATGGAGGGGGTGGGATGTGGAGGGGTAGCGCAACCCGTTATGTTTTTGTAAACACAAGAACAGAAAAATAAATGGAGGAAATCTATTTATTGGGTGTGTCATTTTTGGTGGGGGGTGGGGTTGGAGGGGGAGTCATCTAGACCCAGGAAAAGCTACAGTGCCGCGTGGGAAGTGGGGTTTGGGAGCAGGCTCTTGGTAAATGCGGATCCCTTTGACCTGGAACACCATCTCGTTTTCTCCCTGGAGAATTGTATGATGTGGCCTGAAGGGTCTACAAGGTCTCAGATCAGACCCCGCCGAAGCTCCTCCCCAAGGTTCCTCATCTGTGCCAGCCCCTGGCTGGGCCCGGGCAGCCTTGCCCCCGTCCTCTTGCCCCAGTTCCTACCACCCTTCCCACCATCCCATGTGCAGGCAAGGCTGAGGCTGCCAAAGGCCAGGGGCAGGGCTGCAAGCCAGAGGCGGCTTCTGGAGACGTGGCTGTGGGAGGGGGAGTGCCAGGAAGTTGCCAAGAAAGGGAGTTTTTGCCGGTGTGGTGTGGGTCACTGATGTCCCCGCGGGGGTGGGGGACAGTGCCTGGCTGACTGTGGGTCTTCAAGTCTGTGTGTTGAGGGGATGCGGAGGTCATCGCTGGGGCCGCAGCCGAGGGCCCACAGAAGCTCTGGGCACAGGCTGGGCCTCTTCCCTGCACAAAGGACTCCACAGGGTGCCCAGTGTTTCTGGCCAGCGCCTGGTAACCTGTGACCCTTGGCTTGCTCTGGCCTCCCTCTCACACATTGACTTACACACTTGTCACATACATCCCCACACCCACACACATCCACACACCCACACACATTGCCACACCCCCACACACATCCCCCACACACTCACATCCCACACCCTCACACACATCCCACACCCACA